>NC_134051.1:18214360-18944360 GCF_965140245.1 Athene noctua | reverse complement strand
AAAAATTTTGGGCGTATTAAGTTTTGGAAATCTTAAAAGTGGAATTTAAGTCCTGGTTTTATTCTTTATTTTCCCACCAGCTTGCAACAGCTTGCTTTTAAATAAACCACAGCCTCCAAGGGGTGGAAATGACAAATATATCTGTAATTTATTACTTAAGAAAACAAAATTACACTTTGAAGCAGACACACAGGGAAGTTTCAATGCAGCTGCCCAGCGCTGGTGCATGAGGAATGCTCTGCTGTGATAATATGACTGCTCTTTAATCACCCTTGGACAACTCTCTCCCCTCAGCGACACCTTCTCCTGCTTCAATTGTTATCGCTGGCCTTGCGGAGGATGGCCCTGCAGATTACACCCGCGCCGTGTGTGCTCATCTCCCTCTTCAGCCACCCGCCTCTGCCCAATGTCCTCGGGGAGGAATTGCAGAGCAACGTCCAGAGTGGGGATATCTCAGAGTGTTCAAATAGCCAAATATTACAATCAAATGCAAAAGAATTTACATGCAAAACCCCGGACATCCTCTAGCATAACTCCTGATAATTTCCTGATCTCAGTTAAATACAAACCAAGACAAATTCACCGAGCCAGCTGCCAGCTGTTGCTCTTACGGGAGTACATCTTACACCTAGAGGCAGGAGTAAGTTTACAGAGCCACGAGGCAAGTTGTACCCGTGTGGTAAAGCACCCTGAGATCTTGCAAGGAATGGGAGAAACAGGATCAAGCGTGCTCTTCCCGGAGCACGGAGGGCTGAGGACTGACCTCCACAGCCTGCCTGCAGCACGCAGCCCGGGCTGGCTAACCCACCAGGGCGCGACCAGCCCTCGCCGCCGTTTCCCGCCGGCTTTTAGTAAAGTTCTGGGCTCGTAATGCTGAACTGGCAGAATCACGAGAAATGACCCAAAGGGGCCGATGGAAAAACGGGGATGGGCGGCCCAGGCCTCCAGCAGCCCCTGCTTGTGGGCTCCAGGGCCAGCGCCATGGCTGGGGGGCCCAGGGGCCACCACACACTGGCTGGGTGTGTGGCTGAACTGGGGGTGCTGGGGGCACTGGGCTGAGCTGGCTGTGGGTGGGTGAAGCACTGGAATAAACTGGGGTGCCAGGGCTGGAGGACACAGGGCTGACTGAGTGCTGGTGAGGGGGTGTGAGGTGCTGGTCTGAACTGGGGGCACTGAGCTGCACTGGGGGCCAGCGCTGTGGGGGTGCGAGGTGCTGGCTGAACTGGGAGCACTGGGCTGCACTGGGGGCCAGCGCTGTGGGGGTGCGAGGTGCTGGCTGAACTGGGAGCACTGGGCTGCACTGGGGGCCAGCGCTGTGGGGGTGCGAGGTGCTGGCTGAACTGGGAGCACTGGGCTGCACTGGGGGCCAGCGCTGTGGGGGTGCGAGGTGCTGGTTGAACCGGGCTGTGGGGCGCGGGGGCCGGCTGCGCTCTGCCCGCTGCCCCGAGGCCCCGAGCCACCGGCCCCGGCCCCGGCCCCGGCCCCGGCCCCGGCCTCGGCCTCTCCGCCCCGCCGGCAGCCGGGAGCCGCGGCCGGTGCCGGGCAGCGGGCGGAAGCGGAAGCCGGCGGGGGCCTTCCTGCGGGCCGGGCCGCCATGGGCGAGAGCACCAGCCCCATCAGCGTTATCCTGGTGAGCTCGGGCAGCCGCGGCAACAAGCTGCTGTTCCGCTTCCCCTTCCAGCGCGGCGCCGAGCACCCCGCCGCACAGGCCAGTAAGTGCGCGACGCCGCGGGGCCGGCCCGGCCCGGGGACTGCGGCTGCTGCGGAGCCTCCGCCGGGGCCCGGCACCCCCCGTCCCCCCTGTGGGGGCCTGGTATCCCGCACCCCCCGCGCCTCGTGCCCTGCGTGGGGGCCTGGCACCCCTGACACGGCGGGTCCCCCCCGGGTGCCCCGGCACCCCTCACACCGCCCCGTCACTGCCCCACGCCGGTGCCAGGCGCTGCCGCCGCCCCGGGGCCTTGTTGCTGCTCCAGGTGCGGGTGCTCGGAGCTGAAGGCGGAGGCAGGGTGAGAGGTGAAGGCACCGCTCTGGGAGAGGGGCTGCGGGAGGCACTAAGTGAGCATTAACCGACAGCGGGTAGAACCCGAGACACTTTAGTCCCTTGCGGTGAATAACGGGGCGGAGGAGGTTTCATTCCGTATGGAAAACAGGAAACCGCGGCCGCTCGGGTGCTGCCGTGCAGCCTCCGGCTGCCTCTGACATTCCCAGCCCAGGATGGCGGCTGGGGCCGGGCTCGGACCTGCCCGCAGCCTGCGGGGGCCGGAGGCAGGGTGGCAGCTGTCAGAGCCAGTGTCCGCCCTGGCCTCGCCGGTGGGCGAGTGTCCTGGGCGAGAGTCCTGGGCGAGTGCCTTGGGCGAGTGTCCTGGGCGAGAGTCCTGGGCGAGTGTCCTGGGCGAGTGTCCTGGGCGAGTGTCCAGGGCAAGTGTCCTGGGCGAGTGTCCTGGGCGAGTGTCCAGGGCGAGTGTCCTGGGCGAGTGTCCTGGGCGAGTGTCCTGGGCGAGTGTCCTGAGCGAGTGTCCTGGGCGAGAGTCCTGGGCGAGTGTCCTGGGCGAGAGTCCTGGGCGAGTGTCCTGGGCGAGTGTCCTGGGCGAGTGTCCAGGGCGAGTGTCCTGAGCGAGTGTCCTGAGCGAGTGTCCTGGGAGAGTGTCCTGGGAGAGTGTCCTGGGCGAGAGTCCTGGGCGAGTGTCCTGGGCGAGAGTCCTGGGCGAGTGTCCTGGGCGAGTGTCCTGGGCGAGTGTCCTGGGCGAGAGTCCTGGGCGAGTGTCCTGGGCGAGAGTCCTGGGCGAGTGTCCTGAGCGAGTGTCCTGGGCGAGAGTCCTGGGCGAGTGTCCTGGGCGAGTGTCCTGGGCGAGTGTCCAGGGCGAGTGTCCTGAGCGAGTGTCCTGAGCGAGTGTCCTGGGAGAGTGTCCTGGGAGAGTGTCCTGGGAGAGTGTCCTGGGAGAGAGTCCTGGGCGAGAGTCCTGGGCGAGTGTCCTGGGCGAGTGTCCTGGGCGAGTGTCCTGCTGCGCGGCCTGGAGCAGCCCCGGAGTGACGAGGCTGTTTCACTTGGGCCTCTCGCTAACTGCTGGATGTCACGGGAGGTTTGACACCCTGCTCTAGGTTGTGAGTCACTTTTTACCAAAAGAGAATTCTCTTCAACCCCTTTTTTGTTTTTATAAGTAAAATCTGAAAAGTTTTTTTTTTGGAGGGGGGCTGGCTCCTTTCCTCCTGCACCCCTCCTGGGTTTTGTTGGTAAAGGATTTCACTACCTGCCACTGCAGGAGGGGTCTCTGGAGCATTATCCTGGTCCTGAAACCTACGCAATAAGGAGGGAAATGCATTGGACAGAGTTTTATTTTCTACTCTTTCTCTAACTGCAAACCTGGCACTTGAGAGAAAATTTACTCCTGTGAATGTTTTGCTTTTTCCTCTTTAACTCCTGAAGATGTAAACCTCTTTCTCCTACTTTTTATGTGGTTTTGGGTGAGAACAGAAGAAAAAAGATCCAGTGCTTCCACCTAAAAAGGAAGGGGCTTTCTGCTTTTATTACTACTTTTTTTTAGATCTACCTTATAGATAATTTTTAAAAGGGCACAGACATCACTACAGAGATGTACTCTTAACATAACTTTAAGGAGATTGTTCCTTGAAAAAATTGTCTTTATTCTTTGCTTCAGATAAACCAAGGAGTCGATATGCTGTGAATAGCTCTGGTGACACCACAGAAGATCAAGATGGGGACTCCAGGTAGGGGGAAAACATTTCTCCTTGCCTAAGAGTTTGAAACAGAGGAGAGGTGGCCTGTTGCTCTCTTGCCTCCTCCTTCACTAGGCAGATTCTCTCAGTCTGTATAGAAGATGACCTGCCAATAAATGCTTTAATGCCAAGTTATGAGCAAATTAGTGCTTAGTAATGAGGAATGTCTGATGAGGGAATGCTACTGAATCTGTTGTTTTCTGGGCAAGGTATAGGTCAGGTACTTTATGCTCGTTAGGCAGTATTACTCTTCCAAAATTAGGAGTATTAATCCTTTGGCAAAATTCCACTTTTCTTTACTTGCCTCCCTCTAACTGGATATATTATTCAATTGCCTTAGATTCTTCCCTAGCTCATGTGATTGTTGTATGGAGCTGCTGTGCACTAATGAATAACTAATTTTGTTTCTCCAGATAGCTGCCTTTGTATCTGTGGAGTGAAATAGTAGCTCAAAAGGAAACCAAGACTTAAAGATAGTTTTACAGGACATCAGTGGGTAACAAATGCATTGAAAATAGGCAGTGTTATATATGTACAAATGGACACTCTAGTTAGTTTTTGTAGAAAATTTGAAATCTGCTGTGTGGTTCTAAATTTATGCCTATCAGATATGAGACTAATCAGGGAAAGAAAAGGGGTTTTTGGTTGTTGGCCTACAGTTCAATTGCAGATCTTTTTTGTGATATGTGTTTTAATCTCCAGTATTAATAAAATGGGGTAGTTGCTGCTCTTCTCTCATATAAGGGTGAAAAAATTACTCATCACTTCCCCCCCCCCCCCAAGAAATTTAGATCCCAGCCTCTCAGAATGTAAGCTCCTTCTTAACTTTGACTGAGAATGGTTTAGCTGAAATTAAAATCACCCATGACAGTAAACTTTAACAATTCATATGTTTTTCCAGGACTGGGATACAAAAAACCATAATTTGCTTGAGGTCATTCGTATCTCTTGCCTCTTCTGGCACCTTCCAGACCCTCAAACGCAGCCTTCTGTCGTGTGTGCAGGGAGTGCAGTCTGGTGCAGGGCACACCTCCAGTGGGAGCGAGCCGTGATGGTGTAAGTTTGGTAACTGGTGAATGGTGTTTCGGACTGCTGTGGACGGCAGCTAGTGTGCACAGGAGGAAGGCTCAGTGCACACGTTTGCTGGTTATCTCAGGGATTTTGTTGGTTGCTGTTCAAAACCTGGCTCTAGCATTTCCCTAGATAGATTAAGATGGTGTTGGAACGGTACCAGCTTCTGTCTGATGCTGATTCTTGTTGCCTCTGCCATTTTGGCAGGTTGGACAAAGCACTTATGCAGAGCTGTGTTTGCTGGATGTTACCTGTGGTGCTGAATTACTGGGTTGCAGTATGTGGCTACTACAGTGATGCAGGAAAAGCTTTTATCATTTCAAATTGTGGTTAGATGAGAAAACTGCTAGTATTTTCCTGAAACTGGTTTTAAGTAGATTGAATGTGCTGGCATGTAACCTACATTAAACCAAAGCTTATATTATTTCATTGTAGTGATGTCTAGAGCTCTGGTTTTGAAAGTTAGTGCTTAATCTCCTCATTAGGTATTTATTATTAAGCTTCTAGTGTTGAAAAGAATTTATGATCTCTCATCTGAGCTCGCTAAAGCAAAGTATCACAGTTCTGAAGCACTACATGAAAAAATATTGAGACATCAATCCCCCTCTGCAGTGATGGTCTTCAGAGAAAAGAAGCTGTCATTTGTAGAGTCTTGTATGTAGCAATACATACAAATTCATGCTGCAGTGTCTGCACCTGACTCTTACTAAAGTCAGGGTTTATATATCTGCTTAGATGAAGTTGAGGTGTCAGCCCACACTGGCCTGATAGCAGGAAGTCCCTTAATATTACGTCCTGCGGATCTGTCTATAGCTGCCATGCAGGTGAAGGGGAGTTAGAAGAGAAGCATTTATGTGGCTCTGAAAGTGTTGGTTCTGCTAGAGGCCAGATACCAAGGTCCAGCACACTGCTTGTGCTGCTTAGGTGACTGGGCATCTGCACTCAGAAATTCACAGTCTCTTTGAAAATCGCATTTGTTTCAAGTTTGCTTATTGAAAAGCTTTTTCCCAATACCAGGGTAATCATTGTTAAGTCTACTGCATCCCGTACAGCTGATGTAGCAGCTAAACATGTCCTTCTCTTCAGTGACAGCAGCTAGTAGAAGAAATTGCTGATTTGCTTTATATACCAAGTACTATTAATTTATATTAGGCAAGAGGAGTTTTGTTGGCAGAGTTATCTTTCATTGGACTTACTGGTAGAGGTGGAAAAACAGGGATCTTCAAAACTGTGTACAGTAGGTTGCTCAGACTTTTGATTTGTATCAGACCATTTTGGGAGTAACAGAAGTTGATGTCTGTGGCGCAGAAGAGATTCTAAGGGGAGAGTGGAGGCAGAAAGGTGCAGATGTCTTGGAGAGAGTGAGGTGCATATGATTTGTAAACTAGGAAAGGAAGGAGTTTAATTATTCTTTGCTGTAAAACCAGTATTGCCCTTGAGCTCAGGGGGTTTTTCCTTACCAGTGTTATGAATTTTTGCTCCCGGGCTCCTGTTTGGAATGTGTTTTGTATGTTCCCATTGCAGATCAGGCTGGAGACACCAGGAATGGAGAGACTGGTTTTGTGAGAGCCGTTCCCATTACCCCAGTGGCAGCTCTGCCCCTGTAGGTTTGTTCTCCCGCAGTGCAGTGGTGCAGCGGTTCTCCTGCCCAAACAGTTCAGGAGTCCACGGACACATTTCATCGGCCTGTTTTCTCGTGGCGGTGATTTGCTGATTGGAGTTGTCCTTGATGAAAGTATTTCATTAAGTGGTTTCGTATTATTTCTGGAAGGCTTTTTCAAGGAAGAGTAAAAGATCCCTTTAAATCACCGCGCATCAGTAGCATCTGTGGATGTTTTTGGTGGCACAAATTGAGGCTTTGGAGCCGGCAGACTGCTTGGTTGAGTTGATGGTGTGTGGCAGGTTTGATAATGTGGAAGGGTTGGGTCTTTCCCATGTTTTTGTGTTCGGTAGCAAAGGTTATTTCAGATTGGTCTTGTTGCTGCAATAGTTCTTATGAGGATTGGATTCATCCATTTTTATACCGGGTGGCTGTCTTTAATTTAATAGCAATCTAGCACCAATTGTGTCCTAGATAATGTTCGTTGTTGTTTTTTTCCTAAGCTATTGGAACCCACATCGATTACTTTTGAGCTGACCTTTTCTGGAGCAGTTGAGGTGTATGTATTTATTTATGGCATCAGAAAGGACAAAATTAGATCAGTTTAGGTGCCTTAACTCTCCATTTCCACATAGCACATATGTATGTATAATTGGATTTCTTTTAGCCTTCAGACTCAAATTTACTGGTGATTGTTGTGCTCTTTGTTTTTTATAGACAATTGCAGCCTATACAATCCTACCTCTAGGTTACTGGTGTGTATTTGTATTAATTTCTACAGCGTAGCATTTCTACTTGTATTAATTTCTCCTGGAGCTGTGTCTTTGGATCTTCAGGATATAGATTTTTCTTCCTTTTAAAAGCAAGTCAACCAGCAAAAGTAGTTGAGGTGTGTTGATGGTGGCCACGCAGCAAAAAGGTGTTCAGAAGAATCTGTCACTGTCAAAACAAATTGCCAGTCAAGTGTTTCTCTGTTGGCTTCTTCTCAGCCTTTCATCATTTGTTTTTGCTCTCTTCAAAAACATCCTTCAGTTTTTGCATACTTTACCAGTGATACACACCCCTCACTGCTTATCCAGATGCCTGCCAGTCTTTTTTTTTTTATTATTTATTCCCGAAAGAACAGGAGGCAATTACTCTTTTGAAGCCATAAGATAATGTTTTGTTAAATGGGTTTGAAATGTATTTTGTAGTTTTTCTGAAGGTGGTATAGTCAGCAAGCAAAAATTCTAATGAAGATGCATGTATAGTAACATATGTTACACCAGACTTTGCATCTTTTAGTAGCATAACTGACTAACTGAAGGAGGTTTAGCAAGTTTGACAGCATTGATGTCATTAATTGGCCAAATGCTTCTGTTATAAAAAAAGTCAAGTTACTGACAAACAAGGACTTGAATGTCCCTTTCTAACAAACAGTAGTTCTCCTGTGATAACATTTCTGTATCCTCTGTCCCTCTTTCACTGGACTCCAGTGTTCTTCCTTGTATTTATTCTGAAAGGCTTCCTTTCTGTAAGCCCATGCTTTTCCATTCATCCATCCATCCCTTTAAAAACACCCTTCCTGTAATATCACCCCCTTTGTATAGTTTGTCATTTGGGATTGCTCTAGATTCCCTTTTCAAAACGACCAGTAGAAATCTGCAGCTGTCTTTTGGATTAGTAATTGTTGGAGGTTTTTATTTTGTCTCTATGGACAACATAAAGGTTTTTATCAGATTCATTTTTCAGTATATTTAGGAAGTTTGTTTCAGGAAACAAGTCCTTTTTTAAATCTTGTTATTTGGAACAAAAAGCAGCGAACTGTTAAAATGAAAAGAGGTGTTTGTTTCTCTGATATAAAAGTGAGTACAGCTGTTAACAGAGCCTTGCTCCCTACACCTGTTGAAAAGAAGGTTTTCAGGTTCTTTGCCTTGAAAACTTTTGCAGCCTACTTGTCCTGAGTTTCTGCTCTTTGCCTGGGGGAGACAGATGAAGAATGAGTTCATGCTTGTGCTGTGATTCTGGACAGACTTGTACCTATTGTTTAGATCCCTGGGGAGAGCAGCAGCAGCTCTGTGTGCAAGGCCCTGTACAGAATCCTGCCTGTGCGTGCAACAATAAATGTGTGGCATCCTCTTTTTCTAAGTCTTGTGGGTATAGAAGTGCCAGAACCAATTGTGAAGAGCTGTGGGTCATTTGGTGCTGCACAAGGCTGTTCCTTGGGTGAAAATGCTAGTTAATAGTGCAGAGAAAAACCTCAAGTTTAGAATCTGCTCTCAATCAGACTGCAACCTCTTCTGTTTTCTCCTAAGGTAAGCATGAATTAAAAAGTCCAGTGTGATACCGCTCCGTAAATGCAGTGTATTGTGGGAACACGGTACAGCGGCCAGTGTTAGTGGGAGGTCTAAAATGCCTTAGCCTGCTTTCGGCATGTTGTCAATCTAAGCCTGCAGTACATCCCTGGAATTCACCTACCATTAACTTTTGACTCTTCTCAGTAGTTATATTTCCTTTACCTTTACAGGAGTTTAACCCTTAATAGTTCATCCTAGTTTTTAATATTATCTTTTTTTTTTTTTTTTTTTTTTTGTATTTTGTGTACTTGCCTCGTTTATTTTCTTTTGTTGTGTTTTGTTTTGTGTTTATGGCCATGTTCCCATTTCAGAGACCAATGTCCTCTAACTGATGAGCAATTGGTTTCAGGGTAAGACCAAATGTTCTAAACAATCACCTTTGTCTAGAATGGCTTTCTTTTCTCACCATCCTTTTAATTGTGCTTTGTTTCTGGTTTCTGTTTTACACTGAATGATGAGATAATTATATGCTAAATCACAATGTCTGTAGGAGACATATTGCTAAAGGTTTATGCTAGGATAATTACAAAGGTCCTACTAACATTTCTGTGCTTCCTGTAGGGTATCCAGAATGGGTGTGGTACTGTCCCTTCTGTGAAATGAGAAAAGTTGTGATCCTTTGAGAATGCAACAAGTGTAGTCTTGGCATTGTAGTTATTCCAAAAGGAGCCCTAAAATAAATTGCTTTCTGATGAGCAATGACTTAAAAGTACGGATCAATGAGTAAACTATTTAATCCCACAGTGATTATGGAGAGCTCTTCAGAGACCTGGTTTTGAGCAGCTTGTGCTGGTTGCGTGTTCTTGGTGCCCCACTGAGCTCAACTGGGTTGATTGCATTATACCCCCGTTATGAATGTGTGGAAGGAAAAGTGGTTATCTCAGCCCAGGGCCCCAGAAGTATTAAACTGTCTCTCTAGTCCCTGCTTAACATAAAGATGCTCACCTAGTTACGCAGCTCCCATTCTAAACTATTTCAAAGAAGAATTCTTTATTAAAACCTTGTTTTGAATTCCTGTGGCATATAAAAAGTTATTATCCATTCTTGGGGAAAAAATGAATTTGTGTTTGAGATTCTTTTCCCCCTCCCTTTCCGTGTGCTAAAGCCGTTGTTGTTTCAGCTGGGTTTCCAGAGGAGATGCTGGTGACAGCAGTGGATCTGCCCTAGTGTGGTTTGTATCGTACTGCTGGTCTGTCTGCTGTCGCTGCTACGTTGAGCTTGTGATAGGAGTGGTAGGATATTTTGGGCAAACCAAAGCTTTTGGTTTTTGTATTTAGTTTCTGCCTGCTGAATTCCTTAGTGCAGGAGAGGTTTGCTTCCCTCTGGAAATCACACTGCTCAGACTAATCTCATAAAAGGAGAAGGGACTGTTACTGCCCAACTGTGAAACCTAATCTGCTTCTAACAAACTCTTGGACTCTGATAAGTCAGTATTTTTAGGTCATCTTAATATACCTCGGAGATTAGAAAATCAGTATTAAAATATTTAAAGTAAAAGTGTTATTTTCTAAGATGAGTTGATTAATTGAAATGATGGGAATAATGTATCTGCTGTCCCTCAATTTCCCTATCATCCTGAGGCCTAAGGAATGTATAAATTATGTAGAGCATGGGGGGGGGGGGAAAAACCCCAAACCAGCAAAACCAAGAAATGTAGGCTGCCAGGTGAGAGAGCAGGACTGGAGTCCAGGTTGCTCTTGAGAGAGCCTGTGGTGTTACCAGGTGTCTGTACCCATCAGGGAGCACCCGTGTAACCCATCACAGGGTTATCTGTCCTGAGCGTGTCATCTGGCTGCAGTCGCCCTCCTCTCCCAGAAAGAGAAGTCTCTGCTAGTGAAAAGAAACTGAGGACTTTACAAAATCAAGCTTTGAATCTCCACCTCCCCACAGGGGCAGACAGAGGGCTGTAGGTGTCATGAGCTCTGCTGAGGAACTGCTGAACTGTTACATTAGCCCCACATTTATCTGTTAAAAGATCTGCTGGTGTAATTCCTTGTAAAAGTCAAATCTTAACAGTGGTGAAAGTCATCATAATAATCGGTTTTCCACCTCCCAGGGTATCCGCTGCCAAGGCTGGGGGAGGGAAGAGTAACTAATTTCTCACCAGCAAGCAGGCATTTTCTAGTTTACCCTCCTTCTCCCTTCACCCCACAGAGCATATGCTCGTTTTGGAACCATTGCTATTACAGTCTTCCTGGCTCCATGATGAGTCAATTAATGAACACAGCTGAACAGGGCAAAAAGAGGGGGGAGAAGCTCACTGCTGTCACGGTGACATTTTTTTCCTATTTTGAATGTGATCTCCAGGGACTGTCAGTCCAGATCCTGTTTGAGGACGCTTTGCCCTTTCTTCACAAACTGTGTGCTGTACAGTGGGGTGGCTGAGGAGCGTGGGCTCGGTGGCCCTAGGAGTCTCTGGCTAGTCTTGCCCTCTCTCTGCTTGCCCTTAGCTGTGTTTGAAGCAGAGCAGCCAGGGATCTGGAAGTTCGTACACAGCTGCTCCTTCCATAAGCCAAATGTAAGCAGTGTGCTGTGGTCAGGATGACCTGTTTGTACAAACACCAGAGGCTTTGACAGTTTGTAAAGCCCCTCTGTTGTCCTTCATTTTCAGTATATGTAGGTCTAATAAAAGAAATGTCCCATGGGTCGTATGCAGATGGATTAGACACAAAAGACCTGTCTGTGTGCATTTGTCTTAATTTCTGTAGTACTCCATAGCTCACTCAGACTGAAGCAGGAATATGGTGCATTAAGTCCTTCTCTGGGCATTGAGGGCTCACTTGTGGCCAAGAGATAAGGTGAGCGCAGCACACACCCATGCCTGCCCTTTTCTCTGAGTGATACTGGGTTATCTGGGATACCTGTCTGGTGGAGGGGGATGGTCTGACAGGGACATATATCCCTGAATGTAAATAAAGAAAATGAAATAAACTTCTTCATTCTTAAAAAATGGGTCTCATCAGAAGCTGGTCTGAAATGTATGTGGTTAAATGGGAGCCTCTGAGAAATCAGATGAGGAAAGAACTTGCTGAAATCAAACCTTGCACTGCTCCTGTTCTAGAACAAGTTCCCTCTGGCAGCTGAGGTGTTCTTCTTCCCTGTGGATTTGAGCTCCACTGTCTCAGGGGTCACCCTGAGGAAAACAAGTGTTTGTAGAGACCAGACAGATGTTGTCAGGCCTTCAGAAAGAGCAGTTGCGGAATTCCTCCCTTGTCACTCTGGATTCTCACCTGGTTTTGCAGTGGTAGCTGTATTTTGCAGGGCAGACTCCTTGTAGATACTTGCCCTCCTGTCTCGCGGCTGCCTTCTTCCCACCACCGATCCAGAGCGATCCAGTAACACCAGTGGTTGGTGTTGGGAAGGGCCTGCCCTGTCGTGAATTTTTCTCAGTTGGGTTTATCAAATGAGAAAGCCCAGGTGAAGCCTCAGAAGGGTGCCAGTGGTCTCTTGACCACAGGTTCAGATCTCTTAAGTGAGTAACTCTGAATCTCACCGATGAGCTTTGGGAAAGGAAGGACAAGCATTGGTTGTATGTTTCTTGTGAGTGAATCAGCTCTTTCTTGCCTTCCTCTCTGCCATACTGGGTGGCTTAAAGATCTCTGTTGTGCTTGAGTGACAGGCTGTGTCAATATGTAGTTGCTTAGTAAGTTCATTAACCTGCAGCTAAATCCAGGCAATGGCTAACTTGAGCTGTTTTGATATTTAAGCGAACTGCATCTAATCTTTCCAATGTATTTTGCTGAGCATGTAATTAAATAAGCATGACCCTGCAGTCTTGTGAATGCTTCCTGTTTTATAATTGTGATGATCGGAGAGAAGTAATTAAGGGGTTCTTAATTTTCCATAATTGGTGGTACTCCAGGTACAGCAATTTAGACACAAAATGCTTTAAAAACTTGTGAGTTAAATATCCCTGTATTTGGAGGAATATTCTGGGGGTTTGCTTTTTGAAAATTGTAATAACTTACGTTTCTGCTCTTCAAGGTTTTCGGATGTCATCCTGGCAACAATTTTGGCTACCAAGTCAGATATGTGTGGCAAAAAGTTTGAACTGAAGATTGATAACGTTCGCTTTGTTGGTCATCCCACGTTGCTTCAGCATGCGCTTGGCCAGGTACGGGATGAAGTCCACTCTGGAGACCTGCCTTCTTTATAAACTGCCTGGCTTACTGAGGAAACTTAGAATTCAGAATGTGCTTGTTGGCTTTTGATCCTGTTTTTACTTCCTGATGCTCAAAGCTGTCTTTTACTTACCTCCAGATAAATACAGCGAGTGGCAAACTGCGGGAGCTGGGTCAGTGATTCACAGAAACCCCCTTCTGGTTAGTGTCAAAAAGCAGTGTGGGTAAAGAGAAGTAATAAGAGAAGTAATACTAAGCAGTCCAGCTCAAAAAGCTGTTCCTCACTCGGTTAGTTATTGCAAGTTAGCTTTTTAGCACCTCTAATTAGGCACCTCTAATTAGTATGGCAGCTAAAA
Source organism: Athene noctua (assembly GCF_965140245.1). NCBI lineage: Eukaryota > Metazoa > Chordata > Aves > Strigiformes > Strigidae > Athene > Athene noctua. The sequence continues at coordinate 18,931,141 of NC_134051.1, read as the reverse complement.
AAAAACCAACACCCAAATCCTTCACAAGCTGCATCAGAGCCTTGTTTGGCTTTTAACTCTTTTCTGGTGCTGAAGATGATTCACAAGGCTTGGTTGGAATAGGTGGGATGTTGAAAGAGGTCTGATACTTTCTTGTGGACGAAGTCAGGCTGCTCTTTGCATTGGGACCTTGCTCTGTGGTCTGTATTTTAGCTGCTTGTAATGAAAGCAGTTGCCACCTAGGCTATGGAAATGGTCCTGCGTAAACCCAGGAAAGAACTTATGTGCTTCTATGGGCAAAATATTCCCTGTCCCATTCCTTCTTCCTGATAGACTGTAAGAATTAACTAGGCTTTGGTAATTTCTGAACCCAACAGTGATCTCTGTCACTGAACTGCTTTGGTCTCATTTTTCATCAAATTTACTAAGTCGTTCATTTTTTTTAGGGAAAAAAATCCATTTGCCAATTCTATCATCCTCTCTATCTATAATTAGAGGTGCAAACGGATTGTTGGCAACTGCTGCTTGATATTTAGAGGACCAGACTGCTTTAATCCAAGTGAGGAACTGGCCTCAAGCATCAGAAAATGCTAGTGTTCCACTTTTGAAACTCAGTCGTGAGTCTACAAGAAATGTGATGAGGATCACTAAGACTCTGTCCTCAAATGTTTGAGCTGGTTTGGAAGACAGAGTTCAAGTGTCCCCAAGCGCATCAGCAGCCCCAGGCAAGGCAAGTGATGGAGCAGGGCCAGGGTCCATAGAGGACCCCAGCCAGGAGCAGAAGGAGGCAGGACCAGAGACAGGGCTGGGGGACGAGGCTGCCGTGGATTTAACCAGGGGCCAGGCAGGAGACAAGCTGCACACAGCGCAGGTGGAAGGTCCATCCAGGAGGCAGGGCTGGAGACAGGCACACCTCCAGGCCCTGGGCTGAGCTTAAATGGGACTCTTGGGTCACGGGCTAGCATGTGAGGTGGGGGACCCATCCGGACTGGCCAGGGCCATTGAGACCTTTCGGTGCCCTCAGGGCCCTGACAGCTGTGGCCTGTTCTCTCACGGTGTCAGATTCTGTTATTTTCCTCATCTTGGCCAAAAGGCACAACTTCCTAAATGTGCTGTAAATGAGGTTGCAAATTTGTGTTTGGATTTTTTTTCACCACACATTACTATACCTTTTTATCCACTTTCCAGTCAGTTTTATCCTCATTGCATGAAATGTCTTGTCGTTTTCAATTTGTCTAAATAAAATTGCATCTGCATAAATAAACTTATAAAATGCTGTGAACACTTTTTTGTTACTACTTGTAGGATCTTCTTTTTGGGTGTGTCTTATCACCCGAGTAGGCACCCCAGAACTTTCTGGTGTCCAGAATGTTCTAGACATGGCAGCCATCTCTGCTAGTTTATTTGAGTCTAAATCTGGGCCCCTTCTGCAGTTAGGAGGAAGCTAGATGGAGCTCCTTTCCCATGGAACAAAGGCAGTGGCCAGAGTAACCTGACAGCCTCTGGTTTGAGTTTCTTCAGAGTTCATACTGCAGTGTTAATCCAAGGGACAGCTCATCAAATTCTTACTCAGATGAGATTTGGGAGTTACAAGAGCACAGATATTTAATCATGTGTGCCAGACCACTTTTTATGTAGCAATATTCTGAATTCTTCTAATTCCTTCGGCATTTTCTTAACCAGCTTAGTCATTTCTTCTTTTTTCTAGACAAGAGATGATATGAAATCTGGCCTGCATCCCAACTGATGTTAACGGTGGTAGCTTTTTGAATTTAAGGAAGGAATAGGATCAGCCCCTACACTCAGAAATGCTTTTGAGTCTTTCTTGAAGTTCACAAGACATCCTGGAACCTGTAACTCCAGAACAAATAAACACAGTAAATTGGCTTTACCACCCTCCCATCACTGTCTTTTTGATAGAACTTCACTTACACTTAGCAAAAACAAAAATATGCATCACTTCTTTTAGTTTCTCTATTTTTTAAGACTAGTGAGTGAAAGCACTCCGATTTTGGAGTTCACTGCTGAGCAGTTCATTGCTGATGCTTGGGACCTGTCAGGAAGGGTGGATGCAGCTCTGCCTTTGCCACCTTCTCCGTGTTTGCCCTGTCTCAGATGCACATATGTTGGGTAGAGACCGAATATTAGGTCAGCTGGGTGTTTGGCCTGGCAGGTTATAGCTGTTTTCACTTGGGATGGGATGGGTGTTCAGCAGGGAGCTTCGGGGGTGGCAGGAATGTCCTCTGGATTTTGTGCTCCATCTTGTGGTGACGCTTGCTCCATTCAGAGTTATTAGTCTCGGATGTGCAAATTCAACTTGCTTGTCTTGGCTTCCACTGTTCCTCCCCAGCAGAAAGTCTCTGCCTGTGTTAGGGATAAAGATCTCTGCTGCAGAAACAATAGGGGGGGGCAGAGAATGTGTTTGAAGTCCTCCAGGAAGGGAAAATCAAACCTTTTATTTTAGTACTGCAGTTCTAGAGCATATTTTTTCTGATTAAAAGCAACAGTTTGTAACATGATGCAATCCAAATGAGGATTTTAGGAAAGGAAAGAGTGTGTGGCCTGGGATGAGAAATCTATGGATTTCTCTTTGATTAATATATATGACAGCTGTGCTAAGGAATTTACACCTAGGGTCACTAATGATGATAAAATACAATAGTGAAGACACCTAATAAGACAGCTATCTTAACTGATTCTCATTCCCATGGTCATGACCAAAATGCTTTGGTTTAAGTTTTCACAGCTTCTCAGAAAAGGTGGTTGTTGTAGAGTGTCTGTGGCATAAAAAGGTCCCATATTTTCACTTTTTAAAAGTCAAATTTGATGGTATAATTTGAATTGTCTGCTCTCTTTTCGCAGCAAACTTGTTATTTGACTGAGTTAGCCCTTTTATTTTTCAGGTATCCAAAACTGATCCCTCACCAAAGAGAGAGATGCCCACTATGATTCTCTTCAACGTGGTATTTGCATTAAGGGTAAGGACTGTCTTCATTCCATCTGACACTGGGATGTGCTTCGGATGTATAAGAGAATGCGGTAGACTCGTGTTCTGGTAATCTCCTGTAAAACATTCAGTGCCTGATTTCATTGCGATGTTTTAATCTGAAACAACAAACCCAAACAACATGGACTGTGACACTAACAAGTGGAAAAGTTTTCCTGCCCAGTGGAAAACAAGTACAGTTGTTCTCTTCAGGACATTTCTAGAGTTTTTGATTTTAAATACCCAGAGTGTAAAGGCATGCAAGAGGACACTTTGCAAAATAGCTACGAATGCAGTTGCAAGTCCTGTATGTTTCTTGTCTTCTGTTATTAGTGAGCTGGGAATCTGCTGTGATTTTTCTAGACTCTGCAGTTGAGGCTTGTCCAACTAAGCTGTGCAAGGAGGCAGCCTGGGTCTGACCGTCCTGTGTGTTGGATGCTGTTCTCTGTACGTGATGCTCTACTCCTGCCCAGGATAGGCCCAGATCCACCCAGCTGCAGTAGCGTGCTGCCCAGCCCTTGTGCCTCCGTGCAGCTCGGGCCTTGGTGGTCGGTTCTGCTCCAGAAGCAGAGGCAGCAGCTGGTGTGGACAGTGCCTCATGCTTGGCCAGTCTTAAGAGTCAGGTCCCCACCATGGCCTTGGCCAACCCAAGCTTTTTGGTGCAGAGTCATTCAGAAGCCTACTGTGGCTCTGAACAGCACTGTTCTGAACCCTTACTCATGCTGTATGATACAGAGACATGTGCCTTTGCTCAGTGTCTCTAGGCTTTTTTTATAATTAAATGTCCAGTGTTTGAAAGCTGACTCCTCTTATCAATGAGATCATTGTAAAGGAGGAGTGCCAGGGAGCAGCAGCGGTAGCATTCTAAATGAGGTGAAGGTACAAGTGAAGAATAAATAACTTTTGATGCTCAGCAAGAACCTGAAGCAAATACCTAGTTTTTGCTTGGAATTTTTTTTCAGGCCTACTCTATTGACTAGATATTGGTGTCTGTGTTAAGGGATGCTGGCCTGGCTAATTAGGTGGTATAAAGCCCTAGAAATTTCATTATGTTCGAGCATTATTTGATTTCTGAGCTCTGGCTTTCTCTTCCCAGCCCACAGGTTGCATCTGTGGAGCCATCATATTATTCTTTTGTCATGTATACATATGAAGAAACATTTTAAAAATAAAGGAGTTGGAATAGCTGTCTTTATGGAAGTGGTTGATTTTTGCTCGACTGGATATGATGTCACGGGTTAAAAGCTTCCAGCTCCCTGCTTATGAGATTTATTTTTTTTTTTTTTCCTTTCAGCATGAGAGCACTAGTATTTTTCTTACCACTGGCTTTGCAGTGGTGACTAACATGGACATGGACAGACCAGATAACTTGTCCTCAGTTGAACAGCAAGGTTTCACACAAGACAATTATCCTGGCAATTGGTCTGAATCCAGCAAGAAATCATTCACTGAGTTCTGCTGGGGATCTAGTGTTCTTGTGCTCTGGGACATCGTTAGGTCAGGAAGTGCTGAATTTGCAATACAGGATTTGATTTTAGATTTCACCCATTAAGAGACATTAGCTTCAAGAAATTTGGTGTTTGGTGTATAGGTGAAGCACCATGCTTTGGTTGTAGGTAAGTGTGTGTAGATGCACATGCAGACAGAAATATTCGTGCACGTTGAGTCATGTGGAAGCAGAAGTGTTGAAACCAGTGCTCTTTCATTCACAATACTGCAAGAGCTTGGTGAAGTGCAATGAAGACTATTATCTACCCGCCATTTTCCTAGAATGTAATTTCTAGTGGTTCTCCTAGAAAAATTTTTTTTTTTTTTTTTTTTTTTTGCATTTTGGCAATGTGATGATACTGATGTAATTATGTGTGTAATGCAGCACTAACTCCTATTTGCCAAATGAAATACTCTTAGTTCAAGTTTCTGGAAAGTGCTGTTCAAGAGGCAAGTGAAAATTTTCTCCTAGCATGGTGTAGTGTGCTGCAGAGGGTGGGTGGAGGCACAAAGAGATAAAGATGAGAGTCCATCTGCAGTGGGCAGACAGAGCAGGCAGAGTCCCAAGTGCTATAATCAGCACCGATCCTGCTGTGTTTAAGCTTCAGGGTTACCAACGTGTCGTGACTCAGCAAGAACAGTGGAATCAAAAAATGATGACTCATGGTTTGCTGGTGTACATGCCAAGTTATCTCTTGCTAGAACTGTAAACTCCTTTAAATGTCTTAACAAACAAGATGCAGCTGCTTACTCAGACTGGAGCCACCAAGTGTCCCCCCCCTTGTCAGCTGTACTTACACGATAGATTTTTCCAGCACTTTCACTCTGGGGCTTGCACGAATGCAGTGTTAGTAATAAGCCATATTTGTGAAATGTTTGGGAGCGTAAACCCACATTCATTTTGGTTTGGGATCAAATTGTTGATGGTGTGTTGGTACTTCTCACCAAGTTACTGTCTTGTCAGTATAGAAGACAACCAGCAGTACAGCGACGTGGAGTGAACGGGCTGTGTTAAAGGCACTGCAGTCCTTACACTCCCAGGGACTTTCACTTGAACATTGTAATATTTCACCTTTTCAAATAGCTTGACACTTTCTTTTCTCACTGTGTGGAATGGTCTCCCCAGTGGAAGGCTTGTTAACAACTGCAGAAAATAAACCAGATGGGGGAGTATCATACTGCAGGTGCTGTGTTCATTTGATGCACATAGACAAGCTTAGAAATCCCTGAGTCTTCTCTTTACTTTTGGACATCTCTGAGCTTCTGCTCTGCTGCTGCTAGAGAAAATTCCTTTCTTTTGCCAGTTATCAGAGCCTGACTTTCAGTATCTACTGACGATAATTATTTTGACTACTTCTCCATCACTGCAGTTCCATAGATGTGATTGTGGCTCAGTGACCAGCCTGTTTCTGTTCTGTGTTGCCTGCAGGCCAATGCAGATCCCTCTGTGATAAACTGCCTACACAACCTCTCCCGAAGGATCGCCATCGTCTTGCAGCATGAGGAACGCCGCTGCCAGTACCTGACCAGGGAGGCCAAGCTGATCTTGGCTATTCAGGACGAAGTGTCTGCCATGTCAGAAAGTGAGTGCTGAGCTTAGCTTTCGGCAGGAATATGTTTGTCCAGGAGCACTTTTTCAGAAAAGTGCTGATTGTATCTTCTTACTTCTTTTGTGGCTGGGATCAGTATGAACAAGTTCTGGTGCTCTTTAGCATTCTGACAGCCTTTGACGGGATTTTACCTCATCCAAGATCACTATCCCAACACAGAGATGTCAGCTTTAGAAGTGAAGTAGCTTCTTTACCTTCCTTACTAGCTCAGTTCAGCACCATCACTGGAGAATGTGCACTGAACCATCACATTTGGAACTTCTTGTCAGGCTGAGATGGAAGAACTCATACGTAGCCTGCTTCACCCAACCTAGAGCAAGTTTCCCATGCTTTAATGCTGTGTGCTGAGTCACCAGACTTCTTGTGTGGAAAATCTACTCTTACATGTTGTTACCATGGCTAGCAAACAGTTACTGAGCATTTTTATAGGCTGCATTTCAGAGCAGTTTACTATAATAACGTGCACTATTTAGGGTGAACTCTGTCTGACAGTGATGCATCATCTTGCTGCAAGCATTAAAAATTAAAACTGATGTATAAAACTAAAAACATAAAATCATCACTTGTCAAACTCACAGTTACATGTGCTTAACTGAGTTGAGGTGTAGGTCAAGTTGGCAATAATTCACTATTATTACTCTAACACGTAACTTGAGTTATTGTAAAAGCTTTGAAAGATAATTGCATATTATAAAGATACGGATTCTGTCCCTAAGATACCGGTTGGTATGTACTATGGGAAGAGGAAACTCTTTGCTTTGAAATCAGTTGCTTGCTTTCTTGCTTTGAAATTTTCCATAGCCACAGAAGGGCCACAGTCACCTTTTCATCACATCCTACCCAAGTGCAAACTGGCCAGAGATCTCAAAGAGACATATGACAGGTAAGTGGGATTTTCTTGCTAGCTCACAGTATATTGCTTCTCACTGAAATGTTATCCACCTCTTCATGCTGTTGACTCATTGGGATTTGTGTTTCAGACCTAGCTTGCCAGGCAAAATGTTTGCAGAATTGCTATCCTAATCATTACCTTGGTCTCCCTTTGGATATGTTAAAAGTTCTTTAAAGTTGGTGATGTTTGTCACAGCTTTAAGAATTATTTTCATCCTTAGCACAGACGTACATAATGACAAGTGGATTGTAGAGTTGGAAAGTGTTGTAATATGAATATCATAATGCTGCAGAAATGCTCTAAACCTGCAGCCAAGAGAAAAATGCTTCACCTAGCACTGATGGCAAGTCAGATACACTGCCCTGGCTTCATTTGGTTACACTGTGCATGTCTGGACAGTAAATCTGGATTAGGTGGTGAGACTTTCAGCTGAATGAAAAGTGTAACATGCTGTTTCTTGACTGGATTAAAAGTTCTGGCAAGGATTTCAAAGGAGCGCGGCGTTAGTGTTGAATTTCAGCAGGAGCTGGCACCAGCCTCCTCCAGCGTGCTTCTGCTCTGACAGCTTGTCAGTGCGGCGTCCCCAGGCGAGGCAGTCCTCAGCCTTGGCCAAAGACCTTGACAGAGGAGCACAGAAGGTTTTGGTGGGGAGGGAGATGATGTGCCCCTTGATTAGGGTGCTTGTCAGGCCTTGGGAGAATTACTCTGGAGTTCCTTGACTGTAGAGCACATTGTATGGCATCAGACAGACCCTTTAGCCTCCCTAGATTGCAGTTCCCTTTGTACAAAGGGAATAATGGCAAAGCCACAGCTGTAAGGTAAGGCACTGAGAGCCTAAATAATTTAATGATTGCAAAGCACATTAAGAAAACTTTAATAAGCTGGTTTTTGCTAAGTTCAAGAGCTGTGAATTTCAGCGTGTTTGGAAGAAATGTTGTATATTGTTTGATAAAACTTGCACAAAATCTGTACTAAAGTTTAAAATAAGGCACACTTTATGTAGCCTGTAACGCTAATACTAAACTTGACCTACTACTTAGATTTTTCTGTTCCTCTAGGGCTATGTATTTGTGCCTGGGCAAACCTTAAAATGCTTCCAAACATTTTAGTGACACAGTGACATCTTGTGGCATTTAGCAGTGACTGGAGGAACATACGGCCCAAGCTCTTGGAGTGTGCTAAGACAACCCTTCCATGACATGAAGAGGAGGAATAGACTGACCGTGGAGAAACACACATTGATGCTGCCCCCAACATGTAAAATAAGGCAGGGTCTTCCTCATTTAGGCATTGTGAGTGGGGGAGAAGTGGTGCAAGTTATATTTTGACACTTTTACGTGACATTGTTGTAAGCTAATATAAGAAATAAGGTGTTGATAAGAAAATAAAATGTCTGTGCATTTGGTTGGAAAGCTCTATCTGAAGAATAAGTAGCTGGCTGGGTAGTAGGGTGGTGTTCTGTGGTATTTTTCCGTTAATGCTTCATATGAGAGAATAGGAAACACACGTATTTCATCTGTAATCAGATCTGTTGAGAGAGGCAGCAGCACCTTGCCAGGCAGGCGTAGAATTAAAATTAATTTTTTGATAAGGTAGAAGAAATGGTCTAGAAATAGGATTTTTATTTTGCAACTCCAAGATGAAGAATTCCTGTGTGGCAACAGCTCTGGAGTGAAGTCTGTGTGGTCTTCTATGAAATGAGCATTAGTCACAAGTGACATGGGGTTGCAGAAAAAGCAAATAGACAAGAATGCATAAAATAAAAGTCTTGTCTGTAAGCTAGGAGCCAATCCCTCTCAGGATTGTAAAGCCCCTGCTGTAATAAATATTGTATCCAGTTTCGGGCATCACACTTGAAGAAGGATTTGGGCCACCTAGAGAGTGTGGAGGAGTGTGAATGACCTAAGAGGAAAGATTGAAAGATCTGGTGTGTTTCTTTTAGAGGAGAAAAGACTGCTGGGAAGTGTTCAAATGCCTGCAGTGACAAGGCGCTGTTTTAAATGTACAGAGATTTCTGGCATAGCCTTTGGCCTAGGGGAACAGCAGAGTGAAGTGGAGGGAGCACTTTGACTTGCAGATGGGAACGCAGGGCTCCGGCTGGCGTTTCCTAGCGCCTGCTGCTTCTGCAGCTCCAGGCAAAGGCCTCTTCAACTCTCAGGGTTGCTCCAGAGGTGCTGTCGAGCCCTTGGTTTCCTGTAGATGGTGCTGAGGTATTTCAGGCAAGACCCAACATGTCCCTTAGCAAGCTGGTTTGTACAAACCCACAAGTGTATGAATCTTTTTATCGTTGCGTTTTGAGTGAAATGCCAGTATTTAATAAGGTGGGAATCAATAGCCAGGTCATCTTGACTCTAACACTATTGCTCCTGTAGTTAATGGAGTGTTAATAACCTGACAGTTTAGAGGTAATCAACATCTAGTTCCTGGGACCTTTTTAGAGAAAAGGAATGGAGAAAACTAGAATGTTTCTTTTTAATTAATTCAGAAAATAGATTTGAGAGTCTTCGTTCATCTTATCCCCAAACTCCAGCATGAGTGTGGAACAAAAAGCAATGACTTCAGGACCGAGAAAGTCCAGTTGCCAGTACCTCCAGCATGAAAAATTTACCAGTGTTACAACGGGTGTCTCTTTAAGCCACTGTTCAATTTAGGGAATTAAGACAGCTTTCACCAAGTTTTATCTGCAACTGCGTGTAATATGCTAGCTTGATACTAGCTGACTGCTTGCTGATTTTAGCAAACTTCTCTTAGCTTTATGTTGGAATAGAAGTGAAAGCATGGGGAGGTTTTTTGGGAGGATTGGATTGTTTGTTTCTTCTTTTTAATACACAAAGAGCCTTTATACATTTTTAGCCCAGTGGGATTTGAATTGACTGGTAGATCAAGCCTATCACAGCAGCTCAGGGAGAAGTGGAATAATTATATGAGATCTAATGAATTATTAGATATAATTTGTGTGGCTGTACTGTAAAATATAAACCCAATTACAGTTATTTGATCAAAGGATGGTTAGTGCGTCCTTTACAAGGAAATGTGAAATAATTTAAAAGCTCTGTCACAACCTCTAACAAATATAAACAAACTCCAAAACTCCAAGCTCATCTTCACCAAACTAGAAAACATTGATTTCTGATATAAATAGGTTTGACATAAAATGAGGTTTGTATATGTAAAAATTCATAACTCTTTTATTGAATATGAGGTGGGATTGTCTTTGTTTTGCCAATAGTTATGAAAAAGAAGGCTGCAGTTCTGTGGGATACTGGCCAACTTGGGGCAGTGGCTCACAGCTGCTGTTCAGGGCAGAGCATAATAGAGCAAAAGAGCAGTGATATTCCAAAAAATGTTCCCCAGCTTCCTGCAGCTCTGGGGGTGGTTTCTGTATATTCAACAGCCTTCAGCTGATCTCACTTCCCGGAATTAGTCCACAATCCTGTGAGCCAGAGTAAATATTTAACAACTACAGCATCCTCTGATAAGGAGCTCCGTGGCTTAACCAGTTTCTGTGTTTCTTTCTATTTGTTCTGAACTTTGTTTCTTCTAGTAGCATGAGATGTCTCCTAGGTCTTTACAATGGAGAGACATTAAACAGCTTTTTTCCTATTTACTTCTCCCTGTCTAATTTTAGACTGATATCCCCTCTCAGTATCCTAATCCCTCACCATGTATCCCTCAGTATCGCTCATCATGTATTATCTCATCAGAGATTTTTTTAAAAAATTGTTAAAACTAAGTGTTCATGGGGTAAAATGGGATGTCTTTGAGGGTTTAATAGCCAGTTAGAGTATGGGACTTGAAGCTGCTCTTGCCCAGTTATACTTGAAGTCTGGGGGAAGAAGGAAAAGTTGCAGCAAGGTCTCTGGATACCAGTTAAGTGGTAGAACAGCAGATGAAATTCCCTGTAGATAGATGTAAAGTAATGCATGTAAAGCCAAACAACCCTTATATAGCACATTAACTGCTGTGAAAAGAGTTTTTGGAATTACAGCAGGTAGTTCAGTGAAAATGTCGACTCGGTGAAAAAGCTCAGGGTAGAGTAACGCCACAAAAAATTCTCATAAACTGTGCAGAGTGGTTAGGAAATGAGCAAAGAACAACAGAGAGCCTCCTGTAAACTCCTGCTGTACCTACTGCACTTTTGAATCTTTGCAGTTCTGGGTTTCCTATCAGGAGCTACTTAAACTGTGTCCCTGAGGTTCATAGCGTGCAATGCAGCCCGGACTCTTTGCTCCACAATTTTAGTTGGTTAAGGATAACAAAGTAGAATTGGAGCTAGGTGACTCCCCGATGCGACTTTGAAAACTTGTTTTCTTGGTATTCTCTTCTGTTGCTGGTTTTTGCCGTTCTGCTTCTGCCCATAAAAGAAAGTGGCTTCTGGGTCTGCTGGTCCCCAGCCAAAAAGCTTGGGGCAGCTCGTGGAGGTTTGTGAGGCTCACAGTAAAAAAACTTGCTAAATAGATGACTTATAGGGAAATCTGTAAAACTGAAGACAAGTGTGGATCTGAACTTCACTTTCTGTGACTTGACTGCATTTCACATTGCATGAATCTTTGTGCATATATTGGTGAAATTATTTAACTCTGGCTCTTAAGGGCAGTCGCATACATTGCTGCTGGGGGATGTAGCTTATTCCTTGTCAAATTATTAGAAACTTAAATTATTTTCCATTCAGGGAGGGGCAGGTGAAGGAGAAATCATGAACATAAAGCTATAATAAAGGCTTGAAATTGTACAGTTGAATGCAAATGTAGAAGAATGAAATTAAGATCCAGATCAGAACTGAAAACTGGTTTTCTTGTTGCCTTTAATTCTAGGCTCTTGTATAGTGCACTGTAGAAAACATTATGCTGAGGAGAGTATAATTATGTAATTAAAGCTTCTGCCTTGGTGCACTTGGACAAAAGAATGAAAGGAACCAACTGTATTTTTTTCTGTTTCCTGAATGTTAAACTATTCAGGGAAGATATCCTTGCAAGTGTTTCGTGTTTTCATGTGCCTCTGCTGCTTTTTGGTAACCTGTTTGAACAACCCTGGTAGCTTTCAGGTAGTCTCTTAACTCGCATGTTCTGTTCATTTATTGTCATGTTTTCTCTTGTGAGTATTTGGCCTGGTAGGTAGTATGGATAACCGCTGCTTCAGGATGCCCTTCACCTTGATGTATTTTGAGAGAATCCAGCCTTATCTGTCAGTTGGTGTGTGTCTGGTGGGATGGGCAGTGTTACTGGAGTTGCAACATTTAATGCAAGAAAAGCAGAGGTGTTTGCTGTGCTTTGCATGTTCCTTCAGGGTCTGGAGCCTCTGATCAGATGTGAGGTGGTAGTGCCAGAGAGACAGTGGATTCATCCTTTCAGTTCCTTTCAAAAAAATGAAAACATAAATAGTACCTACTCCATCTGCAACTTGAAAAATCTGTTATTTTTCAGAGGTCAGTGCAAGATTTGTGAACAAAACCATGGCCTTTGCTTTTGAAAAGCATTTTCTGCAGTGAGATTTTTCCCTAATGAGTCTGATCATGCACGGGGCAGGATGGGATCGTGTTGGCTCTCTCATCACTCTGTTGTGGTTTGGTGAATAGTTACACTGGCAGCTAAAGCTACCCAATGTTTTTGTTTGAAAGCTGAATTTTCAGGTCTTTCTAATCCCTGTATACAACCAGATGAACTTGAAAAAGAGCATGTTAGTTTGTGGTCTACAATTGAATGCTAGGTATAAATGTTTAAATCACCACATAAAGAGTTTCCAAGACATTTATCTGCTCCTGGCCTGTTCCTGGCATGTTTTAAAATCTGTTTTGTGTAGAGGGGAAATTCGTGGGTGTTAATGACACAAAAGTCCTATTACGAGTCTCAACACACTTGAATTTGAAATTCAGACTGGAATTTTCAGAGTGCAAACTTTGAAATTTTATTTTAGGCCCCAGAAAGTTCTTTTGGAACAAAGTTTAAAATCAAAGGACATGCTGAGAAATTCAGCTCTCCAGTGGAGACACATTAGCTGTTGCTTAAGACTGATTTTCAAGTTTATATGTATTGCTAACTCAGTATACCTGAAAATATGTGGTGGGCCTTGCCTCTTCCTCCTTGCTTAGTCCCACTGCCTTGAGAAAAGCTGTTCCCTGGGCAGTGTTGTGAAGGTTTGCAAGGTGGTGCTTGCTTAGCTCCTTATGGGATCTTTACCCATTTTTAAGCAAATATAGTATATTTCATCTATAGGTGATATAGGAAATATGTAGGTGTATTTCATCTGTTGTCTAGATTTACAGACTTCTGTAGAACTACCTGAATCACATTTGTGCTCTCATCTCCCAGCTTTCTGGGTTTTTTTTCAGTAAAAGAGGCTTATAGTTGCTTTCAGGCTGAACATGCGGGTCAGACTTTGTTGTCATTCCTGAGATGTCCATCACTTCCACTCCAGCCCTGTTGTCTGAAGTCAGCTTAAAGGCTTAGCTTAGTCCCTGTGGTTTCCTAGAATGAAGAAAGCATTTAACAAACACATCTGTGACAAGCAGGAGTAGGTTGGTAGGAAACAGCAGAACCAAAGGAGTCCGTTATTGTGGAAATGTGCTGTTCATAACACCCCTTGCCCAGTGCAGACATCTCCTTTTCTTTTTCCTTGGAGAGGAAGATGGAAATCGGAGGTGAAAACATTGTGCCCGATTCATCTTGTCCTTTGCAGCTCTGATCTAGGGAATTTTTCAGTGCCTTGTAGTAGATCTTCAAGAAATTCTTTTAACTTGAGACACTGCTTCAGTGTTAAGAGCAGAGGGAGCAGAAGGTCACTGGGGTGAAGTCTTTCACATCCCCCCAAAGACTCATTAGGGGATAATGCTCCATAAGTACAAGTTAAGGAGCCCTTGCAGCTATGAATCAGCTGGTCCTCAGCCAGTCTGGGGATAGACAAGGTACATTCAGTCTTATCCTATGCAGGGGAGAATCTGGACCACTGTTTTCCTTTGTTATACATGGTAAATGCTGTATGTATTTATTTTCTTCCTATTTTAGTCTCTGCACAACAGGGGTGGTCCGTTTACATATCAACAACTGGCTGGAAGTGAGTTTCTGCTTGCCTCATAAAATCCATTATGTTGCCACAAACTTTATACCCCCTGAAGCAATTGAGAGAAGCCTGAAATCTATCAGGTAAGAGCAAGCTCTGGCCTTCAGAGTGTGGCCAGTCCTTCCAGTTCCAAGTGTGCTGCTGCAAATATCTGTGCTGGCACAGCTGGGAGGATGATGTGACACTGAGCTGTAGCAGTGGTGGGGGCATGGGCTGATACAGGACCCTCTGAACCTGATGCCGTGGTACCATGATGCTGCTGTATAGGTGGTGGTGTGAAACCACAGCTTTTGTGTTAACATTAGGTGGTTGTACTGAGGTGATGCTGCAAGAGAGGAATTGTGTGTTTGTTTTAATCTGTTGACCCAGAAGTAATTTTGCTTTTAGAAGAAAGAGACCCCAGGCCCTGTGATATCATAGTTCTTGCATTCCAGGTTTATAGCTTTTTACCAGAAAAAGTAACTCACTTTTGCTTTCTTCCTTTCTTCTACTCTATTCTGTATTTCAGTAATGCAGATGAGCAGTTTTCAGACTAGTTCTCCAGGCTTAATTGCACGTCAGGACAGTGCAGTCTTTTTTATCTAGTCACTGGGGCATCCAGTTACCCTCTATCCCCATTTTATGGAGAGCATCTTACTTTGTGACATAAAAACAAGCTTGTTCTGAACCCACTTACAGCAAAAGAATGATATTAGAAGCTATTTTTTACCAGTAGATTGACCCCAGGTATCATGGTCTCGCAATAACAGCCTTTGGGAAAAACTGCAGTTTACTGTGCAAATGTATTCTGTTTTTCTGCAGGCCTTACCATGCCTTATTACTTTTAAATGATGAGAAGTCATTGCTTAATGAGCTCCCGTTGGACTGCTCTCCTGCCCTGGTGAGAGTAATTAAAACTACCTCTGCTGTGAAGAATTTGCAGCAACTGGCTCAAGATGCTGACTTAGCGTTGCTGCAGGTACGGGGAACTGTCAGCCGCAGCTGAAATTCTTTTAAATCACGAGGTGTTTTCTTTCTGTGCGCCAGCGGGTGTCTGTGGCGCGTGAGCACGTCGGTTCTCTTGGTGTGAGCAGAGTGCACGGAGAAAGCGTGAGCCTTAGAGCGTGGGGAAAGGTTGGAGAGAGGAAGGGCAGCAGCACAGCGACAGCACTCGGCAGGCTTGCAGCCACATCCCAGTCACAGAGTGCTGTGGGGTAGCAGGGCTGCCCGGGAGTCTGGAGTCCCACTGCTCAGAACAAGTCTGTCAAAGCAGGCTGCTCAAGAACCTGTCTGTGCAAATTCTAAATACCTCCAGGGTACCTCCCGCAGCCTCTCTGGGCCCTGGTCCGGCGTTTGACCAGCATCAGGGTGAAAAACTTTCCGCGTATCTAATGGGAATTTCCCATCTTCCACCCTGTGTGTGTATGTTGCCTCCCGTCCTGTCCCTGTGCCCCTCGGAGAGGAGTGACTCTGTCTTCTCTGTGCCTTCCTGTGGCTAAAACCAGAATGAATACTACTCTTGACTTACACCACGGTGGTCTGGCTTGGTTCTGCCACATTGATGTCTGTGCAAATGGAGGCACCCCAAATGCAAGTGAAAGGTTACAGCTGCCATGGCCAAATGTTTCTTCCTCTGGATCTGCCAAGATCTTTTCTACTAAAGAGCTCTAAAAGCCTGTACAAACCTACCTATTGATTTCCCTTATTCTGAAAGTTTCTGCTCAAGCCTAAAGGAGAGCTTCCCTGGGACTTTGCAGTCCTGGGAAGAAGCTCTACTTCAGGCTTTGGCAAAAATTTTGAAGCAGTCTCTCCAAGGCAGCAGCTCTTTCTGAATGCCTTTCCAGTATTGACAACCAGATTTCAAATCTGAATTGCTCAAGGTGATGTGACGAGCCCTTGAAAAGGGAAGTTTCTGCCAGCGAAGGGAGCGAGACTGGCAAGCACCTGAGACACGAGGCCACTGCGGAGGACTGCAGGCATTGCGGCCCTTTACTGCTCGGGCCTGATGGTGGTATTAGATGAATCAGGAGAGGGGAGAGCCACTCTGGACTTCTCAGGGTCGCTTCAGACCCGGGCGTGCAATCTGTGCCTTGTGTGACAGTGGAGAAGAACACGGCTTGTCATCTCAGGTGCTCCTGATGGCAGGCCCGTGCCTTCTCTTATTCAGAGGGAAAGGTCTTGTTTTGTAATAAAATTTCTAGGTCTGCTTGCAGTGGCCTGTGGTGTTGCTTGGTGTTATATAGCTATGGGATGAACTCTGGAAATTCCCTACTGCTGCTGTAGTTTTGTTCTCCACAAAAAAGCAAAGTTAAATGCATCTAATGATACAGGCTGGATTTTATGTCTCATAGACGCTATTTATGTGGCTCTTCCAGAGCCATTAACAACCACCGACTTGTTTAACACATTAAAACACTTTGTGTAACTCATTACTGAAATATCTCAGTGTATTAAAAAGGCAGGGTTGGTTTCCTTTATTTTTGTGTCATGGCAGAGGTCGAGTCTTTTGTTTCATTTTTCATGTATAACAATGCATTTTGTGCATAAACAAAAATAGATTTTTGGGGCACAAAAAGTAACTAAACTTCTATAGATACAGTTTGAAGAAACTCCTTTAAGGCAGGAAATACTTAGAAACGTGAAGCGACCCTCTGGAAATTCATGCCCTTGTCAAAGGCTTTTTGATGTGCCACATGTTATATTAAACTCTGAATTTATTCTGAAGGCAGGGTGAAAGAGTGGAACATTTTTCTTTCATTTCATCTCAAACAAGACTTTTCTGTCACTGTATGGAACTCTTGCTGAGTTTCAATTTTGCTTTTGCTCCTCTAATTTTTCCCTGTTTTCTCAATGCAGGTTTTCCAGCTTGCTGCACATCTCGTTTACTGGGGAAAAGCAATTATTATTTATCCGCTGTGTGAAAACAACGTCTACATGCTTTCTCCAAATGCCAGTGTCTGTCTGTAAGTAGAAGGAAAATGAGTGACTAGCGATGAGGTGATGAGAAGTGCAGATATGCTTTCCTTTCCTGTCTTACTGGGTACAGAGTGGGGTCTTTCTTCACATAGGAATTTGTTGAGACTGTACGAAACACAAACCATTACATGTGCCTGAACTCGCAAAGCCAGTGTGTGGTGGGGAGGAACATCATAGCAGATCAATATGCTTCTGCAGTGATGTGGGTCTTGGAAGCAATATTTATCCTGTGCAGCTACTTTTAGTATTTTTAGTACTCTTGCTCACTGAATATCCATATCAGAAAGGCTGCATGAACCTGAAGCAGTATGGAAACGTTTACAAAACAAAATACTTGGCAATTAAGTTAAATAAATGTTTCATAGGACTGTCTGTATATCTGGCACACAGCATCACCTTAAATTAATCAAAAGTAGCAAATCAGGGTAGTGTTGCTCTCAGTGTTGTACTGTTTCATTTCATACTGATGTGCCTGCTCGCAGACAGAAGGCAGTGAGGCCATTTTGAGAGCAGGCAGCAGCAATGCAAGGAATATGGAGACAGTGGTGGGTATTTTTGCTCTGCTGAAGATTGGCAACCCTTTCTGTGTTGGATTTGAGATGTTTTTAGAATCTGTGTTGGAACTCAGTTATAGGAAAATAGTTTTAAATCAGAACTTCTGTGATGGAAATATAAAAATAGGGCTGGAAGGGACCTTGAGGTCATTCAGGAACAACTGTGCCTGTGTCATATATGGCAGTGCTGTTCTTAGAGACTTTTGTAGATGGAAAGCATAAGAAAGACAGTTTTCCTAATATTTAACTTGACTCTCCTTTACTTCTGATCAGTGACACTGCTTGTCCTGTCAGCATGGGCAGGAAGAACAGTCACATCTGCAGCTGCATTTTGCATATGCAAAGATTGAAGATTGTGCATCTGTCCCGCCCATCCCTGTCTTCTCTTGACTGCCTAACCCCTGTTCCTTTGATCAGAGACTGCGAAGGTCTAGGCTTTTTATCATTTTTATTTTTCTCCTCTGGTTTCCCTCCACACGAACATTAAAGCCAAGATAAAAGTGCATATGCTTCTTGATTACTTTTGCAGGATGCAAAATGCCATAAACTATCCTTGCTGTTTTTCTAGATAACGCAGAATATTTCATTTGGGAATTGGCACTTCTGCAATGCTTAAATGGATAAGTGTTATGCTGACCAGCAAAATAAAACTGATTTCTGCCTTTCCCTCTTTTCTGTAGTTACTCTCCATTAGCAGATGCGTTTTCTTGTCAGTTCCGAGGCCACAACCTGCCGTCGATGCTTTCCAAGTTCTCCCTCCCAGTGTCACTCTCAGAGTTCAAGAATCCACTCGCGCCACCCGTTCAGGAGGTGAGATGGGGAGTGTCCACAAGCCTCTTGTTCTCCTGCTAATGAGAGCAAGGAATGGTGCTTCTGGAGTACCTAGTCAGGAACCTGCTATTGCAGGTTTAGAGGTTGCCAATTACTGTGTTTCTAACCATATGATTTGTTGTTTCATATCCACATGCCAAAAAGCTGTGAGGATGTTCAAGGTGAAGTTGTGTGGATACTCTGCTAGGACAGCACAATCCTAAAAGAAAAATCAGAATGTTTCTTTCTCTTGAGTGATATAATAGGGAAGACTGAAACTCCATTTGGTCTGTTGAAAACTGTCATAAATTAGTAAGGCTGAGTGCAAGTTTGTGGATTCCTCACAATCACATTTAATTTTATTATATTCCATCTGCTTTAGGTTCACAATCTGGTTTTAAAAGCAAACTGTCTATTCACTTAGCTTTTGCTATGAAACTGGAATTGTTTAAAGGCTGTTAGAGGAAGTAGACTCAGCGTGTAGTCAACAGAAGTCCATGTGTTACAGCATTAGCATTTTAACGTTCAGATTTGGGATAATAACATACAGAGTTTGGATTTGTGAGCCGTTGTTTTGCTTACATATAGATCATGGCTTGCAGCATTTCTGGGAACTGGTGAAATGCAAGAAGGAGCTCAGTTAATGTGAGCTCTCCTGGTTGACACTGTTTTCTTCCCAGATGAAGAAGCTTGGACCTCTGTACACAGCTCATTGTGGCAGAGGAAGCACAGGCAGATTGCTTTAGCTGATTTCTTGCAGCGTTGTTGCCAGCCTTCATACTTTGATAACTTGCTGGCTATACAAATTGAGCCACTGTTCAGATATCAAGAAGATGAACAACAATTGCGCACACAGGCACAATTGCGAGAGAAGAATTTGTTGTAATTACAGGTTGGCAGAGGTTATGATCGGAGATAAAGATAAGTAATGATGTAGGATCTAATCCTGATAGTATGTACTGGTCAGCTGCCACCTTGGGAGGCAGGGGAAGAGCAGTTTTACTGTTCTGTCAGTACTTCTCTGTAGTTACAGACAAATCAGTGTCATGGAAATTGAAGCTGAATTAATGACATTGATTTTATTCTAGCTGCAGTAGCTTCAGGAGACATTCTTACTCTCAGTACTCCTTTTAAAATTAATTACTTGCCTTAATACTTCTCCTTCAATACTTCTGGTTGTTCTCAGACGTCCTACTTTTGTTTGAAATACACAAATAAACTCTGCCACTTACTACTGCAGTTCTGCCTTGAAACAACAGTGTGTGACCAGTGTTTGCCAGAGCTGCTGAAGTGCTAAAATGCATCCTTTAGAGCGTGTGCCTTCTCTCTGATGCTCACCTGTCTGTGATGGGGTCCTAAAGGTCAGCAGCACGGCTTGTTTTCATCATCCTTTCAGCATGTGTGGAAGGGTGAAGGGTGATGCTGCGATACAGAAGTGCCTTCTACAGTCTGAAAAGGGGAGGTGAGAACTGTGGTTGCAGAAGACTTGGGGCCACGTTGGCAAGACGTGTGCATGAAGGTGAAGTAGACCACCATACACCGGTGGGCTGTTTGGAGTCAGGGCAAGCTTTTTTTTGATAAAGTTAAGTGTGACAGTTCTTGGGGGAGTTGAGACTAGAGAGAGTTCTTTGATGTTTTCATATCACTTTGATTTACCCATGTAGAACTCTTTGTATTTTTGTTTTATTAGGAGCTAGCCTTTTGAGAGATGAATCCAATCCCTGTGCTGAAGTGGTCAGGTTCCAATTGTAATTAACAGAGTTCTAGTTGATAGAGCAATTAATCTGATGAAATGTGGGTAGGTTTTTGTTCCACTGTGTGGCGATAAAAAATGCTGTACTCTGAACTGTAAATATTGTCAAATGGTATTTGTTTTGCCTTTGAAAAAAGTTAACAAAGTTGGGGACCTTTCACTGTTCTTTGTGTACATAAGAGGGGATGTGGGGATTTTGTTTGACTTTGAAGATTTTCACTAGTAGTCTGTTACCTTGTGCTTGTCATCATGCTGACTGTACTGTCTCCCTATTACTGAAGGTCGTCCGCGCTAGAAGGTCAGTGCTGTGGGAAGGGCTGGATTTTCTGCAGAAACTCTCATGGTCTCATGGCATCCATCCCCTTTGATTCTTGTCTTAAGCATGGGACTGGCTCTCTCCTTTTGGCACGTGCTTCTGGATGGGCAGAGGATATGGAAGGCATTCATAAGTCCACCATACGAAATAGGAAAGCTGTTGAAGAGCTCTTCCCCTGTTTTTATATGAAGTTGTACCGCTTTGAGTTGAAAGAGGACTAAGTTATTTTTGTTTGCTTACTGTTACACGGGTGGAATTGCTCCGTTCCTTTGAGCAGATAAAAAAAAATGTGACACTGGCATTTTTATACTTAGGGTGCTGTGATATTTTTTGGCTGGTAGGAGGTACAGACAACCTGCAATACCCAGAGCAGGGACAAGACTGCCTTGAAAGACGGAGTGCATGTCAACATGCTGCTTTTGGTGTCTGTCTGTCAAGTAGGTGGGAGATGTCTAGCGAGTGGTGTCTGCCAGGACCACTAGTGCTCTCAGCTGTGCCCTGTGCTACAGACGGAATTCTTCTTGAGTCTGTCATCTTGATCTCTTTTCTTGCCTCTGATGACGAGCAGTATATTGCAGTTGAACTCTGTGGTGGTTGTATATCTATCGGTGCTCTTGTGCTTATAATTTGAAAAGATTTTATTATTTGTGTAGTAATCTGTATGCTAGCTTCCCTCTCTCTGTGTTTATCCAAGCAAGGCAGGTTAGCAATGGTGCAGCAGCATGAGGATGAGCCTGTGCCTACAGCTCAGCTGATCTGGTGCTGATGAGAGGAGGCCCTGGGTTTCCTTTCTACCCTCAGGTGTGTGCACACATGCCTTCCTCCTTTCCCTCCCCCTTTGTGCTAGAGCTCTGGGTCCTGTCCAGCTTGACTGTTCACTTAACTTGTTTCAGCTGTTCTAGTTTTCTACCAGGTTAGCAGGTGGAATTTGCACAGGGGGAGATCCAGCAAGCTCCAGGGCTGGTGTAGAACAAGGGAGGCATTTCTGCAGCTGGGGATGTGAGTGAGGCAAGCAGAAGCTATTCTCCCCTTTCCCAGTGGCTCCACCGTGCTGTATGGTGTCACCCCGACTTCAGCAATCCAGGGCAGCCTGGCCGTGTCCTGAACAGCAGCCAGTTCAGCCCGTGCTGCCCGTCCTGGATCTCACCAGGGTGCGGCCGTGGGGTGAGGAGATCCTGCGAGCTGATACAATAGGTAAACTCTTCCCTTTCAGTGTTTTTACTGGAAAAGAAACAGTTTGCATCTCCTCTACCCCGACCCCAAAGGAGCCGTCCTTCCTGCTGCTGCCTGTGACTGGTGGTTCCTGTCCCTGTGCTCTCCTCTCGCAGACGTGGCGCAGCCTGATGTGACTGCAGAGCACACCAGAGTGGACTCTGGTGCTGTTCAGTGTGGTGCACAGCCCTTCATAACCTCCTGTGAAAGCACAGAAACACTCGGTGACCTAAAACCTTTAAGCTGGCACACGTTCGTTGACAGAGTGTGTGTGCTAGGCACTGCAGCTGGGGCATGGGAATGCTTTAACCTGCTTTTCAGTGCAAGGCTTTCTTTGCACCATATCAAAAGTTTCTTCACTCAGCTACTGTCCACTAAGTTTCTTTGCAAACCAAGAGAAAGGGACAGTGCTTGTGGCTTTCCCTCATCTGTGCATTATGGCCTCAGCTAGTTCCTCTGTTTCAGAAGCTCTAACATCTCTCTAGCCTGCCTTGAGGAACAAGCAGGAGGGATCTTTCCACCCATAAGGTAGAAGGGGTGCACGGAGGTGAATTAGCCATCCCATTTCCCCCCTGCATCCCCTTCACTGCACTAGCTCTTTATCATAATGCACATTGTTATTATTATCGTAGTTATCTAATTCTCCCTTGATGGGGCTAGGATAACTGCGGAAAAAAAAAACAGATGGGAAAGTGTGACAGCTGCTGCTGAACAAAATAATGTTTAATTTTTCACTTTTGTTTTAATAAGTCTGGCCATCCTGTTGGGAGTAAGGCACCGGTGGATGAGGCCTCTGCCTTATGCATCCGGAAAACGTGCCGTGCTTTGTGTAACAGCTCGGTGGAAAATGAGCAAGTATGTCAGGGGATGGGAGTGGGAGGAGAGCTGCATGCAAATACTGAATGGGCAGTTGTGTCTTCCGAGAGACACACTGCAAATGTGACCGTTCTGCTGGGCATCTGGAAAGCATTAAGAGCCACGGGAGCTTTTGTTGGCAGCGGGATGAGAGTAATGTTAAGGTGCATTTATATTCAGTTGGACTAGGTGTAAAATCAGGGGGGTTTAGTGTGGCAAGTTAAAAATATAATGTCTTTCTACACCTAAGTGGAGGGTGTGGTTACGCTGAGAATTCAAAGCCGTTACATAATGATTAAAATGGCAATATGAGACAATAAATGTTTTGTCCTACACTGAGAAGGGGTCTTTAGAGACTGTTTTCTGTAGAGTAGGGAGAAGTTTGACTAGCTGATCTATTTTCGTAAACCAGCGTGGTTTGAATGATAAAGGAGGGTCATACATTTCAGCAAACATCCATTTACCCCAGCAACTAGGTGCTGTCCTACTGAGCCAAGGCAGCCCTTAGTTCTCAAGTCAGACTTTGAAGAGTGCATGTGTCAAGTAACCGTATAATCCAGACTGGAGAAAGGGGGCTCATATACTTCAGTAGGCAAAACAGGCTGTGTTTTAACTCTCATTTTATAGTCGTGTAGTAAGAAACAAGCTAGGATCGAGCGCTTCTGGGTTGCTGTTTTCCCTTTCCTGAACTTGCTGCCGGTCCTGGTTATCTTGGCGTTTTCCTTAGCTTTTTAGGTCTGGGAAAGAAAACAGCCTTATAAAGTCCTTGCAGGAAATGTGGTTTGTTTAACACATTACTCGAGTTTTACAAACGCTCCCTTTGGTTCCCAGAGGGAAGAGAGTAATGAATGCTGGATCTTGTCCCTCCAAGACTTGGGGCTGAGCTTTCCTCTGACTGTCCCAAACTGCCCAGATGGGCTGACGTATAATGCCCGTGTTTTCAGAAACTAATACATCTTCTCTGCTTTTGTCAATGAGCACAAAGCGATGTATTGTTACCAACTCCTTCCGTGCTGCCTGGCATGACAACAGCCTCTAACTTTGCCCGGGGCCTGCTGCGCCGCAGCACGGAGAGGTCCAGATGCGGCAGCAGACAGGCCCCTCGTACAGCAGGCTGGAGAGAGGCAGCATGGGGAGATGGGAAGGATGAAAAGAATATGGATGAAATTTAGAGTTGATTTTTAGTTAAATTAAGCAATGAAAAATGTTTTGGTTTATATTTCCATCGTGGTCCTGGTGTTTCAGCCAAGAAAGCCTGGCTCTAGACTCCTGCCACGCCAGATGATGACAGTGAGTGGAGGCAGGCGTGGGACTGAAGTATATCCTTGCCTGGGAAGCTCCTCCCAGCCCTTTTGGCTTCAGCAATGAGCCCAGCTAATCAAGTAGACCGAGACCAGGCATGAAGATAACGCTGTATCTCTGAGGGAGGAAGAGCATTTCCAACAGTCAGCGCGGCACAGATGGTGCAGAGAAGCCTCTTCTCCTGCAGACCTGTCTGTAAGCCCCACCAGAGCTCAAGAGGAGCAGATGGAGAATGGCTGTAAATTAGGTGTTTGTGTCCAGAAGGACAAGCAGCAGAACGTATTAGCAAAGCTTCTGCTAGACCTTAACTGTAAAAACACTTGCTGCTTTTGGTAAGAAATAGGTTTAAAACTGGAAAAAGTGGAAATGGTGTGAGGCACGTTGGCAGTGATGGCACAAAGCACACTGTTGGGGGCATGGTGTTAGTTGCAGGATGCTGCATTGCTTGGGCTTTTTTCTACGACTAGATTTTAAAGGGTACCAAATTCTCACTGAAGTCCAGCTTTAAGACAGTCAATGATCTTCATTCTCTCTTATCTGGGGATGGTTGTTCAGGCTCACTTCAATACAGAAGAACAGTTTTCTCTAGTTTTCAGGTTAGCCACAGCCAATCTCCAGCTCTCCCACTTCCAGCACAAAGGCGTTTGGCAGTTGTTGGTTGTAAAGCTGTCACACCACTTTTCCCTGGCTTCTTGTTCCACTGAGCCACAGCTGCTGGCTCAGGGCTGGCTTTCTAGATACTTACACAAGAGTGTAGAAGTGGAGGTGCATACGCAGGGTTAGAGTGTGTTGGATAAGACTTTCCATGCACATGAGTGTAAAAAATGCAACGGGCTGTTATTTTAATTCATGAAACTACCAAAGTGACCAGTGGAGATTGGTCTGGGTCAGGCCCTACCCGGCAGATTCTGCAGGTCTTGTAGAGCCTCTCTTAACTGTCTCCTTGAATTGCCTTGGATTTTTCCAGAGTTATTTTGTGCTGTGAAATGTGCAGACTTCTTTCATTTGATGTGAAACTAGTTAATCAGACATCACTGTGCGCCAACAGGTTGGAAATTTAAGTAAAATATATGAGACATCTTTCCATCCAGGCCTGCATTTGGAAGGAAGGTTTTTAGCAACGTAATCACTGGAATAAGCCTCCTCTCTCTTTCAGGCTGATTTCAGATGTTAGCAAAGTACTATGCATTTGGCATCTTTTGCCAACTTTCGTCTTTAGATTTTCTGTTAAACATGTAAAATGAATTATGGCTTTTCTAAAAAAGATAATGTTTGAAGGCGATCCCAGATAATATGTATTAACATTAAAATCCATTCAGTCCCCAAAAGTGGTAATCCCTGAAAAGACAGGGTGTGGGTCTGTCTGCAAACAGAAGATGTTTCTTTTGTGATTTGATAGCAGAGGAGTAACTGAGAATTACAAGATTTATGGAAAAAGGAAAATTATGTGGGCTGATGAACTTCAGTTTGGGGCTTTTATTGAGATTTGGCCCGTTATCCTGATGATTAATACAGCAGAGCCAGCTTCCTTCTCAGAGTCTGAGCTCATTCTGCATGTGTTTCTCTCACCAAAACAGTGTTGGTTGCTATGAAATCCCCAAACAGCTTTTGTCAGTGAATCAGTGTTTTCAGAGCCATTAGCTATGGGAAGGGTTGCCTGCAGTGATATGAAAAGGCTTTTTGTGCCGAAATCCAGACACGGTGATGTGTTTTGAATGCTCCTTCAAAACTCCTGAAAAATGGGCCATGCCAAGAACCTACAAACGCTTGTCCCTCACTCTACCCACCGTTTTCAGTGGTGCTCTGGGGACATTGTGCAGGTCCTCAGCTGCTGGAATACAAAGGTGTTGCACATGTTTGTTTAATATGAGCGTCATCTCTTGGAGCTTCTGAAACTCTTGCCTGTCTGCAGCCTAAAAAACCAGAGGCCTTCGTAAGCTTAGCCTGTCCTATTATTGCAGAGGGATGGTGAGGAAATGGGGGATGTTAACCCTTCGCATTGCGAGGGGACTCCTTGGCGGCAGCAGGCTGCTGCCTCTTGCCAGGGCTGCTGGAGCTGTTGGCACTGTGTCTGTATCGCCGGGTCCTGGCAGGGCTCTGATCTCCGGAGGCTCTCCCGTGGTTATGCAGCAATTTCCCATCTGACAGCAAATGGCTCCTACTTCTGGGCACCTGTCTTGGTTGCTCCGACTCTGCCCCATCACCCTGCCCTCTCCTTGGCTTCCTGGGGGAAGCTGCACTTTAATCTGACCGCTCTGGGATTAACCCTTCGGTGATCACCGATTTTAGTGGGGTTTTTATAGAAACCAGCAAACTGGTCTCAGGGCTCACACTCTTGGGCTGTGGGCATCAGGGCCTGCATCCAGTTGACTCATTTTCCATGTCTTGTCTCTCAGAAGGAAGTCTATCCCATTTTCGTAGCACCTACAAAACTTGTTTTGTTAAAAGAGGATGGAACAGCTCCAGGGGGGCTTGTGTGGCTGAAGCATCACGTGGGGAGGGCGGTCAGCTGCTCTGCTGGAACACGGCAGGGCTGGAGCTGTGGCAAGGGGCAGGGCTGGTTCGTTTGAGGACGCTGGCTGTGCTGGTCAGTGTTGCATGCAGGCATGTTGATCATTAAAGGTTTGATTACAGCCTGAGTGTCCACAGAGGCTTTGGGTGTGATGAACCTGTGTGCCTGGTCACCTTTTTGTGATTGGAGAAGAGATAAAACTGTTGTGTGTGGGGGAAAGCATTTCTCCTTGTGACTCCTTAGTCACAAAGCCTAACCTTTGTGCATTGTTTTCCTCCTGTATTTTATTTCGGGGTTGTTTAATACCTCACGTCTCACTCTGCAGACTCAGCTCATTCAGATGGTGATATGGATGCTCCAACACCGGCTTCTTATTCAGCTTCACACTTACGTCTGTCTGATGGTGCCACCAAATGAGGAGGATTTCCGAGCCCAAGATGAAGACATGCCCTTTACCGCCAGAGTTGGAGGCCGAAGTTTAAGCACCCCCAATGCTCTCAGCTTTGGCTCGCCAAGTATGAGCACCCTTTTCTCTGCTGCTCGGACTACAGCCCACTCCTAGAGCTTCCCTTAGTGATGCCTAGGGTAGTCAGGCCTTGGTAACAAGACAAGTTGTCTTTGCTGGAGTGCTTACTAATTGGGTCCAGCCCCTCTTAAATTTAGAGCTGGGCATTGGTGAAAGTCTTAAGGGCTATTAGACCTTAAATTGTTGGTTTTAAAAAGAAGTAGTGCTTTGTAATTTGCCAGGTTCTCATTTGGTCATGTAAAGTATCGGAGGTACTTCTGTTTTGTTGAAGCAACTTCCTGCTTCCTTGCTATACTGAAAAGTAACTGCCACGTTCCTCTGGCTGCACCACTGTTCCTGCAGGAACCTTGGTTTTCAGGAGAGAAGGACAATTGTGACAATTTGTTTCAAGCTGCATTGATTTCTGTGGGCTGTAGAGCCACCTAAGGAGATGCAGAGCCAGCTGTCTTTCTCAGTCACAATCAATCTCATCACCAGTGGTTGATTGCTGTTTGTCTCCTGATTTCTTTAATCTCCTCAGTGCCATTCTTCAGGGTGATTCCAGGAAAACATTTTTTCAGGGGTAAAAACCAGATCCAGTGCTGAAATCCCCAACTTTTCTGCCTGTGCTGCTACGAGCAACATTCTCAGAACGCTACTGGGGTTGGATATCAAGAGAGATTCTCTGTACAACTTTCAGCTTTACAGAAGTCATGAATTAGGGCAGAAATCTTGGAACGTGAGTCAGATCAGTCTGCGATCTGCTTATCCTGGCTCGCTCACAAGAGGATATTGCTTCTTGGCCTTTCTTTCTGCTTGCTCCCACCTTCTGTGCTGTTAGGCTTTTCATGTTACCACTTCACGGTATTCCAGCAGAGCTGGCTGGGAATTTTCTCTTCAGTGTTTTTTATGGACTGTTTATGGTCTCCAGAAGTACAATTTTCCACACAAATTGATGCCTTCGTTGAAACATTTGACTTTTCCCATTGAGAAAATCGCTGCGTTGTCATATGACTAATTGCAGATACATGTAGCATTTCAAGAGCCACTCTCTTTGCTCTACAAATCTGAAGGGATTATTTGCAAAGACTGCATAGAAACAGCCTGAATTGATAATCTTTGCATCATTATGCTGAGGTATATAAAAATTATGTGTCTCTTTCTCTCTTCCCCTGATAGCTAGTAGTGATGACATGACTCTGACAAGCCCTAGCATGGATAATTCCAGTGCTGAGTTGATACCTGGTGGGGACTCACCCCTAAATAAAAGGATGACGGAGAATCTCCTAGCAAGCTTGTTGGAACACGAGCGGGAAGCTATCCTTAATGTCCCTGCTGCCCAAAATCCAGAAGATCTTCGCATGTTTGCAAGGTAAGAAATGAGGAGTGCAGAATGTAATCCTTTTTTTTTTTTTTTTTTTTTCTTATCCTTGTTGTTTCATTGGACTCAGCAAATCCTGTTAGCTTGGGATTTTTGGAGGGTAAATTCTTTCGGGTTTGTTCCCCTTACACCTATTTCATCTGTGCACATCAGTTTTGGACAAAAACTAATGTATGTGTCACAAGAACACTTGTTAACGAAGAGTCCTAGATGTGTGAGGGAGCATCAGGGCATGTGGTTGGACAACACGGACTTCACTGTTTGCCTGCGAGTTTTCCTGTGTCCACACATGGTAGTCATAAAACTTCATAGCCTGAAAAAGCCTTCTGAGCTTGCAAAGCAAAGACCCAGTCATGCTGATGCTGTCGCTTTGTGTCCGTTGGTATTTCCAAGCCTGTATTTTAAGGTTTGTAAACTCCATGCAAATACGAGACAGAGACAAAGAGCGTAAGACACAAAGCCAGCTGAATACTTCTACAGCCCAGCCTACAAACATTTCAGGGTCTGTTCTGCGGAGATGAGCTGCTCGTTACATTAGGTTAGTTAGGCTAAAGTCATTAGGATGTGTGATTAGTAGCACACAGTTCTGTTGTTACAAATTTTAACACAGCAAAATACACAAGATGTGGTTCTGCACGTGGTAAAAAGCAGAATAACTTCCTAACCAGCCATCTGGGAAAAAGGCGTGGGGGAAAATACTTTTTCTTCCTAAGCATTTCAAAACACAGTGGCATCACTGGAATGCAGCTTTCACTGGTTTTCGTACTTGTAGAGCAGAAAACCACCTGAGGCAAGTCCTGCAGCTTTTTCTATACTTCCCATGTTCAGCTGGTAGTCCCCTGAAAACCCGGGTCTTGCTCTAGGATGAATATAGTCAAGTAGCCTAGAGAAATTAATTGCAAGAAAATGTTTTTCTTGTCTGTGTCAAAGTTTGCAGCTCTGCTGTGCTCGGGCACTTTCACAGAGCTCTCCCAAGCTTGCGGGTAGTTACTGCTGAGTTACTTGTCTTCTCCATCGTCTGTAAACTGTTCAGAGGGTATTCTCGATTGAGAGGCAACACTTCGGCCATTTGGGAACTTGGTAATGAGGCAAAAACATTTCAAGATAAGTCATTACAAAACCAGTGAGAAAGGCAAGGAAAAACAAAATCCTAACTGGTGATATCTTAAGACTGAATTTGTGTGGGATGCTTTGGACCAGTTTAGTGGCAGTGCAGATTCTTAGATATCCTGGGGAGAGGAAAGGATTTCATGATTGCTCCCCTGTCACTTCCCTCATCTGGGTAAAACAGCCATTTGAAAGCTTTGGAATTGCAGATGCAAAAAAATTACTTTGATTTCTTCATAAAATCAGCTGCTGTAACCAGGCAGCTGTCTGAATGATGTTTATTTTGCGGTTTGCTTGTGCACCAGGTTCTTCTGCAGATCCCCAGGATGGCTTTGCTAAGTCTGAATTTCCATTCTACTATAGATTGAATTGACAACAGCATAGCTTACTTCCAAGTCAACAGCGAGGAAGAGAGAAGAAGGATAAACAAATGGGTCCTGGGGGTAGGATGCTGGAGTGTACCCACAGAAATGTTTATGCAAGACACTCTTGGTTACTGGTGGCTTTATGAGACACCATAACTTGGAGGTTGTGGGTGTATTTTCTCTCATTTTGTGCCATAAACCATCAGAGATAAATGTCTTCTGGGTAAACCTATCGCTCTTAATGAAAGTGTAAACAATTGTGGAGAAGCTGCTGCAGTGAACGAGGTGATGTCCCTCATTACCCTGATCCAGGTTACTGCCGGCTCCCTTTGGAGGAACGGCAGCCTAACGAGGGCTGGGCTCTGCTCTGTCACCTGCCCCCGAGAACAAACTCCTGCTATAAATGCACAGTTAGTGCACTAAACGTACTCCAACTGCCCTTCCAGGTGTAGTTGTGTGTGCACACAAAGGGATGGGCTGTTTTCAGCAGAGCAGTAAAGTTCATCCTGATACATTTTCTGGTGTCTGTGCCTCCGAACGCCTGTTACTCATTAAACAGATGGCAGAAAGGGCTTGTGCCTGACCAGTGCTATGCACAGCCAGACAGAAACCTTAAGGGGAAATGAGAAATAGTGAAGCTTGGCTTCAGCACTGCCTGCATTAACCCTCATTACACTGAATGGGAATTGAAATCCAAGTTCTTTACTTAGGTGCTGCTGGAGGAGGGTTGGCCTGTGCTTCCAGAAGTAAACTTAAGGAGGAGACAAGGGTTTTTTTGAGCTAGACCTTCGGTAACGTACACAAGGTGTTCCTCACTGCACATTAATCAGTGCTTTTAAAGAGAGTTTGAGGCTTCACTCGTGGCTTCTCTTCCAAGCCATGGCTCTGGAGTCACTTTCAGGATGATTTTTCTTGCTCTTAGATTGGGAAATGGAGACCTTTTACACCACTGGGGAATGCTTATTGGTGGCACTAAGCTGTGGACAGTTCTCCATTTTCAAGCAGTGCTGGTGGAAGGGATATCTCCTTGGCCAGAAATAAGTTAATTTTCTTTGAATGACTAGTCTGAGATAATGCTTTTTTTTTTTTTTTTTTTTTAGCATTTAAGAACACTACACTGCTGTTAGATGGGCAGCTCCTATAACTTAAAGAGGGGAGAAGAGTGATGAGCAATGGAAAGCAAAAATCTTCCATCACTGGATCTGGATCTGCACATTTGTCAACAGACACATCTGTGCAGGTTCAGAGGGACTCAGATGCAGTGTTACTGCCCCAGAAGTGCCATCTTATGTCCTGTTTGGGTCCCATAAATGTTCGTTGCCCAAAAAGGCAAAGGTAGTGTCCATCTTCACTGGAGCTGTGAGCCCCAAGTTACAGTTTTGTAGACTCTGGTTGGATTTGGGGGAAAACTTCTTCCCTGGGAGGGCAGTGCAGCCCAGGACAGATTGTCCAGGCATGTGGGGGGATCTCCATCCTTAGAGGGTTTCAGAGCTTGGCTAGAAAAAGCTACAGCATTGGCACGAGTCCTGCTGGAGCAGGATGCTGGACTAGACTTTGGAGGTGTCTTCCAGCCGGCATTTTTGTGATATTCTTTAATATCCTCTCTAACTTTTATTGGAGTGGAAAGTATTTCATCTTGACTGGTTACAAATCCAGACTCTTTTTGCATATAGGATGGATTTATTTATTGGAGAACTGCTTAGTCTGTGTTGCTGTTGAAAGCCAGTTTGTAATCAGGAGACAGCTGGGCCAGGAGATGAGCGCATGGGCAATCACAGTGAGCAGCGTTATAGACGGGAGAGAATACGTAGCTTTTAAAATTTTTGTCAAAATCACTTTTTGAACAGTGATACAAGTTATAAGATGCAAAAATTTCTCTTAATACCTCATGGAATGGTCTGGTTTTGACACATAGACACACAAACTGATGCTGTCCCTCTGATGGCTGCTTCGCAGTGCACACTGGTTGCCGTTGGCCCAGGGGAGGAAGCCAGCTGGCCCAATTTAAATACCCAGTGGGAGACAGTGCAAGAGGCGAATGCACAGCCCAGAGAGTGGGAAGGTGGATATGGCTGGAGCTTGTCTGTCTGTTGCGCGTTCGTGCTGCAGGTACAGCGACGCCGCAATCATGTTCTGTGGTGTCAGCTTGCGAGCTGGCAGGGGCACATCAGAGCAGAAGGGAGGCTGCAGCGTGCTGGGGGCTGCACGGCCCAGGCTGCCTGCAGGGGTGAGGCGGTGAGGTTCCTGGCTCTGAGCTTACACACAGCTGTTGGGGGAACAAGAGAGGGGTGAGAGGAGGGACATGGCAAAGGGGGGAGCAGAGAAACCCAAATGGCAGTGGACGAGAGGTGACACCTACTCTGGGCACTGTAGAGGGAGGCAGACTCGTTGCACAGTGGCTCCTTTCCAGTCCCCCACGAAGGGTGACGGGTGCCAGGAGTGCTGAGCCTGAGCAGCAGCAGGCAGGCAGGCAAACGCCAGTCCTTCAGGGAGAGCACGAGGGGCCCCATCCTGCTGCCACGTGAAAGTAGCAGGAATGCTCTGAGGGGTATTCGGTGTCTTTCGAGGGCTGTTCCTGCATGAGGAGTGTATGAATGAATTGGAAAACAGATCTTGTCATCTCCACTCATTTTTACTGTCAGTTGGCATGAAGCAGCAGCCCAGCATATTCCTAAACCGCAGATGGGTGTGGAAACACGAGCAAAAGCTGCCGAAGCGC
Organism: Athene noctua; assembly: GCF_965140245.1. Lineage (NCBI taxonomy): Eukaryota > Metazoa > Chordata > Aves > Strigiformes > Strigidae > Athene > Athene noctua. The sequence goes on along the minus strand of NC_134051.1, from coordinate 18,898,784 downwards.
AGAGCCCAGTGTGATGTGTAACACATGTGGATGCACATCTGGCTGGGGAAGGGATTCTGGCATACACGTTCAGGCCTTGACGGGCAGAAGTATTTGAGTGAGGTGCGCGGCTCCTGCGCTTGGGAGGCTGTCGAGACAATTAAGGGACTGAGCAGCAAACTCGAGGTCCGTCAGGAGGGCTGCCTTGGTGGTGCGGCTCCGAAGGCTCTCGGGGAGCAGGTCCTCAGCCAGCAGGGACCTGCTGCACTGCAGAGGCTGCAGTGGTTTGTCTTAGACCCTGCCCTGCAGGGCTGGCGTTACCGGATGGCTGTAGCGTGTTGGTGGCCAGCAAAGGGGTATCTGTGCTGTTTCTATTTAAAGAGAACTGGGAATTTAGGAAGTCACAGAATCATCTAGGTTGGTTGGAAAAGCCCCTGAAGCTCCTCCAGCCCAGCCATGACCCTCCCCCTGACCGTTCCCAACTCCCCCAGATCCCTCAGCGCTGGCTCAGCCCGACTCTTCAACCCCCCCAGGGATCCCGGGGACTCCCCCCTGCCCTGGGCAGCCCATTCCAACGCCCAACAGCCCCTTCTGCACAGAAATCCTTCCTCAGAGCCAGCCTGACCCTGCCCTGGGCAGCTTGAGGCCATTCCCTCGGGGCCTGGCGCTGGGGCCTTGGCTCCAGAGACTCATCCCCCCTCTCTGCCCCCTCCTGGCAGGGAGTTGCAGAGGGCCAGGAGGTCTCCCCTCAGCCTCCTCTGCTCCAGACTGAACCCCCCCAGTTCCCCCAGCCGCTCCCCAGCAGACCTGTGCTCCAGACCCTGCCCCAGCTTGGTCAGTGTGGTTTGAGCTTAGGCCTCAGGGTTTTGGCTCTCTCTGGGGGCTTTACAATACCCATCTCCCTGTTGTCACTGCTCCACCTAACCCAAACCAACCAAACCTCTAGAGTGCACGACCTGTAGTTACCGAGGTCCGAGGGAAAATACACTCTTGATTCTAAAAGCAGGTGTAGGTACCTGGGCCTCTGGTGCGGAGCTGCGACAGAGGGTGTTGTAGACCCAGCTAAGAGAGGACAGAAGTAAATCTGCCACATCCTGACTTCTCAAGGCTTGTTGGCACTTGTGGTTCCTCACTTTCTGGAGTTAAAACTATGTTGAAAATTGACAATCACTTCAGGAAAAGACCCAGGCTAGGAAACCTTTTAATACAAGGCAGACCTTTGCAAAGCTCCGAAGCACGGGGAGTCCCCTGCTTTTGCAGGAGATTTCTGTGCTAGGCCTGCCTAAGGTAAGAACTCATTTAATTCTTCATTTTTCATGTAAATGAGGGACACAACCCAAACACCTTCTGCTTTGCATCCCAGGGGAGAGGAAACCTTGAGGGCGGCAGTGTCAGTGCTTGTTGCGTGCACTTGCTCTTGGCCCACGGGCCTCCCTTGCTCTTCTTCCCCACAGGCTGCTGCACTATTTCCGAGGCCGACACCACTTGGAGGAGATCATGTACAACGAGAACATGCGTCGCTCCCAGCTGCTGATGCTGTTTGACAAATTCCGCAGCGTGCTGGTGGTGACCAGCCACGAGGACCCCGTCATTTCAGTTTTTCAGTCTCTCTTGAAGTGACTCTACTGGCAAAGGAAGGGAACCTGCTACAGGCTCCACACGGATAGTCTAAAAGATGCCTAAAAACTGAAGGAGGTGATTTCAATTCCTTCTCGCCGTGTGACATAGAGCAGGTTCTTCCCCCTCCGTGCCTTGCTATCCCATCTGCTCCCTGTGGCGACACCGGGCCGGGCGCCCGGGGCCCGCTGCAGGACAGCACACGCAGCACACGCTTGCTCAGCCCGGATTCCTGCCACGCCACGTGCACAGCGCGGGAGCTGCTGGTCCACAGCCCTTCCCTGCCCCTGCTCCCTCCCCAGGGCTCCCGAGAGCGGGCCAGGACGTTCCCTGCGGGACTTCACCTCTGGGTGGGCGCTGGCGCACCTCAAGCGCTTCCTCTCTCTCCAGCAGGTCACTGCTGGGTGTGCGAGCAGCCTGGCTCTCAGGGGAGTGTCCCTGGGCGCCGAGGAATTCCGTTTGATCCTTGTTATCTGCCGGCACTGAGGACAGAGGTAGGAAGGCAAAGTATCACAAGTAAACGGTTTCATGAATGAGAATGACTCACTCACTGTGTTACAGCTTATTTCCTCTCCCCGGTATCCTCATTGCTAAGTGTCTGTTGGCACATGGCTGTCACCAAACAGCCCGTGTGTTTGTGGCTTTTCCAGGTTTCCTGTTTTTTGACGGCGGGTGGGGAGCTGGGTTGCGGAGCAGAACCGAACTCAGCTGGCCGAGCTGCAAGCGCACGGAGGCGTGGGTTCCACACAGCCAGGGGCTGGTGCCGAGGGCACTCAGACTTGTCCCCCAGGGCTTGTTTTGTTCCTCCATTCCCCTTCACTGCAAGCGTGGCTGTGGGTTAAAGCTCTGCAGCTGAAAGCCAAGACCCAGGTCTGTACGTGGCAGGTTCAGGATGCTCCTCCCGCTGCTGGGGACAGCAGGAGCTTATGCCACCTCCCCCCCATCCTGCGTGAGGCCACTGCTCTGCTCTGTGCACCCGGGAAGGGAGGGACACACTTTCACCTCCCTGGTGGTGGCTTCCGAGGCTGTGTGGTGTTAAAAGGCTGCCAGGCTCCTCCTTGAGCCCTTCCCTTACACGGCACACACAGGCTGGAGTTTTTCCCAGAGTTGCAGGCTCTCCCAGAGCAGCTTCACTTGCCCACGCAAACTGGGTGAAACTGGGAGCTTTATGTTAACTTACCGACCACCAGGAAGGCACAGCTGTGCCAGGGACCCCAGTGTCCCCCAGTATCACCAGATACCCGATGGCGGCTCCTCTCTCACGGTCCCTTCCGTGAGTCTTCCCCAGCAGCTGCAAGCAGGGCTGTTACAGAAGAGCAGAAGCAATATCTGACCTAAAAATCAGATCAACACGGCTGTAGGGCCCCAGTCCCAGCCCACCCCCAGCAACTGTGTCTCAGGGTTAGCTACTGAGATCAGGCTAACAAGGGCAGTTCAGAAGGGCTCAAAAGAGGTTTGGGTTTTTTTTTTTTTCATGTGATGGGGACAAGGGTTTTGAAAAATTTGAGCTTTTTTCTTGCATGTGAATCCTGGGGGTGTGGGGTATCCCTGTCACCCTTCAGACTGCCAGGATGGCTGCAGTTCTGCAGCTTCTGCCCTAAAGCCCAGAGGTTTTTTCCCCCTGAACGTGACAGGCTGCAGCATTACAGAAATCTCAGTATTGGTGCTTTCTCTGTGTCGGGGTTCACACAGTGGTTAAGATTTGAACTGGTTTTAAAAGCACCTGGGGAAAAAAAAACAAAACACACAAAAAGCATTCTTGTTCTCTAAGCTGGACATTATAGACTGGTGTAGATTGGAAGGGGTCTCTGGAGGTCTTTTGCCAGAGAAAATGTGTTAGATCAGGTCACTCAGGAGCTTGTCCAGGGGAGGTTTGAAGGTCCCACAGTTTCTCTGGGTCACTGTTCCAGTGTTTGACCACCCTCACATGGTGAAAATTTTTTTCCATACAGCTAATGAGAATTTCCTGTTTCCTGGCTTGTGCCCGTTGCCTCTCATCCTGTCTGACAAAAGCCTGGCTCCCTCTTCACCACCCCCTCCCAAGAGGTAGTTGTAGAGAACAGTAAGATCCCTCCTTGAGCTCCTCTGCTCTCTCCTCTGCCAGCCCTGCAGCAGCCGAGTGCTGGTCTCTGCTGGGAGCAGCTCGGAGCTGTGACCCTTCACCGCTCAGCCCCCTGCTCACTCCTGCATCCACACGCAAGGGGCAAAGTGGCTTCAACAGCCACAACAGATCTTAGTGCTGGCTGGGAGACCCATGCCCCTCTGCCCCACAAATAAAATTCCACCTTGCCCCATCCACTGTGATAAAGTACATTTATTGTTAAAAGCCCCCAGGCCGCTGTGTGCGCCCTGGCTGCTGCCGTGACGCAGCCTGAGGCCGTCACACAGAGCAGAGCTCAGGTCCTGGCCAGTGGGACCTGTACGACTCGTCAGCTGCAAGAGAAGCGTCCCACTGCTGCCATCTCTCTCTCTGTTTTCTTGTCTACAACACTCACAAATTTGTTTCCTCGTAAATAAAACCTGAGAGGTTTCTGTGCCCACTCTCCCCTGTTGCCGATACCAATCCTCGTTGTGGCCACCACGTCCTGCTCCCCGGGGGGGTCGGGTCCGGGTACCATCCAGATGGCTGTGTCCTGCGTCAGGTCCCTTTGGTCAAAAGCCTTGTCGATCCCGAAGGCCTGGCAGAGCTTGGAGGGCCCGTTGCACAGCTGCCAGTCCTTCAGCAGCTTTGGGGGGCCTTTCCTTGAAGCGCTGCGCAGCTCTCTCATCGCCTCTAAACCCTGAAGAGGTTCCAAAGAGCGAAGCAATACTGCGGCCCCTTCCCCTGTGCAGAACAAGAACGGGCGTTACGCGGGCTGAGGTGGAGAACAGCCGGGCCTTCAGCCCCGCCGCCAGCAGCGGCACTCGGGCTCTGAGCCTGCGGCTCAGCTCAGCCCCTGACCGCAGGGTCTGTCCTTCCCTCGGGCCACTCTGCTTCAAGTGCCAGGCTCCAGAGTCAGCAGCTAACGCAGGGCCAGCGCCCCATCTTCCCGTTTCTGAGTGCCCAGGGTCCCGTACCTCCATGTCATTTATTGAGCAGCGCTGACTTGCTCTTCCCCAACCCCACCTCTGGATGTTCCAAGCCTAGCTGCTGCTCCGAGGCTCACCAGAGGGCAAGAGGTTTTTTTCTTATGTCAACACAGTGTTCAGGAATAAATACACATATGGTTCACTTTGGGCGTAGCTATCTAAAGCTGCTCCCAAACCCAGTGGATTTATAATAAACTGATTACACGAACTCCAGCTGACAAAGGAGAGGAGGAATGAGCGGGGATGGGGCCAGCAGGCAGAGGCAGCCGCAGAGTCAGGCTGGACAAAGGGCTGGGAGGGAGCAGCTGCCGACTGCGCCGCTGCGGGAGCCCTGGCTGCAGGCGCTGCCAACTCAACCCCCCCGTGGAGGTGTAAGGGCAGGTGGGACCCCCATGGCTCCGGGCGACGGGTAACCGCCAGCCACAGCCCGGAGCCAGCCAAACCCTCGGGCCAGGGACCCCGGGGCTGTGCGGTCTCTGGCTGTGGGATGCACGGCCCTGGGAGCATCACTCCAGCAGAGACCCTTCTGTGACAAGAACTGAAGAAAAGTGACAGATTCGCTTCTCAAATGTGATTTGCCACCCTGTCAGGAGCCTTAGGAAGCTCCAGCCCCCCGCAGCCGTTGGATCCAGCTGCCCTCCCTGATTCTGGTGACAGCTGTGAGCACGGGCATCCCCCCGTGCCCAGGACCTCCAGCCTCAGCGGGACACAAGCACCTCCTCGGTATTTCCCGCGGGACAGCACGGAAGGTCCCCTCGTGACCTGGGGTGGGCGAGGAGCGCGCCTGGTGAAGCGCCCTGTGTGCTGGCCCACACAGCAGCCCTTGTGCCGGGCCGCCCACGACATTCCTGCCCGCCAGCATCTGCGTGATGCCGCTCCGTGAGAATCCCCTCTCCAGCCTCAAACATCTGGAGCCATGCTCACGCCTGGCAAAGGCTTTTTTGGTAGGCACTGACAGATCCCTGAGGATCCGCCATTTCCAAAAATAGCATCCCTCCCTGATTTTGTACCAGTCCCACGCTAAATCACCCTCCTGGGCTCCCAACTGAGGGCCTGATGTCAGGCTTTGCAAGGTGTGGCTGTTGCCCTGAACCTGCCCTGAGCCCCCCTGCCCTCAGGACAGCTCTGTGAAGTCAACAGACATTTCCAACAGCTGTCAGCAATCTGCTCCCCGGCACTCCCTTCTCTAAGGAAGGGGATTGATGCTAATCTGGCAGCCAAAAGCTGCTTCCCTGTACTACAGTGATTTAGAGCTCAAAGGTCATTTTAGATTTTTAAGAACATGTTCCATGTCCTAAATCTGCTTTTCATCCACACACAAAGAAACATCCTTCGCCTCAGGATGCTGCCTCACTCGGCAGCAACAACTGTGGGATTGTGAGCAATCACTAATGACACTGCTCTGAGCAATCACTACGACACTGCTCACTTTCACCCATCACAAGTGGAACCCTTGGTTCGACTTGAATTGAACCGAGTCCTCGGGGAGTTCATGTGAAGACAGACAAGCCCTCGGAGAAACTGCAGGTGCTCCCAGAGCCGTGGCAGGGGGTACCGGGCATTTCTGTCTCTGGCTGCTCTTTCTGCATTTCCACCAGAAAGTTTTCACACTCTTCCTAGCTCTGTGCAACACAGACCCTGTGCCCGGCTCCACGTCAGCAGCCCCCGAGTGTGGCCACAACCCCGCCGGAGCTGTGGGCAGAGCTGGAGGCAGCAGGCAGGGTCAGAGTGCAGGGGTGCCACGACGACCTACTGCCTTCTCTGCCCCCATCTGTCCCTGCACCCCGGGGCTGATGCTTGGGTCCCTCCTAAACACACTTGCCCATCAGAAGTTTTATTTTAACTATCAAAGAGTAGCCAAATCCTTCTGAGTCAACTCCTGCCTGCCAGAGTGCTTCAGGCTGCCGTCCTGGCTCCCTGCAGCGGTTTGCTCTCGGGGTTTATCTGGCTGCAGCATCTGCCTGACACCACCTGGGCGCTGAGACGCCATCCGCAGCGGTGCCAGTCCAGAGATGCCGAGTATCTGCCCCCCATGCCCGAGTCACTCCGTGTAACGAGTAGCATCCAGAGCTAAAAGCTGGGATCTAACAGCGCAGAGGCCAGTTCTCTCCTTGAGCAGCTAGAAATCATAAAGCGATAGGGAAGTCCCACACCCCCACTGCGCAGCTTGCTGCTCCTTCCCTGGAACAGCTCCAGCTCCCATTCTTGGAAACAGCTCTTGGCCACTGGAGAGAAGAAAATTTTCTCCTCTCTCCACCCGTCTGACTCACTGCTCCCAAAATCCTTCCTTCAAATCCTAGTCTAGGATCTGAAAGTTAGGGGGAAGTCCATGCAGTAGGACCCTGGGCAGAACACCACTGAGATCTTGATTTTATAAGTTATTCTTTCAGATCTGGCAGCAAAACACACCTTGGCAAATTCCAGAGAAACAAATACAGCAAAGTCAAAGAGAAGCTTGACTGGCATTTACCCTCTTCCTGAAGTGCAGGAAGCCCAAGATCCCTCTTAACCCTTGGGAAAGCTCTTTGTACTAAGATCACTGTGCTGCCCGGGATATGCTGTAGGATTCACACACACTGAAAGACACTGGTTATGTTTTTTCTATAAACTCTTCTTCCTCTGCCACTATGATTTCTCCAAAGAACCAGTGGAGTGATGCCCCCTACAGCTTCAGGCAGTGGCAGTATTTCACCCAGTGATGGAAAGACCTCCCACAGTAAAAGCCCCAGCACGCAGCTTCATCTCAGGGATGTGCACAAAGATTTCCCCTTCCCCAGCAACAGAAAATATTTGAGCCCACCCTTCAGCCCGTTACGGTTTTATGAACACAAAGATACAGTCAAGTGAACGGGACTGAACACACTAACAGCCACAACTTCGTGCCCCAGCAAAGTGGCAGAACAATGCTACAGCTGAAGTGCTTCTGATGTCTGTTGGCAGCATCAGGCTGGGCTGGGACGTGCTGCTGAGGACACTACAAGTGGTGGTGGCTCTCAAGGTGAGGTCTCTGCTTTTGTAGCTGCTCTACCAGGCACCTCTGCCAGCACAGCTCTGCTGGGGACATGGGGACACACCTCTTCCTACCCCCAAGTGGCACTGCTGAGCCTGAAGTCTAGCATAAGCCAAATATACAAAACAGTAGAGAAAATTTATTCCACCTGGTGTTAAAAGAGACAATACTGTGGGGTTACACATCAAAACAAGAGGTCTCTAAAGAGCCAGAGTCTCAGGAGCCAAATACCCTGTTCTTGACAAGCTGAGCAGAGGGAACAAGTACGAGCTGCATGTAACGCTCTGCACAGGCCTCAGATCTGAGCCGATTCAGGACCAAGAAGGCCCCAGCATGATTCAAGTCGGTGTTAAACTACTTCTTAAAACAAAGTCTGCTGCACAGTCCAATTCATGCTGCTTGCCTGGTCCCGAGAGCGTGTGTCTGGGACAGCCCTGTGCAGCGTCTGTGCGCAGGGACGGTGCAACACCCTGACCTCTCCAGAGGACAGCAGCCTGCAGAGCAGCCAGTGCCTCCAGATCAGCTCTGCGGTCACTCTCAGCTCAAGAGTCTGAGCAGCAGCAGGACAGCAGTCACTGCCAGCACTGAAGAGGATATACTGGTTGTTTGAACTGCTTGCTTTCCTCCTACAAGGATCCTGTAATTTAAGCAGCAGAGACACTTGCCTGCACTACGAAACTAGAGAGTTTAATCTAAGCCAGCTAAGAATTTGTTTGTGATTATTAATTTGTGCTGACTTTAATAAACCATCTCAAACCGCACTGGATCTCACTTAAATCTACGTGCTTGTTCCAACAGCCTCCAGAAAGAAACGCTTTGTTAAAACATCAGTGTACGATTACATGAGTATTTTGATGCAAATCACCCAGTGGCCAAACAGAAACACTTTGCAAGAGTCATTTGGAAAATCTCTAGAATTAATTTCTCCTTAAATCAGCTCTGGTTTTCCCCTCATTCTCATGTCATTCAGTATGAGCTTTGCTAACATGTATCCAGGTCAAAACTGAAACGGCTTAAGACAGGGTCAATCTGTGTGTGTTTGAAGACATCAGGGAACCCCCCCAAAACCTTCTCCACTGCTCCAATTTGCTGCAGCAATGCCATACGATATTCCCAGATGTAAACCCCAGCTACTCACATAAAGCAAGTTGCTCTGCTGTCCCAGAATTTGTGTGTGTGTATGTCTAGACTTGTTCTGCTCCTCCCCTCCATCTACAGGAAGATACAACGAAACTGGAAGAGATTCAGGGACAGACAACCAGGATTACCAAAGGTACAGACTGGCTTTGGAGCCAGAGCCTAAGGAAGGAATAACTAAGCAGACTGAAAAACCTTCAGCTTGGAAGACAGTTGAGGGAGAACATGAAAGATCCTGGGAGATCACAGGAGGCAGAAGATCATACGTGGGAACAGATGCAGTCATTCCACATTCGTGCTGCTCTGAGCTTTGCACTGCCAAAATCCAAGAAAAGAGTGATGCAGCTCTGAGACACCACTGGAGATGTGCCCTTTGAAAAAGGAAAGCATTTAGTCTTCTCTCGGTAATTTCTGTTCAGTCTTTTCAAGTGGCACCATCAGAAATAACACGTTCATGTTCCTTTCCTGGTCAGTCACTCCCAGGGAGACGCTGCAGTACTCAGATAGTTTGCATCAAATTCCCTGCAGAGATGATGAAATCCTATTACATCAGAAGTTCATGCTATAAGCGAAGTGTGGTCTGTGCTACTAAGAAGGATCAGGTTATGCCACAAGAGGCTGCTGTTTCTTTTTTTTTTTTTTTTGACCAGTGTTTCCTTGTGTTTTCTGCACAGCCAGATTCAAAACAAAGTTTCCAAGACCTGTCCCACAGCCAGAGAATGAGATGCTTTTGCCTTCTACCCAGGTGCGGAGTGCCACCGCAGAAGAGGACTTCCTCAGTCCCTCCTCAGACTAACAGGGCAGGCTGCTTCTCAGTCTGTGTTAAGATGAGAAAAGCATCTCAGGTACGGTTCCTCCTCAAATTCTTTCTTTCAATACGTGGGCAAATATACTGAAGGAGTAAATCCTACTGGTGTAGGTGCATCTGTGATAGCACGGCTCTGCCTGGTGTGTATTTGCTTCCGTGTGTCCCCGACAAAGCTGGCAGTGACAGCTGTGCCAGGTGTCAGCATAGCCAGTGGAGACTAAGTTTGTAACAAAAAATAAATCCAACTAAATCCATCACAACAGTGAGCTCTCCAACTGATTTGCTACAAAACTAAACACAGGTATATAAGGGAAAATTTCCCAAAGTATACACTTCAAAGAAATCTTTTTAGAATTCAAAGGCTAAGCATCTTTTTTTAATAAAAATTCTTATTCCTACTATTTCAAACACTAAAGAATCCCATCCTGAAAAACGAACCGTTCTGCTTTCATTATCTGAACAGATTTGGCAGAGACAATGTAATGAAGTTCACATGTGTTCATCCACCAGACTCCAGACCTCCATTTAGGAAGACAGGCTCTTCCCCCACACTATAACCTGGCACTGTTTTCCCACGTGGCTCCTGTCCAAAGGCCAAAACCCGAGGATTAACGGTCACTGTTACCACATTCGCTTTCCACTTAGGAATATACAAGTGATGGGGTTTTATGAAGCTGTATCTTTGAAATGGTCAAAAAGAAATTATTTTTGAGATTTTTTTTTTCCTAACAAAATGAGTATTTATCCATAAAATACCTGCTGCTGTTTCAAGGTGTCTGATTAACCAATAGCTCTATTGCAACGCAAACACTGTCATTCTTACAGGAAAGAAAAAAAACCCCACGTTTTAGAAGTAGCACTTGCATGTTAAGAGGAGCTGTGGAAGGAGAGTCTGAGTAAATTCCAGAATAACTTGATTAGGGGGTTATTATATTATCTTGAGAATAATAAAAGAAGATTGAAGATTCTGTAACAGTCTGGGTATTTTGATTTGGGGTTGGAGGTTTTTTTCGGTTTTAAGATACAGCAAAGCAGCTAAAACACTCCTACATTGACTCCTTGCTTAGGATATCTCGGACCTTTTTGTTTTCCCCAACATTTACAACTTCTGAAGATAAAGGTAGGAGACAGAAGAGTTTCTTGTCCTGATAACAGATACCAAGATTTAAGTTAGACTGCAAGTTTACTTCTACATCACCACTTTCAAGGAACAAAGTCCAGTGAATCACATGAATAAGGCAGCAGCCCAGGTCATTAAAACTGAAAGCTCCATCCTATGAAGATTCTCCTCCAGTTCTTAGTCTTTATTTCTGTTCCTGCACAGCTCACACAGCTCACAGCTGGGACCAAAACCCCACTGGGCTGGCCACCATGCAGCTGGAGGTGGGCCCTGCTTGTAATGCTGAAAGTCAACACCCTGTGTGTCCACAGCCACGTACTGTTCACAGTGGCGAAACCCCGGTTCCAAGGAAAGACTGGCAGCTAGTCACTGACTTCACAGAGCCCCCAGGGAGCTCACAAGCCACTGCAACACAGCAAGTGTACCTTGAAATATCATCCCTGTGCTGTAGGCGTTACATCTCTTTCAGCCTCAACTTACCTTGGCTGGAAACATTCACGCAGAAATAAATCCCGTAGATCTGATACACGTACAGGGTTCCTGGTTTCATGAACATTGCTGCGTTGCGTTGAGTTTGCTTCCCACCTTTTGAGTGGGAAGCTTCATCTTCCCCACCCAGATAAGCTTCTGTTTCAACAATCCTCCCCCAGAGTTCTCTGCCATCAGGAAGTTTGCGAACTAAAATCTGAAAGAGAGGTCAGAGTGTGTCAGTCAGCAACCTCTGCGCAACACAACCAGAGCACACGAGCTGTGGAAACAAAGAAGTCCTCAAAAAGGCCCTGATGGTACTACCTACTGTCCTCTCCCCCTACCAGTCCAGTGTCTAAGCTAACGTGAGATTTTTCAGCTTCTACCGTCCAGGCCACACCTCAGGACATTCACCCCACGAGATGCCTGGAGTGTCTAGATGTGGCAGTATCATAACGAACAAATTCATGATCCTATAAAGCCCACAGAGTTGCTTTTGTGGTTATTTTCTGTATTCCCCAGCCCACCAGGTTTTAGGCAAAAACGCATGACCAATATCAACCTTGAAGCATCATGAATATATATTCCTTAGATCAGAAGAAATACGACAGTGGCACAGTTAAACACAATTAATTAACTACTATGATTAGATAGAATCTCCATAGAGATGTTCCAAACAAGTCCTAGTCCCTAGCCATAATCATGACCAGAGTGAGTATCACTGCTATTTCTGTATTTTCTGCACCCCAGAGAGGGGCAGTGCAGGGAAGCTGGGAATTGGCTTCAGGCAGACAACAACAGATCTTTGTTATTACAGTGTGTTCCTCACTGCTGATACCTCCTTAAATAAAACAAAGCAGATGCAGGGGAAAAAAAAAAAATAAAAATAATAAAGCACATGACAGTGAAAAGATTCTCTTTAAAAATAAAACAGTCACTAAACTTTGTATGAAGTTTTTTGTGGTTTGACCCGATTTCTAAACTTGATTTTACTTAATGTGTGTTTCAGAAATACTGCAGTAATAGTCTCACTTAGGCAACAGCTATCAGTTTAATTATACTACATTCAGGGCTGCCATGGTTGAAAACCAGCCATTCAGCAGTGACCTTCAAGAAACAAAGCTTCATTCCTAACAGATGTTTGTGCTGGATTGCTGATGCAGTTATTGACCCGATCTATGGGTGCTCCAGAAGGCACCTTCAAATGTTGTGACTCCAGTATATCACGGTTTCCCTACAGCACTTCTCAAAAAATCATTGGAAACAGTTTATTATTTCTATGAAAAACACAGTGATTTTGGAAAAGCACTGGAGTTTAGCAACTGCCTGTAAACACCTCGAAAGCTGTAAACACCCATGAGGCTGCATTTCTCTTTCAATATGATAAAATGCAGTGGTTATGGTTTTAAAAGCATGCAGGCATTTCCCTGACTCTTCAGACACACCAAATATTCACAGTTAAAACAGTAAAAAAAATGGTGATCATCCACAATCCCTCACAGTAAACTACTTCATAGAGGTTTTTATTTCTCACTGAGGATGTATCTTGGTGCTATGACAGTTCATTTTGAAAGGCCATTTATTGTATTATTACAATACAATAATATACAATATTATTAAATAATATACAATAACATTAAATATATTTATTATATTTGGGGGTATTTTTGTTGTTTCCGAGAACTCAAGTATCATGTTTAAGGTAAACAATATTAATATAACTAGCCACCTCCAAAATCTGATACAATGAAGATAATGACTGAAACACTAAATTACCCTTATAATTCTAAGAAAATGACAGAACAGACTGGGTCATGGGGGACTGGGCATTATAAAGAAAAACTAAAATTAAGATAAAAATAGCCTGGCTTGTAATTCTAGGCCTAAATAGGAAAAAGCATAGAATTAGGACTACAATATCATCTGCCCAAGGTAGCTGAATGCATTAGGATGTCAGAGTCATGAAGACAACAAAAAAATGCATCAGTACTGGGAGACTTCAGGAATCCTCATGCAGACCAAGTAAATATCACACTAGGACAGGACACAGGCTACGTTTTTTAAGGCACCATCAAATGCTTTGCAGAGCATTTTGCAATCAGGGATCTCTCAAGGAAAGACTAAGCTCTCAAACAGAACCAGAGCAAAATGCAAAGTCCTTTCCAAAGGCTTATCCCTGAAAAACAACTCTGTAATGACCATGGAGTATAAAGTTCAGTGTCCTTCCACAAGCATTAAGGTCCAAAAATAATCTATCAGAGTTCTGCTTCCCAGCAAAAAGGGGAAACTACATACAGTGAGGAAGCTTGTTAGGAAGAACTTAAAAGAGGCAGCCAAAGGTTAAAACTGGAAAGGCAAGCCTCTAGCAGGATGTCTATAAAGATAGCAAACACACTACATATCAGAGAGAGGTTAAGACAGACCAAAAAATCCCCAGCAGGGTTAAGAAGCAGAGCAAAGGCGTCAATTACAAGCAAGACAATATCCTTAGAAAAAAAACTTAAAAAAATAAAAGCTAGACACAGTGAGAAAGGCCAAAACCAACAGTTTGTGGAAAAAAATTCCTGAAGTTATCTAAATGAATGAGAACCCAGAAAGCCCGTTCACCCTACAGACAACAAAGGTATAAAAAAGACTCACAGAAGATAAGACCGCAGCAGTGAAACTAAAAACACATTTTGCAAATTGTTGTTTAGGAGGTCCCAGACTGGAACTCTTTATAGGGAAAACACTGGAGAAACTCCCTCCCGTGGAAAAAGCAGGAGAGTTTTTTTTAAGGACTCACTAAGCAGAAGAGACACATTCAATCTCCCCCACTCTGATTTCCAAAGGCTTTCAACAAAGTCCAAAAATTCCTCAAAGTTTCTACAATGGGATAATGAAGAAGGTCCTTTCGTGAACAAGTAATGACTTGAAAACTCAGAAATAAAAGACAGGAATAGCAGTTTTTGGAGTGAAAAGAGTTTAACTGGAACTGTGGAGTCCTAAACATCTCCACACCGGGGCCTGGGCTGCCTCACACATTTGTGTTAATAACCTCAGAAAGGCTATTCTGGGGGAACATGACTGTTAGCGAGCTCACCACGTGTGCTGGCAGTATCGAGTTAGTCAGAACAGCAAAAATAAAAGCAGGTAGTATGAGATGCAAGTTTAAAAGCATTCAGGGCAGCACAAAACAAAGTACCAAGCAGTCTGCTGAACTCGCAGGTAAGTACGAAATATTCGAGTACACTATGACAGTGGACACTGGCAAGAAGGGCCACGGCCCTGCCACGTATCAGCATCACAGGAGAGTGAAATGGAGGCAGAGAAGGAGACGTTGCTGACTGCAGAGCATTACCTTCCACTGGGCTAAGCAAGAGCAAAAAACAAATAAAGGCATACCCGAAAGGGAAATAATGGGCCAGAAACAACCTTCAAACCACAACCAGAAAAGCACATTTCAGTAAACCAGAAAAAAAAGAGAGAAAAACTCCACAAAAAAACTAATTCTGAAATGTGACAGTAAACTAAACCTGAAAAAAATACTCCTCTGACTACATCCAAAATAGATTTGGCTACTAGTCTTTAAATTCCACTGCACTTAACAAGAGAAGGAATGAGAACTGTATTCTTAAAATAGCAAAGCCTTGGAGTCAAATGACAAAAAAAAAAAAATATTTCATCCTTTTACTCCAAGTTATTCGCTAGCACATGCTTCAGTACAGTAATCTCAGTGTTCATGTCTTACCTGTCCCAGAAAGGACTTGGCCAGACTAATACAGGGCTGGTTGAAAAAATCTGCTTCTAGCTGGCAAGAACTTTTTTTCTCTATCGCAAAATATTTGCTGCTTTTTGGAGAAGAATCCCCATCAGGCGTAGTGTTCAGGTTCCCCAAGGCATCAAATGGAGGGACGCTCGAGTTGCTTTGGAGAGCACTTAATTGAGCCAACAGCTTTCTTTTTCTCGGCATAGTTCTAAAAAAATCAATATAATCATAATTAGGAATATAAAGCTTATTTAAAAAGTAACTAATGTCCACAAACTCCTATTTTTACACATCTCTCCAGAACAATTAATCTGAAAGCTGTAACTAATAGGCAAAACTACAGAAGCAGGTGACAGATTGAGCTGTGTCCACATCAGGCTAGGCAAATACCGGGCTCTACTATTAAGCAAATAGAAAATTGCAGTTTGAGTATTCATCTTTTAAGGACTGCAGCTAAAAAGCAGCTCTGCTCCACTGAAGTTTTAGGTTAGGAAATTCAAAAATTGAAAACAAAGATGAACCAGTACTATACACTTTTTACCGAGAACTAATGTAATCCGTTAAGCAGACGGAAAAAAATAGGAAACGGCCACCTCAAAAACTGTGCTCAGAAGTCACGTATCAATCATTTTAATCACTAATGTCACTGGGTCAGAATCTAAAACTCCTCAGGACACAGAACATTTGAGTTGGGAGATGCCCTTTTTACAATTAGTGTCAAACTTGGTTATCATGCTGCAGAAACGTTTGTGTTAGAACCTCCAAAAAATAAGCTTTAAGTCCAACATACCAGAAAGATGAAGAGCAGTCTGTTCCAGTCAACAGAATGTATTTGAGGCAACTACAAAACCTGTAATTGTTCTTCCAGGTTTGTCACCAATTTACTATTTAAGCTTCAAAAAGTTAAGTGTTTCTTTTTCTGTGCCACAGTCCTCATACCTGTTGAACAGGAACAAACTTATTTATTCACTGTATGAAGCACTCTGAAATAGGCTAAGAGATTCTGGACATGTTACCAACAGTGCAACATTAGCTCAAACTCAAGAACAATTTGCAATTTTATGCTGGTCTAGCAGAAGACCAACTCCCACCTGGGGCATTGCCGGAGATACTCTTTAGTTTTTACACAAAAGGCTATGAAAACAGTGGGGAATGCACTTTTCCTATACTGAATACACGAAGAGCTGAAACCAAACTTTTAAAATTCCCCCATTGACACTAAATTTGAAAATTAGTCCTCGAGAAAGGACTCTTACAAGACAGTGCAAAGAAACTGGGTTTTAGAAGATGCCTCATCAGTTCTGAAATTCAACCACATGTGGATATAAGGGGAAAAAAGCAAAGTTCAACATCATAAATAATCAGAGATGGAGAAAGAATCCTACGTACAGCTGAACCTGCAAGGGAAGTATACACATAATCTACTAGCTGTTGCCACTAATTTTTCACCAGGACCATCAGCTTTTAAAAACGACTACAAAAACTTTCACCATCAAAAACAATCTTTATCTTGCTCTGATGTTTCTCACAAAGAAAGATCCACCAGCCATAGTTTCCTTGAACTAGACTGAAACAAATTCAGCATTGCTACACCGCGGCCAATTCCCCAACAGTGTTACATTTCACTCCAGAAGAATCCAGACACAAACATATAAAAATAGGCAGCCAAAAAAAAAAAAAAAAAAAAAAATCACATTGGCACAACTTGCAGAGAGATGGGATTTGTTTTTTTCTCCTAAATCTTTATTTCAGTAATTCAGTGACATCCGAGACTTGCCATAGAATGGCCAGCTCCATGCCAGGTATTTTGCTCTGAACTGTGATTTTCACCTGGTGGGAATCCTCAAAAATTCTGTCAGAAGTCACCAGCTTGCCTCAGAAAAAATTGGCTGGTGGCCTTTGCAAATGAGAGTCCTGTCTGGGAGAAGGGGTGCAAAGAGGAAAAAGGGTTGCAGGAAGGAAGGGACAGAGGAGGGACACTTCCCTCTACCAGGCTGACCCAGTAAAGACTCCATCGAGGGAATGTTTCACACTGAAGACAGTACCTCCAGCCTTCTCTGACATTATTAACTGGAACTTCCACTTCATCAGCCACACATAAAGACATGCTGAAAACATGGCCAATTTGAGAAGAGCATTAACTCATTTGGTAATTTGTGCTCTTATGGAATGCGACATCAGAAACAGGATCTGAGTTGCCTGGCACCTATCGCATTTCCAATTAAGTAATTCTTAAAAGCTGCAAGTGCTCTCATGTAAATGTTATACTGGCAGCCCCGGGGCACTTGTAATTTCATTGCTATGGGCTGATCCTAGACAGATCTCAGCATCTTCAACTCTCCTTAGAAACAGCAGCAGGAAACTGCCTTAGTCATGAGAAATGGGTCACAACAGAAATGTGATTGCTTTAAAAGCAAAAGCACAGAATGAGGGGACTGCAATACCATCTCGGAAATCCCGAAGACTACCAGTCTACCCTTTGTCTCCCTGCTTGTTCATATCAAGATATGAAACATCAAACTCTATGCCTCAAAGCCTATCTACGCTGTCTGTATAGATGTTGCTTGCATACACAAATTCCTTCTTGCCTGTGAAAAAGCACATGGTAGAACACAGTACAGATCAAGTGCCCAAGACCTGTGTATTTGGGAAGCAAGAGACACAATCTCTGCACGTCTAAATCTACAAATTCTTCAACTCTTCATTCCCCTCTAGATTTTCTTGCATGTATAGTAAAACAAATTCTACTTCTGTGCCTAAAATAAGGATCATCTCTGGGTTTAATCACTTTTTACTAATCCTGTTGTAACTAGCTACAATTTGTTAAGCCCATGTGTATACACATGCAGAAAAAAAAAAAAAAAAAAAAAAGTATGGAAGTTAGAAAAGGAAGATCAAGACCTGAATAACTCTGCAAAAGTGCCTGAAGTCTTCAGGGCTTCTGGGCTAGTCTCGGGCCAGCATTCAGGGACCCTGCAAGGCAGAATCAGAAAGACAATCGGTGTAAAATACAGCTCAGTGGCAGATACACCCTGTAGTCAAGGCACAACTGAGTCTACAACAGCTTCTTTAATCCTTCTAATAAAACTGCATTTGTAGGTATTTCCTTATGTACTTAATGAGCTTTCATTAAAAGGAGGTAAAAAAACCCAAACCCCACCAGTAATTTGCATGTACTTTTGGCTCACAGGTCCAGATACCTGCAGCTGCAAAGTTTTCCTCATGCACCCATCTCTCTGACAGCATGATGAAGCAGCACACGTAAGAACACACTGCCACTTCTGGAGAGACAGTTCCTCATTCCAGCTCCCAGGTGTACAGATCTTATGTGGGAATACAGGAAGAGCCAATGCTGGGTGAGACCCAAGGATGCCTCTCCCTGGATCCTGCTCTGCAGCACAGGTCCAAAGCGGGAGCCTAGGGAAGAAGCAGCACACATCCCCCAGGACGCCAGAGCAGAACCTTCAGAACCAGGCATAGTTTCTGTGTACTTGGTAACTGTGAGCTTATGCTGTCATCCCTGAGCCTGTGTGAAACTATCCAAACTGAGGCTTTACTGAAAGAAAGCTTCATAGAATTAGTCGTTATGGCTCCAAAAACTCACTCATTTTGTGTGTGAAATTAGGCCTGCTCCCCACCCACATGAATCACTTTACATTTGCAACTCATCACCCTCAGCCCTCTTCTTTACCACCTTAAATAAGGTAAAGCCAGCTGGAAACATTGTTTTTCCAGGTCATTTACAAAACATTCCTGAGACACCCCAACAGTCACTTCCAGTCACCACAAGGGCTGCCCGTTTACTCATATTCTCTTTCCTATCTTTGCACCAATTGTTTATTTATGACAGGGAACTCCCTTATTATGTCAAGGACTGCTCAGGTGAAGGCTCCTGTTTCAAAGCTTTCTGAAATTTGAGTATAGACTGTAAGCCAGAGCTCTCAACATGCCTGTTTAGACCTTCAGAGAATTCCAAGATTTTTTTAAGGCATGACTTTCTATTACAAAAGCCACACTTGCTCTTTCCCACCATATAATATTTATGCAGGTGTCCAATAATTTTCTGCTACTTTAGCTGGTAGTGATCAAACTGGACACTACGTGCAATCCTACTAATACCTCTAAAAGTATGGCAAAATGAATAGTTTAACTCGCCTTACTGAGGGCTGGGAATGCCATTTACTGCAAGACCTCCTTGGAATTCCACTCTTTGCTCCTATTGCCTACTGGACATCTTGAGCTTTTTGGAATGAAACTGACTCATCCTTCTGTGAAGAATGAGAAAGATAAAAGTGAGGAAGAGTGATGAAAAGTCATGAAAAACCCCCAAATCCTCCACAGCAAAATTATGCTCCATTTAGCTGACTCTCTTGAACCATTTTGTTTTGTTCTGTTTCCCCCTCCCTCCAACATTCTGGCTGCTATTTTTAACTGAGTGCCAAACTTGCATATTAAATGCAAACAAACAAGTGAAATAAAATACTAACAATGATGTTACCTAGCTCAGCCTCCTGAGATTTGAGTTAAGCAAGGCAGCATTTAGAGAGGTCACAAACACTGATCAGGAAACAGACATAAAGATTCAAAATCACCTGCAGTTCAGGTTTTTTCTTTATATCGACATTATTGAAAGAGCTATATAACAGGATACAGAACAAGTTACACAAGTGCTGGGTACCTATCTTATAAAATGACCCTAGAAAACACATTCCTTCCCCAGATCTTAGTACTGCATGAGAAATAATTTAGTTTTAGCATAGGGATTTGACTCAATGACCAAAGATGTTTCACCAAAGCCTTCATTAATACACTGACAAAAACTTATGACTCAAATGCTGGAATACTTGAACAATATCCACAAAGAGAGTTCTACTTAACAGTTCCTGTGGAAATACTAGTAACTTAAAGACTAGGAAGAAAAACATAAACAGCAAAGACTTACCTGCAAAAGAATGCTGGAGTTGCTCCCTTCTCACACCTCCTCCTGAGAAGTCAGCCCTAGGCTCAGGGTCAGAGAAAGGAACTGCTCCACGTCCAGCTTTACAAAGGAGGAGCACGTGAAGCCCTATGAGGAAATCTTTGATTTAAGAGAGAAACAGAACAGATTATTTCAGGCCAAGCTACCCAAAGAAAGGCCTTAGAGTTCATGCTCTTCACAAAGAACCTGAGTGCTCCAACAAAACCATGTGGAGGGAATCACAGCCACACTCTGTCATCAGTCATGAGACAGCTCTGTAACAGCTAAGGTGTTGTTCAAAGTAATTAAGTTGGGACGGATTCAATGCACATGCTACGAGCCTCTCTCCTCAAAGGAGGTTGTTTTCTTCTATTTTCAACCAGAGGAAAGGCTTCTCCTACACTTAGTGATGGAGGATTAATCTGTACAGTATATCCTTGTTACAGAAAAACTCTGTGTGTACTTTGCATTGCCTTACCAGACACTGTAAAACAGTTAGAGAAAGGAAAGAGAACGCTGGATCAAAGCCTTAACAGATGACGGTCTGCAGAGATACAAGTGTAAACGCAGGTGAAGATAAACAGCTGATAAAATGTCCACCATGAAAGTGGTGGTTTTCAAAACACTAGAACAAAGCCTTCAGGTCCTATATAAACAAAGAAGCATGGGAGGAGAGAGGACAATTTCCCACACAGCTTTGGATAATATGCTGTGACAATAGTTTGCTAATGGCAAGCGAGGGAAAACAAAAGAACAAAACCAAAAGTCTCCTCTATAAAAAGATGCTTCCAGGAAACCAGCAAATCACTGCTGACTGCAGAGGCTGTGAAAATCTGAGTCAGACGCAGATTTGAACCAGTAGAGTGCAAAGGCACTCTTGTTATGCCACAGTAGACTTGCTTCTAACATGACAATCTTATTTAGAAAAGCTTCATTTTTTTTTTCAGAACAGGCGTACTGCACATTTCTGTAGACTGGGTATTTTTCCTCCTTACAGGGTCCAAACTATCCCATTTTTGTGACACATCTGTACAGCAGCTGCTCTTTGAGCACTTGACTGGGAAATCACTCTTCTCTCAAAATCTCTACAGTTCATATTATCAATGTCATAATCTGTTTAATTATATACAAAAATGCCAAAGGAAGCTCCCTGTAGAACACAAGTGACAGGAGAGTTAGGAAATCACAGTGCAACATTATTCAAAGTGCATCTGTACACCTTTATTTAACCCGCTTGTTATAAATGCAGAGGCAGAACCAGAAAATAACTTTTATGAATTTATTGAAATGAGAACAAGCAAAACAAAAAAAGGTTCGGTACGCTGGGGAGCGGGGTTTTTTTTTTGTTTTGTTTTTCCATTCCTTTTCTTGCTAAAACGAGAGTCCTTCCAACAGGGGTTTTTCCAGTACTTTTTCACATTTGCAATAACTGTCCACGTGGGTCTGTATTTACTCGATAAAAAACCTCCAAACCATTTTAACAATTAAACTACAGTAAATCCCTTTCAACTTATGTCCACAGCAAAACATCAGCAGCACCCACGCTCCTCCTATTGAAGTCATTCTATTTTTAACACGGATCACCACCACACTCTTCACAAGCTGATCAGAGACCTCCTTCCCCCACCTGCACTGCCTTCAGAAAGCGGGGTCGGTACCTTGCCCTGGGTGTTCGCTGCACAGTCTCTGCAGTATCTTTGACTCACAACATACACAAAATAGGTTTTACAGGATTAGAAGGGGTCCTGTCCACAGGCAGGCCCCTTCCAGGGCAACAAACAGCCCCGACAGCCGCGCAGGCGATGCAAGACCCCCCAGAGCTTTTCCTACACTCGGGAAGCGTTTATGGCTTCTGCTGGTGAAATCCCTCCACGCAGAACTGGCCGCCGGGGCTAAGCTGAGCCCACAAGTACATGATTTTTACACGGTGCGGTAACCAGCACGCTCACGTTGTGAAAGCGACTCAGGCCTCGGCGCAGCAGCGGGGAAACGGCGGCCCCGGCCCCGCCCGATCGCTCCCGCCCGGCCATTGCCGCGCCGGGGCCGCCGCCGGGCCCAGGCCTCGGGGCCCGCCGAGAGCAGCCGGAGCTCCCGCACCCCGCGCAGCCCGCCCGCCCCGGCCCCGCCGCACACGCACCTGCCGGGGCCTCCCCGCGCCGCCGCCGGCCGCCTCCCCGCCCGGGCCTGGGGGGGCGCGGGCAGGCCCGGCGCGGAGGCCCGGCGGAAGCCGGGAGCTCTCCTGCGGGGCGGGCCCGGGGAGGCGGGCCCGGGCCCGGCGGAGCCCCGGTACGGCTGCGCTGCGGCTCGGAGGACCGAAGATCCTTCTTCTACCTGACACCTCACTCTGTAGATGAGCCACAGGCAGACGGATCCACAGCCCCTTCTCTGAGCTCGCTTGATCGTAACTCTGGGTTTTTTTCTGGACCACAGATTCTCTATGGGCCCTCAGGGAACTCTCCCCGGTTTCCACTCTCGCACTCCTTGCTGTTTCATATTAATAATACTCAGAAAAATGAAGGGATAAATATACATTCTGATGAATACGAATGGTCACAAGCTGGCTTTATAGAGAGCTGCGTTAATTATTCCTTCAGTTCCTCAAGTAACAAGTATCGGGCCTGTAGAAAAAATTCTTGGCATCAGCTTTTAACCAGATGGAGCATGCGGTCAAAGTGGGGTCAAAATACAACTTTCCTCACAACTTTCTGGAGACGTGGAGTTAAGGCCATTGATTCATAAACAAGTGTTTGCACAAAGGGTGTGAGGGAAAGTCTGACGGATCAAAATGGATTTATTTGCATTTGTATAATTAATACTGATTCTAGGCTAGCACCAGCGAGGACAGCATCACCTGGAAGCCAGCAACACAGAGAAGGAGCGCTTAGTATCTACCCTGTTAATGAATTTTCAAGGAAGGAGGATAAATTACTGATTTAAATTTGAGGAGACATTAACAGCTTTGGACGTGCAGACAGGTGTACGAGTGGCTGAGTGTGTTCTTATGGAGGCAGAAATGGGGACCAACAGGCCAGTGGTGAACTCAAATGTGAGTAAGCTGAATAAAAAGCTTTGACGTTTCTGCAAACCCTGAACTGAACCCAGAATGTCCAAATTCTACTATTCCTGTTTAATAAGATGGTGTAAAAAAATCCCCAGACCAAGCATGAACGGAGCAAATTCAGAGTCTGTTACACAATATTCATTCTTTCTGACCATGAAAAAACAGCTGATGTACTTTGGAAACCAAACCAACACCAAGAATGCACTGAAAAGCCCTTAAGTCATTGTTGTGAAGAATGATAGCACTGCTACTCTAGTGGTGTAAAAAAGAAAGGGAAGGAGACTTGCATACATCTCGAAGTTGTTGATACTTTAACTGGAGATCTCTGTATGATTTTTTAGTTAAAATGGGCAAAGATATGCTCACAAGTGTTAGGATTCCTCAGAGAGATATTACCTGCTGCCTGCATAAATGTGTTTAGCGCCAGTCTGAAATCAGCCATTTGTGTTATTAGCAAAGGCAAGAAAAGTTTTAAAAAATCATTAACAGTGTTGACTGTTTCTGAAAGAGCATCTTGGACTTCCTGACTTGCATGGTTCACATCCCAGCTTTAATGTGGTATTAATATAAGAAAGGAAGACCAAGAAAGTGCATGAAAAGGAAGATAACCAAACATCAAACAGGCCTTTCAGCAAATTCTGAAAATTCAAGGAGAAACAAAGCAAGAATGAGAGATGTGGGAAGGATTTCCTGGGGTCAGACTGGTTCAGCTCTGCAGACTTTCTCCTGTGGGAGTCTGTGGGACAGGCACTGTCAGGAATGCTGGATTCTTTGGCAGCAGATCTATTTCATGCCCAAAGGAAGTATTTAAAGCTTTTAGCACCTGAGGAATGAATTGCTCCAAGCTACAGTATATGCCATGTTCTTCATTTGTCCAATAACTTCGGTGTTCCAGAATCAACACTTAAAAATAGCCTCCTGTAAAAGCTGATCTGTTGGGGAAGATTAAAATTTCCCTCCCTACTGGGCAAAAACATTTTTTTTTTAATGTGAGAGGAATGCCTTGGAATCCATGGTTATCTGGCTTTCAGACACCCTGGGGTCTGTGGCACAATGCATGCATGCAGTGAGCTGGGCTTTACTTGGAGCAAAAAATGTGTTTGCAGAGAGGTTCCCTACAGCTTCCAGGATATGCAGGCTGCTGACTTACCATCCTTTTACAGTGAGGACAGCAGATCAGCATGAAAGCAGAACAAAGCAGAAGGGACAGATTTTCAAGTTTTCTCTGTGTAAGCTACCAAACCGAGCTTCAGTGGTACCTGCTGAAAGCCTCCTCTGCCCAGCTAGAAAGAGACATGGAGTTCCCCACCAACAGCCATTGACTGGCCACCTCACATGGCCACGCTGCTCTCGCCAGCATTTGCAAGACAGCTGCAACATTTCATGAGCCAACTACTGAAGAATTCCCATGGATGAAAACGCTCCAAACGGCACAGGGTTTTTATGACATCCACCCCTGGCCTCCCCTGACATCCAGTCTTGGCTGCTGCTTCCTACTTATCCTCAACTGCCAGTGTGTCTTTTTCAGAGCTACTTCCAATCAGCGCCTGCTCAAGGTACACACAACCCTCAAATTAGTACCAGAACTAACGAGCTACTAGAAGGGAGAGGTACTCATAGCTGCTTTGGTATGTCCCACACCCAAGCTGAGCCACAGATCAAATGTCTAGTTCTGTGAACCAAGCCCATTCAATTTGTTATGTAAGCAGATGTGTATGTTTTATTCTAAATTTGGTGACATCCATGGTGGATACCATTCCACCCGCTTTGCACTCAGGGTGCAAAGAATCCTAGCAAGTGCACTGCATGCAATGAGAAAACACAGTAAATGAACAGACCTCCTGGGAGCCCCAACCTCTGGACTGGAGAGGACAGGCAAGTCCTGTTTAGTAACATAATGGATTCCACTGAGTCTTTTTTGTTTTGTTTTGTATGCAAGACATTTCTGTTCTCTGACGAGACAGAAATGCTTGGCTTTACAAGATGGGTCAGGGCAGAGAAACAAATGCAAAAACCAAGTGAGCAGGGCAGACTGCTGGGCTGCCGGGCTCTGCTCACTATGTCTGCAGGACTGATAGCTGATGTGGTGTCCCCAGTGAAACTGGTTTTGGTGGTGCCATAAGGACAGCCATGCCTGGGGGTCTCGGGACAGGAACAGTGAGAAGCTGAACACTGAGACCAAAGGCTCAACTGAACTAGTAGGAGGTTGGAATGCATGGGATAGAGCTGCCCAAGCAATCAGCCAAGCTTTTTTAAACACAGTAGTTTCTTTTCTGAAGGTGTTAAAGATAGTTTATTTAGTTATTTCCTAAATCAAGAGGAGTTGTACTACAAGCATGCCTTAGAAATCAGTCAAAACAGAAAAAATTTGTACATGGGCGTGCGAGAGGATTTGTGTATATATCTACGTATGCATGTTGTGCGTGTATGTAGAGTCAGAGCTCTTGCAAGCTTAAGAGCTATTAGCCACCTCCAGCACTGCCCCTCTGCTGAGAGTGCTCAGAATGTGCTGGATGCAAGGAAAAAGCCAATTTAAGAAATTCCACTGGCTCTTTGCCCCCAGCCACTTATTCTTGCCTCTGTCCTTCAGAGCAGTTTCCCCTCCACTGTAGCAGTCCAGTAACTTGGAGAGCTGTGCTTAAACCAGCTCCTTGAACTGGTTGAGGTTACCATCTCTTCCATGTGCTGCTGTTACCATGTCCACACCCTCTGGACAAGAACAACAGATCACGTTTAACATGTATAACTTAGAGGAAAAGGAGGAGAGACAGGCACAAATGAGGTGCATCAGCAAAGCTGAGGGCAGGGTAACACACTGAGGAATAACTGTTTTTCTGCATCCTGTGCAAAGTCAGCATGCCAGCTGCTAGCAGGAGTTCAGATAAGCTCCTCCAATGTCTGGTAACAGATGAAAAATGTTCAAATTAGGGTGCAGCTGAGCTGATGATGATCGTTTGTTTTTACAGGAGTAATCCTGTACCCTTTGTAAATACAAAAGAGCTGCTGGGAGGGAACTTTCAAAGGTGATGCTTGTATTGTATGAGTGTACTGGGTTAAAGACTGGTCACCTACTTACTAGCTTCCCTGGGAAAACAACAGCATTTTCCAAAGGAGACCAGGAATTATGTACTGAATGGGACCCAGCCACTCTCTGTCGCAGAGGCTCATTGCAAAACTTGGCATGGAGAGGGTGGACAAAGACTCAAAAGGAAAGTGGCCTAGAATGTGGCAGGACTGAAAAAAGACAATTCACACACAGGAGCTTGTTTCTATAGGACTCTGCGGGTACTAAAGTGTTGTAGGGTTTCAAGAACCTTTTGAAGAGAAATACCAGGAAGGAAAGTCTGTCCAGGCTATTAAACACAGACACACCATCTCTAACTCAGGAAGTCCCTGAGCCACAAACCACCGGGTCTGGTGAAGTATTTAGGAGAAATATGACTGTATACTTGACCTTTTTTTATACTGTCTGTAAGCTTTTGCAATTGGCCACTGTCGGAGGTAGATGTCTTCTGCTCGGTGGATCTGGTATCTGACTCATCCAGCTCTTAGAGACATTCTGCAGGAGTTACAATTATTTTGCTTATGCTGCTTAGCTGATCTCTTCTAATAAATCTAAATTCATCCAGGCAATGCTGAGAAGGTGAAAGAATGTTCATAGAGCAAAAATGCCCCAAATCATCTTTGGTACAACAGGACTGCCCACCCAGACCCTGTTGTTTGCTATCACAGACATCCAAATTTAGGATACATATGGGTGTGGGCATATTTAGAGTCATTGACCACAGGCATGACATAGCACTGGTTACTAAAACTGACCTGGAGTTGTTTGCGTTGCAGGATATGGTAAGGAGGCTTGGATTGAATATCATTGACTAAGGTCACAAGAGTTAAGCTTGAAATAGCAGAACTTGAGAACATTTGGGATGTAAACAGGTGACTGGAGGGAGTATGTCACAAGATTTTTGCAAGGGATAATCATTGACCAGAACTGTTGGCATGTAGGACCCAAGCTGAGAAAGGCTTTACTGCCTGTGTAACAGTGCTGGCAACAAAAAGATTAGCTCTGCATTCACTGCAAGTTCATTATGTTCGTAGTGATTTGTAATTCCATTTTGCTCGTTCTCATGGGTGAAAAAAATGATGATCAATGCTGCAAGAGGGAGGCTCCTCTTAGGGCTCACAAGCCAGAACAAGAGGCAGAGATCCCCTCTCTTGGGGTTTGTGTTTCAAGTTTAGTCATTGTAACTAAAATTGCTTTTACATTTCCCTTTTGAACTTCTTTCACAGGGTAAGAAAATTTACACACTCACTATATATCTATCATCTCCTTCCCTTTGAATCCGCAGGCTGAGTTCCTCTAGATTTTATAAAACCTGGTTTCTAGGTAGAGGGGAAAGATCTGGAATCATATCCCTCCTTGAAAAAAGAAACAAGAATGTGGTCAGCGATTCCCTACACTGTTTGAAGTGATCTAGGCGATCAGCACAGGTGTGCTGGCCAGTCAGTGCATGCTGCTTATGGGGCGCAGGAGGTGCCTGGTGTGTGGGGGCAGGAGGAATAGGGGAGCTGGCAGCATTACGAGGTCCCCAGGAGGACAAGAAGAGACAGAGGTTATTGTGGAAAGGGAGGGAAATGGGACACAGGAGCCTAGGAAACTGTACTTTGTTCCACTGCTCAAAGAGCAACTGGGAGCAACGTGAAGGATTTCCAGTTTTTGTCTGAGGTCCCAGTTTAAAAAGAGGGTTCTTGAACCCACAAATCTGTCTTCAAACAAATCCCTTAGGTCTGATGTGATTATTTGCTGCTGCAGGATTTCCCAGAAAAATGCAGGCAGCCTGAGCTCCGGGGTGAGAATTCAAGTAACTGGAAAGCAGTGGGGTGCACCCTCTGCATATCAATTTTTTCAGTTGGCATCGGACTTAGTGTTCCAGTTCCAAGAACTGCCACTGAAAACAAGCTCCTTCTTTTGAAGAGATGGGAACTCAGATATTCCCATGGAAAAAAAAAAAAAGAGTCTGGGGACATAAATACAATATAGGTAAGGTTTGCTTTTGCATGTAAATCACTAATGCTTTCTGCAGTGCATTTTTAACATTTTTAACATCTCTGTCCTTACCCACTGCTTCAGTCAAGACAGGTTTGTGTTGCAGCTTTGCTGTGACTTTTACTTTAGGAATGTAAAAAGAAAAAAAATATCATACCCTGACCAATAAGATTATGTTGGGAAAACCCCAGTACAGATTTAATTAATAATGAAAAATGAGTCCCTTTGCTAAGAGATCTTACTCTGTTTGAGGTAGTAATTCCTCCAAACTAGCTAAGAACACTTTTTGACAGTATAAGCTGGATCTATATGTGTCTTTTAACAGGCTTTGAAGGTAAATCAAGTGCTTAAGGCACCATCTCTGCTGAGCAATGGCTCCTGAAATTGGGCAAAGACGGTGATTGGGCTCCAGTTCTTCCAGGACCTTCAAGCCCCTGTGAAACCAACTTTCAAATGACCTTGGCTAGACAGCCAAGACTAAATCCAAGATGCCTTCTCTGCCAAGAAATGCTCTTGCTAAAACAACCTCTCCTGTCATTCCTGTACAGTTTGGGGGTGATTATACTGAAATCAGCAATCCCCTAGAGCATGTCTACACTACCCAAAGGTCTTGACACTCAAAAAGCAGACGATTTAAATTGTGCTGCTGAATCTGGTTCTGCCCCATCTGGTCACCTTTCCGCTGTCGTGGGTGGCCAAAGAGAACAGAAATCAGGAGCAGTTTGTATTCCCATAGTGGAATACATACACTCCTGTAGGGGACTGTAAACTGTTCTCTCTCCAGGTAGGAACCCCTTTCCCCCTACTGCAGATCAGTGCCTGTCAGAGGCTTGTTTCACATTTTAGCCTGGGAGCTGGCTGAGGTAGACACCACGTCTGGTTGAAATGATCTGGAACTTTCTTGCCCTTCTCCAGGCAGCCTTACTGAGGGCAAGTTATGAGAGTACAATGTGCACATCAACATCGCTTTAATCGGAATATGGATCCCTTTTGGCCTCACGTTAAAATACATTGTCACGTGGGGAGAAACAGAATTTTGACTGGAAAGATAGGAACACACAGCCAATATAAATATTCACTGAAAAAATAGGAATTACTTTCAAAATAGCTAAGCTCCCAATTTATTTCTTCCTACTTCCTGAAAATTTATCACATTTGCTTAGCTCATGGCTTTTTCCTACTTATCTCTGTTTTCTCTCTGCTGACCTGTTTCTGAAAGTGCAGCAGGAGCTGTGTCTTGCTACATTTTGTGGGCTGCAGTAGTTACATCAATTAAAACTTGCAATTGTGTCTTCAGTGGGATTGTGGGTTAGCCAGTTCTGCTCTTAATAAAGTTGTAGTGATACAGGGTAACCAAAAATACTTTGGAATAAGTCTGAATTCCAGCATTCCTCCTGTATAAATAAAATGACCAGAGTTGGGGTTTGGGGTTTTCTTTTTTGGTCTGAGCTGCTGGAGAATTCCTCTGCATGTTTACAGAGAAAAAAAAAAAATTTTTTTTGAAAACAGCCTTAATGCAGCCAACATGTTTATTTCACTTTTCTCTCCACCTGTCTGGACAGTACGCCAAACAGTACGAGAGAGACAAGGACAAAATGGAGAGTCCAGTGAAGGGCTGCTGAGAGGCTGAGCGGCTTTGGTCATGCTGGAGGAGGTGATGGAGGGGAAAGGAATTGCACCTTGTGCTGCTCAGGGGGGTTACAAGGACTTTATAAGGGCAGGAGGCCACAGATAGTAACAAGGAAAGCTCTGGTTCCCATGCACCAGGCAGTACCCAGAAAGGTGTTGGGACCTCCATGCTTGGAGATTTTTCAAACCTCAACTGGGCAAGGCACCGAGCAACTTGCTCTAGCTTTGCAGCCAGCCCTGCTTGGAGCAGAAGGTTGAACTGGAGACCTCCAGAGCTCCTGTTCCACCACAATCCTTAGTAATAATTTTGTATGACTAAGGATCAAGCAGTCCATTGCTGTTGTCAGACACAATCACCACTTTTCCCAACACAAAGCACATAAACTTGCAGGCCTTTTGCTGCAAAATTCCCAACAACAATGGGTTCCTTCATGGTTTCACCAAAAAGATAACTGCTGCTCTAGCAGAAATGTTCATCTTTCACAAGCCTGATGAGTAGAGATTTCTTACAAAGAATGCATAGAAAATCTGCTCTTTCTACCCATGGTGGGACTCAAAGAGCTGTTCCCTGAGGGACTACTCTAAGCCTTTCTTTGCGAACCTGTTCCTTGAAGGAGGCCTTCTGACCCTCTTTGCCTTTCTACTTTTTGTCCAGCTTCTGAGACAGATGCTGAGAGACCCACAGATAACACCTCCATCTGCCATGCCCCTCTATAAGCCACTTTGCCTGCAGTCTCATCTCTTGAGATGGCTAAAACCCCCAAATACCATGGAGGAGTTATTTCAGATGTACTTTTGTCTTGGCAGAAATAGCTACGAAGGATGACAAGATGGGAGAGAACTGGGTGGCTTAACAAGGACGTAGGAGTGATGAGCAGAGAGGGGCACTGGAGAGGTGTTGACTAACTGGGGGGGTCAGATTTCAGGGAGTGCCTTTTTTCAGAAACTCTGTCTGGCCAGATGTCACGTCTCTCCTGGGAGGCCCCTCAGTATAACAAGATTTCTCGCCTGTTTTTGCATTAGGAAACTATTGACAGTCACTATATCACTTATTGACTTGCATCTGAAAGTCCATTAATTTTGTCCTGTCACTACATTTCCATTTTCACAGCGTATCCCATATTTGGCCTGCTGATGTGTAGCATTTCTGCAACATCACTTTTCCAGATGTCAGCTTCAAACTGGAGATTGAAACATATGGGGAGGGAAAAAAAAAAAGCGGCAAAGGATTTGCCAGCTGGGGTGGCGTGTGTGATGACAGGTTTGTAGGCGAAGCACAATAGCTTGATGTGTTTGCTACAGTGACCTACAGCCAAAAAGCTAGGGTGTTATTTACACATGCTATTTACACACCTCACACAGGCATCACTAAATTCATTACAAGCCAGTTCCTATTGGAACTGAGTTTGCTTTTTTTCAGCTGAGAGGGTTAGAAATTAAATGCTGTATAATACATTTTGGGAGTCAGTGCTCTCTGTCTGGAGCAATTTCTGTGGGTTAGATGAGCCCTTGTGAATGCTTTCAACAAGCAGTTAGCTGGACAGTTAGAAGAACTGCCATACTATTTTCCCAGGCTGGCTGATAAAAGTTAAAAAAACCCTGCTCTAATCAAAGATAAACTGAGTGATCATGAGAAAGGAAATTCTTCTGTGAGTAATTCCTCTGTCCTGCCCTGTCATCCTGCAGCGTGCTCTTTGTCTGCCCTTTCCCAGCCCAAGACCATGAACATGGCTGATCCCACTATTTTGGGATAATGTATATACCCGGGTTTCAGTGTGATCAGGAAGAAGAGAAGCCAAGCTCCCATGCCAGCATGCTCCCATGGTCTCATTCAAGAAGAATTGTCTCCCGTGGCACAACAAGGTGCTCCCAGGGTCTGGCTTCATCCTCTGGCTTTGGCACCTGAGTCTCTGCTGCCAGGAGAAACTGTCCCCACAATGGGTTTCGAGCCTGGCTGTCCTCTAAAAATAGAAAGAAGTTGAACTAGGTTTTGGGACTGCTGGGGGAAGGGTCAGGGGAGTTTCAGAGCTATGGGGAAAGGGAAGGACACCAGCAGAGAGGGGTGTGGGACCAGTGACATGGGATTCCAGCCACAGACCTGGGATATGGAGATGTTCCACACTGAGAAAGATGAGCCACTGGCACTGGCAGACTGGGCTACAGTAGCAAAAAAACTGGGGGATTAAAGAAACTGTCTGCTGAGCAGTGCTTTACCCGCCTGGGGTCTGTGGGACTGGTGTTCCCAAAGCTCAGGATAGATACCAAAGTGACACTGCATTTACAGACCACAGGAAACTAAGCAAAACACCCCCCCCCCCTCCAAAGCTCCAGACATTGCCTTTAACCATCCCAGTGCTGGCAAAATTGCTTGGTCCTCACAGTGATGTGTGCAGGAAAATCCCTTATCACAGAGACCCTCTACGAGCTGTGCACACAGCAGGCCAAGGCTGGGGACTTTCCAGGTGTGCTCCTGGATTAGCTAGCAGATATTTTCTGAGTCGTATGGAACATGTGCACCGCAGGCCAAACGGCTGTGCAATCACCTCTCATACAGCCCTGAGATCAAAACCTGTCACTCGCCTTAGAAGAGTGTTACCCTGCACAAGTGAGGGTAACTTGTCTAGACAAAATATTTTTTAAGTTCCCAGTTTTCTGCAAACACCTGTGCTCAAGGAGAAGCAAGTTTCATGCCGGTGAAATGGATGGGACCCTGGAAGCTGAGTGCTATGGGCTATTCAGCGGGGCATCCCCAAGGGCTTTCTCAAGGAGCCTCTGCCCAAGCAGGACTGGAAATCAGGGTGTGAAGGTTCCCCAGTGCCAGGGAGCTGTCCTGGAGGAGCAGAACAGGCAAGTACTTGCTGTCCTGGCCAGAAAATTAATCTAACATCACAAACTGGATGCAGATCTTCAGCTGGCGTGGTGCCATTGCTCAGCTGATAGCAGGGAGAGAGCATCTCTGTGCCCCCTGGGGAGGAGCAGCCCCCATGTGAAAAGGGCAGTGTAAGAGCCCTGGGGGACCATGCACAGGATTTGAACTGAGCAGTTCTACAGCTGTAAAAGAAACTCTAAACTCTGAGCACGTTTGGAACTAAATTTAACCCCAATCCTTCCAAACCTGTGCTCACGTAATTGGAGGTCTGCCACAGTAGCTCGCTGTAGAAGACGTGTGATATTTTGGGAACAAGAAGGGATTTTTTTCCCCAGAGCTTTTGCCAAACCTCAGCTTCTGAGCATGAGGACACGGCTTAGGCAGCAGGGTCCTGGTACAGGGTCTGTCTCACTAAATGACCCAGGAAAAATAAACCTGGATCAAGCCCACCGGTGTTGGATTCTTGCAGGCCAGTGGCTCTCCCGGGCCTGCTGAGCTGTCCAGCAGCGTGGCACTGCGGGACTGTGGTCAGGCAGGACTCGGTGCTGCTCCTTCCTGGTCCCAGCGTGAGCTGTGAGGGAGCCCAGGATTCCCAAGCTACTCTGGGCACTAAGCCACTGGCCTCCTTCCCGTTAGCCATAATCACTGGTTTGCTGGAGAATTTATGAGACGTGCTACAGTGATATTCATGAATATAGAAGCTGTTGTAAATGTAATTTGTTGCTAGGATTTGACAGTGTTTATCTGAGTGACGTCAGCCACCCATCACTCGCAGTGGCTACAACAGTGCTTCTGCTGCTGGACTCAGATAGCCATGAGCTTCTGTCAAGGGTTGCAGATTCCTCCCCTGACTCTCCTGATGTTCAGCTTGTGCCAAGCAGCATGGCAGTTAGTCCCTCTGGTTTAGTGTTATTGCTGGAATTGTTGTTGTTAGCCATTAAATTCACTAACCCTATTTTCAAAGTTATTACAGTATTTAACTTGGCTCCTTCAGTGTGGTTTTAAAGTTGTATTTCTAACATATGATATGAGGTAAAAATAGCCAGTGTCTAATTAGAATAATCCCTGGAGAAACTCAGATTATTCAGTCTCACAGTGAGTTGTTCTCCTCACAACATGGCAGGCACATTTCAGCTCAGTGACAGTTCCTTCTCCACCAGCGTGGGTCAACCTAGAGCTCCATCACCTGGGGAGAGGCTGCGATCAGAGAGGCCAGGAGAAAGCCCCGGAGAAAAGCCCTGAGAGCGTTTCACTTCTCAGGAGACAGCAGCTTCTCCAGGCTGAATGCTTAGGTAGGCCTTAGGTGACCACCAGCAATAGCTTCTGCATTTGTATTTAGCTTTTCCTCTTCTAAGTTCCTGTGTGGGTGTGTGAGAAAAAGTCATTGCTGGAATTTCTGGGAATTGGGCAGACTCCGGCTGCAGCGTTAGGGTTTGGGGTTTAGGCTGGTGATGGTGCCAGAAATAGTATTTTGGAAGCAGCAGCGCGCAGCAGTGCGGCGGGCAGTCAGATTCCACGGGGCTATCGTTATCCCATGAAGCATTCCTGGGGTCTGCAGCAGGGCACGGCGGGTGAGGGCCAGCAGTGGCCTTTAGGCAGCCCCCCATCCCACTCCATGCCGCAGGGGGAGATGAGTCAGGCCCTTGGCTCTGCTGGAGAGCGGTCCAGGCCCTCACAATACCCAAACCGCAGCTGGGGGCTGTGCTCCAGGGCGCCCCAGCACAGGTGGTGAAGTCTGAGAGGGCTGACGGGCTGCTAGCAGTGCTGGGCAGCCCCCTGCTCCATGTCTGCCTTTTGAAGTCCTGCTAAACCCCTATCCTTGTCTTGGGGGGCTCTGGGAACACTTTATTGGAGAAGATGGGGAGGCTGGGGAGTGGCTTAGCTTTTCCTCTCAAAGCCTGCCAAGCCAGACTTACCACGGCTTTGCCCAGACACACTGAGCAAGTGCTCTTCAGGGCTTGCTCTTGTTTCTTTTTTTTTGTTTTGGTTCAAGACTGAAATAAGTTATACAAACAAAAATGTGAGGCAGATGCTACCAAGTTACGGGGAAGTTGTTCTTACATCTCCACGTGCCCCCCAAGGGCACTGGGAGGTGTCCTCAGCTGGCCAGGCCCCGCTGTCCTCCAGGCACACTGTGAAGCCGCTGCTGTCAGAGCCGTGCTGGGGATAGTGCTCCGTGTGGGCCGCGTACTGCCTCCCTCCCCCAAACGGATGGAAATATTTCTGTTTTCCAAAATTAGTTTCCAAATGTATTGGAATTTCCTTTCAGTAGGAATTCTTGAAAATCTGGTCCTCATTGTGAAACTGAATGGCAACTTTTTCCAACCCCCCCTTTGCTGTAATTCCTTACCCAAAGCAAACAGCATTTTTGTTCACAGGACAGCTCTCAGGATTACCCTGCTGAGAGACTGAGGCCGGGGCTCTCCGCTGGGTGGCTGATTGGATTTTCATTCTAACAGAGCTTTAGCTGTTACAGCTAAAGGAAGGCATGGTACTGGTTTAGAAGATGCTTCTCATCTCCTCCAGTGAGCCCAGACTGCTTGGGGACCGGTCTGTGTTCAACCTCACGGACACACACAAGCCCACACGAGTCCCTCCAGCTTAGCACAGCACCTTCTGATTGCAAAGGACTATAGACCTATGGGTCCTGCACCCAACCTACACCCATGCAATCAGAGTGCTTTACAGTGAGGCAGCATGTCAATAATCTTCTTTAAGAATGACATATCTTATTTTTCATGTCTTCTGGTACCATCTGGACCTCTGGGGAAATATCTGGAGCGGCCTGGCAAATTCCCAGTCACACATCTGAAAGGAGTTACTTGCAAAAGGGCAGAGAAACAACTGTTTGAGAGGGCTGATTTCAAAGTCTGACTTCCCTTTGAGCAGCGGCTCCTCGTTGGTTTGGTTACCAGACTCATGCTTTTTTAAAACTTAGGACAAAACTCAAGCTCTAGACAGAAAACACAACTGCCTTTCAATATTAAGATGGACTCTTTAGCCCTAAACAACAAGGCAGATAAAATTATCTGAAGCCTCGGTCACAGAAACTCTTTGTTTGAAATTCTTCCAGAGCAGCATTATCTCATTGCATCAGACAACCAGCTTCAGCAGGCACCAAGGAAGCATCTATGCCTGGGCCTATTTTGGGAGTCTGATCCCAGTGGCTCTTTTGCCCAAAAGTAGGTCATATTTTATGCCTTTTCCAGAAGAAAAGTTAAGAGCAAGCTCAAATACAAGATTTCCAGGAAACCAGAAGAAATTGCTGCTTCTATTTCTAGAAGCCCTGCCAGAGACAAGATCCTTTGTACTCAGGTTAACTCCTCTCCTAACTTTACCATATGATTGATGACTCAAATTATGAGGTTTTGTTTCCCATTTCTACCTGAGATTTCCTGTTTGGGCTCTTCCCAGATGCAATGAGAAAGGTTACCACAAAGATATTTATGGACGTATAACTAGCTGCTAAATTTGTAATTGCCCAGCCCCAGGGCGGAACATCCTTTTAGCTGAATCAGTGGCTGTAAGAATACAGCACATACCGTGGAAAACTGGCCTCACTTGCAACACCACTCACCTACCGTGCTGGCTCCTTGGTGTAATGAGGTGCAACAAAATTATATTTGACTTTGTGATCACCGAGTCTGAGTCAGCAGCACTGGATGCTGCAGTCTCTCTGTCTTCCCTGGTCCCTGGTATGCCCAGTGCTGTGCTGGCACCTTCCTGTCCTTCAAACGCTTCTCCTGGAGAGATTTAAAGATTTGGGTTTTGATCCTTCCAGGGATTGCTGAAAATTTACATTGCCAAAGGCATTTTTCCTTGGAAATATCCATTTAGAATGAGCACCAGCAGTCCCTGTGCATAGCACAGCCTGTGTATGGGCCAGGGGGTTAGGTATGATCAGTGTGTAAGATGCCAAAGGCAAATCTCAGCTCAGCACCCAGGCTCATGCTGGAGATGTGTCTGGTCAAGGAGCTCTGCCCCAGCAGCCTGGGATGCCTCGTGCACATCCCAGCCATGCCACTGTTCAAACGCCAGTGGGGTCGACACAGGGAGCCCAGAGGATGGGGGCAGACCTGGCACTCAGAGCCTTGCCCTGCGGATCTGCTGAGCAAGGTGTCGAATCGTCTTTGCTAATCAGCTCCAGTTGCAGCCAGATCCCAACTTCAACTCAGTAAAGGCACAAAACCGTTTGTTCTCTCCATGGGAACCACACAGAAAGGCTGGTGGTGGGGACAGGCCCATTTCCAGGAAGGAGGGATCCACACCTCCCAAGCCAGCAAGGCTGGGATGGCTCCCCTCTCCCGGGACAGGAGGCCTGGTCCAGGAGGTGTGAGCACCGACGTGCCTCAGCTCCCTGCCTGCAGCGCCTCTGCCCTTCGTCTCTGGTGTCTCAGCTGTCAAATCCTTCCACATTCCTGCCCTAATCCACTCTCATCAGCTCTGGCTGCTCCTGCCAGAGGCATTTCTGACCCTCGTCTCAGAAAGGCACCGTGGCAGAGCGTGACGCAGCCGGGCGGCTGCCCCGCTCCCATGGCCGGGCTGTGGGGAGCCCCGCGCCGGTGGCCACAGCCCCAGGCTCCTCCACCACCGTGGCTGCTGCAATAAGGCAATGTCTATGGCCCACAGCCAGGGTCAGGTGTGAACACTTTTCTTCATGTACAAATAGCAACAGCTGAAAGAGCAAACACTCAGTGAACAGAAAGGGTCCCCTTGCTGCCAGGAAACCACATCTGAGCTCATTTACCACTGACCTGCCACAAATGATCATCTGTGCAGTCATTAGGCAGCTTTGGTGGTCAGCATATCAGCACGTCGCTGATTAAATAATTCCAGTTGAGGACAGTTTGAGCTTTCCAGTGTGGTGCGTGCAACCATGAAAGAGCATGGGGCCACTGGAGCGAAATCCTGCCGTCTCATACCACCAGCTGGGTGGGAAAGTCCATGAGGACGCAGCTTGCTCAATTATAACATGTGAGTTGAATTGATTTTGGCACTGTGGAAGAAATAAACCTGTGTCCATTAGCACACGGGTCCTTCCCCATAGGTTGTGGTATGTTCTGGGGAAGGCTGTCTCCTATGCGAGGCAAATTACTTTACTGGAGACATCATGAACATGAAGATGTTCCCGGTTCCTCCCTGTGAGCTGAGCAGCAAGTGTGGCTGCAGGGAATGCAGATACTACATGGGCGTTTTCCGGCAAAAGGCCATGTTGGAGGCTGAGAGGAGAAACCATACTGCTGGCAGTCACGCTGAAGTCACAGATGGTGAAAAAACCACATAACCAAAGGCTGGCCTTGAGAAAACATTCTGATCTTCTCCCGCTGCAACCAGGAGCCACCACTGACCCGCTCACAGAAGACACTGGTTTTCCCATAAGCTTGCACAGGCCCAGGGGTTTCTTCTCCTTGGTAAATCTATGATGTCCCCAGCAGGGACACTGCCACCTCAAACCGCTCCTGGGAGCTCAGCCTCCAGCTGAAAAGCACCTGGGCAGTCCTGTGCCCTGGGCTTTCCTACACATCCCCGAAGTGTGATGGAGCTGAGAGCATAGCAGGAAGGATCTGTCGATGCCAGTATGAAGGTGGCATTGTGTTGAGCAAGTTTTGTGCATTTTGTCTGATTTCCCTGCTATAAATGAACATAAGAGCTGAAGGGCAGCTTTGTCCTTATTCCCCAAAGTCTTCCTGTAGGTTTTTAGACAAGACATTGAGTCTCTTGATCCCATGGAGGATAATCGCTTCCAGGGCTGTTGGCAAGGGTAGGAGCTGGCTGCCCTCAGTGCTCAGTAGCTTGAGGCTGAGTATTTGCTCCATTCCCTTGGGGAGAACAGGAATTATTTACTGGGGAAAAGATCCTCATTACAGCTGGAACATGTCCCAGGGACCAGTGACTTTGAGAAAAAACAAATTTGGTGATGAAACCAAAAGCAGAGGTGAAAAGGCCAGCCTGGTGATGGGGTCTTTGCTCAAGCCGAGCCCCATCAGCAATGCCTGATACGCTGCCAGGCCCGGGGACCGCCGGAGGAGCGGGGTCTCCCTGCAGCAACGTGTGCGGGTTCGGGGCTCGAGCCCTGGCTCCAGCCCTGCCACTCTGCAAACAGGAAGCTGGCAAGCAGCTGCTGAATAAGTCATTTTGGGGAGCTTGTACCAAACTGGCTTTCAACTCCTGAACGTGTAGGAAGGAAAAAGCCATGAATACGCCTTTGTGACCAAGTTTGGCACCAGCCTCACTCTGCAAGAGGGACAAGAATGTGGCCATTTAGAGGGGAGTCAGCTGCCCTTTAAGAAATGAAATGATCCCTTCCCTTTCCTGCGAGGCTTTATTCAGGGGAGAATAGGAACGAGACAGTGAGCAGCTTCTTTCTCTGTCTGGCACTGAGGGCTGTGATCCAAACTGTGGATGCTGGAGTGCAGGAGAGACCCCTCTGCAGGGAAGCTGCACAGCCCAGTGCCGAGCGTCCGGCTGGTCCCTCTTGCTGCGGCCCGTCTGCTCCAGGAGGAATCGCACTGGGACGGCGAAGCTCCAGGTCTGCCCTTTCCCGGACGATAGTGTGCACCCTGCAGTGATTTCACTGGGACTCCAGGAAAACATCTGTCCATCTCCTCCACAGGGCTCGGAGGGGTTTTGGAAGCAAGCAGTTTGGAAGGTTTTGCCCTTTTCTGAAACAATTCCCCACCCAGTTTTTGAGAAGTTTCTGTATGTTACATTAAAAATGGACTGTGTCCAAACATTTGTGGGTTTTTTGTTTTTTTTTTTGGAAAGGCTTAGATATTTTGTACAGATCTTTCCTTTGTGGACAAGTTGAAATCCAGGGGCTTTGTAGCAATCTGGAATGAAGACACGCTCTGTGTTATCAAATCCTTCGGGAGGCTGGCCGCCTGCTTTCTGTCTAGTTGAAGCTTTGACCAGATTCACTGGCGCAATTGTCACGTCCAGTGAAAGAGGGAGCAGGTCTCTGGGGCAGACAGTCTGCCTTAGCTGAGGCTCTGGGAGGACAGCTTGGTCACGCGTATACACAAAAGTTTTCCAAAGAGTGACTTAGGAGTTTTCTGAATGACCGGCTTTGGGACCTCACAAGTCCTGAAGCAGTAGGAAGCTCCAGATGATTTCAAAGTGCTTCACGTGCCAGGAAAAAGGAAAAACAAGCAAAGCAGATATTTGTAGGTCGGCTAGTGCTAAATTGTATCGCTCCACTGGGATCGTTTGCTCCAAGTGGAGACTTTTTGTAAGAAATGCTTGTAATAAAATGTAATACACGCAGGGGTCTTGGGAGGGAGTCAAGATTAACAGTTGCTTGCTTCTTGAGTTTGATTCCTCTCTTGCCTTCCCCTGGTTTGCCATCATATGACAAGCATAAACAGAATATTGGTTAAAAACTTTGCTGGCAGCTTCCTCTTTCCACCATGTCCTGCAGAAGGTCTGCAAAGAGAGAGACAGCTCCACCAGCGTTTCCCCATTTAAGGTCAGCAGCAGCTTTTTTAGTTCCTGCACCAAAAAGTCTGCTGGAAAACGGGGCGTCTTTACAGCTTGGCGTGTTTTGACGAATGTTTTTAGGGTCACTGTTGGTGGGGTTTAATTACAATTCTGTTCCTGTTTGCATAGTGCCAGTGTTTCAGTGTAGATGCATCACAGCATCCTGGTTTGGATGGGGGGCTACAGGGACCCTGCAAGGGCAGGAGGCCACAGCAGCGCCAAGGGAAAGCGGCTGCGCACACCCATGGGGTCTTCCCTCTCCTCCTGGGACAGGACCCGGAGCGGCGGTGGCACCTCCATGCTCGGAGGTCTTCAATACTCACTGGCAAGGCCCCAGTCTAGACATGCCAGAGGCAGAGAGCATAAAACCTTTGGAAGCTGGTAACCCCCTCCTCTTCCCTGCCTCCTGTTTCCATCTGAAAAGTCAGGAATAGCATGGAAGGACCAAACCAGCAAAGCAGGGACAGGCCGGGAGGAGGAGCCACCTTTCCAGCTGTACCTGTTCCCATTTACTGGGCAGCTCAGGGGGACCAATCAGTTTAGATCAGAACCCTTGAAATTGTTTGGAATAGTTTTTACATTAAATATTATTGTTCCTTAAGTCTAACTAACTGCAGTACGACATAGTTAAATTATTTGTTCCTGGAGAGTGGATCTATGTTACTGAAAAAGGGAGAGTGGATTTTACTTTGAAATTTTAGCCTCTTACTTTGTCTTCTACTTGCCTATGCCAGAACTATTCTTAAAGGTTTGTTTAAAGATTTATTGGATTTATACAAAGCCCTGTTATTTTATCTGAGCAAGTTCTTTACAAGGTTGTTGTCAGCAACTGAATTATTTTTTTTCTCCAATTACCAAGTTCATACTTTTACATCAAGATAGCATATCTCTGCTTTTTCTTCAAAAATGTAGTTTATTTCCGACAGACCAACCAAAATTCCTCAGCTCTTTCATGAACTGCTTCAGTTCATTTACAAGTAACTGAACTGGAAATATTTTTTTTTTTTTTTTTAATTTCAATTCCCTCTCAGTTAATACGGAACTTGTGAGATGGTGAACTGCATTGTGGCTAATGCTGGGTTTGAGTCCCTTTTCGTGACGCTCTCCTTTCTGAACTGAACTAAATCACTATTTATTGCCACTTCTGAACATCCTCCTTCAAGGCTTTTCTCCAGCAGCGGGTTAGAAGCCACCTGGACTCACTGGGACTGGCTGCAGGTTACCAAACCTTGCTTGTCCACCTGATGTAATCTCTCACAGTGCTTTTGGGGTGGGCTTCTTTCTTCAAGCTTAGTGTGCTGTGTTCCTACCTCTTGTGCGCCTCTTCTTCATGAGCATGAGTAACTCTTAGTACTCGAAACAAGCCTGACGCCGGTGGCTGTTAACCAGCCCTGGCAGGGGGGCAAGCAAGGCCCCCAGAGAGCACCATCAGCTCCTGGCCACAGAGCTCACACTCCTCGGGGCTCATCTTTGCCTTCTGGCATTAGCAGAATTTGGCTATTTAAGTGAAAGTCGCCGTTCAAAACTCAGGCACCCCAGAATTACAAATCACCAATTAAAAGGTAATTTGTGCAATTTGAATTCAACCTCTTCCATGCCTGCACTCTGACAGTGAGGTTTGATCACACGCTTGGCGACTGCGCTCCGTATTTGATTGCTTTATAAGAGTCCTCATGTGCCTCTTGGAAATAAATCTGTCTAGTTTTGAAATTCTGAAGCAATATTATTTCATCTCTTGCCAATAGTGGATTGGAAAATGATAAGAGTCTTTCAGGCTACATAACAGCTATTTTGGGAGTTTCATCTTACTTCTTCCATGACATTTTTATTCCTTCCATATGAAACACACATATATGTCATATATATATATATATATATGCTAAAAGCTCCTTTTTTTGTTGGAGTAAACTGGGGAGAAGGAAGCTATTTTGCTAAGTGACATTTCCTAAGTATTTTGGAAATAATAGCTATCTTTACATATGCCTTTTTTTTTTTTTTTTTTTTTTTTGTCAATTCCCCCAATGGGTTGACCGAAATGAAAATTGCTGTTTTGATCTGAATGGATTTTCTGGGTGAAATACAGTTGAAAATAAATATTTCTGTAAGGGCTGGCCATGAAATCCTCGTTTTATGTTATTTCCACTCCTCCACCTCCTCCTGGCACCACAAACGCACACGTTCCCTGCGGCTAGAGCTAGGAATGATCAATTGCGATTAATCTAGGCAGAAAATGAAGGGGTTGAGTTTTGATGTGATTTCCTCGTGCTCCGCTGGACAGCAGCTCCTGTGGCTGTGCACGGTCTGGGGTGCCACCACCTTCCCAGATCCTCAGCACTTTGCCTCGTCTCCCACCTCGTCTCTGGGTTTTGGTCCCCAGCCCCATATGGACTTGCTGAACATGCCTGTGAAGTGAAGTCTCCATCCTGGTTTGGGCTGAATAGACTATGGACTAGGATGGTGGGGCTTGGTTCTATTTTCGGGCCTCTTCTCTGGGCTTTAAGTCCTGGCTTAAGGCCCCATCCCTGCTCTGTGTGCAGCCCTGCTGCCAGCTCAGCCACAGCACACCCAGGTGCTTGGAATTGCCAGGCTAAAGTCACCTCTGTGTCCCTTCTTTCCCCTGTGTGATCCTGCATAATAATTTCTGCAATGTCTGCTGGTGCCTGAGGGTGACAGAGGCTTCAAAAGACTTTCTGCCCAGTGTTAGGATTTTGAACTTAATGTAAATTGAGTGGATTATAAGAAATTCAAGTTGCAACACAGCTGCTTGTTAGTAGAGGTTTTTTTTTAAAAAAAAAACAAAGGGTGTTTCATTTGCACTCCAAAAAGTGTCAATATTTTTTTTGCAGGTCAGCAGCACAATTCTCAGCTTGGCATCCAATCTGGAGAGGAGGCATCTGTACTCCAAGCATTTTGTGCTGACACTCCAGCTCAATGGGCTGTTAGCACCCATGGCACGGGAGAAAGGGCACTGCTGGGGCTGGGTGCTCAGAGCAGCCAGCGCTGCTCTCCCTGGTGTGAGGCTGGGGCAGAAAGCAGCAATGCCACCGCAACACGCAGGACCTGCAGGGTAGCAAGGAAGGAGAGGAGGCAATTTCTCTAGGAGCTCTGGTGAACAGATCCCGCAGTACCAACCCCACTTCTCCTGTCCACAGGATCCCCTCCGCACGCGGGGCTGGGGA
This sequence comes from Athene noctua, assembly GCF_965140245.1. NCBI lineage: Eukaryota > Metazoa > Chordata > Aves > Strigiformes > Strigidae > Athene > Athene noctua. The sequence goes on along the minus strand of NC_134051.1, from coordinate 18,855,610 downwards.
TGAAAACCTGACCTGTTGCTGGTAGCCAGGAGCCTGGTTTGTTCCCCAGTGAGGGGATGCAGGTGATCTCCAGTCCGCCCTGGAAATGCATTCCCCAGGGGGAATCCCCATCCTCTCACTCCTGGCAGTTCCCTCTCTGGCTCCTGGCCAGGCCACCTGCATTTGAAACTCTGTGGGACTTTGCTTGGGTTTCTGTGTTACTAATCCTCCCCAGAAGAAATCCCAGGCCTTTCTGGACCTCTTCCCTGTTTGCTAGGACAGCTGCCAGGGCTGTGCCTCTGCTTCATGTCAGCACAGGAGGCACTGCAAAGCCTCTGTATTTCCAGAAGGCAAGGGGAGCTCTGCTTCCCCTGTGAAGGCTGCAATCTGATGCTCTCCGCTGTGCTTGCCGGATACTGGGATGCTTTCTTGGCCTAAACCCTGAACAGAGCAGCTCAAAATCAAATCATCGGTCTAGATAACCAGCGGTTTAGATAAAAATAGACTTCTGTGCTCCTGGTGTGTCCCAGCTGTCCTCACGTAACTGTTAGGCAACATATGCAGGCTCTAAGAAGGTAAAGGACAAGGGACTGCCCTGGCTCGGAGCATCGCATGCCTCCCCGGTGCCACGTGTCCAGCAGTGGCCGTGAGCACATGGCAACACCACCGTGCGCCTGCTCGGATGTGTGATCAGGATGCAGTGCAGCCTGGTTTAATATCTGATGACACAGCATCAGTGCTCCCAGGAGCACTGCATACAGATGTGTGTGCAGGAGGGAGAACCGTGGGGTGCTGATGAAGACGAGGCATTGAACGTACGCGTGAAAGTACCCTTGGGCCGTTCTGCACCGCTCCTGGCTGGTGCAGACCCACCGGTGCCTAGCTGTGGGTGGGCAGGCGTGGGGCTCACCCGGCTTTGAAGGAGCTGTTTAAGCGAGCTGCAGCAGTAAAAGTGCTGCATTTCACATGCTGATGGATATCTGTTTCATTGGGTCTTAACAATGTCTTGTGGCAAGATCACAGTTTCTCATGGGTTTCAAGCAGAAGGGAGGAAATTCCAGTTTCCAGCAGAGAAGAACGAAGCAACTTCATGTAATCACATGTTAATGCTAAACATAACAAGCACCAGAAGAGAGCTCTCCTTCAGCTGGTCCTCAGAGGCCACGTTTCAAACAGAAGTACTCCCAGCAAGCATTCATGGGGGGGAAGACAAACAAGGCTGCTGGGCTGGATGACCTGCTCCAGACCAGGACTGGTGCATCCTCAGCACCGAACTGCTCCCGTGCCCCAGCTTGTGCTCCAGAGAGCAGCAGCCAGGAGCTGGCCTTAAGTCACCCTGTTCCCTGTGGTTGAGGCTGACAGGACTCAGTGCACTGAGGGACAAACACCCTGGGTGGCGATGGGAGCGAGGAGGGCATATTCTTGACCAAGAGGGCAGATTTTATCCGACTAAGTGCAGATGCCTTCTGTTGGGTGGAAGACTCACACCCCACAGATTTGGAGGGGCTGGGCTGGGAAGCACTGAGGGGAAAAAGAGCTTGTGGGATGGGGTTAGCAGTGCTGTCTGCAAGAAATCATGTTCCAGTGACAGAGCTTTGTTTTTCTTGCAAAACGCACATACTGTTGGCAGGAAGCTAAGAAAGAGCAGGGGTGGGTCAGAGTCACGCTCCGGCTCCAGAGCCTTCCTCCTGGGAGATGCTAAAGGGCCCTGCAAGTTCATCTCTGCTCTGTTTCGTTACTGGACACCACTTCTCCTTGTTTATGTGGTAGAAACATCTGAAAATAATTTGTGCCTGTTAAGCTTTGCGGACGCTCAGGTTTCCGCGTGCAATTTGGTCTCCACCTCGGCTAGGACTAGCCGAGGCTGATCCGCGTTTGCTCGTTAGCTAACGAGCCGCAGTGTAGTTAGCAGGGCTCTCCGCGGGGGCTGCCTTCGAAGCTGGGCTGCGGTTGCCACGCGTGGGCACGCGGTGCCGATGAGCTCACCCGTCGCAGGGAGCGCCGGCCCCGGCGGCACCAGCTCCCCGCTCGCCTCAGCCGCTACCGCGCGCAGGTCGGCGGGGAAGACGCAGTAAGATGGCAAGGAGTATGCGCCCCCCCGGTTATTACTAATATTAAAATCATCTGCAGCTGTGGGCTGGGGACCTGCTGAGGAGGGATGTGCGTGCTGCAGGCCTTGCTGGAGCTCTAGCAAAGCTCTGCCTGAGCAATACGTGCTGACCGCTGCTGCGGAGAGGACGGATGGAGAAATCTTCGGCAAACGTCCCAGGACAAAGGCGAGGATGGCTGAGCAATGGAGGTGAGAGGATACCGTCCAGAAGGGGGAAATGGTTAAGCTGGGAGGAAAGAAACAGCTTAGGGAAGGGATGATACACTAACCACATGGCTGGAGGAGGAGGTGCGAAGAACTTGATGGGAAACACAGGACTAAGCATGTGTGCGTGGGGAGAATGGGGGCAAGGAGTGGGTAAAGGGCCGTGAAACAGCGAGCGAGAGTGAGGTGACTGGGAGCAACCCGGGCAGGTGCCAGCTGTTCCGTGTGAGGTGCGAGGGCAGCGCTCGCCAGCCCTGTGAGAGGCTCGGCCCCGAGGGCTCCCGGCGGGTGGCTACGGGGCTCGCAAAGGCCTGGCCGAGCCCCGGCAGCTCAGCTGTGCCCGTCCCCTCCACTGAGCCTGGGTGAGAGTGTCCCCCGGCCCCGGGGCTCCCCACACGGGGCTTCCCTCCATCTCCCCCGGGCACAGCTGCTGTGGGAGCCGGGAGCTGCGGGGAAGCAGAGCACCCCGCGGGCCCGGGGCTAACGGGCCCGGGAGCCAACGAGCCCGACAGCCGAGAGCCGTCGCTGCAGCTCGGCTGCTGGGGGGGCTGTGTGTGTGTGTGTGTGGATGGCTTCACGCCTCGAAGGGCGATGCCCACCCCCGGCACGGCGGCGGGGAGGCGGGGGCTCCAGGCCGGGGCCGCGGGCGGGCCCGGTGGCTTCCGCCCGGCGCGGCGCATTCCTGCACCGTGAGTCAGGGCGACGGGGATGCGTCGTCCCGCCACCGCGGGCTCTGGCAGCTCCCCGGCGGGACTCCCGTCTCCGAACCGGGCTCGGTTCCCGTCTTCCATTTGCATGCCGCGGCTGTGAATGGCGTGCCCGGCCGGCCGGCCCCTGGCACGGGGGAGGAGTCTCCGCGCCCTCCACGGCCCGAGCTCGGCGCCGCCGGTCCCTTAAGCCGCACTGGGGGGTAGCCCGGCCCGAGCGGCGCTTCGCCGCGACGCTTCACCCGCCTTCACGGTGAGTGCGGACCGCGGGGGGTGCGCGGGATGCTCGGTGCGGGGGGGGGGAATCATAACACGACTAGGCAGCGCGGGGGGGGGGGGGGCGCGCACATGTGAGTTGCGGGCTCCGTCCCGCGGCCCGGTCGCCACCGCCGCGGCTCGGTAGCCCCCTGGTGGCGGTCCGGTCTTGAGGGGCAAACCCCCGCCGAGGGCCGTTCCCTGCCCGGGCTGAGGCGGCGCGACCGCGCCGCCTCAGCCCGGGCAGGGAGCGGCCCTCGGCGAGGAGAGCGGGAGCAAAAGGCCGGTGCCCTCACAAAATGGGCGCCCGCCTTCTTGAGGTGGTGAAGCGCGATGTGTGTGCGTGTGGCTTTCTCTCGAGGCCCTGTGGCTCGGGTGAGGGGGAAGCCCCCTGGCAGAAATAATTGGCGTTGGGATCTGCGGTTCTTTGGACGTGGGGGAGCTTTCGGGTGAGGGGGCGCCGTTCACGGTTTGTTTCAGCTGAGCCAAGTCCACGCCGGAGGTGAAAAGGCCCCTCCATCTCCTGCCACAACATTCCCACCCTCCCCTGATGCTGGCACGACATGGGGGGGCCCCAGCCAAACCGGTGGAAAACAACATCCCTTTTTACACGTGAAGGCTCGTTTTCCTCCGAATCGAATCCCCGAACTGACTTTTCACCCTGTGCACCGCTGGCATGAAGCAGGAGATGACAGCGTGAACCTTAAAGCGAAGCTTTTGCAGGATCACACCTCGGTGCCGAGTCCTTTCGGGCTCCTCAGAGACCAGCCTGCCCTTCCGTGGGTCGTAGCACCAAAGTGCCCGTTGTGCATATTCCGACTTGTGCTTTTCTCCCGTGTAACTCAGGAGAGGTGAGCAGCAGCACAAGTGAGTTTTGGCCGGTGCTTGTCCTTGTGCACGACTCGGTTCTGGCTGCTGGTTCTCCTGCAGGTTGGCAGGGTGCGCAGGGATGTCTCCAAGCTGGGGCTGGGAGCAAGTAGGAAGTTGTTTCTTTTCTTCCTGTTTTTGTCCCTATGGCTGCTAATTTCCTCTGGGAAGAAAGCTGTGCATTCTGCAGTAAAGGAAAAAATAGTCACACGTAATGGGAAGGGATAAGGTGGCAAAGCCGCAGGCGGTGCTGCGTGAAGCATGGGGCAAGGAAGGAGCGCAGGGTGTTAGCTGCAGTAATGCTGATAGAGGAGCGAAGACAAGTAGCTGCCTTTGTGCTGTGGCCGCAGGGGTAAAAAGGGCCCAAGCTGGGGAGCAGACCCCTGGAAGCAGAACCAGCCTTTCCCTCGGGCGTGGATAGATGTTGCTCTCCAGCTCTTCCCTCTCGGTGGTGCAGGGTTTGCAAGAGGAGGTGATAACTCATGTTAGATCAGTTGATGTAGTTGGAAGAAACAGGTGAACTTTCAGATACTTCCTGCTATCAGGTTTTGATGGTTAAAAGGACTCTACAAAATGCCTTGAATGCCTGAAAGCTTGTCTGCTTTTTTTTTTTTTTTTTTTTTTTTTAAACCCTCTCTTGCTCTAATAACACCTATCATCCCTCCCTCCTACAGCATCCCTCTTGTGTCCTCAGATCCTGGGGGCTACCGCTCGGCAGCCCAGGTCTGCACTGTCTGTGTGGGTTGGTGGGGAGCCTGTGCCATTCCTGAGCTGGGACCCTGCCAGCCTACCAAGAGGTGCTGTGGGTTTGGAACAGGGGAGCGAGCTTCGTTATGGTCTCTGTGCTCATGGGTCCTGACCCCCCTGGAAGGCAGTGGCTCTCACGTGTGCTCGTGGGTCAGCAGTGTGCCTGCTTCCGTGCGTTCCCATGAAAGGAGGTTAACGCTGTGCAGCGTAAAGGCAACTCCCACAAAACTAGTTCTGCTCTGGGACTTCCCATGACAGGCTTTTTTTTTTTTTTTTTTTTTTAAGCAATACACTTGCAAGAGATCTGCCTACAGACTGGCTTTTCAGGTTCTGGGGAAAGCCAAGGGCTGGCCTCAGTCTCAGGAATGTCTTGCTCTGCGCTGGGTAGGCTTCAGCCAGGGTGACGGGCTTTGAATGCAGAGAGCGCTGCTTGCCTGCAGAGCAGAGCAGGCACCTCTTCTCCAGCAAGCTCGTCCTGCCTGTGACTTGGTGCTGGGAGCGCGTGGCCCTGACGTGTCACCTCAGTCAGGAGTTAGGTCCCTCGGAGAGGGCCAGCGCCTCGTCACTGGGCTTGGCAGATGCCTCGTTTCACTTTCCGTGGCAGGGACTGCAACGAGGCTGCAGCCGAGCGAGGTTGGGAGGCAGGAATGAGAATTCTTTTTGGGGTCATCAGTCCTGTTCTTCTGGAATCTGGCCCCAGAGAGTAGCCAGCAGGTCTCAGCATGTTCCCCTGAAAGAGGCAGGGTCTGCTGAGTGTGTCATGATAGGACAGTTTATTCTGGGCATGGAGCCCACATGTTCAGATATAATTAGTAAAGATTTGATTTCATTCAGTGGGTCGGATCTCTCTGCAGTGCAAACAGAGCCTGGTTAGTGCTGAAGGCCTGAGATGGGCAACATGACCAGGAGTCCTGGATTGTTTTCCTCTTCCATTCATGCATCCAGCACCTTTTAGGTTGGCAGAGCACCCCGTGTGCTGCTGGTGGTGCTGCCTACTGGGTGGGACTGGCTGTGAGCTGCAGATCCTGCTGGTTTTCTACCTTTATCTCTAGAGCTTTTATCCAGAAGAACAGTCTTTGATAAGATTCTTCCCTTGTGGTTATTACCTTTCTTCCTTTGTTATCTCTGGAGTCTTTGGCATGCCATGGGGACCATGCACCCTTCTCGGAGGTTCCAGCATTAATTGCGACCCAACATGACATTTCTATTAATTGCTGTTCCTGCAGCCACCTGCGTTGCCAGTACATTTCCCATTTCAGTAGAAATACTTACAGCTGGAGGATGGGTTCCTTCCTTAACACTTTCCCTGAGCTCAGATGTGGATTAGTTTCCTTTCAGCTGAAGAGGTTCTGGGCTCCAAGTCAAACTTTATCATCGTCTAGTTGGAACGAAATGGACGTGAGAGGTGCAGCTTTCGCCCTGCTGGGGTGAGGTTGCCTGCCTGCTGCTGGGTATGTGTATGTACCTCTTGTAGTTTTAAGTAGCCCGCAGAATGTATGTGCTGCCTGCCTGCTCAGGGAGCTGTGTTGCATCCTCTCTGCTGAGAGTGTGACAGTGTCTCAACGTGTGCTGTGGGTGCTGCAACCAGAATTTAGTGGGACTTGCGTCTGGGCCATGGGTAGTCCCCGTGCTGCTGAAAAGTAGAGTGAAGATGGTTTCTTTTTTCACAGGAAGGGAAGCTCTGGTGTTCAGGGTCATACAGGTTAGTGGTTTCCCCAGTGGTGGGCCTTTGTTTAGGTTTGTGGTTGGTTGTTTAGTTTTTTGTTTTTTTTTTTTTTTTTGTCTTATTGGTTTATTTTTTGGCCTTGTTCAGAACTAGTAGACAAACCAGTTGAATTGAATGGACATCAGGACCTGTGTCCTCACTCCACTGGTGTCCAGTGACTCCCTCTGAGGTCAGCACCCACCATGCAAGTCATAGAAAAATATTTGGAAGGGACAGTCCTAGCCCTGCAGCTATTAGTCCCAAGAGATTAGGGAGGCAAGATTTAACCTTGAGAGGAAATGGATCTATTAGACAGCATTTCCCGTGGTCATGCTGGCAGCTCTGATTCTGTGTCCTTGAAAAACCCCAAACTGATATGGTGTGTGATGTGTGCTCTTGCCATCCAGGCCTGCATGGACGGAGCCATAGAGGCCCTCACTCCAACACTGTGTGGGGCAGGCTAGGCTTATGCCAACCTCTCTGTTTTCACAGGCAGGCTTGACTGTGCCCTTGGGAAGGTATAGGGGCAGCCCTGAGAGGGTGAGGTTTCCACAGGGAGCTGTGGCAATTGTGTCTGTGCCAAGGTTGCCTTACTGTTGTGTCCTCGTGAGTTGAACTTCAGGGGTTTCCGACTGTTTGCTCCATTTTTTTGGTCCTGCTCATCTAGCTGCTGTCCAGGACTGGTTGAAGCCCGCTTAAGTTCCCATCTCTCATGTTTCAGTCCATGCGGCTGTAGGAATGAGGAAGTGGGGGGTTTTCATGTGTGTTAGGATGATGCCACAACGAGCAAATTAGTAGCTGAGTTTTTGAACAAATCATCCAAACTATGGTCAGATCCTTTTGAATAACAGTGGCTGTTTGCTACTTGGTGAAGGCAGAGAGTTTATTCTTCTGTTAACCTTAACTGTTAAAATGTCCCAAAGCTACAGAGCCCAGGTTTCATCGGTTGTGTGCTCAGTTTGCTGCAGAGACAGCAAATGTCAGATTGAGATAAGGCTTGTTATTTCCTTTTGGGTGCACTCTTCAACTGTGCAGATAAACCATTTGTTTCAAATATAACTAAAGCTACTTTTTGCATGCCATAGAAATGTTAAAGCTATCGCGATATAGACCTGAGCAGCAGATGTATTCTCAAATTCTGGGGCCTTTAGCCACAAACAGACCTTGCCTTAGTAATCAAAGTATCTCTAAAACACAGTGATTATTAAAGGAAATGTAATTTCTTAAAGGAAATGTAATTTCTTCTCAGTGAACTAAGAAGTATCATTGCAAAATACTTCCCTGGCATAGTACAGCCTTCCCAGGGGTAGAAGAGATACTGAGACATGCCTGATCTTGCCTTTTCTGGAAAGCCTACCTTGCCGCCTCCTCCCCTTCCTGTTTCCACTTTGCTGAGAGACATCCCCTGGCTTTGCTGGTCAGCAGCAAGCCCTGCTTTGAAGGTTTTTTTTTTTCCTTTAAAAAGGAACAATCCGTATGAGGTCATCCTGAAGCTGTGCAGGACGCTGCTTTTACTGTTCTACAGGTCTGGCACTTACGTGGCTTTGACTCCGTGAAAGTTCTAACAGTTTGAATTTTAAAATCTTGAGGGCTCAGAGGGCTGGATTGACGAATGCCTCTTCTGTATTTCAGGAGTTACTGCCCTGTACCAATCAGCACATGGGAGGTACGTTTGTCGCTTGAATTCACAGCCCAGTGCTTTAAAGTGAACTGTAGAACACAGCAGGCTGAGTAGTTATGCCAAAAAGTGTGAGCGTACCTTCCTCTTCTCTGACTGCTCTGGGATTGTAATTTCAGGGAGAACAGTGAGAGAGAATGTGCCGTTCACTCAGACTGAAGAATTACAGTTCACTTAGATTTTTAAAATTTTCTGCTAAAACAAAGTTAGAATTAAGATTATTTCTGTTTGCATTATAAATGGGTTGGTACGTTGAGCACACGTGAACGTGCACGTGTGTACACACACCTGCAGCCCCAGACAAACCTTCCTGCACGTGCTTTCCAATCAGACAAGGCAGGAGGTGGTGCGTGGCTGGCTGTCGAGCACTGGCAAGAGTAGAAGTTAGAGCAGCAGAGTGGCGGGCTGTGTCCCCCTGGCTAGATGAGCTAATGCTGAGGGGAGAGCAGCTTCAGCTGAACCAGCTCTGCTCCCAGTCCTTGGCTATTTAATTGTTCTTTTGCAGAGTCCGTTGGGCCGCATTGCTGTGGGCATTGCTGGTGGATGCAGGCTTGTTCTCCCCGTTGTTTCTAGGTGAACAGAACTACGATCGTGTTGGAGAAAGCAGGTGTGTGAGGATGCTCTGAATTTCAAAGGAACATGCAAAGAAAGCTGGCCTGAATGGCTCAGATGCTGTGGCTTCCATCCTTCCTGAATCTAAATTCTCTCTTCTGGTGGCTCCAGCGTTTGTTATTGTTATTTCCTCTAGGATTTTTTTAGATTGCTATTCAGCTGGTTTTATGTAACTTTCCATAGGAAATGTTGTCATTTGCGGCAGTTTTGATTTCATTTGCCAATGAGGCGTTTTTATTTAGCACAACAAACAGTGATTTTTAGCTGCTTTTAGTACTGAGAGTCTTTGCCATAGAGGTTGAGTGGCTTTTGGTCTAACATAATTTTTGGTTTAGGGTATTGTGATCTTTTTAGGGGAGGTTGCTAATTTTGGCAGTTGCTTTTCCATCAATTGTTTATTGATGTCAGATTTTCTATATGAACAATGTTGTAATCACTAAGAGGCATTACTTTACCAAGAAAATTGCTCTTGAGGTGGGTGCATGGGCAGCAGCTATTCCAAAAGCAACCAGAGCCAGTATTTATTGCTGTCTTGAGAGTCATACCAGTGCTGTGTTCCTAGCTTCTCTTCCATCCCGGACCCTTATGGTACTCCTGATGAATATGACAGCGGGTAGAAAAAACTTACAAATGCAGAGTTTGAATGAAAAATTATACCTTTGTTAAAATACAAGTGGTAGGATTTTGTTGGGTTTGTCTTTTGTTTTCTAATGTGTGGTTGCGGCTGTGCTGACAAAAGCATTTTTGTGATGCTTACCTTGCTGTATAACTGAGGCAGTGACTGTGTCCATGGTACTTGTGGATCAGCCAGTACTTTACAGTACATCTGTTTTACTAGGAATCAAAATAATCCCGAAACGGGGTCTTCTGGAGCCCCATGGAATTGTTGCAGTGAGTTAAATATGTACTAAAATAGTTTCTGTGATCACTCTTTCCTGCTTCTTTGTTAACGAGGGGCTGAAGAACGTGTGGACCCAGGCAGAGTACTGACACAACTGTGCTTTGAGGCTGCTGGGGACCCAGAGCGAAGGGCTCTGCTGCCTCAGGACGGGCACTGCCAGCCCTACAGGCACCCGTTGGATAGGGTGCATGAAGAAGACTTGCGTAGGTGATCCTTCCGCTGGATACGCTTCCAGTGCTGGCAGTCAGTTGTTTGTAATTGGAATTGTTAATATTTGAGTTGTTAATGTGATTATGCTTGTTATCCATTCTGGCGACGTTCACTGTGGCACTGGACCAGCGGTAGTGTCCTGGCTGCCTGCATAGACATGCTGAGATGCACCAGCCGGCTGGTAGCAGATCTCTAGGTGGAAACCAGCTCCTTCTGAGGACCAGCAGTGCTGGCTCTGCCGGCTTCCCTAGGGAATGGGAGTGCTGGTCACTGCTGGCTTCTCGCCCCCTGTGCTGGGCATACTGTCACTGGAGCTGTTAGCAGATATCATCCCCAGTCCGTGCCCAGACGTAGCCTATAAGTGGCGTGCTGTGACCAGAGTATTGGGATGTGGCTGTGGGAAATGGGGCTATTGCATGTGGTGGCAGGTCAGTGTTCTCTGCTCAAAGCTGCAGGGTGTGTTCACGGACAAACACCAACAGGATGAAGACGCCAAATTACTCCAGAAGGTTTTCCACTGCTCCCCCCTCTTTCTTGGTTATGTTTCATGCTCAGACTGTTCCCCTTGTCTAGGTAGGTTGTAGATGGCTCTGTGTTGGGTTTACTCCAGAAGGTGGAGTTGGATGCTGAGTGCTCATCGCCTGGGCCCCGCGGGGGCTCTGGGGCGCAGGTGTGCTGGCCCTGTGAACCTGCTTCTGCCATCTGGGCCACACGTGCTTAGGAGATGGAAAAGGCAGGCCCTCTGACAGAGCCCAGTCTGCTCCACTGGGCCCCCTTCCGCCCAGTTGCTTGGTGGGTGCCACAGGCTATAGGTGGGCAGGGAAGTCTCATCCCTTGGGAACCCTCCTGTGGAAGCTGCCCATGTGTGAGGCTTGGCCGTCAGCTCTAGAGAAGTCTGTGGGTGTTTTCCCGTCTAGTGACCTCACCAAAGATTCACTCTCCTGCTGGTGATATGGTAGTATTTTATTCCTGCTGCACTCAACACCTGCACTGAGGGCACTTCTCAGAAGATTATTTAAGCCTCAAGAGATGCAGAACCCACCGCCTCCCTTGTGATAATTGTTAGCTTCCCACAGTGCTACAAGTGTGAGGTTTTTGGCTGTGTTTTCATGATGGCTTTAAACTGCGCTGCCTTGAGAAGCAGTCCAGTTGTCTGGCTCCAGCTGCTCTTTTTGTTCCCGCTCCTTCCCCTTTCCTTCTGCTGGCACAAGTGTTTGTGGAGCCATGTGGTGACTTGGATCAGGGAAGGAGCTTGGGCTGGAACAAACCGTTTTCTTTGCTGAGCTAATGTGGGCCGGTTCCCAGTGTGGATCACCCAACAGCTGCGGGGATGCTCATGCCAGCACGAGGAGGAGGGCAACACAGAGGGCTGGGGGCACTGCTGCTTCTGTTGGCTTTCTTCTTTTTCAAGTGGCCGTAACATCTTTATGACTTGAATTTTGAGAATTGGCTTCTGTATTCTTGTTACTATTGTGCCTTTTGTCTCCTGCAGCAAAGGTACCTTGCAGATCAGAGTCTGTTGCCTCTGTGAGTGTTTGCAGGTTGCAGTTTGAGGTCATCTTTGAACCTGCATTTGGAGAAGTTCAACTACAGATCCAGGGATTAACAGGCCTCAGAAGAGTTTTTTGAGCTCCCTGGTTTTCCTCTCTTCTGTATGAGAGCAGCAGACCTGGATACCCTTCAGGTCCCATGTGAAGCTGCTTTGAAAGCTTTTAATGCTGGTGTTCCAGTAGGAGCTCATTTATGGTTGATTTCCATCATGACCCACATCTTTCTGAAAATCAAGAAAATCAATTCCTCAAAGGGACATCAAGCCTGGTTTCCTGGTCATGGGATTGGCTCACATATATTCAGGCTTCACTGGCAGATGTTTTTATTACCTGTATTTAAAACCCTCTGGCTCTGTGTATAGCTGAACCTCCTGCAAGTTTGGTGGGTCCCAGTTGAAGCTTTGCACTCTACCACTATCATTCCTCAAGGTTTTGCATGAAATCCAAACCTTGGGTTTTTTCTAATGTAGCTTCCCGTTTCCTGCTGAGGGCTCTGCCTGGTCTCTTCCAAGCCAGGAAGTTTCCACTGGAATTTCTCAGCTAATTAAATGAAGTGGTTCAGGATGAGATCCCTCGGCACTGCCTTGGTTGCTTGGGTAGCCACAGAAGTTAAAGAGTTTCCCCATAACATTTCCCCCCACCTTGAAGGGTTCCTGCTGGCACAGTTCTGTGGTGGCACTTGCATGCTGCTTTTTCTGTGATCTACTTGCATGCTGGTTTTATGGCTGCCTGCTCGAGCGTGTAGTTCCTGTTCTAGCTCTTTCTAGAACACTGGTTGAAAAGAAAATTCTCAAGAGGAAGATGGTGTGCCTTTTAATTCACTCTCTACAAGGCGAAGGCCTCTTCCACTGGAGCCTGCGCAAAGGCTTTTGCTACGCCAGCTCCATTTCTTCCATGTTCTACTTCAACATAAAGTCTAAAAGACAGTTTGGGTAGGGACAGGCCTTGCCAGTGTGCCCAGTCCTCCTGTCTGGTCCCTCTCCAGAGGAGAGTGCAGGGGCTCAGTGTGCTGCCTGTGTGTTGGTGGGGGCAAATGCAGTTCCCCGAGCACCGATCTGCTAGGCTGGGGTTGGAGGAGCGCTGTTTTACACAGGCTGGCAACAAAGCCTTGGGCTGTAGTTTGATGTTTCAGCTAAGCTGCTATCATGCTGAGCTATCACGGAATCGGCTGGTCCTACCCTTCCTCTCTCAGGTTGCACAGTTTATCTGAAATTGTCTGAGCCTCTTCAGGATGCCAGACCAACAGGAAATAATTTACTAGGGTTAGTTTTGTGCTGGTAAAACACCTTGAAGTGGCTCACTGGAGTAAGGTGGGACTGCTCTTTGGGCAGCAGCTAGCTGTCAGATTGGTTTGCTTGCAAGCAGAAGGCAGGGCCTTGGGGAAGTGTTGCCTCTCTGGTGTGGTGCAGGCTGTTGTAGGCAGCATCAGTCTCCGTCAGAGCTCAAGTAGAGCTTGTGCTTGGCAGAGGGCAGTGAGAGGGGCAGTGGGTAGTGTGTGGGAATGGTGGTCCTGCCAGCTCCCTGCTGTGCAGGGCTGAAGGGGCAGTGTCTCTGCCTAGCTCGCTGCCAGGCTTGTGCTGGTTGCTCTGGGTTGCTCAGACCCCCGGTTCTGCTTGGCAGCCTGTGGGTCTGCAAAGCCCCATGGCATCGCCGCCGAGCTCGGCAGCAAGCGTCGGGAAAGCAGGAGAGCCCAGCACAGGGCTGCTGCCAGGGCAGTCCTGATGGCCTCGTGTCATTTCCAAGGTAGTTTCTTAGGGTGGGACATGGTGGTGTTCTCAGCTGAAGCCTGAGTGTTGCCGTGTTTCTCCAAGAGTGCAGGGTCACAGGCCTGTTCCACCTTCCCCGTCCCTGCCTGCCCTCAGCCCCCATCTGGCTTGTTTTAAAGGTCTGGCTCGTGCTTGGTATTTGAGATATTATTTGTAACTTGTTGGGTCTGATCCATGCTAGATGGTGTTATTGGCAGCCACAAGACTGAAACCCCACTGCTCCTCTTCTCCTTGGACTTCCTGCCTTTTCCCTGCTGTGCCAGCAGAAATCCTTGTGGAGAAAGAAGCCCAGCCAGCAGCCCGCTGTCTCCCCGGGCTCACTCGCTCTGGAGAACACATTTAACATCCCGGTTTCTGTGGTGTCTCCACCTGGATACCTGTCAGTGTGCCTCAGCCAGAGCAGCTGCATGGGCAGACCCTTCAGGTGCTTGTCTGGGACTCTGCAGAGCAGGTACTGCAGATGCAGGGGTTTGAAAAATGGGGGAAGACAGCTGGAGGCTGACCATGGGATGTGGTGGCTGGCTTGCAGAGGAATAGCCCTGACGTCTGTTACCTCCTGGGGGGCTCCGTAACAACAGGCACACGCTGTGCTGGAGAGAAGCACTGTTGGTGGAGAAAGCAGATGATCTGTGTTTGTGTGGTAGGATTGAATGAAGTTGGGTTTTGGTGTGTTTGGAATGTTTTTTGGGAAAAAAAACACAAAAAACCAGCCTTATTTTAAATGGGAATGCTGGTAAAATAGAAATTTTGGAAGGAAAAATCAACATGGGAATAGCTGCAGTTGTCTGTTTAAATGGAAGGATGGTCTGTCTTTGAAATGACTGTGCAAATTTCAGTGGTTGAGGTGCCTGTCAGTTTTAGGAGCGTGCTCAGGCTTCTGCACAAGGCTTCTCCTTCTCTGTTTGGGTCGGTGGATTTCACTAAGCAGCTTTTCTTGGTCATGTGCCGACTTTGGAATTTAATGTGCTCTCCCCCTCTCAACCTGACCCACACCACAGTGGATTTGGCTTTCGTTCAGTTACTGTGACCTTGCTTTGGCATGGAGCTTTTGAAGATGACTTTCCCAGAGTATCAGCAGTATACTAGCTTTTTCTTTCAATTGTTTATTTTAATTGAAATGGACTTTATTAATTGTTTTTGTGCTACTACCACAGTCGTACATGCAGCTGGTCACAAATTGCAAATGCTGTGCATTCAGCCTGAGTGCTGGAGAGGAGTTTGTATTTCCAAATTCCTCAGCTTTGTGATGCTGAGGGAACAGCTTCTGGGCTGACTGATCAGTGCTGGTGGTGGCACCGGGACTGAGGGACTGTCAGCACTGAGAGGAACGTCCAGGCAGGTACTGGGCAATTCCACCTCTTCCCAGTCTCTTCAGTCTCCTTACCCACATCTCCAATGGCTCTTACCTGGTTTTGGTAAGAGTGGAGATGTCTCTCTTGATGCCACTTCTTGGAACCTGCTATCTGACAGTTTACAAAAGTTGTGTTTCAAGCCCCAATGACAGTTTACAAAACCATGATGAAGATACTTAGCTGATGTCTAGGTTGGTGGAGCATTTTCTGGACTTTGGGAGATGCTGCAAACCACAAGCACAGGTGAGAGGTCTGGAACAGCTCCTGTCCAAGGACTGAGCAGCTGGACATGGATCCTGCTGTGTTTGTGGGAAGAGAGGGTGGTGGGAAGGACATGGAAGAGATCTGTAGAGTCAGGATTGGCATGGATAAAGGTGACAGGGAAAAACTGTTCACTCTCATAGCCCAAGAAGCAAATGAACCCAGGAAATGGCAGGTTTAGAGACAAACTGATGAAGAAGGCTTGTCACACAGCACGTGTTTCAGCTGTGGAGCTCTTTGTCATGTGCAGTTATGAATCCTAAAAGTTTGCTTGGATTAAAAAACTAATTGGATTTATCCTAGAAGAAAAATCATGCGATAGATGTAGAAGCATTAAATGCAAAGACATCTCTGGTACAAGAAGCCTCCGAGTTATTCATAGCCCATGCCATGACCCTCTCGTGGGAGATACGACTGTCGAGTGATCCTGTACTCTGTACCATTGCCAGGCATCCTCTGTTGGAAATGAGATACTGGCTTTAGACAGACACTTGGCCTGATGTTGCATGGCTGTGCTGTGTATGTTCCTGTCCTCCTGCTGTCAGTGACCTCTTGAAAGGACAGTACTGAGAAACTGGGATTGAGGAGGTGGGACCATTCCAATGAAATATGTGTCAGTGCAGTCAAATTTGAAACAAAGCCCATTGGCCCAATCAAATACAGGGACACTGTATCCTGAAATACTAACCCCTAAAAATAATCAAGAGTTAGTGTGAAACTCAGCGTGTGCTTTTATCACAGTCCTGAAACAGAAATTGGTGGCTGCAGCACTTTGAGTGAGGACCAGGTGTAGTAAGGCGTGTTACCTGCCTGCCCAAGACTGTGTTCAACCACCGAATCCTAGACTGGTTTGGGTTGGAAGGGACCTTAAAGATCATCTAGTTCCAACCCCCTGCCATAGACAGGGACACCTTCCACTAGCCCAGGTTGCCCAAAGCCCCGTCCAACCTGGCCTTGAACCCTTCCAGGGAGGGGGCAGCCACAGCTGCTCTGGCACAGGTTGCCCAGAGTCTCGCCATCCTCACAGTAAAGTGTTTCTTCCTTATATCTAATCTAAGTCTCCCCTCTTTCAGTTTTAAACCCTTACCCCTCATCCTATCCCTACACTCCCTGATCAAGAGTCCCTCCCCACCTTTCCTGTAGCCCCTTTCAGCCCTGGGAGGCCACTCTAAGGTCTCCATGGAGCCAGATCTCTTTCGAGGCTTTGTCCTTCCTAACCTGATCCCTGCTGCTCGGACAGTTTCTCTGTATTCCTCCCAAGCTCCCTGTCCTTGCTTCCACCCTCTCTAGGCTTCCTTTTAATGTTTGAGCTTCTCCAGGAGCTCCTTGTTCATCCCTGCAGGCCTCCTGGCGTTACCTGAGTTCCTCTTTGTGGGGATACATCACTCCTGAGCTGGGAGGAGGGGATCCTTGAATATCAACCAGCTTTTTGGGCCCCTCTTCCCTCCAGGGCTTTATCCCATGTTCCTCTGCCAAGCAGATCCCCGAAGAGGCCAAAGTTTTCTCTCCTGAAGTCCAGGGTCAGGAGCTTTCTCTGCTCCCTCCTCGCTGCCCTAAGGGTCTCGAGCTCCGCCAGTTCATGGTCACTGCAGCCAAGGCTGCCCTTGAGCTTCTCACCCCCCAGCAGCCCCCCCTTGTCGGTGAGAGCAAGGTCCAGCACAGCACCTCTGCTCGTTGGCTCCTCTAGCCCTTGGAGAAGGAAGCTCTCACCGATGCGTTCCAGGAACCTCCCGGATTGCTTGTGCACTGCTGTGTTGTCCCTCCAACAGGTATCGGGGTGGTTGCAGTCCCTGTGAGGATCATCCAGGTGTACATCTGTGTACACAGCTATACATCTACGCGCAGCTAGTCTCCATGTCTCTGCAGACAGCTGGATCCACGTTCCATCTCGCCGATAACCTCCTGGAGACCTGCCTCTGTGTCCATACCCCAGTCTCCTTTGTGCCCTGGGGCAGAGGCCGTTGGCTGACCCATGCTGGGGCCGTGTATTCAGCGTGCAGAGAGTCAGGTGCTGCTGGGGCAAGCGGCGCAGTTTCATTCTGTGTTTGTAGGGTTTAGTCTTGGCCACTCCAAATGCACTCACATAGTTGGGAATGCTGAACAGCTCTGCCTTCGCTGCACTCTTTTATTGGAAAAAGAACATTTGAGTAACTAAAAGTCAGAGTGGTAGAAAAATGTGCTCCTAAGTACTCTGCAGTCACCCTTGAAACTCACCTTGTTTTGAAATACTGAGTGAACTTACACAATTATTGTATATGCATTTTGATGCTTTGTGTTTAAAGAACTCTTTAACTGCTGAAGTTGGGAGAAAGCAGTGCATTGCTCTGTCAGCTCCATGAATTTCTTCTTGAGATCTGCGTCTTGCTTAAAGTACAGAGTTGAGTCAACTTTGGGTGGAATCGTAAGGCCACAGGCTTGACCCCCACGTGTGTGCGTGCTCTGTCCTCTTTGCACGTGGCGTGTGTGCACACGCTGCTGGAGATCCCCACGCACCAGGCTGAAGGACTGCCGCAGTACGTGGGCATGTGGACGCCCCTGTCCGTGGCAATTCAGGAAAGGGGACTGAAAACAGGTTTCATTGGAAAATCTTTCATGGAGTGCAGCATTGTCACAGCAGCTTTTGGGCAATACAGGAGTGACTCATTCACTGCCTTCCTGGCTTGGCCTCGCTGATAAAGCTGCAAATCTTACACATTTGTATGCTTTACACCCAAAGCACCTGCTCACAAAGGCAGCTCTGTAGGTGGACGGGAAGGAGGTTGAGTGATGTCTGCTCACTGAAGAGAGGCTGGAAAAAGAAGAGTTGCTAGTTCAGGGGCTCTGAATTTGCCCTTGAAGACACAGAAAGGAGGCTTTTGAGTTGTGTCATGAGGGGCATGTGTGAAATAGGTTGTGTTTGGTCATGCCAGAGGGGTGGCTCTGTGCCTCTTGGCTGGTCTCTGGTTAGAGCATCTCAGGAAGATCTGGTTATTTGTGATCCTTCTGGGTAAATGCTGGAGCTCTTTGCATTGCACTGAAGGAGTTTTTCAGGTATGAGAAATGTTTGCTTTCTGACCTCACCATGAAGATGAGTTTGCTCATTTTTTTTAATGCAGGACTGAAAGCTGTCTCATTGCAGATGTACCCTTACCAAGAGCAGGCGGGAGTTCCCCTGATACTCTCACTGTTCTCATTTTAAAGGAAGTTAGAACAGATGCATTTAGTCACCCCTGCAGCTCGGGGTGGAGGGAAGGGAGGGATTGTGTCCCTCTAACGTACAGCACTCTGTCAGTGCACGCAGGACCCTGATGCATGTATGAAGGGTATGTCTGTACAGGCTACATCACGAATTCCCAGACTTTTGGGGGCCTGTGGTATTTGCTGAAACCCAACCTTCATCCACCTCCAGCTGAGTCCTCCCTTTCTGTCGTTCCAGCTCAGCTGAGCGCGGCGCTCCTGGCAGCCAGCCCAGCTTGTGCGACTGAGCTAGCAGCTGGTCTTCAGCTCCTTTTAGATGAGATTCTCTTCTCCTAACCCAATCCAGATCATCCCCCACTCCCTTTTGTTGACCTGTTTCCCCCTGCCGCCGTGTGTCTTTCGCAATAGTAAGCTTCACCGTTTGTGCAGCTCCCTCGCCAGAGCAGCTGCAGTGAGCTGTGGGGTTGTGGTGGAAGTGCTGTGAAAGGCAGCCTGTGTTTTGGAGAACCACTGCCTCATTTAGGTTGGGAGGGACCTTCACAGGTTGTCTGGCTCTGCCACTGTGCAAGGCAGGGATAATTCATGCTGCTCTTGCTTAGTTGACTGCTGAATGTCTCCAAGGATGGAGGTCTCTCTGCCGCCGGTCCTGTCCTAGGATTTGGCCACTCTCGAGGAAGAATCCTTGTATATTAAACTCACTGTGCATTTAAAATAAATTGACTGTGTTAACATCGTTAACTGAATTTTAACCCAGAGAGCTTTTCTCCTACTCCCTTTCAGCTCATGTGTACCTGCTAGGTTAACTGAATGTTTATTCCATCTGTCCACCATGGTGGGGGAAAAGGCTGGGAGTCTTGATTTATTTATTTACTTTTTTTGTCCTCTGTGGGCTCTGTGGCCTAGGACAATGCCAGGAGGGAGCTGGGAGAGAGTTGGATCTATTGTCCCATTCAGCACACATTTTCCACTGCTAGCTCGCAGTTGCATGTGTGCTAGGAGAGGAAGAAATACGGGCTTGTAGAATAATTTAGGTTGGAAGGTACTTAAAGAGGTATCTGAGCTGATCTCCCGACAATGAAATCTATTTTCTTAATTGTTTCTCTGAGCGTGCACAGTAAAGTAGGTGCTCTGCAAGCTTGAAAGAGTTGCCTGGTCCCTGCCCACTGTGTGCAACCTAAACAGGAGGAGAAAGTTGCAGTATAGTAGAGTGGGCAAGATGACAGCGAGCCACTCCAGCTACTTTGGCGTTTTTGTAACACAGCGGTTTTTATTTAAATACCATATCATTATTATTTATGTATGAAACCCACTCTTAGTTCAGGATTAGTGCCAGTTCTCTAATGTTCGTGCTATACTTGTATTACTCTGTGCACTCTGTCGTGTTTGTGGAAGATGACTACATTTAAAAGGGATTAGAACCAGCAATGAGAAATGGCCACTTGCTAATTGCTAAGTAGTAGTTAGGTAGGAAAGTGTGGTGCTTGGCTTTGAGTGGGCAAGGGTGCCTGTGTGAGTCACAAGCTGTTTTTAGAGGGAGGTCAGTGGCTTTTGGTACTGCAGTTACTTAGCTGGTTGGACTGGATCCAGATCTCATTAAGATTTAATTCATGACTGGTTCTTAAGGGATCTGGATCTCACAGTAGTCTCAGCAAAAATCTTAATGTGAGGTGACTCTCAAACTTGTGACTGTGGTCTGTGGCATGCCTGGCTCGAGGTCCTGTGGGCCTTAGAAACACGCTGTGTCCTCTGAGTGTCTGGTCCTGGGTGACCAGTGCAGACACAAGCCGTGACGCTGGATCCCTCACGAGGCCCTTTGGGAAGTCGTCCAACGTGGGTCCCATCAGTCCCAGCCTGGAGGAGGGTGCTCTGCTTGGCCCTGCTGGCAGGTACCCTGTCAGGGATGAGCCTGGCCCCCTCCTGACTGTGATTTCTCCCCTCTCCTAGGCCTGAGGACAAACGTGGGACAATGTCAGAGACACGACACGACAGCACGAGCAGTTTACAGCGGAAGAAACCACCATGGTTAAAACTGGACATCCCGGTGCCGGTGCCCGTGTCGGTGCCAGAAGAGCCCCAGCCTGTGCAGGTACAGGGGCTGGGGGCAGGAGGGAGGGTCTGTGGAGCCGTGGAGGGGGTGTGCAGAGCCCCACTGCACTGAGAACATGCCTGTGCCCTTGGTCTCCAGCAGTGCTGGCTGTGAGAAAGGCAGCGCGTGATGGCAGGTCACGAGGCCACGTGAGAAGGGGCAGAGCCATCGGGTGTATTTATGATCAGTAATTAACTCCCCCTTGAAGGGGATGTGGGAGGGATGAGGATGAGTTGCTGATGTGCTCACGTCAGTGGACATGACTGGATGTGGGGATTGTGAAAAGTGTGCTGGCTGGGGGCTATGGGAGTGAGGTATTCAGACAAGCATTTCTTAAGGGGACTGGAGGAGTGAAGGGCTCCGAGACAAACACGAGGGCCTGGAAGTGCTGGAGCTCATGCTGAAGTAACCAGGGAATAAATCTGACTTATCAATAGCCAAGATAATGACAGGCTCTCGTCAGTAACAGCAGAGAGAGAACAGTTGCTGGCAACACAAAGCTGTTACCAGCATAAGAAACATAAGAAAATTATGTGGGATGAGAAATTAGTAACATTGAAAAGTGGCGAAGTAGAGATGGGGTGATAGCTTAATAGGAACTGTGCAAAGTACGAGAGTAAAACATCCGTATTTATGCTGGGAAGAGGAAGAATAACAGGAATTTCTGCTATAAGGTGGGAAAAACTCTCATGTACGGTGAGAGCTGGGCAGGATGATTGCTGGCGGCTTCTGTGACCTTGCTGCAGGAACAGAGACTACAGGCACCAGCTCCAGGGGTGGGGGCAGCGCCTGGGTTCAGTTGCTTATGTGAAAGAATGCTTTAGTCCTCAGGGAAATGGAGGCTTATACAGCCTCCCTCGAGGGGAACTGAGGACAAGCTTGTCCTAAGAGGGAATTTATGTTGCACTTGGAATAAAAAGGACTGGCCTCTTCGCCATTCCTTGATCCAGGGACTAAAATGCACCTCAGTTATGTGACAGCTTCTGGCAGTTAAATCGTGGTCCTGGTCTTCCCTGGGAAGGAAAACGATTGGGGTTCAGTCTGCAGGGATTAGAAGTGAAATGCAGGGCTTTAACAGTGCAGGTTGAAACCTTCTGAATCACTGATTTAAGGCTTTGCTGGATGTTTTCATACCTGAAATCTCCAAATCCATCTGGGCACATTCTGGAGAGACACTCTGTGATGGAAGCTGGTGGAGGGGATGTTCTCTGGAGGTCCAGTGTGTACAGCACAGGCTGTCAGGACAAGAGTGCATAATGGGCTCCTTTGGTTTATAATCTGAGTATCTATGCATTGTTTTCACATAAAACTTTACAAAAACTTTAAGCTTAATGGAAATTATTAGCCTTCTGAGCTAGAGGGGCTGGAGTAGCAAGAAGTCTTGAGGCAGAGACAGTGCCTGACCAGAGAAACAGTTGATCAGAGCATCACTTGCCAGAGGGGCAGTCTGCTCAGCCTGCATTTTACAAATGGGAGATGAAAAATTAATCCAGAGCAGCCCTGGGGAGGCAGCTGTATGAGCTGAGAACAGTCTGGTGAGTTGTGTTGTATTTGGTAGGTGACATTCAGCCAAGACATGCCAGGAGCTTTCAGACCTGAATGTGTCCAGACAGGCTGTGAACAAAGCCGATGTGGCTTTCCCAGCTTGCTTAGCCTGCACTAGGCAGCAGCTACAGCACAGACCCACCCACAGCTCTCGCAGGCTTTTAATGTAGGTGCAGTCACTTGTGAAGCAAATCTCACTTGCTGTGCTTCTCTTCACCTTGTGGAGTGGTCTAGGAGTGTGTGATCTGGGTTCCTTCTGGCTAGAAAAAAGCCAGGCGGATATGTTGCAGGAGCTCATGTAATAAATATACCCTGTCATCTACAAATGGACATCAGTCCATGGGCTGGGCTAGAACCAGTCTGAACTGGGATCCACCGCAACAAGCAGGTGCTGCATTCTTGATGCTAACTGTTCTGCAGAGCCATTCCTGGCTAACATGAACACGGTCCTCCTTACCCTGATTTTGCTGCCCAATTGCACGCACCCAGCTTGGGTTTGGGGTGTTGGGTGGCTGTTGAATCGCTAACAAAGCGTTTCACAGCCTGACTGCTCTTGTGGAGCATCACTCTGAGCACGCTGATTTCCCTCCTGCTTCTCTTCACAGGCAACAAGACGTCAGGCCTTTCTGCGCAGTGTGAGCATGCCCGCCGACAACACCCGCGTGCCCTCCCTGCCTCACGAAGTGAGAAGACCCGTACTACAACGACAGACCTCAATCACCCAGACCATCAAGAGGTGAGACGCTGAGTTCATGGCGCCTGCTTCAGTGGATCCTGCCATCCATTGCCATCCTTTATTTGTGGATTTATGGTCCTCTGCTTGTCCCTTGCCTGGCACTTTGGTGGCACGCTGTCACAGCAGGGTTAGGTTGTTTCCCTTGTTATCTGTCTTGAGGTTGCAGAAGAGGGTGGATGCAGATAAGCCCCCAGGATATAAGCCCAGTGGTGCTACATAACCTGTCTTTAGTAAGTGAGGAGACAAGTCCTGGGAGGAAGATTGTGGTGATCAGGACAGCGAATGGTTCTTGCCACTTAGGTACAAATTTTGACTGCCCCCATGCCCCAGGGAGCTGGCTGTTTCTGAGTGACAGGGTGCCTCAGGCCCTGATGTCTAGCTGAGGCTGTATGATGTGGTGTGCTGGCTTCCTTTGGTGCGGTATCTGAGAGCATGTGATTGCTGGGGGAGGCAGAAGCCCATCCTGAGCAGTCTGGGGCTCTCAGCAGCTTGGCCTCTACACTAGCTCATTGCCAGGTTCTTGAGATGGCTGTGGGGGGTGGTGGAGAGTAGGGAGAGGCTGCTCCAGTCCTGCCCCCCACGCCTGCACAGAGGGTTATCCCCGTGACCCAGAGGTCTCAGAGACATGGCCACACAGCTGGATGCTTCTTTCCTCCCTGTGACAAAGGCTTATCCCAGTTTGTTCAAAGGGAGTGGCTCTCCCAGCTGCTCTCCTGAGATGCCTGGCTTCTATCCCTGGCAGTGTGTCAGGCCCGCCTGCATCCCAGGAGCATCCCTGGAGCCCCACAGGTCAGGGGCACTTTCAGACAGCCAGGCTTCGCCCACTCACGAAGGAGAAACTTTCTAGCTATGGGAGAGACCGACCTCCCACGCACTGTTTTCATTTACCTCAGATGTTCCCCAGCTGCCTTGGTGGTGAAGCTCTCCCGCAGCAGCTCTCTGCGATCCTGCTTCTTGTGAGGTTGGGAGGGCTAAGCCATGAAGCAGTGTCTGCTCTTTTCAGGGCTGTGGGCAGCCTCTGGGCCTGCCTGAGACTGTCCTTGCACACCTAGACTGCCTCTTCCCTCACCTTCCTGCCTTTGGCCCGCTCCTTGCCAGGACAGTTGGGCAAGAGCATGTCAAGGATGAGGGGTATCCTGGGAGGGTGCTGACGAGAAGCATTGTGTGGGAGGCCAGGGTGCTCACCCCCCAGAGGTGCTCACAACATGCAGCTTGTGGAGGGTGGAGGAGTTGGGGAACTGCAAACCACTTTGGTGCTGGGGGAGCAAATTTGCCCCCAGCGCTACTACAATATAAGGCAGACAAGGCATGTGGAGTTACGGTGAGCAAAGAAGGAGTGCTGGACAGTGGTGGTGACGCTTCCACGCACTGGGGGAGATGCTGATGTCCTGCCTGGCATCGGGGCGGTGGGCAGACACGTGTGTTGCACTAGCAGTCCCAGTGACATGTCCTTCTCTTGCCTGCCCAGGCTGTAATGAAAATGTCGGGGCTCAGGTTGGTGGCTGCGTCCCTGCCTGTGCTTAAAGTGTACGTGTGGTCCCGTGAGGAGGGGCCCAGAGGTGCACAAGTGGTTTTGGAAGTCCTGGGAGTCTCCTGCTCAGAGTATGTATGGGGGGTGGGGGTTCAGTGCTATTTTTCAGAGCTGAGTTGTCTCACACAGGCTGTTGTGCAGCTCAGGGGGTGGCCAAGCCTCTTCCTCCTGGAGGGCTCCCAGCTTCTGGGTGACTTCTACAGAGTGCTGTGGGATGTGGGGAGGAGGGCGGGTGCAGCAGTGAGAAGGACTTTCCAAGGGGCAGAACTGCAGGAGATGCACACGTGACATGACACTAGCAATAAAAGCATAAAGTAAGTGGATCAGAGACAAGGACAGGGAACTGGGAGGTACCAAAAAAACCTATGCTCGGTTTAGCAGAGCTAGGGATGAAGCAGAGAATTGCAGACTATGTGTCCACAAAGGTGTCTTGGGGCTTTGTTTTGTGAGCCCAGGGAGACTGACTGCCAGGTTTTCTACTTAACACAGTCCCCAGGATGCACAGAAAGTGAAACTTTTCTGGCAGTAGGACTCCGCACCATCCTGTTCCCTGGGGCTTGGAGGGTACAGATCAAGTGTGAGCCTGAAGTCAAGCCTGTGTGATCCAGACCATGGCATGGGAGTGATTCATGTCCCTGAGTGTAGGCATCACTTCCAGTCTCCTGGGGTGTCCAAGATGTCCGTGCAAGGCAGCAGATGTGGCACACATAGATTTGTGCATCAGGCAAGATCCCGCCAGGGTCAACCAGAATGGGCCCAGGACGCTTCCAGCGACATCAGACACCTGTACCTAAGCAGATGATATCTTGGCCCGCTGACACCTCCATGGTTTCACACTCCACTGCCCAACACCAGTGAGCAGGATCTGTAGCTGGGCATCTGGGCAGAAGGCAGATCACAGAGGTCTGGGGGTTCAGGGGAATTGCAGTATCCCTGGTATCTTCAAGAACAACGGGAGACATACATCTAGAGGTGCAGATGTACCAAAAGGATTCAGCAGCCTCCTGGGTTCAAAGATGGTGTTGTGTGGCTTGAGTTTGGTTGTTTCTCTTAGGTCATGCTCTCAGCTGGAGGCTGCTGTCATGTGCAGCGTGGCACAACTGCTGCCGATGGGGCTATGGAAGGAGACGAGGAGGTGTTGGATGCAGGTCGCTGCTCGCCTCCACAGCCCTGCAGGCTCCCTCCCTTCAGCTGTCTTTTCTTTGCAGCAGACAGGTACGGTTTCAAAGGAGTCAGACCCTGCCCGTTCACGGGCACCGGGTGGGCAGGAGTTCCCTGAGAAAGCGGCAGTCCCTGCCCCGATCGTTTTTCAGGTACTGGTAGCACTGAGTGTGACACTCACCCCTGCATGTGTGTGCAAGGGCTGCTGTGAACTGCACAGATTGTGGCTGTTGCTGGGACCACACTGCCTTCCCAGGACTGGCCAGGAGGCCTACAACCAGGCAGGAGTGAGAGAGTTTGTGTGTGCTTCTAACAAAAAACATTTGTCACTCCTACTAAATATGTAGGCAGCTGTCAGTAAGTAGCATGGACTAACAAGCTGTCCACCCGCCCACCTCACTCCCTCCTGCCTTTCCTAACAAGTAGTCAACCTCCTGGTGTTCACCAAAGCTGGAATATCTCCCCAGGGCATCCCCAGCACACCTGCCTTTGCTAGCACCAGTACAAGATGTGGTGTATGCATTCGTTGGCCCAAAACCCTCTCTGGGGCAGAAGGGGAAGGAGAGGAAGCAGCACCAAACAGTCATGCTGGTCCAGACAGGGCTCAGAAGCTGGTGAATGGAATAAAGCATCCACTCTTTCCCTGTTGACATTACGGCTTTTTCTAATCCAAATGTGACTGTCTTCTTTTTGAGGTGGAGTTCTTGGTTTACTTAGCACCAAGGAGATGAGCCACTCCAGGAGTCCATGGCCCATCGACCACCACCCCCAAGACTGGAGCTCAGTAAACTTTTAAATCAGACAGACCATGTGACTTTGTGCATGGCAGGGACCGGACCTAATGCTCAGGAGTCTGTTCCTGTCCTACCTTCCTCCCTGCTACGTTGGGAGTACTCTGGCACTGTGCCCACCTTTGGCGACCGCTTGCGTTTGGTCTTGGGCTTTCAGGGCTGCTCAGCTCAGTGCGATGGAAAAGCAAGAGCTGACCTCTCATGTTGCTTTGTTGCTTCTTACAGAGCTCCAGGGAGTCTGTAGGATGTGATGGGACTCCCCAGCTGGACAGGGGCATTCAGCATCTTCCCAGGGTGTTCCAGATACCCTAAACAGTGCAGTCAGCTCTCCTGGACTATCTTGACTACGATCAGAGAGTGGGACAGCTCTTGGCCCTGGCCCTGGCCCAGTAGTGGTCTCTGCAGCTCAGGAGTGGTTCCTGCAGTGCAGAACAGCTGTGGTGGTGTGTGTCCTTCCAGGCGAGCAGGAGCACAGTTTGAGGGCTATGAGGTGCTGCTGTTGGAGTGATGGGCCACTCATCCAGTCCTCTCCCTTTGAGGAGTGGCCCCATGTACCCAGTTGTCATCCAGGGTCACCTTGCTGTTGAAATATTGGCTATGGGAAGCCCTCTGAGTTGTAAGACTGTTTTGTGGCACGTGCTGTGCCTGTGTGTTTGCACGGCCAGAGCGTTACCTCTGTGCCATAGGCTTGTTTTGGGTCTGTCAGGCCAGGTGCTGAGCCTAGGCCCTTCCTCTCTGAGCAGAGACTAAGGTTGTTCTGACAAGATGTGGGTCCGTGGGAGCAGAGCAGTGCTCGGAGACACGTATGTAGCCCCGACTCTGAGGTCTGGCCTATGTTGACTGGCTGGAGGCATTTGGAGACACGTGGGTCAGTGAGGTCAGGGGAGATCTAGCAGTGCCCTGCGTGACCTCCCGCCTGCTGAAGGGTCTGTTCTGGATCCCTGGGAGAACGGGGAAGGCTGAGGGCAATGCGTGGGGGTTTGCATCTGGAGATTTTAGCTGGAAAGGCTGTGGGACTCAAATTCACATCTTTTTACTGGGTGGCAGGACACCTTCACCTGGTGGTTGATGGTATTTTTGCTCGGTAGGGTGCAAAACACAGGACTAGTTTCCTGTCTCCAGTGCACTGAGTCAGTTCCCCTTTGTGACCTAATTCTAGATTTAATGCAGCCTTTACTCCAGTGTACATTTTAATACTCCCTTTGTGATCTGTGAGGTCTTTCTTCTCAGCATCTGGAAATCCTGCCCCTGTGCAGGGGGTCTGAGGCCAGGGTTTCAGGTTTGGCTTGGAAGGACTTCCAGGTTTCGACACCTGGGCCAGACAACTGTAGGCTGACACAGCTTGTCATCTTCTGAGGGAGGATTAACCACAGTGGGAAAGGCTTGGCAGGGCTGTGATGATCTTTGTAGGTTTAGGGTACCAGGTGTCCTGCTGTATTTGAAGTAGGTTGTTAGTCTGACTTATCC
The DNA here is from genome assembly GCF_965140245.1 of Athene noctua. Taxonomy (NCBI): domain Eukaryota; kingdom Metazoa; phylum Chordata; class Aves; order Strigiformes; family Strigidae; genus Athene; species Athene noctua. The sequence goes on along the minus strand of NC_134051.1, from coordinate 18,828,212 downwards.
TGATCCCTCTCTGCCTTCCTTGGGATTTTGCTTCTGATCCACTGCTCTTCTGTGACAGCAGCCACTTGGCAGCAAACCTTCCTCGTGGCTGCAACCAGCAGCTTTGAACCGTGTGTGTCTGCCTTAGCAGAGATCAGATCACAGCCAACGTTTGCCATTAACATTACTTTTGAGGAGGAGAGAAATCCTGCAGCTTGAGATGGTGAGGTTAGGGATATCCTGAGAGTGGAGGGGGGGAAGCTGGGAGAGAACAGTGAGTTCTGATGACTCTTGGGAGAGGCTACAGAGCCATGAAACAGTCCAGTCCCACAGTGGGGACCTAGAGCTGGCCAGAAGATGGTAAGTGTTTTCAATAGATGGTTTTTGAAGAAAAAACCCCCCACCTTTCACAGTTATTTTCTGAAATTCTGTTCCATCGCTTTTTCTTCCATTTTAGAAAAACTCAGAACAAACTGTCCTTTACACACAGTGAATCTCTCCTGTCATTTTTCTTCTGTCTTAAGAGACATAATGCTGTTGGTGGTTGAATATTTCTGGCCAGCATCTGTCAGGTTGCTAAAACCAGCTGAGGACAGGCTGTAGGATACTCATGGGGAAGAGTTCTGCCTGTCTTTGGATTGGGGTGGGCTGGAGGTGACCACCAGGGTTTTGATAGTCCAAGCAAACCTAACGTCTCTTGCATTTGTATGCTGGCATCTTTCAGAGGCACAGCGGACTGGTTTGGGGTGAGCAAAGACAGCGACGCTACTCAGAAATGGCAGAGGAAGAGCCTCCGCCACTGCAGCCTGCGATATGGGAAGCTGAAACCTCAGGTCATCCGCGAAATGGACTTGCCCAGTCAGGACAATATTTCTCTAACGAGCACAGAGACTCCTCCTCCCCTCTACGTGGGACCCTGCCAGCTGGGCATGCAGAAGGTGAGTAACCTGGGACCGAGTCAAGGCCATCATGAGTTTCCTGCACAGTGGCTTTACCACTTTGGCAGCTGTGACCTATCTGCAGGCTTAGTTCTGCCTGAACATGTCTGGGCTCCATGCTCAGACACTTCTCAAGTCTCAGATACAGTTTGGCAGCTTCTCTCTGGTCTCGCTGGCTGAGAGCCCTCAGCTGTTTCGGTGATACGCTCAGAGCCGTGTTTGTCATGTTGTGACTATGGTGGTGATTAGCTGTGTGCAGCACGTCCAAGAGCTCTCAGCTTGGGCTTTTTGCTGCCATTTTGCAAGGACAAAATTCTGTTGTACACACAGAGTGGCTGGTACCCTAGACCCAAGTATGCAGTAACAGGCCTGGTATCACTCAGGACACTCGCCTAATGCATCCTTGTCCCAGGCAGAATGCAGGCAGGAGCACAGCTACTGTCCTCATAGAAACCTGGTTGTGTTTTAGCTCTTTGAAGAGTGTCTCTTGTGTCAGCAGTACTCCAGCTCTGCTCACAGGTCCTCAGAAATGGTTTTGAATGCCTGCAGAGAGCATCTGGTCGCCCCCTACTCGCTGCCTTCAAGTGTAACCCCAGGGGACAAGACCCAGTCAAGCACATCCAGTTACCAGCACTTCAGAACTAACCCACAATATCCCAGCTCTTCCCTTTGCTCCACTCAGTGGTAATAATTGATGTGGTTGATTACTGTGCATTAGTGATCATCACTGCAACCTGGGCAAGTGGGGAAACAAATTCCTTCTGAAGCAGGTTAGTCCGTGACCTGAAGCCTGGCTGTATCACTGCAGCAGAGGAGAATATTGTACATCTTGCAATCAAGTTTCACCTTGTTGTGCTCTTTCCTGTTTTCTTACTAGCTGAAGTGTCTTGCAGTTATTTTTTGGTCACAGGAGGCTCAGAAGTATTGTTGGACTCTATGTGGGCTACATTAAATCAGAACACGGTATCAGTAGGTGTAAGTTCATAAAGCTTCCTTTTGAGGGTGCAACTATGGATTAAAAAAAGCTCACAAAACATTAGGATAAAGCATAGAAATCTTATGGAAACCACAGCTGTGATGATGTAAGGACAGAGGCAGGGTTTGTAGCTGAAGGCAATATTTTCATTAAGTTGATTTGTATGTTTGGAAGAAGTTAGAGCTTTGGCCTGAAGAGTCCCAAAGAAGGGCTTGCGGCCCCCGGAAACTTGCCCTCTTTTTCCAGCTGTTATAACTTAATTAATGGAAGCGGATGTAAATACACAGTCAAGCTTCAAGAGGATACTCTTTAAGTCCTGGGCTGTCGAGATTCAGAAAGGAAACGAGCTGGAGAAAGAGCATGGCTGTTTTCAGGGATTTCTCAAACTCGCGTTCAGACAGCGTGTTCTCTGACTGTAGAACTCACTGGCACAGAAGGTAAATGAAACCAAGAGCTTAGGAAGGGCTGAAGGAGGCTTGGAGGAGTCTTCTGTGAACATCAGGAACATTCTGGGTGAAATTAGTTCCCACAAAAGGAAAAAAAAAAAAAGAAAAAAGAGGGCAGAGGCTTGAGGATTTAGGTTTGAGGCTTACAACTAGGGCTTAGCTTGCAGCAGGTTATTCTGTATTTCCCTATTGCAGAATTGCTTGTTGGCCTACCCAGCCGGGTTCTGGGTCAGTCCCAGGAGCCAGGCCACTGTCCTGGTCTCATGATGTTTGCTTGGAGGGAGGAGGACTTGGCAGGGAGGGGCTGGGGGTGAACGGACTGATGACCTTCTCTCGGCAGATCATCGACCCCTTGGCCCGCGGGCGAGCTTTCCGTATGGCTGACGACAACGATGGCTGCAGCATCCCCCACACTCCGATCACGCCCGGCGCCACGTCGCTCTGCTCCTTCACCAGCTCGCGCTCAGGGTTCAATCGCCTCCCCCGACGGCGGAAACGCGAGTCTGTGGCCAAAATGAGTTTCCGAGCAGCTGCGGCTTTGGTGAAGGTACCGTCTGCAGCAGGGCAGGGACCAGTCTGGGGCTCTGCCCTGAGAGAAGGGTGAGAGGGAAGGAGCTGCTGAGCAGAGAGGATGGGAAGAGCAGTGGTGGAGGGGAAGAAATCAAGCCATCTCCTGTTGCGTTTCTGCCCAGGAGGCAGGTTTGCAAGAAGCAGGGATGATGGTTAGTTTTTGGTACAAGTCTTCCTTTCCCTTTATTGGCCTGGGGGCTTTGATTCCTACAGCCAGCAGCCTCAGAGCGTTCCGGCAGGTCCAGTTCAGCCTGTCTGGATTTCTGGGCAGTTATGGGGGAGCAGAAGTACCTGAGGTTCGTCATCCTGCCACATGTCTGCTTCCCTTTTTGCTGTGTCCCGTACCACCCATCACTGTGGGTTGGTCAGAGACATCGTACAGTTTGTGGTAGAGGAGCATTTGCAAGCCTCACCCACATGGAGATGGGCACTGTGGATTGAGAAGCGGGGTCACACCTGCGGGTCTCACCAGGAAGGGGTCACACATCAGCTGTGCTCACACACAGGCCTGAGCCAGCTCAGCCCTTGGGCTCCCTGTGCGCTGGCTGGGGTGGCCCTGCACGTGCCTGGGGTTCGGGTTTCTGTCAGTGACCTGATGGCACTTTCTCTGGCTTCAGGGGCGCTCTGTGAAGGACAGCACCCTGAGGAGAGCTCAGCGGCGCAGCTTCACCCCAGCAAGTTTCCTGGAGGAGGACACGGTGGATTTTCCAGATGAGCTTGACACTTCTTTCTTTGCTCGGGTGAGGGGCAGGGCTGGTGGTAACGGCCCCGGAGGCGGTGCAGGACTCCAGGTCTGGCAGGACTGTGTGTTGCGTGGAGCAGCACTGCTTTCTGCCAGGCCTGGTGTCTCGAGTGTGATGGTGGCTTCTTCTGATGGGACTTCTGTTTCTCTGCCTAGGAAGGAGTCCTTCATGAGGAGCTCTCTACGTACCCGGATGAAGTGTTTGAGTCACCATCAGAAGCTGCGATCAAAGATGCTGAGGTGAAACCTCTGGATCAGACAGATCTCACAGGAGGTGCCTTGGACAAAAATGAGCTTGAAAGAAGCCACTTGCTACTGTGAGTATCTTCCCGACAGGTGCCAAAGCCTAACGTGGGGTGGCCAGTCCACTCAGAGAAGGAAGCCAGGATGTGGGTGCTTGGTGCAGAGCTCAGAGCAGTGCAGTGATGGGTTTTCTTTAAACCCGGCTTAAGACCTCCTGCCCCAGCTACTCATGCATATGAAAGGTGACTCTGAGGCCACCTCTGCCATTTCTCCAGCAACTTCCATCCTCACATGATGTGTTTCAGAGACTGTATCGTGCCTTGAGGAAACAAAAGACACTTTAAATCAGCTGTGAGGATGCTGGGGGCCCAGCCTTTGGCTACGGAGAATGTGGCAGAGACAAGATGGCTATTGCCATTGCCACAGTCACCAGGAACTGTTGTCTCGCTCCAAGGAGTGGTGTGAAGCATTGCTGAGTGTCGAGCTGGGCTACATTCCTCACTTGAAATGAGAGAAAGGTGTGGCACTGATGCCGAGAGCCCTACAAGTATGTGGGTGGTACTGTACTGTATGCCTGGATTTTTTCCACCTGAGTAACTGGTACTGAGTAATTGCTCTGTGTCGTTTCCGAGTCAGCTCTGGCTTAGCTGGCAGCTCACCCCAGCAGAGAGCTGAGCTGGGTGTGAACGTGGAGCAGACAGGGAGGTCCTTGTTGTGGTTCTGCTGCTCACGGCCCATCTTGCTGTGTTGGCGCTTTCCCTTCAAGTGTTTCCAAGAACTTAACACAAGTGGAAGCAACAAATGGTGGGAGTTCATTGTCACTCCTCTGAAATGGTCTCAGTCTTCTTGGCTCCATTTGGATCTCCTTAAATAGTTTCATTTATTGAGGAAAATACACTTCTTTCGCACTTCAGAGAACTGTTATCAGAATCATAGTCAGGTGTCCTTTTAGGTGGCCAGGTGTTTATTTTGGCATAGGCCGACAGTCCAGCACCGGAAATGTTGGGAAACGGCACGTCCGTAACACAGAAACCACCTGAACTCTCCGGGCAGGAGCAGGCTGCAGGGCCATCTGCACTGTCTGTTGGAGCAGAACTTCCCAAAGGGGGGAAGTTGGGACTTTCAGCTTCTTAAAAATGCATCTTCTGCAAGGCGCAATATTGAAAATAGCTGAAGTTTCACAGCAGTGTTTTTGGCTAAAGAAGTTCAGATTCTCTCTCAGCCTGTTGCTTGTCCGTAGTTCCGAGCTGTCGTGATCTCTCCAAGATTCTCTGGTGATCTTTCAGAAAAAAGTTTGTCAGCCGGTTTCTCTGACCGCTTCTAACAACCATTGTTTTTGTGCAGAGGGGTCAGTTTGGAAGCCAGAGGACGTAGACTAGACTAGAGTGTGTGTCAGGGACGTGCCTGCTACCGTGCTACGTGAGCAGGGATGAAATGGCAGGCGGGGTTTTGGTCAGGATCCGAATGCTGCACACCTGACCCCCAGACTGCTGTTTAAGAGCAAAGAAATACAGAAACATCTGAATGTGGTGGAGACTTACAAAGCAGATGCTATTCACCAGAAGCTTGTGCAACGTTCATTGCATACTCTGTTTTGGTAAAAAACCCTTGAGACAGTGGTCCTTGGGAGATTTATGGTTGAAGCCGGGTTTTGTTGTTCTCCTGAAAAATGCATGCATCAATGCAAATAAAGGGAGGAATGGAATACAGGTTGTGAAGGGTAACTGGCACAGCTTGCAGCACGTGACAGTGTCCCTTTCTTGGTCGGGAAGCTGTGTGGATTCCTGCTCTTCTCCTCTGTCCGATTTGGTGGGCATGGGAGTTCGACTTGCCCGTCCAACCACAGTAAAGTGCTTTAAGGGTGGGGATTTCCACTGCTGGGCTAAACTACACTTGCATTTCCTAGCAAAGAGCAGAGTAAGAGCAATGAAGTTGAGGACGCAATAAATGTGCTTGAGGCTGGAGATGTGTCCGGCTGCAGCCTCCCCATTTAGGCTGTTGCTGAAACACTTTAAAGCCTTGAGAGCTCCTTGTCGGTGGCACTTAGTTGGGCACAGCTGCCTTGTGCCACCTTCTATGTGTAGTGCTGTGCTTCCACCAACCAGTGCTGTGTAGCCCTTTGAAATACAGCTTCCACTTCAGGGCCCCTTGTCTGCCTTCAGCTGCGGCTCTGCCCAGCTGTGGTGGGACGGACAGAGGGTCTGCTGCCACCCAGGACCGGGGGGGGGCTGCTCCCCGTTGCTGTGCCCTGCGGAAGGAAACCATTGCTGCTCTGCTTTTTATTTCAGCCCACTGGAGCGAGGCTGGAGGAAGCAGAAGGACGGGGCCCTGGCACAGCCCAAGGTCCGCTTGCGGCAGGAGGTGGTGAGCGTCAGCCCCCAGAAGCGCGGGCAGCGCATCGCTGTGCCCGTCAGGAAGCTCTTTGCCAAGGAGAAGAGGCCCTACGGCCTGGGCATGGTGGGCAAGCTGACAAACCGCACGTACCGCAAGCGCATCGACAGCTACGTCAAGCGGCAGATCGAGGACATGGATGATCACAGGTGAGCAGGGATCCCCAGGAAATCAATTGAGTGAGTGATTGCTGTTGCCCCTTGGTGACTCAGGTCACTGCCTCAGGGTAGTTGGGTGAAACCTGCTGCTCAGGCCCCCCAGTCCGTATCCCAGTGCAAACCGCAGCAGGAGGCAGCCTGTTAACATCACCGCGCGCTGGGGGCTCACCCTGCTCCTCTTGTCTTGTCTCTCCTGTGCCTGGAGGGACTGCAGATCTCTGCCCCACCACCGCTGTCCTGTGATGAACAGGAAGGCTCCGGTATCCCCGCCTCTGGTCATCCCCCTGAAGTCATTAATTCAGACATGCAGCACACTTAGGCATTGGACTTACGTGTTCTCATGGGTGTCTTCTTGGGAAGGGGTGGCTTGCCCACTGTGATGGGGGAGTGAGAGTAAACAGGGTCTGTCTGCCAGCTAGACCTTAGGTCACTGCTTCCAGTCTTCTGCATCCCCAGGTGATCTTGGCCCTGTACCCCAGATTCTGCCAAGGTCCCTGGGGAAAAACAGCAGCTGTTCTGTGAGCAGATGTAATATTTCTTCCCCTGATCTTTTTTCCCTTTCCCTCCATCCAGGCCTTTCTTCACTTACTGGGTCACCTTTGTGCATTCACTCATCACCATCCTTGCTGTGTGCATCTACGGCATCGCCCCTGTGGGGTTCTCACAACACGAAACTGTTGATTCAGTAAGTAAATCCCCCTGACTTGCCTGGAGCATGATTGTGTTTTGGCCTTCAGCTGCTGGCTTTTGGTTGTAGTCTTCAGCATACTGGCTACTTGCCCGAGGGCCTTGGCAGCTGGACACTGGGTGTCCAGCCTTGGGGGGCTGCCTGCAGCATCTCTGTGAGCCCCCACGCTGCCTTCTCTCCCTCCTGCAGCCACACTGCTCCTGACATCAGAATATAGCTGGCACAAAGCATGGTGGGCTCTTCACAGTCTGGTTCTGTCTGTGCTGGGCGCCCTTTCAAACAACTTGTTCCCCTCCTGGTGGAGACCAGAAGGATGTTCATGGCAGGGAAAGATTTCAAACTTGAGTTTTTGCAACAGTTGTAGCATCTTGCTTCTGCCAGGAGCAAACCTGACCTGTCTGACTTTGAGAGCTGATCTTGAAGCTGTTTGTGGCCTTCCCACGCGTTGTTAAAGGTCTCTGGGTGCGTATCAGCCGTATCCCTGCTCTGTGCAGGGAATGCCCTGGGGAGCTTCTCACCTCCGTGTCTGACAGCTTTCACAGCGCTGTCACCAGTGTCTGGCCCTACGCTGCCGGCAGGTGCTGCTCATGCTTCTGAGCTGGGTGAAGCTTTCTGCAGGCTCTCAAGCCACTCCCAGGTCTGCAGGCCCTGGGATTTCTTGAAAGCTGAAGTAGCCAAGGAGAGACATTTAAAATGAAATCTTAAGATGAAGGTGCACACGCCTCAATGGGTTTTTTACCTGTGATCCTGCAAAAGACTGGTGTGAGGGAACCGTGTGCCCAGTCGTTGGCCGGGTGGATTTCTGGTCATCCTGGGTGCTGTTTTCACCAGCCCTGGCTACTTGCCCTGCTGGCCCTGGGGGCAGGAGCTCATGGGGCTCTTGCTTTCTCTCCCTGCAGGTCTTGCGAAACAGAGGGGTTTATGAAAACGTCAAATACGTTCAGCAGGAAAACTTCTGGATTGGCCCCAGCTCAGTGAGTGCTGTCGGCTGGGACTGTTGGTGGGCTGGCAGGGGACTGGGTGCTGCAGACGTGCTGCCCCGGGGACCAGAGTCTTCACGTGCCGTTGGCTGGGCTTCCCGTGGGGCCCTGCTGTCCCTGGCAGGGTGCAGTGGTGCTCCCATCCCAGTCACCCTGCGGAGCGGGCTGCCTGGAGGCTGGGATGGACCTTGGCACTCCGGCTTTTCACCCTGTTCCTACAAAGCCAAGAGTGGGGTAGAGAAAATGCAGGAGCTGTATGGTGTGTGACAGCTTTCCTGATGCTGCTCCCCCTGGGAAAGGCTGTTGTGTCCCAAAGTTTCCTTTCCCAGCCACGGTGCTCACCTTTCTGGGTCATTGGCAAAGAAATCCCTGAACTTTTGTTCGGAACTTGCCTTCTTCAAAGCAAATACTGCGAGTAAGCCCGGTGTGTGTTGGGCTTCATCATGCAGGACTTGTCCCTGGTCCTTTCAGTGCTGACAGGGGCATTCCTTGCAGCTCCTCAGCCTGCTCTGCCCCAGGCAATCACGGCCTGCCCCTTGGCTGAGCTGCCTGTTTCCATCTCTGCCAGGAGGCCCTGATCCACCTGGGGGCCAAGTTCTCACCGTGCATGAGGCAGGACCAGCAAGTGCACAGCTTCATCAGCGCCAAGCGGGAGAAGGAGAAGCACTCCGCTTGCTGCGTGCGGAACGACAAGTCGGGCTGCGTGCAGACCTCGGAGGAGGAGTGCTCGGTGAGCGTGGGGGCCCCTTCCGTGCTGTCCCTCGGGCTCAGGGCCACTTATGGTGATGCTTCTCCCACCCTGGGCTTCGCAGTGACACCTCTCTTCTCTCCTGCAGTCCACGCTGGCCGTGTGGGTGAAGTGGCCCCATCACCCCAGCACACCAATGCTGGCAGGGAGCAAGAGGCAGTTTGGGTCTGTTTGTCACCAGGACCCCAGGTAGGTGCTGCCATCCCGGGGGGGACAGGGCTGCTGTGACACTAGAGTCAGAGAGGCCTGGAGTCCAGGCCAGCTGATCGCTGGGTGGGACAGCAGCTGCTCTGGAGACCAAGGGACGTGAGGGCAGCGATGTCCTGACCTGCCCTGACGGCTGCAGAGGAGGCTGAGGCAGAGCGTGACTTATTTCTGCTCGCCCTACTCTCCATTGTTGGCCGCCCACCTGCCTGGTGGCCCGCTGGGAGCTGTGGGTGCCTTCCTCAGCCCTCTCCCCTGCTCCCTGCACAGGCTCCCTTCTCGGGGCGCAGCAGTCGGGTTCCCAGCACACCCTTGCCCAGAGCGCTGCACAGCACAGCTTTGCCCTCGGTCACCGTGGTGCTGAGAGCCGAGACCGGCCAAATGCCCCCCTCTGCCCTTGTGTCCACCTGGAAAGGGGCCGGCGAGTTGCTGGGAGCTGCCTGCCCTCGGATGCTGCCTCTGTGCAGAAGCCGTGATCTCTGCTCGCTGGAAGGAGGCTGCAGCTTCGCTCGGCCTTGGCTGACCCGGCGTGACTCGTCACCAGCCCCTTGCAGGGACAGAGGGGAGCTGTGGGACCCAGCCTGGGGGCAGGGACAGTGTGGTGGCTCCCTGGGGGATCCTGCCTGGTGCTGGGGAAAGTTATTTCTCAGGCTGATCTCTGCTTTCTGTTGCTGCAGGGTGTGTGAGCAGCCGGCCTCGATGGAGCCACACGAGTGGCCAGATGACATCACCAAATGGCCGGTGAGCATCGCTGGTGGCACAGAGCCCGTGCGGGCAGCTGGAATATGGCATCTGCACCCCACTGAGCAGAGCCACAGCTGTGCGGGTGGAAGGGGGGCGGTCTCTGATGCAGCCTCCTGCTTGTCACAAACACCAGATGAGGGCAGCCATGGCTCTGTCTGGCCAAGACTCAGAGCTCTCTAACATCAAATAAGTTCCCCTGTGCCAACTAAAGCCCAGGGCCCTGCCAGGGTAAGAGGGTGATGGAGACAGGCTCAGCCTCGGGGCTGTTTTCATCCCTCAGTGGTGAGGTGTTGGTTGAGGCTCAGGCAGATGGGGGGTCGGGCACCATCCTGCTGTCAGAGGGAGGCCTGGGTCTGCGGGACTGGCTTCTTCCCAAGGGGCTGTTTTGATTTTACGCAGGCAGCAAGCAAAGCCATGGCTGTCTGACTGCAGCCTGTTGTCGTTTTCCAGATCTGCACAAAAAACAGTGCTGGGAATTACACCAACCACCTTCACATGGACTGTGTGATTACAGGCCGGCCCTGCTGCATCGGGACCAAAGGAAGGTAACGAGTGTTACCTGTATAGGGTGGGCTGGGTGTTGAGGTGGGACACAGGACACCCTTCTCAGGTTGGGGACACAGGCATTTGTCCTCCTCGTCCTTCCCACACGCAGCCCAGAGCCCTGCTGGAAAGGGGAGTTGGGCAGGGAGCCGTGACAGGTCTCCCAGATGGGACAGGGCTCTGGCATGAGCAGGAGATAACAGCCAGCCCGAGCCTTCAGCGCAGCACGGTGTCTCGCTCAACTGGTCCTGCAGTTTGGAGGGACTCAGATCCCAAAGGATTAAATATTTCTGCTGGGAGCACACTTTTCCTTGGGAGCAGGCAGCTTGGTCCCAACATTGGCCCCAGCCTGGAGTCCCTGAGCTTTCAAGATGTCCAGAAACGACCTGCTCTGGGTTTGCCAAGCAGGAATATGCTGTCCTTCCTGTTGTTGCTCTTCAGCTTGAGTAGTTACCAGGTGCTTGGGCCTGGCGTTCCCTGCTAGGGAGAAAAATCACTGTTGCCCCAAGGAGTTTCTCTGTCCCTGAAAGTCACGACCAGGACACTTTTAGCCTAGCCCCTGCTTTCTGTCAGCCCCAGAGACATGGCTTGCCCAGCCTCTGGTGGTTCTTTCTCAGCTGTGACTAGCTCAGCGTAGCACTTGTTCTGGAGCCCCTGTGTGCAGGGCGTTAGTCTGCAGAGGTGCCTGTGGGACAGGACCAAGCGGGGTGTATGGAGAGTGGCCCTGGGCCCCACGGCAGAGCTCGCTGGCACTGGGCTCCTTGCAGAGACACTGCAGCACGGCCGGGGCAGCCGCGGGCATTGGTTCTCTCTCACAGGCAGGCTTGGGCTGAGACTAGAGGGAGCGGGTGGCCTGGGCGGGCACAGGATGTGACTTGTTCCTCGTTTTGATTACTTGTGCCTTCTCCAGGTGTGAAATAACCTCCCGGGAGTATTGTGAATTTATGCGGGGCTATTTCCATGAGGAGGCAACGCTCTGCTCTCAGGTAAGCGTGGAGCTGGGGGGGTGTAGGGCTGCCCTTCTCCCTCCTGCTCCCCTTAGCAGCTTGGCGAGATCTGGGGGTGACTGTGCTGCAGTGCAGGTGGGAGTCCCGTGTCCTGTCCCATGCTGAGCCCAGGGGGAGCTGCCAATGCAGACTGCAGTGGCAAAGCTGGCTGCTTCGGTCCCTCTTTGGAGACCAGTTTAGGACTTGGGCTGGCAGCTGTGAAACCCCAGCACAAGCAGCAGGAGAACACAACCTGCCTGCTCCACGGGCGGATGTCTCAGCTGTGCGTGTGCTGGGGTGAAGAACGAGGGTAGGAAGCTGCCGCAGGGAATGGGTGGGGTCGCGTGTAACTTGCTGTTGGAGACAAGGGTTGGGACCCGGGGGGGACAGCCCCTCTCCCGGAGGCAGCAGCAGTCTCTGCCCTGGCCCTGGCTGGGGCCGTGCTGCCTGGCACAGCTCACAACCCGCTTCTGCCCCAGGTGCACTGCATGGATGACGTCTGTGGGCTCCTCCCTTTCCTAAATCCAGAAGTCCCTGACCAGTTCTACCGCCTCTGGCTCTCGCTTTTCCTCCATGCTGGGTAAGCAGAGGTGTTAAAACTCCCACTCTCTGGCTGGGGGACGCCTGAACCCTGGGGTTGCCATGAAGCTTGTTCTGGCAGTTCTTCCCTGGGGGACATGGGGCACTGAGCTGTTGTCCCTGCTGAGGTTTACCGTGCTGCGTTTGCTGGGAGGGAGGTGAAAGGTGCGGGCGAGGCCAGAGCAGGAGCCCTCAGCAAGGCTCCCCGAAGACCACGAGCACAGGGGTGACTTCAGTGGCTGCTGCTTCAGCTCCTGTACTCTGAACTTGGCAGGATCCTGCACTGTCTGGTTTCGGTGTGCTTCCAAATGACGATCCTGCGGGACCTAGAGAAGCTGGCAGGATGGCATCGCATCTCCATCATCTACCTGCTCAGTGGCATCACTGGGAACCTTGCCAGTGCAATATTTCTACCCTACAGAGCAGAGGTGGGTCACCTGCAGACGAGGGTCCTGGTAACTTGCCCTGAGCACAAGCCTTCTCTACATGCCTGTGTCTCTCTGGCAGAGGCAGAGACACCAGAGCTGGGCTCTTCTCTGCAGCACGTGCCTTGTGCAGATTGGTAGCTAGAAGACAGCAGCACACCATCATCTAGACATCCCCCAGAGTACCTTGGGCTTCCCAAGTGACTGGCCTGGTCTGGCTGCAGTAGGAAGGCTGCTGCTCGCAGTGAATGGGGGGTTTGTCCAACCACAGGGTAAGAGAGGCCCCGGGCAGGCTGGGAACTGAGAGCTGTAGGTGCTGCCAGAGCCCCTCCATGTGTGAGTGACAGGCAGGAGAGGGGGCAAAGAGCAGAGCTCACCTTTCCCCCAGACTGTCCGGGACTGTCCCTGCCACTACAGGCACAGTGGGAGACATCTGACTATCCAGCTTCAGCTGAAAGAGTGCGTGGCAGGACCTGGAGGACTATCTCCCAGGTCCTTCAAGGAGGAAAAGTGCAAGGTGGGTGGGGGGAGCCAGGAGATGGCCTTCAAGGGCTTCTCCCCTCCGGTGACTTAAACCAGAAGTGCCCTCCTTAAATATAAAGTCTGTTCTGGTGATTGCTGGCCTCACAGCTACCCTGATCCTAAATCAAACCAGGCCCCTTCACTCCTTGAACCCCATTACAAGGATGGAGTCGCAGGCCGCAGCATCTCTTTCCCAAGAAACACTGAACAAGGAGCCGAGGAACAACCGGAGGCGGCCGCGGCAGCGCCTGACGTGACCTGTACTGCTCTTCTTCTGCAGGTTGGCCCGGCGGGATCCCAGTTTGGGATTCTGGCCTGTCTCTTTGTGGAGCTCTTCCAGAGTTGGCAAATCCTGGCACGCCCGTGGAGGGCTTTCTTCAAGCTGCTGGCTGTGGTGCTCTTTCTTTTCGCCTTTGGCCTCCTGCCCTGGATTGATAATTTTGCTCACATTTCAGGATTTATCAGTGGTTTCTTCCTCTCCTTTGCCTTCCTGCCCTACATTAGCTTTGGGAAGTTTGATTTATATAGGAAGCGATGCCAAATTATAGTTTTCCAGCTCATCTTCATTGCACTCTTCTCAGGACTTGTGATTCTGTTCTATTTCTACCCCATCAAGTGCGAGTGGTGCGAGTTCCTCACTTGTATACCGTTCACAGACAAATTCTGCGAGAAATACGACCTGGACGCACAGCTCCACTGAAAGGCAAAGACTGCCTTCTCGAGCAGGCACTGGAGATGGACTGTCTTTGCGTTTGCTGTGCCAGTTCCATGTGGACAAAGCCTCTAATCCAATGACACTTCTAACCCTGCCCGTGGTTAATTTAAACTGTCTCCTTAGCACTTGGCAGGCATGTTTTGCCTTATCTCAGAAGACTCTGAAAACGGAACGTTTGTGCCTTGTTCAATTGTATTGAACCTTTTCTGCTGCCATTATTTTTATTACACTAGTTTCAATACTACATTTTTAACCAGTTGTTTACTACTGCTAAGGTGGTGATTAAATGGTAAAGTAGCGTTTTAGCTACTGTTAATTGTTCTGCATAGTCTGTGGCTATGTTTGTTACTTTATCTCACCTGTGCTGTTTCATGTCCTGGTACCATCAATCTCTTCTAGCATGTGAAACAGGCAGATGCAGATTTGCAGCTGGAAATAAGGGCCTTAAAAGCCTCAGAAAGCGACATCTCTTTAATCACTGAAAGCACATTCCACATACAGCTCAGAGGCAGACATTTCAAATACCACCTGCAAAACCCATGAGAATGTCCATTCAACTGGAGGTTGTTTCTCTTTGAAATGTTACAACCTCTTCCTCCAGGGAAGTGCTGAATCCACAGTCTGGTCTTGGAACGGCTGGATTCTCTGCTCTCTGTTAAAGAAAGAAAACGGGTGGCAGTGACAGCAGTTGCTGCGTGGTGGGCTCTCTCCTCACCACAGCACCCTGCCAGGACAGGCCGGGGGGCAGCAGCCGCTGTCAGAGGTGGCTGCTGGCCAGGGGCACCGTGGGGCAGATGGCTTCTGTTACAGCACATCTCATTACGCTGGATGTTGCAAATGTGGCAGCGTTGAAAGAAGAAGAAAAAGTAAGTTACAGTGGTCACAAAGCAACAGTTCCTAACCTGGGTAGCTGGAGCCACAAAAGAAGAACCCAGGCGTTTGCAAAAGCTGCTCTTCAGCCACTGTGATTGTGTTTTTAGAGGTAGAGGAGAAGCAACCAAACCTGTAAACTTAGTAAGCTTGAGAGTCTTAGCCACATCTTGTGTTTGTGCGCACAAGTTTCTAAAAATAGCAACATAATACCAGAATTGTCAACATAGGTTACAAACAAGTAAATACACATGCTACTAGTGCCTCCTGTGCCAGAAGTGTTCGTAAATGCATCAGTCGCACAGAAATATCATGACCAAGAGTTGGCCAGTGCTGCGTCTTGTCTTCTGAGAACAATGAATTTGTTGACCTCAAAAGTTTCTATACATCAGAAAATGGAGAAACTGGGAGTTAAAAACTACAGGATATTGTAAGCTCACATCCCTTTTCCTAACTCAGCTTGAGTAATTGAGTAAATGCCTCAAAATACACTCGCTGTGGCACAGCAAAGATCGGGCTGTGCCTGGTTGCTGCATGTGCTTACGTGCACCCCTGGGATGGTGCCGTTTGCTACCTGTAGTAACAAACAGTAGAGGAGCAGCAGGAGTGGGGTGGGAGAACAGTCACTGTGTGGGGGTCTGGGGCATGCGGAAGGACCCACAAGAGCAGGGTGATGACAGCTGCCCGAGCGATTAGTTGACACCCGGCCCCATTCCTGACTGCGATTTCCAGGCATTCAAGAAGCCTAAAAGCAAGCAGGGTCCTAGGAGCAGTCAACAGCAAAGGAAGGGACATTGTGTTTAATGAGTCTCAGCGTGGGAGCAGATTCAGAGTCTAAACACAAAGCAGGGTTAACGACACACCACTGCCAGCACTACGGTGT
The DNA here is from genome assembly GCF_965140245.1 of Athene noctua. Classification (NCBI taxonomy): domain Eukaryota; kingdom Metazoa; phylum Chordata; class Aves; order Strigiformes; family Strigidae; genus Athene; species Athene noctua. The sequence goes on along the minus strand of NC_134051.1, from coordinate 18,812,882 downwards.
TGCTGTTCCTGATGTGCGTTAACTGAGGTACCCGAGTTAACATTCCCTGCCCCGAGAGAAGCACAAACACAGCCAGGGCGTGGAAATAACCACAGCCAGGGCACAGGCCTACTGCAGGCACGGGCAGTCAGAAACGCCCTGCTACGCTGCAGAGAGCAGCAACACCAGCTGCTACGAGCCTCAACACTAAGGCCTGAGAAGAGGAAGATTTGGTTGCTCTCAGTGGCTATTCAGGGCTTACCTGACAGGTCACTTCCGAAGCTTCTTTATGAAGCTGACCTCATCCCGGTTTCGGATGCCGTACCTGAACAGAGAGATTTGCTGTTTGCCAGTTTCCCCAGAACCTCTGACACCCACAGCTGCCTCCTTCCCGGGGAGGATGGACTCCTACCATCCCATCCTGTGCTCTAGGGCAGGACAAGTTAAAGTTTTCACTTGTGCACAGAACATACTGCCAGCACTGAAGGATCTGATCCTCTGCCTTTTTAACCGTAACCCCCTTAAATGCAACATCTATTACCCGTGGCTCAGTCTTCCGAGGACAGCTTTGAGCAGGGCTGTCTTGCTAAATTTTTAATGCTTCAGACAAGCTTTTCTTGCCGGCCCGCACGCAGGCTGCCGTACCCAGCACTGCCGTATGCAACAGCTGGAGCCCACAGAAGCGTCTCCTGCCTCCCTGCCCTGGCGGATGGAATCACGGGAGTCACTTGTCAGTGTTACTGGATTGTCTCTGGGAGGTGGCTGCGCAGGTCCGCAGCCCCACACGCTTGTCCTTAGTTTGTTCTTTGCTTGGCATTCTTCCATCCTCTTTCCTACCTATTTCCATCCTCCTCCCACCCCAGTGGCTCGGCCAAGCCCGCCGTGCAGGTGACTGAGCACGGGACGGGTGCAGTTTGCCTTCTTAGCAGTACTCAACGCCCAACTGGACACAGCCCTGAGCAACCAGCTCCAGCTGACCCTGCTCGTGCAGAGGGTTGGACCAGGTGACTTCCAGAGGTCCCTTCCACCCCGTAACGTGTCCCCATCCTCTGCTGAGCAGCTGCTCCCCAAGTGCTCCCTGTTTCCCCAGCGCTGCTGTGCTGCACACGCGCGGTGCCGTCCCTGGCTGCCTCCATGTTCCACTCCTGACGCTCATGCTGCTTCTCGCCCAGGCACAACCACAGTAAGCATAAGCTCTGGGGCAGGCGCTGGGCAGGAGTGCCAAGGCCAAGCCCGAGGGGCAGCACGCCCGAGGGGCAGCACGCCCGAGGGGCAGCACGCCCGAGGGGCAGCACGCCCGAGGGGCAGCACGCCCGAGGGGCAGCACGCCCGAGGGGCAGCACGCCCAGGTGCCTCGGCGGGGGCTGACTCGGGTAACAGTGCCCAGGAGGGCCCTGGCTGAGGAACCGCCCGCGGGCTCCGTGTCCTGACGGTCCCTCAGGCTCTCGGGCAGCGCCGGGCCCGGCTCCCACTCGGTTTGAAGCGCGGGACCTGTCCGAGCCGGGGCACAACGTCCCGCAGGCCCCACCTGCGGAGGGGCCGGGTGGGCTCCAGCGAGGCCCCTCCAGCCCCCGGAGCCCCATCACTCACTCTCTCAGCTTCTTCCTGTCGTCCGCCAGTTTCTCTCCGGCGTAGGTTAAGTGGTACGTCCGCCATATGTACTTCCTAGGGAAGAACACTGAGGGGGAGCCGCGGGGGGCGCCGCCGGCCCCGCCATGAAGGTGGGGGCGAGCGGCCAGAGCCCCCCCGGCCCCGCTCACCAGCTGAGGTGCTGGACGCCGCCCTGCCGTGCCTGCCGCAGCTGGACGTGCCGCCGCAGCGCCTTCTTCAGCTCCAGCACCGAGGCGTTCTGCACCACCACCACGGCTGCGGCGGGCGCCCGGCGGGGAGAGACCCGTCAGCGGCCCGGCCCGGCCTGCCGCCCCCCCCGGCCGGGCCCGGGCCGCCCCCCCGCCCCGGACTCACGCATGGTCTCGCCGTCCGCCTTGCAGACGCGCACGGTCATGGCCTGCCCGTACTCCAGCGCCACCTGCGAGCCGATCTCCTCCGCCGTCACCTGCGGGCGGCACGGCGGCGGGAGGCGGGCCTGAGCCCCCCCCCGCGACCCTCCCCGGTGCCCCGGTGCCGGCCCCACCTGCGGCGGGAGGTCGCAGAGCAGCGGGTCCTGCACCAGCCGCGCCAGCGCCGCCTGGAAGAGCTCCAGCACCTCGGCGTGCGCCAGCTCCTCCTCGGCCTCCGCCGCCATCGCCGGAAGGGGCGGCCGGCGCGGCGGAACCCGCGATGCTGCTCTTCTGCCCGGCCTGCGGGAACGTGCTGGTGGCCGAGGAGGGGCCGCGCTGCCACCGCTTCGCCTGCACCACCTGCCCCTACGTGCGCAACGTCACGCGGAAGGTGCCGGGGGCGCGGGGGGGCGCGGGGGGGCGCGGGGGGGCGCGGGGACGGGCTCGGGGCCCTGACCGAGCCGCGGCCCCGGCCCGCAGGTGACGAGCAGGAAGTACCCGCGCCTCAAGGAGGTGGACGATGTGCTGGGCGGCGCCGCGGCCTGGGAGAACGTGGATTCCACCGCAGGTACGGCCCGCCGGGGCGGGGGGGGAGCGGGCCGGGGCCGGGGCGGGTCGGGCCGGGGCCGGGCCTCACCTCACGCCGCCGCGCCTCGCCCCGCAGAGCCGTGCCCCAAGTGCGAGCACCCCCGCGCCTACTTCATGCAGATCCAGACGCGCTCGGCCGACGAGCCCATGACCACCTTCTACAAGTGCTGCAACGCGCAGTGCGGGCACCGCTGGCGGGACTGAGGGACCCCCGCCCGGCGCTGAGGGGCCGCGCCCAGCCCGCTCCCCTCCGCGGGGCGCCGGCTGCGGGCACGCGGGTCCCGGGGGACGGGCCCTGGGTGTCTGCTCTGGTAATAAACGTGGCGCTGGGTGGAAGGTCAGCGGCTGCTGCGTGATTGTTTCGAAACCTGACCCGGGCCGGGCGGCCGGGGGCGACCGGAGAGTCAGAGGCGCGGGAAGGGCGGAGGGCAGCGCGGCGGCCCGGGGGGAGGCTGCGGGGCCCCTCCCGCACACAGCAATAAAGGAAGGCCGTGGACACCGGGAAACCAGCGCTTAAAGTCCTGACAGACCTGAAGTTAAACCAAGCTAAAGAGTAAAGACCAAACCTTAGCGCCGAGCCAGCGGCTGCGCAACAGAACAGGCGGCAAAGCAGAGGTAAAGTGTTACCGCCGCGGCCGTAGGGGGAGGAAAACAGAGCAAAAGGGCCCCTTGCTGCGACCTGAGACCCTGTGAGATAAAGCAGAAACTGAACTGTATGCTCTACAAGCAGTTATCGATAAAAAGAGAATATACTTAAAGTAGGATCAAGTATTACCTGTGTCTTAACATTAAGCTTTATTCTCAGTTTCAATATATTCAAAAGTAAAAAGGACAAATAAATAAAAACATGGAGCAGAAATTGTAACATTTAATCTGCGTTAACACTCACTCCTACAGGCTAAACCAGTTTAATATGATTGAGCTTTACCTCTTTTACACAGGGATGATCTGCACCCATTTATTCCAGTTCACTTCAGAGGGGAACACTCTTCCCAGCCTGAGAGTACAGTCTATGGTAGGCTCATAGTAGATTGTTGGGGTTTCGCTCAGTTTGGGATTGTTTAGTTGTTCTTCTATAACTGGCTGAGAAAAGAGCGACACCAGGGACGGCTTCTTCATGTAGAATCGTCTGATGCACCCAAGGCTTTCCAGACCCTACAGAAAAATTCACATATTTTAGCTTGAGCGGTTGCAGTGAAAAAAAAAAAAAAAAAAATGCACTGAGTGCTGTTCTACCTCCAGCGGTTAGACAATTTGTACTAAAAGCAGCTTCACCTCACCCCTCGGGAGACCCTGGGGCTGGCAAAGGTCACAGCTCACCAGAGCAAGTTCACGCAGCTGGATGCGTGCTCCTTTGTGACTTTCAGCACAGCGGTTGACACCTGGCTACTGACGCACAACACGTGTTCAACAACAGGTCTCAACATTTAGGACCCGTTACAAATGATTTCAGGCTGGTACAGATGTAAATCCCAGAATTCCGGGTCAGTTCTTGCTTAATGGGTCAGAATTTGTTCCCAGAGCAGCACCCAACAAGGACATGTATGTGCTTTATTTGCTGGAAACATCTGGTGTGTGTTCAGTGATCTTACACACGCGTCTACATTTACTAATATTTGGTATATTGCAGATATACCAAAGCTCTGTCTGGGCTTTCAAAACCAGTTCTTACCAAATTTATTGATAGAAAAGTTAGATTCAAGTTCTCCAGTCTGTGAGATGTACAGGTAATGGCTTGATTTTGTGGATTTGTATTAAAAATGCCTACAAATATGTATTGCTCCCCACCTGTGCACGTCTCACCACTGTACTGCTGCAGCTTAAACCCGTCCTACCCCAGCCCCCTCCGGGCAGCCCGTGCAGGGACACCCAGGGAACAGGACGCTGCTCTTACCAAAACGTGAGCCTTTGGACAGAAGTGGGGCCTACATACACCAGAGTATTAATTTCCAGCATTAGTAGGGGAAGCCATGCTCACGGGAGGGACTGCAGTATTACTGCTATACTCAAGATTTTGAATCCTTACAGGAAAAAAGATATACATCAAAATTTCACTTGCAAAGTAGCAGTTGGTAGCAATCGAACTTCAAGATGTGAGGGGGAAGAAAAAAAATATGAGAAACTCAAATTTTCTTGCCATGTATTATTTTAGAATGAAGGATGCACACCTTTAAGCATGTCTCTCAGGACAAGGAGGTCTTATTTACAGTATTGTCTAGCACTGACACATTTCAGTCTGATTCGTATGTCAAAGATCACCCACCTGAAAGGTGTATAGGGAAAAAATGAAGATAAACTCTGTGGTGATTAACACTGCATTAAACGGTCCAACTTACTATTTCACCGTGAGATGTAACTCTTTAGTAACCATCGTAACCAGCTAGAATTTCAACCACGTGCACCTCCATTTCAGGTGTTAAAATCAGTAATATGGTAATGTCAAGGATGGGTGAAGCAGGCTTCCTTCCTTCCTCACTGTGAACAGCACCTTGCTCTGGCTCTGGTTCATTTACGCTGAAGGGAGAAGGTTGTTTTTCATGGTTCATTCACGGTCCCATTTTCCTGGGACGTGTAGCAGAGTAGTTTCTGACTCTTAGGTGTGAAGCTAAACCAGCTCCACGTTCCCACAGCTGATGGTTCACGTACCTGCAGTATCTCCAAGACAGCCACAGGCTGCAGCACCCCCACGTAGTGCTGCAGCAGCATGCCCTCCGTCACGCCTGGCTTCGTCATGATGTGATAGAGCACAGCTTCCATCATCCCCTTGCACACGGGTTTATTCAGGTTCCCATCCACGATCCTCCACGGTCTCCCAATGAAGCAGACGTTCTCGCAGGCTCTGAAAAAGACAATTTCACTTCAGCTCTGTCAGAATTTACTCTTCTAGCTAGATTTCCCATCATCATCATTTCTGAGTAACAGATTCTCACTACAGCACTGCCGGTGTTTGCTGACGTGCTGGGTGTAAATCCTGTAGTTGCTCTGAGCAGACTGCTGCCGACCTACTAGACAGTTCCACAGACCTCAAGTATTCCACACAAGGTGTTCACCACCTGGGAAGCACTTTTAGCACCATGATACCACCCAACAGGTACCCTGATGACCAGGAAAGCTGTTGTTACTAGCTCTAATATCCAGAAGTTACCCAAAACCTGCTTCAACCTGCACCGTACAGCAACAGTGCTCAGATAGGAAAGAAATTCCTCATTTTCAGCATTTTGGAGCCGAGACAGACCCTGCATGGGAATTCACATTTCCTATATTGCAGTTTCTTCAGACCCGTCCCAGGCACACAGAAGCTAAAACTTTCTGGCACTGGACTTACTTGTGAAATAACATTAGTTTTGTTCCCCTGATATTTGAAGCTAGTTGTTTTCTGGGAAAAAACATACCAGAGAAATTTTTTCAGCGTGCATATGAGCATGAGTCACTGGAGGAAAACATGGGGTGTCTCCATCATCAATGCTCGCTGCCCGTTAGAGCATAAAACGAAAGTTTCCAAATCATTTGCTTCCAGATATTATTCTGGTGGTGCTGTGCGGTTAGTTATTCTGCACACAGCTGTTACTCACCGGTCCTTGGCTGCCTGGGATACATCTGTCACAGAACTTCCTGGAAAGGAAAGAACACAAGTTTTAGTTAACCCAAACTCTTTACTTCGGGGAAGGAAAGATGGCTAAGCTGTAAAATGCCACAGCTCACGCTAAAAAAAAACCAACACAACCAAACTACACTGTGTGTTGTTCTCAGTTGCACGGGGAGCTCTGAGCTTCCCTCCTGACCGCCTTTACCTGCCCGCAGCACACTCCTCCTTCCTACATCTCTTCTCACAGCCACCTGTCTGCTGCAACCACACGTTTTGTGGTTCCATTCCCAAATCACAGCAAGAAGTTTTATTCCTAGAAGTCTGATGACGTGGCTGAACAACAGGTCATTCTGTGGGCGGGAAGACCCGAGCTTCCCCCAGACAGCTGTGCAGGGCTCAGCTTGCAGGTGCTCCCACAGTTGGTTTAACTTAGTGCTCCTGGTAGTTGTATGGAAGCCGAGCACGAGTCCGAGTAGCTGCAAACTCAAGATTTCAGCAGGGTTCAGTTTCAAACTGAAGGTTGTCTCTGCAACTTCCGTTATGCATTAGGTCATGGGGTTTAATTTACACAATTACTTAATGTAGGTATTTCTACCACACCCAGAGGCTAACAGCTTTGCCTTAAGCCCATGTAAACTCTTCAGCTGGCCTCCGGAGGACCAGTAAGACCATTAAGAACTTTATGCTTGATAACAAAACTGCTATTTTTTCCCCTCCTGTGTTACTAAACGAGTAGAGGAAGTTAAATCCAAAACAGCACTTGAGGAGTTTCATGTTAAGAACTGCTGAAGTCTAGGCTGTTCAGATGGCCCTGAGTCTGCTGCCTGCAGGAAGGCTCCAGTTAAACACCACCAGGCTCTAAGATGCTACACATCAGTCTGCACCGAGTCACGTGGGACTCTGCAGCTCTAAACGTGGGTAACAGCAGATCTTGCAAAACACCACACGAGCAGTTAGCTTGTGATCCAATCTGAAATCAGAGCTGATAAAAACAAAACTAAAATCTTCAACAACCTACTTAATGTAAAGCTTGGCAAGAACTACTAGCTATTAAGAAAGAAAACTGGCAGTAAAAAGGAAATGAAAATGAAGTCAAATTGGGTTACAAATGAGGCTATTCATCTTCTCGCTGGCATGTGCTGCTTTCTGATGAATGCTTTAACGACTTTACAGCTTTCAGTCGTGGGCATTCTGATGTACACCAGTAGCACTGTGTTTTCTAGGTTTAGAGATGTCTAGCCTTTGGACTGAAGCCAGAGATGAGAACCTTCAGATCCAAATATGTTTTTGGAGAAGAGTAAAGACACGGAAAACAAAGTTTCTAAAGAAAAGAGATTAGATTCTAGACTAGTCATAAACATTCCAGCAATAGGCACAGGAAGGAATCTTTGATGTATTTGAAACCTCCAGGACCTTCCAGATCAAGTAGGGTTATGCCACTTTGTCTGTGAGAAATGGCAACCCCTCCCTCTGGTATGGCTTCCTAAAGAATCTAGTATTTGCTTATAAAACGGAGCTACCTGTTTGGGATCAGCTGGCGATGAGCTAGTCCATATTTCCTGGATGCAGAGTGCTCCTACGTACCTTTAGAGACTCCTGGGTTCTCCTGTAAGTAGGAAAGATCATCATCCTGCTCACTGGCTGATTGTTCAAGGCTGGCGACCTGCTGCTTGTGCTCAGTGCTGAGCTCATCATTCTCTACTTCAAGTTCTTTGTCTTCAGAACAAGATTTATCTTGTTCCTTGGAAGCGTCTGCATTCACGGCCCCCGGAGCACGCACTGGCTGTTCAGCTAGGTGTTCTGTCTGCCCTCCCAGGGAGCCTGTTTCCTCATCCGTGGTTAAAGCTTCCTGCGCTGTAACAGGACTAGCGACACCTGCATCAATGTTATTTTCATTTGCACTCTTCAGATCGCTCTGTGAACCCTGGCAGAGTTGGCTGCCATCTTGAAGGACATCACTTTGAATCTTGCATCTCTTCCTTGGGGGTTCTTCGTCACTGACAGATTGTGTGTCTCCTCCCAGCTGCTCTCCCTCTTGCAAACATTCCTCTCCCTTCTTTGGTTCTGATGGCAGGCAGTCCTGTCGTCCATCTGGGAGAGTGGCGTCTGCGCCTTGCTGATCACAATCATCTGGTTTATTCTTCAAACATACTGAATGTAATAGCCATGGCTTGGCAAATATCATTGCAACCAGTCTTACAGCATGGCCCCCTACTTCTAAAACCTGCTGCATCTCAATGAGATCCTATTAAAAAAACCAAAAAAACCAACAAACACAAAAATTGTCTCAGGAGCTTTCACCGGAAAGTGTCAATTTAAACAAATATCATGGAATTGCCATCTTTAACTGGCAACAAAGAAAGAGGAAGAGCTTAGTAGAGTATTCAATTTACTGTCCTACTGCACTGAAGTTGAAAAGATGTTTTACCCCTTAAACTCTTCTGAAATTAGAGCACAAGACATTTTTGTTTAACTTAAGTTAAAATGTAACTGGGAAAGTGTATTTTGCTTCCAAAAGGCGAATGTTGCTACCTCTAGGGTTTCTGAAACACTTCACTCCAATTTTTGAGCGAGTGCTGCTTTAATTTTTGGCCTTCCTAACTTTGAGACGAGATTGCTATCAGCTATTGGTATGTGATCTCTTGCCTAACAAATAGTTTTGTTCAATTTATATCTGTTTCCTACAGCCTGTAAGATTGTTCTACTCGAGGGGAATATTGTCCTATTCAAGCATGCAAACATTAACGTATGGAAAGCAGCTGGCTGTAAAACCACCTGAATGTACTGCTCCAAGCTCCTGGTGCGTTCAGGCTCCACCTCTTCATAGCTGCAGAAACGTTTGCACAGCTCAGTTTTGCAAATTCCAAAGTGGGAAGTTGCCTCTATTGCATTACGGATCTCCAAAACAGCAGCCACATCTCTGGGATTATAGCCATAACGTTCTGCACACTCCTGAAGGAACTGATCAACCTCATAATTTTCTTCTTGAACTTCTATCAGCCTGGTAAAAGTTTCAGGGAGGCAGGAGACTCCCACAAGCATGTTATCAAGCAGAGAAGAAACTGCAAAGCAAATAAAAACCAAGTGTATAAGCTGTGAGCAGTTGTTACTATGCGTTACACTATAGAAAGATAAATATTCCGAGACAGACAGATCAGAGGTGTTCTAGACTACTGAATTAAAAACAGCTCAGTTTTCCAGCTTCATTGCTGCAGTTTCCTTTTGTCTTTCTGCCTTACATATTTGTCTCTGAAAAGACCTGCAGAAGAAGAGGAAGCTGGTTTACAAGGGCTTACCTGCATAGCAAAGTGAAATATTGCCGAAAGCCAGTGCAGACTTACTGGTATTCTCTAACATGGGGTCAGCTTAACTCTAAATTAATGAGGAATCATCTCCTTTTTTTCTTGAACAAGCTCAAGTGAAAAGTCTAGGGCAAGGAAATGCTATGGAGGACCCTACTAAACACAAAATTGGAAGCAGCCGATCCACAGCAGAAAGCTTTTGGCCAAATATCCTATAAACTACAAGTTGGCAATGTCTTAGTATAATTAGTCTAACAAAGCATCTCCATGTTTGGAGACAGGTCCATCGCTGCACAAAACTGACCCCCACTGTACAGAGTGTTCCGAAGCTGAGGTAGTGTGACCCCTTTTCCCAGGCCTGGAGGATTAGAGGGCAGCTCTGGCACCGCTCCCCCGCTTTCATCTGGGGGCTGCCTTCGCACTGTGCCTTGTGGGACACTCGTGTGACAGCTGCACTTCTCTGACAGCCAAGGAAAAATGAGAAAACCGTAATGAGCCATCAGCTCAGCAGACCTGGAGGGCATGTGTGGCAGCAGAGATAGGAGAAAGAATTTCTATTTTAGCACGACTGCAATAGAAACGGGCAGGGACAGAATTAGACCTTCCAACTAAAGAGCTAAACTAAAAGGCTTTCCTGGATGCATCTGCGTTACAGCTGAAACGAAGATGCTCTTTAACAAGGGGGAGCACAGATAAATTACAAATATTCAAACTCTAAACATTAACAAAATGTTTAAATTATTGTAGGCAAAAGGCCAGAGACTGGACACCACTATTTCAGGCACATGCATGAGACAAGTAAATGTGAATTTCCATTCAAGGGGCTCTGAAAGATTTTCTTTTCTCTTTCGGAAGAGAGCCTGGGTGTGACATAATACGGTATTTTAAGTTGTAGAAGGGACCAAAAAACGTCCCAGAGAAGGGATAACAGAGCAGAGGACAGACTTGCTCTTTGGATTGATAGTTGCACACAACGTGAAGCACAGGCAAGGACTTGTTACCCACAAAAGGTGCCCCTATAAGTCAACAACCTGTTTGTTTTAAATTAGGAGAAAAAGCATTACAAGGCAAACTGCACGTCTAATGAAAAAAGAATTCCAGTTGGAGGAAATAAGTTCCTCAGCTGATGCATTCACTATCTTTCCTGCTCCAACCCACTTCTGTGCAAGTGAGGCCAAGCAGAAACTAACCTGGAGAGCTGAGTCTTCCTGGAAGTGGTGTACATCGCAGCTTAACCTTCACCTGGCAGGAATTGACCACAATATTGTCACTGGGACTCAGATTGCGCATGCTGACAATTCCAGGGGCATAGTAACCTCTCATCAGTAAGTAATTGGTATGAGATGCTTGACGAGCTTTTACTTCTATTCTCCGTTTGCCTCCAGAGCTGTCGTCTAAGTCATCGTCGTCGTCGTCATCATCCTCAAGTCCTTCTTTTCCTAAACTACAGCAAACAGAGGTGTTTTGTTTGTTTGTTGGGATTTTTTTCCACAATAAGATAGTGATGCATTACACTGAGCAGAGCAAGAACACCTGCTATTCTGCATTCTAGTATCCAGTCAGGAACAGCTGTGGGTATGTCCATAGCAGGCTGAGAACAAGCAACTACAGAAAATACACTAAAGGCCCCTGGAAAAGGAAACTCTCCCTTTTTTACAAACGTGTTGAAATGAACCCAAAACATCTCAGCTTACAGTGCCGAACCTCTGGTTCAGCAGAACACTTCATGAGGGAACATCTGTCAGAGACCGTAAGGGATACTGCAGTATAGGGCAGGCTGTGTTTTGTTTTTAAGGGAGAAAAAAGCATTACAGACCAAAGACTTCAGGTACTTTAGAAAAAAGACCAAGCCAACACCGCAACGCAAAAGGAACTGCAGACAGCCTCACGGAGTCACAGAATCACTCAGGCGGGAAAAGCCCCTCGGGATCAGCGAGTCCAACCCTCAGCCCGACTCTACAAAGTTCTCCCCTACCCCACATCCCCCACAGCTCATCCCAACGGCCCTGAAACCCCCCCAGGGATGGGGACTCCCCCCTCCCTGGGCAGCCTGTTCCACTCTGACCACTCTTTGGTGAAATATTTTCTCCTCCTGCCCAGCCTGAGCCTCCCCTGTGGCAGTTTCCAGCCGTTCCCTCTTGTCCTGTCCCTGATCCCCTGGGAGCAGAGCCCAGCCCCAGCCTCTCTGCAATGTCCTGGCAGGAGCTGCAGAGAGGGATGAGGGCTCCCCTCAGCCTCCTCCTCCTCACACTGAACACTCCCAGCTCCTGCCCTGCCTCCTCACAGGATTGATTCTCCAGCCCTTCCCCAGCCTCGTTGCCCTCCTCTGCCCTCGCTCCAGCCCCTCCAGATCTCTCTGGGATTGAGGTGCCCAGACCTGGACACAACCTCCAGGTGTGGCCCCCCCAGTGCCGAGCACAGGGGGACTGTCACCTCCCTGCTCCTGCTGGCCACACTAGTGCTGATCCAAGCCAGGATGCTGTTGGCTTTCTTGGCTACCCGGGCACACTGCTGGCTCCTGTTCAGCTGCTTGTCAATCCTTCTCTTCCAGACAGCTCTGCAGCCAGTAGCAGCAGCCAGGATAAATTCTTCAGAAACAAAGAGTCAAACACACAGTAGTTCTTTCCAGGACACATCCAAGAGCCATTATGGGTAAAGGCAAAGGCTCTGAACAACCTGATCTAACGCTGAAGCTGCCTCTGTTTTAAGGAGGTTATGCCAAAGACAACCAGTGGTTCCTTCCAACCTCATCTATGATGAGTTAGACCTTCTCTTAAAACACATTTAGAACCAAAAGGGAACACATCATTTAGAAAAAATTGTGCAAGTACATAACCGGTAGGAAAACTGGACTCAGATGCCTATACTCAGAAATGGGACTAGTCCAGGGTTTAGTTTTAGTATTAGGGTATTTCTGCTAATGGCTTGGCTGATAAAATAGCTTATTAAGTCTGCAGGGGATCACCGAACTGGAGAGACTGCAAGGATATGAGGAGACAGGATTTCCATTCAGAACATTTCCAACAAACTGGAGAAACAGTCTGGAAAAGAGCAGGGAGTAATTTCATATGGACAAATGCATGTTATTTGTGTTACAGCACTGTGCACCTCTCCCTCCACACTAAGAGGAAACAATTAATTAGATAAAGGAAAAGAAAACTTCTTAGAGTGAATCACAAGAATCATAAACTGTACATGAATCACCGCATGGGGAGTTTTGTGCTTTTTTTTTTTTGGGCAAGACCACGGCTCTTCATCATCTTGGGATGTATTAGCAGGCTATCACCTACATAACGTGATGTAATTGGCACAGAGCTGCCAGCAAGAGCATGGCATTTGGTTTTTGACATCACAGTTCAGTACAGAGGAAAATACAGAGACACAGAGATCTGGATAACATGAATAACATACCAAAAACACAAGTAAAGGAACTGAGGCTGCTCGTTTTAAAGAATAGCATATTATGGGGAGGAGGACTATGATAACAATCTTCAAATAGGTAATAAGCTGCTCTAAAGAGAAAGAGAACAAAGTATTTTCCATGTATATATACAACAGGAAGCAACAGGTTAAACTACAGGAAGAGATTTCAGCTGCACTCTAAGCACACACGCACTGATTGTAGGGATAACTACTCACAGGATTAGACTGCCTAGGGAGAGAGTTTCAATTTCAGTGGTATGCAATTACTGGAGGCTTAAAAAAACTTCAAAACAAACAAATCAAAGAGGAGACAATACATAGAACCAATATTGTGGAGACAGGTTTCACTGATAAAGCTGAAAGCTTGTTACTAATCCTTCTTAGTCTTTGAAATGGGAAGGTGCAATATTGATGAGAGCGCTTGTCCAGCACCCGCTGCTCTCCTCTCCACACTAGCTCTGATGGCAGTGAATGTCCAGCAGTTTAAAGGCCACACGTGTGATGAGAAATGCAGTACAAGGCTACAATGACATGCACTAACTAAAAGTGTCATTAAGCCTTCGGAACGCCCCCTCAGAAATCAAAATCTAAACAGTATCACAGTAAAACATGCCACAGGTACAGGCATTAGCATTTTCTGCCCTGTCCAATCTCATTCAAGTTACCCCCAAAACCACATTTACTAATAGAAATAACAGCGTTTACCTTTTTATCACTTCATTTTCCACCATAGTGCTGTCCACCACAACTATCTGCTCTGGGATTCTGACATTCACAGATACAAGTCCCAGGGAGAACAGGGAAAGCATCGCCACACACTGGCCACCAGGTCCGTCCATAGGAAAGGCAATCATGCCTTCTGATGCTTTGTTTTCTTGATCTTTAAATGAGAAGCTGTCTGGCTGGTCTGATTTTTCAGCATCCTTGAGCTTCTCGAGGAACTGAAAGGACTCTGTGCAGATTGTACTGGGAAACCGCCACGTAAAAACTCTGGACAGAAAGACAAATTCAAAGAAGCATGAACTTCCCACTGTCTCTTCTCACTGCATATGAATTTTAGAACCATGGTAGCACAGAGCAGTCAAGTTCCATCCTAGAGCTGGTGACCAAGTACCTTCTACATCAGCTTTCACAGTCCTTTTACTAGTTCCAGAACATTAAGTATTGATGCACCATGAAAAGGTCAGGTACTGTATAGCAAATACAAAGCAAAGATGTCATCTTCTGCCGGAGCACTGAATGCATTTACAGTTAAACTCTCCTCCCCACCCTGACATCCAGGCACAGTGCAGCGCAAAGCACCTGGAGAGGAAAAGCAAGCAACCATCAGAATGACAAGGGTGCTAAAGAATTCATTCCACTACCCCTAGAACTGTGGTGCTACCTCTCCTCAACTCCGTGTGTGTCTTTGGAAAGGCTTGCCCAGCAAACCTGGCTCTGTTCCCCGCACAGCCCTAACTGCTACCCCAGCAGAAGGGCTGTGATGGTCAGCTGCTTTGCTCCAGACACTCCACATGCATTCTCTCCTCCACACCAAGCATGCCTGGGTAGATTATTTGCTCAAACATAAACAGCTCTGACACCCACCTGTAGTAACTCTGAGACAGCTGATAGGACATGGGTACAAAAGGCAAAGCCCGGCTTTTCTTTGGACCCAGTGTGTGGTTTACTCGGCGGCGATTGACCAAGCTTCTCTTCTGACACTCCAGGAAAGCCTTCACAAGAATGTCATCTTGGTATTCCCGGTACAAACGAAACGTCTGCAAAAAACTCCCGTTCAGTGTCAAAGGCAGCCTCGGCTTTGAATCCCCTGCTAGTCACCTACCTGAGGTTTGTGTTAACTAAATTAACATGAAGCTACAAGCCAGAAGTGATACATTTACTTAACTACACTATTCTATTCTTTTTATGGGCTTCCAGACTTTCCACGGTAAATGCCAATTAAATTAACTAAATACTATAGAACACTCAATATTCATAACGGGATCAGGCTCCCGCTAGAATGACGTAGGTAAAAATCTGCAACACTTTTTGGTAGACTTCCCATCACTTTACCAGGAACACATGCTTCTATGAGCTTGGCTTTCCAGGCCCCACGCTTGTCTGCTGATATTAAACTCCCTTTGAACTTCTAACTTTTTTTTTTTTTTTTTGAGTGCCTGACTGATAGATGGTGTATTTTTGTGGTCCCCAGTGCTGAAGGAGAGGCTCCCCAGCACCAGTGTCAGCACTAGGACTGTCTTTGTGCTGTCTCCTCCAGAGTGTGCTTCCAACTGCTCCAGCGGGCACGGAATCATGATACAGTTTGACCCAATGGGGAGATGTGGAGTTTATTTCATAAAGGTTTTTTTGAAGATTGCTTCAACTTTACATCTTGCAATCTCATCCTCAGACAGAAAAGCAACGTACTGAAAATCTGCCTAGAATATACCATTTCCTAAAAGCAGAAGAGAATAATCTCCACAGAACGGATACAAATCTAAGCTTCTAGGATTCTTTTCTCACATCTGAAAAAGGCATCTCTCAAGGTAGGAAGGAGAAACTCTTTAGGATTGTACAAGTTTGGTCCAGATACTGTACCTGAAACGACTGGCAAGATTTCATCTGGTTATCTGAGAGTGCCAGAGTGCTCTGAATCAAATTCTGTAGCACTAGAAAATGAATATCATAGACACTGAAAGGAAAAAAGGAAGGGTTTATTAATGATGATTTTTGAGCATGAGTTACCTAACTAATTAAACTAGCACAAAAATATACAAGCTCAGTCACCTGCCTCTGAAATAGATGCACAAAGGCATGAGATCACTACAGCTGAGGATCATTCATGGAAAGGAGCCTGTCACGTTTTCCCTGACCTTCCACCCTGAATTTCTGGATCAGTCCAGATAAGCAGATACAAAACAAAGTTCTCTTTGTTAACATCTCCTCCTCTGAAGGTATAGCACCCCTACAAAACATACACAGTTGTCCTAATGATCACAGACCACCACTTTGAGAAAGGCATTGCTGCTGGCATTTTATTCATCAAATCTATAATCTGTCAGAGGTCCCTACAGCCTTGTGAGAGTATTTGTCTATTAATAAATTTGTACAGATGAAAAATGTACTGAATTAGAAGACTATATATATACACCCACGACTTTCACAGATGTGAGGGCTGACATGACCTTGGAGTCCTAATGGAAAAAAACGGTGCTGCTGTTACTCACCTGCTTAGACTATCCTCTTTTGTGTTCTGATTTGTGTCTTCTCCGATTGCCAAAACTCGAAATCTAATTAAGGGAAGGGAAAGGAAAACACTGAAACAAAAGTAACATTCCGTGATTTTATCTCAACCATGAAACCCAGAGGCTGACAAGTGCTAATAAGGCAAATGCTGGAACAGCGCAGTGCAACTATCTGCTCCAGCAGCCCTCGGTGTAAGTGTCAAAAATGAAAAGAACTGTTCAATCTCCCTCACTCCACTAAGCTATCTGCTGACAAGGAGATAAAACACACGGACAGAAGACAGTACAGAACTGTATGGATTGGCTACTCTATGAGGTTTTGGACATCCAGTTACCATGAACAGCACTTCTGCTGTAACATACAGCTCTTCCCAAAGTAAGAATATTTTAAAAGGTGATAAATTTATCATGAAATAGTTTCAGACTCAAATTTTCACACTTTTCTCCAAGTGTTATTTATCTTGAAAGAGCTTAATGATCTGGGGCTGGAGAACGCCATGCAAGGATGAGTGCTCTTCTATATCAACAGTTCCAGCAGCACTGAAATGATTTAGCTGAGCAACCCAGCTTCAAATTGTGATATAAAATGGGGCCAGTTAATCTGAAAAATGGTAAAGGTAAGTCTTCTGTTCCATTAAAATGTTACACCTGAGTACCAGCATCTCTAATAGCAAAAATGAGAATTTGACAATTTATGAAAACCTGACATCGTGAATTTCTGGTTTACGAAAAGTCTTCTTTAGCAAAATGGGAATGGTTTAAAATAAGCCAGCTTAGGTGAATAACTGAAAATTAATTATATATATTTAGGAAGTATGGATTCAAAAGAAACGTTCCTTGCTGTGTTTGCTGAAACTTCTTTTGATACAAAGAGTACAAGTAACAGAGGGTGTAAATCATGCACAGCAGAGGTCTGCTCTGAATTGCCCTCCCCTCTCACTGTCTCAGCCCATGTGCAGAGTCAATACCTGGAAAAGAGTTCCTGCAAAGTATCAGGAATCTCAAGTTTAGGGTTCCCCAGGGTTGAACTGAATTTCTCTTTCAGCCTTTCCACAAACTCTTTGAACTCCTTCGCACAAACCTTTGAAAACAAGAGAGAGAAACGTTATCAACCTCAATTTCTCGGGGTGGAAAAAAGACACTCTACTTTGGAAGTGTTCAAGAAAAATTCTCGTAGAAATAGCTGGTTTTGAATTATCGAGTCAGAAACATTATACCACACAAGAGAATGCATGAAAAAAGCTCTGTGGAGGTTGTGTTTGCTGATAATTACTTAACAGTTGCAGGTTCTGTCTGTAATCACGCTCACAGCTACATGCAGCCCACCGTGAACATATTTTCTAAAACCAATTACACTGAGTTAACAGCGTAAGATCTCTTGCTAGAGAGTTTTGTTTAACCTTCTTCTTAAGTCTTTGTTTCTCTTCATACCCTTCACAATCTTTATCGTGTTCTCCGTTACATCTGTTTGTACAGTCGTGGCTCGGAGGACACCTGTTACAGGAGAGGAACGGTCCCGTATCTCTCTGGAAACAAGTTTTTATTTGCTTCCGCAGACAGATTTCAGGGATGGGGACGCATGTTTATTTCAGCAATGTCTCATCAGTAACAACTATTCTTCATTGAAACAAAAATGAATCTAAACAGAACTGGTTGGGATTTTCTGACAATAATATGAATTGTCATTCCTGGAGGAAAACAAAGAAAATCTTGTTGTGACACTGTCCCAGCTGTGGAAGAGTTTTGAATTCAAAATGGAATTGTTTGCACCGAAAGTGTAAACAACTTTTCAGTTTGAAATTGTGGTTGATTTAAGCCATAAAAAACTGAAAAAATAAATAAAATCTTTTCACCGATCAAATCAAAGCTTCTCTCAGGAAATTTGCTTACATTCCTGCACTCACCCACAGAAGCTAAGGCAGTGTTTTGACATGCAAGAAGAGTAAAAAATAAGAAGTTACAGAGCAGAAATGTTTTCTTGCTCAGATAACAAGGAGGCTGAGAGGATAAAAAAAAAAATATCAGTGCATACAGATGCTCAGTCATGGATGTTTATAAACAAGCACACTGAAGAAACAAAACTTTGTTGCACAGCAGTGCTGTTTATGTGCCTTTGGAAGGCTGCCTGTGTCCACTTTACTCTCAAAATAGCAGTGATGCTGCGTTTTTACAAGGATGCTATTTTTAACACAGCTAAGGGTACAAGGGAGAGGTAAGATATGAAATCACAGTAATCAAAACAGTGCAAGTACTCAGTAATCCAAACAGCGTGAAGTACTCTCTGACCTTTACAATATTTCCCTCCTACCTGTGGATCTTCATAATTATTTTCTCTATTCATGAAATCTTCAATGAGGGCTTTATCTTGGTAAACCTCAGCAAGGCAAACTCTGCAACAGACACAATTGAAAGTGTTGTACATAGTTGAAATTTTCCCAATTCGGTACAGATTTGATTGCACTAGGGTGCAAAAAAGTTGAAATTTATATTCACATGAAATAAGAAAAAAAACACAGGAGGAGCATATCCCTTCAGGATATCCCTTGATATCCTTTCAGGAGAATTTAGCCTATACCTAGAATATAGACAGAAGCCTTCTTACTTATAATTAAGATAGGTCTGTGGATTTCTGACAATATAACGAGCTCTTCGTCCAACAGAATGAGAAGTTTTATCGAGGGACTCCTCAAAGCTGGCATGCATGATATCCCGAACGACTTGCCATGGAACGAAGGGGCCTTTTACCTGTGTAAAGAACAAAAGGGGTTGGAGTTAAACTTCAGCTTCTGCATACACAAATGATGATCAGAACCAGGATGAATTCCTAGGACTGATGAAATGTGTGTTCAGTACACAGAGCCCTCGAGCAGGGGCCCTGCTGACTACCTTGGCGTTTAGCACATGACTAGCGATCCGGCACAGCATGAGCAGACTGTCCTCTTGCACTGTCCAGGTGACACGCAGACGTGTCATCCTCTGCAGGGCACTCTGGTCAGCTTCATCATGGTAACGGAGTCTTTTGCTTTTTTCTACAGAATTCTCTTCTAACGAATCCAGAAAAAAACCTGACAGTTATCTCAGCACTACATATTCTGATTAATTCAAGCTCCTATCACAAACAGTATCAGCACCAACTGGAATTTGTAAGAATGAAAGGCAGAAGTAGAGAAGGAAGTAGCAGTTCAGAAAGTAAAATGCATTAATACCTCTCCCCAGAATGAGAAAACAAGCACTTTAGTTAGCAAACTGTCTACTTGGAACATCACACCATGAAGAATCTTTAAGCCAGTTCTCAAAAGTTGAATGGCAAGGAGTTGACTTGGTGCAGACACGATCAGAATTTCTTGATTTGTACAGTACAGTAGTGCCACCATGATTCACACACAGGTAACAGTTACAACATGCTGCTGTTTTTCTCCAGAGCTAATATACAGCCCCAGGACATCGGAACCTCTTCACTGAAAGAGGCAACCCAAAGAGCTGGCCAGTAAGTTTCCATTTCTCACACTATGCAACAGTCACCATCAGCTTTTCTAAAGCAACTTACAGCAGGCCACATCAGGAAAAAGAAAGCTTCTTTTTCCTGATGTGTTAGTTACTTACCTTTCTTTCTCTTCTTTGTCTTCTTTCCAACGTCTTTCCTAAGCCTCTTCCTCTTTTGGCTTTTCCCACCTCTCACTCGTTTGGTCCGATCCTCGTTTGGTTCTTTATTTATTTCAATACACTCCTCCTTCTGGATGAATGACTCGGATGCTACCTTTGCTTCTCCCAAAACATTAATTTTGTTACCTAAAATGACACATATTTACAGTAGGGGAGCTTTAAAGCAATTACATTCTACAATATTAAGGTATAAAGAGCAAATGCCAAAGTTTCAATATAATTCAAAGACAGATGCCCTCTCAGACTCGCCCTTTGTTAGCCACATCATTTCATATCACTTCCTCAGCAGCTCACAGAATAAATCCCACATAAATGAGGAATCATTAAGTAATTACTAAGTCTAGCACACACTGCACAAACACAAGAGAACTGAGCTGAGGTTTGATATTGAACTGGAAGCATTTCATCCTCCTTAGCTTAAATGTTAGTCAAACAAAACATTGGTCCTTCTAGAATTTCTGCAAACTGCATATCAGAAATTACAAAGGATAAAAATTATTGCTCCATAGGAAAGGAAATTATTTACATATCTATTTTACTGCCCCAGACACATCCTAGATCACTGTTAGGAGACAGGAACAACCCACGTCACTGATACTGGATAAAAAAAAATTATTGTTGCATATATCCAGAAACAGGGAAGGAAATTATTTATCTATTTTACTGCCCCTGAAGCATCCTAGAGTACCACAAGGAGGCAGGAACAACCCACATCCTCCATACTGGGTTTGACAAAGACAGTAACAGCTGTGATAGAGTTCAGACCTCACCACCAGCATCACCACCTTACCTCCGGTACTGAGCGGAAGGGGATGTTTTGTTAAGAAGGTTTGGAGTCTCACTGTCAGGCCGTTTTCAGAAACTGTACTTTCCTAAAACAACACAGCTTTCAAAAAAGGTGATATGCAAAAGGAGCGCACTGGTTCTAACATCACTATACATGCTAACCTTTGAGTAGTGTCAGAAATGAATTTTCAGTATAAAGGAAAAGATTCTTGGCTCCAATGAAAAATTCATTTGTCTTATTACTACCACACATTTGTAAATCATAACATCCACTAGATTATGAAGGTTAGAACTTCAGCAAATCTCAAGTTTAAAAGCAGTCATCACTGGAAAAGAAACGTTTGATTCTTTCACTGCTACGGAGGCTGAGCAGAATTTTCTGTAAAACAGTATTTTTCAAAATATTTTACATTTCAAAGGAACTTCTAAAAAGCACAAAACCAAAATGCAAACACAAACATTGAGTAAATGCCTCCTATGCCATATTCTATCCAACTTGAACCTCAGCCCAAACTGATCGCAATGTATTAGAATTTTTGCCATTCTCAGCAAAACCCCTTTCTCTTGTGTAGAATTAATTGGTGATAGAAGCTTGTCACAGATATAGAGAGGAAAACCAAGAGTGAAGAACTGCAGGAAGTCCTGTTAATGCTGAATAACCAGGTGACAGAACAGCAGACGAAATGCAGAGTGGAACGATCCTGCCTGAGGTCAAACCCAAGCAACTCTAATTTTCCACAGACACTGATAGGCTCTAATTTGACCGCTACTTAGGGCAGGGCAATTACAGACAGTTGTGTGGAAGTACCTGTTCAATGCTTGGTAATGGTTAAAAAGCAAAGCAAATGTAAGGAATTCTTAGGAAAGGACAGCAGCACTACGCAGCTATAAAAATCCACGGTTGGCCACAGGCTGAATGCACTACGTGATTCTATTTTCACCTGCAGAAGGATATAGTAGAACTAGAACAGGTTAAAAGAAAGGGAACAAGAATGACTGAAGGCAGAACAGGTTCCATGCTGGGAACAGTTAAGTGATTTAGTAGATGCCAGTCTTTAAAAGAGAGATAATGATGGGAAATGTGAGAGATATTTACAAAATCAAGTGAAACAGAAAGAGCGATGGAGAATATTTTTTACAGCTTCCCTTAGTACTGCAATTATTAAAGAGCTTAAACCATCAAAAGGAAGTGGTGATACGTAACAGGACTTTGCAGCATGTTGCTACAGGAGATTGTGGTTACTAAAGATTTACACATGTCCAGAAAACAATTAGACACATTAGTCCCAGAAGACAAAGCTATTAGCAGCTTTGAAGCATCACTGTCAAGTTTAAAATGTCCTTGAGCCAAACTCGCAAACATCTGGCAGAATATTCTGAGGAAATATCGCTATACATCTACTTCACTCTTACAACCTTCACTACAAATCTTTTTCTGGCAACCACCGGAGACAGGGCATTAGCCAGAACTGGAATGGCCATCCTTATTTGCCTATGTTGGGCTTTCTAGTATTTTTTTTTTTTTTTTTCTGTGTGTATTTCCTTGTTCTGGATATTTCAGTTTTTATCTGACAACTTCTACATTTCAGGAAGGCAAGAGGCACCAGTAAGAGATCTAAATTGCTTGCTTAATAAAGTATTTCTCCTTTGGCTGAATACATTATCAAATTCAGTTCAGATAAAATTTCCATCCGATACTTTCATTCACTTCAGCACCAAGATTTACCACATTTGGCATTCATTTCTTTCCAGTGATGCAAAGCTGTACTAAGACACATGACTGAGAAAGCATACGAGCCCTAACATTTTGCTATCAGTATCTCAACCTTAAGAATATTAAAATTTGGAAAAGTCATTACAGTATGTAAATTGTAAAATACCCACCTTCCTAGTCTTATTGATGATGTAGCTCGTCCAGATCCAATTGCGTTTTAGATGTCCATAAAAGCTGGAATCCAGACCAGCAGCTCCTAACCCATCTCCAGGGATTGTTCCATCATCCACCACCTCTCGGCTGCCTCTAAGAGAAAGGGTAACAAAATATACAGCAATTATTTTGTAGGGAGCTTCTCAGCTGCTCTGAAGTGATGTGTGTGCAGCGTGCAGAACCTCTCCCCTTGCCCTCCTGATTGAGACAGGGCTGAGAAAGAGAGATGCTCCTTCCCTTACCCCTGTTTCAGAACTAGCAAGACAATGATTTTCCATTAAGTTTTGATCCCTGATATTTCATTACTAAGCTTTCAGTGCAAAGATGATGCCCAGAGCAACGTCATTATTGTTAACAAAGTTCCAGTGGCCACGTTAAACTCTGTTCTCAGCACTATTCCTACTGCAGCACTAGAGAGAATACCTGATGAAAAACTTTCTCAGGACAAGTGTGGGGAAAATCTTCCACAAGGGTTGAAGGCAATCATAACCCTGCATTTTTCACACTTGACTGTCAAGCACTGGTCTCTCCAGTTTTCCAACAAACACATTAAAGCTTATTTTAATACACATACGAGCCAAAAAACCCCAATGCACTGCAGTTCTCTCCCTGGAAAGGAGATGAAACTAGCAATGAATAATGGATGAACTGGTACCTTTTGCAATCGAACTATTTAATTATTAGTGTGGTGTTACAGTGCAAGAAGTCATGGGGACAAACTTTGTCAAAAAATGAAAAGGAAACTATGAAGAAGCTTTGCATATGCAGTAGATACGACAGCTCTGACAATCCAGTAATAACACCAAGTATTTTTGAAATCCTGTTTCACCTTGTGAAAGACTTTTTGAAAGCTACCATGAAAAGATTATTTCAGTCAAGCTTTCAACAGACAGCTCTTTCATTATAACATTACACCATCAATTAAATCAAAAAACTATTTCTTGACCTTAAAGACGTTTGCAGCCTAACTGCAAGTCACCACCAGATATCCAATTTAAAAGATTTCTTACCATACAATGGAGACCATATGTGAAAGCTGACAAGTGGACTGAACAGAATTTTTTGCTATCAGCAAGGATCAGTGGAATTAGGTTTCCTCAACTCCATTAATTTTTTTTTAAGATAACTTGATATATCTGCCTGTAACTGAACTAACTGAAAATACTTTTAAACAGACTGTTTATTAAAACAGAATAGAATATTGACAAAACTAAACCACAGTGGACAACACTCAATATAAAAAGTCTAACTGGCATCCTGCATGGCTGTCTCAGGTTGTAGGTATACAATCCTCTCAAGTGCTCTGGTTGTGATTAGGCAGACGATGAAGTGCTCCAGAGATCACTTCCAAATTTCATCAGTGCACACCAATATCATATCAGAAATTAATCTGTAAACAATATGCAGCAAATTGCAACACAGAGGACAGATTTCAGAACATGACACGGGAGCTACTGAAGCTATAGGGTACTTGAGATAGAAAAGTGATACTCATGATACAAAGCACAGGAACAGAGAAGCTTTACATTTTTCCCTTGTGTTAACTGTACTTAGGAAACATTCCTTCCCCCTCAGCTTTGCTTTCCCCAGGACTCTTGCAACGCACCTCTGTACTAGTTTGGAAGGAAATCTGAATCTTTTTCCCATTCCCTTAGCATGAAAAACTGCTTGGTAGACAAGTTACTTGTAAACATGATACACAAGTACGTATCTTTTTAACCAGATAGCCTCCGAATTACAAAAAACCCAACCCAAACCCAATCCCACAACACCCAACTGAAATGCTGGAGTCTTAACCGCATTTGCTGTTGAGTAACATCCTCAAACCCAAAAGTTTTTTGCCCACTCTATTCAATCAACAAAACAAAGATGAAGAGGACATACGTGGTATATTCCAGCATTGCACACTTTCGTTCCAGATTGTGTTTATCCACTGCCGACTCTTGTTCCATTTCTACATCTAGTGCAGTCTCCTCCCCTTGAAGATTACTCCTCTTGGAACGAGGACAGCGGACAACTCCTAGACACACAAATGGTTTCGACCATCAGCATGAGAAGTAAAACTTCAACCCGGTTTCAATCCACCCTACTATGGCAAACGACTGCTCCCACACAGTACTAATATTTTTTCTATTTCTCAATAAAACATGCCACCTTCTTAGAGAGGCTAATGGTGCGCCAGTTTATTTCCAGCGCACGGCATTAACTTGTCCAAAATTGTATTCAGGGAAGAAGTAACGGGAGGCTGGTACCCTTCATGAGGAAAAAAAATTCAGCACTTGACTGATATTCTAAGTGTGGATCACAGCCTTTCAGATAATCAACCATGTCAACAATCCTCAAGAAATGATGCGGCAGGTTGTGACTGCCGAAACACATTGCTGGAGATACATTTAGGCTATAAAAGAGGAGTCATGTGATAGTTTTATAGTAACAGAACTCGAAGATAGGAAGAAAACCCAACTACTGGCTTACTACTGCTTTTTGGCTGCCCATGCTACAAAGACAACAGGGCAGGACTGCATCTCTGCAGGTGTCTGATCTAGAGAGTGAATATAAATTTAAATCCAGTACAGAGCAATTTTCCCCTCAAGGCTTAACATGGAAAATACTCAACTGGAACACAACGCAGCTTCCATAAACATCCAAACTGGTGAAACAATGTAATTCCCACATTTTGGGGGCTAAAAGTAATCATGGTCTGGCTAGAGCCTGCAAAAGCTCCAACAATCACAAACACACTATCATTTGACAGATGTGTAAGGAGCCTTTTACACATAACTGCTTCCATGCAAAAGTAAGACAAAATTACAAATAGATCGTTTTACCTGGCTGCCTAAATTACAGAAATACAGAACAGAGTTGTCTAGGGTTTCAGGAGAAATATCTTAGCCCCAATTATTTATGTGGGTTTTTTAATGTAAACTTGTAGCTGTTTAAAAATGTAAAAGGACCAAACACAAAAATAAACTCAAAACAACCTGGGGTGCGTAGACTTCTTTAACTTCTGTTTCTTATCTAACTCAGGCTATCTGTTAGAAGGTTTAGCAACATCTTTCTAAGGAGAAGGGATCTCTGTTTAAACTAGTAGCGAGCTATGGTGAAAATACACTAGTAACTATATTCAGAAAGGCTCTTTCACAACTGGATTAAAATCTAACACAGCTATTACCAAATCTGATGCTTCTAACAGGACAGCAACGCTTTTCCATTAACAGTGCTCTGAAAATTTCAAGTGTATAGTTGTCCTTCCTGGATCTCAACTTCACAGAATTATTCTAGCTTTTTTTGAGACACAAATCGACCAGCCAAGAGAACAAAACATTGGAAGGGACAAAACAGAGCCTGCCTCACGTTCTAGAAAAGAAGGAGGAACCGTGGTACGTACAGCATAAGCAGTAAAGGTGGTAAGAATATACAGTTATACCCTACCCAGTGGTGTATTAAGGCAGACACACTGCAAGTCAAACCAGAAGTTTTCCACATCCTGCATGGTGTTCAGAACGTATAAACGTCTCTCAAACGGGCGGCTGCTTTGAGCCAGGTTATAGTGGGGGTCACAGATGGTGGTATCAACAATCACAGCGTTTCTCTTCATGTACACAAAGACCTGTCAAATACAGTATGTTTCAGGCTGGTAGGTAAAAATAATTGTAATTCAATCTACAGAAATCTACAGAACACACAATTTAATCGAATTTAGGACTGTTTAGCATCTTCTCAGTCTTTGCTATTTTGAGGCAGTACTCCAACAGAGGACACAACCCTCCCCACCCTACTGCATTCTAGTACCAAGCTTCCCTTGTCAGTGATCCAGAAATTTCATTTATAGATTTCGAACAAGTTTCTTTTCTCCCTTGTGCACAAGATAGTCACTCTCTGTGGAAACTTGGAATATTTCCTACAAGCTCTCATTCAGGATTGGAATAAACGTGTCTGGGGACTAGTTATCTTTCTTATCCTCGTAAAGTACGTTGGGGCTACCTTCTCCTTTGCATGTGCTCTCTATTTATAAAAAGCTGCATATGAATGTCATTATTTTACTCGGATCAGTGCCTTTATTCTGTGTCAGACATCCAATGCCTAACACCTTGATGGAACAGAATGTGGCATGCTCATTTTTCATGAAGTGCTGCCTGTCTGAAACCTCCCAGATCATTAGTGTGTGCAACATTCAACATTATACATTTCAGTACTGTCTTTCCAGATAAAGAGGCAAAAATTATCCGTACAACTTGCAATATGTCACTTAGATCTGGAGGTTTACATACATATCGGAAACATCAGTATTTTACTTAAATAGGTAATTACAAACTCCAAATCCTGCATTTGTTTCACTGGACAAATAAAAAAATCTAGCCATTATTCTTCATGTTGAAAGAATTACCTGGTCTTTGTCTTGAAACTTCTCTGTTGGGCCAAACTGTATGAGTCCCATATAACATAATCTTTGAAGGTTTTCCACCACTGAAAAGATGTACCTCCTGCAGCAATGTTAGGAGGATTACAATTAGCACTCATGAAAACTCTAACAACGATGCCAGAAAACATGCCATTTCCAGGCAGCAACCCGAAGTTTCAGGAAACCCTGCTTTTTTGAAACACGGAGTTTTCAAATTTCTAAAGTGGTGTTTTGTTTGAATTGACAGCTTACAGAAAATATATAAAATCCTCTCCTCAAATCCTAAATACAATATTTTAGCCAAATACTAACTAAAATTTTGTTAGCAAAGAACAAAATTAGCCACAAATACCATATGTAAAAATGAATCGAAGTCAGAACACCAGCGGATCTGCAGAGAGTTTTGTGTTATGAAAAGACATGAGTAAGACAACATGACTGCTAAATATGGGCTGATAAGCCTTCATGTGTGTACAAGCAAAGAACTGGGCAACAATCCTTGCAGTTGCAGTTGCCTAGAATTACTGCTCCAAGAAACTTAGAGCTCTGGCAGAGCAAAAGTGCAACATTGCCCATGCTGTATATGGCAAAATTCTGGACATTTCAGGAAACTTTTGCAAGATCTAGTTTCTGAGAGTTTGTCAAAAATTCAGCTTTGCCCACATTTAACTCAGCAAGATCTGTGCAGTTAAATGGGAATTGTATTTTGGGAGGAGTTTTCTCTGGGGCTCAGAAAGACCATTTGACAAGCTTAGAAATACTGAAGCAAATCTGGCTGAGTTAGAAGTGAATGGGGGGGGCAAAGTGACAACTTGGTTATGTGTCATACTGTTTTGCATAAACCTATCAGAAAGAGCTGCAGATTTCAGAAAATACCATAAATCCAGTTTCCTTGTTACTAAGGTTTAGCAATAATAGGTTAGGAATTGCAAACCTGAGCTGGCCACAAGTCCTGACAGCTGACATTGTCTGTCACTATTCACTCAGCAATGACATGTTTGCAGGTTTGCAAAGTGACATATAAGCCTCCAACCATCCTAATTCTGTTAGCAATGACTTTCTGGGAAAACTAATACGGTGCTGTTGATTCCCCCTATTCAAATAACTTTTCATTAATGTTGCTTTCCCTTAGTATCTTCAGTCCAATCTCAATTTTTAAATCTCCTAGATGAGGAATGGCAAACAATGGCAGCCGTGCCACTGGGAGCATGAGTAGAAATGGAATGGTATGTATAACAGGCAGGAACTGCGAAGTGTGGCATCTTCTGAAAGATTTATGAAGGACAGCAATATTTAGACTCTATTAAATTCTGAATTTAGCAGCAGTCAGGAGTGTGTTTTATACGGAAGTAACATCCTGCTGATGAGTTATGAAGGACAGAACCTCCCAGCACTCAAACACTGCCTGACAGCATGCATGAATATTGTTTATTAGTTTCTTACTACCTTCTATTTGTGAGAGAAAAAATACAATTTGGCACACTATCCTTAGAAGATTGATGATCCTTGTCTTAAGTAACAAAGTTCGCTTTGACACAAAAAGGAAATAACTGAGAAAACAGTCAAACACTGGTGTTTCCTCCCTAGAGCCATTTACTTTGACTCATCTGCTTACCTTTTGTAGAGAAGCTGCTGTCGGACTGACCTTGGAAGAAATCTTATCAGAGTGTGCTTTTTTAGTGGATCATTTAAAAAATCTTCCAGACCATCCACCTAGAATTATTTTAGAAGTTAATCAAAATGTGAAATATAACTAACGTTTAAAAGTATTAAGCTTTGCAACCAGAACCGTCCACTGAAATATTTTCTAAGCAAACATTACTGCTTTTGTAAAATGCTTAAACGTTATTCTTGTTAATCAACGAGGCAGAATAATCAGGGAGATTATAAAAAGCTCTTTGCAAACCATTATCTTAAGAATTTGCAGTATTACAGGGCTATACATTTTTTTCAGCATGGCTATAAAAGCAACTAACTTTTCTGTAAAAGAAACTATCAAGAACTAAAGTGTCTACTCTGCAATAGCTAGTTTTGCTAAAATAGACTAAACTGATATTTGTTATTGCTTGTAGGCATAGTTTGTGTTATCAGACTTTAAAGTAAAGCAAATGTAAAATAAAAAAAGCACTATACCTTGTAGCTGACTTGTACTATCTGAACAAAGAGTGAGAGGGGCAAGCAGAGAAGAATGTCACTAACAAGAGCCCATCCAAATCCAAACTCTCTGTGAACTGGCAGAGGAGGGACGTAGCGCATCCACGACATATCATCCACATACACTAGGAACAAGAAGACTGGCTTAGATTCAGATAGGACAAGCCTAATACTTAACACTAATAGCGTTCTGCTTGAACACTCACCGTAAAACATTTGGCAGCTCATAGTCTGGAAATCTGAAAATCTAAAATGACCTGAGAATTATCTAGGCCATTGATTTTCAATCTTTTTTTTGAAGTGGGACTTTTACAGGTCTTTTTCAGGGTTTGTGAGGACTCCTGAAAAGCACATTTAAGCCTACTAACAGTAAGTCCACCCTTCTCTCTTAGCTTACACAGACATTTCAGAGGATGCCTGAAAGCAACCAATATAATGAATTCCCATGTTCTGAAGTATGAAGGTGGCACTTAGACCACCCGCAGAAGATTCTGTCTTTCACTAAGGTAATCTGTTCCAAGACTTAACTATCCTTAAATATTAAAAAACCCCACAACAACTACTGAATACCCCAACTTCTTATTTCTTTTTCTATACCCAATAGCATGGAGAACAGTTTATCAACTACCTCTAACATGCTTTTTTCACTTTGGAAGACTTGTATCCTGTTCCCTTTACTATAACTTCTTTTTTGAAAAGAAACAGAAGGTGGCAACATTTTCTAAGTTAGTTTAAGCAGTAATTATATAACTATGGCTTCAGTGTAGATCTTTCCCTAAGAAAATGAAATCTAAGCCATTTCTCCAAATTATTCCAAATCTCCGAGATTATTCTGAATTCAAATCCTGCTCTCTGACTTACTAGTAAACTTTCCAGATTTTTATCACCCACAATTTGAGTCTACTGTATTTCACTACCCAGAACTGGGCCGCTATATGACAACCCTTTCAATTTAAGAACAAACCGTTAATAATGGCTGAGTATTTATTTCAAGCATTTGTGTTCCTGCCTTCAAGTGTTTTCACTGAAGTCATATTGTCAAACAGTTATGGAAATACTGCACTGAACCATGGCAAAGTCTGTAGGAAACTCAGGGTGTGCCATTTCTTACCTGTTTGATTAGGCAACTCTACTTCAGTCTCCTGCACAGAGATTTCAGGATTCACCACAGTTGTCACAATTTCTAAGGTGCCATCTGGTTGTGGTTCAAGTACAGCTGCACTCACATCCAGCCCCTGTTTGCTGCCTTTTTTCTCACCATCACTACCTCCTTTTTGCTGGGTGCCATTTAAAGGGTGCCCATAAACTAAGTACCAGAGGAACATGTGCACCATTCTTAAACGGGGCATTTTGGGAAGAAAGCCAAGAGAACGCCCAAGTCCTGGAACTGGGAGGGAAGATTAAGTACCAAACAGAAATAAAAAGAGGATTAGAACAGGAGAAATAGATACCTCTGCAAAACTGGTGTGGAGAAACCTGTAAGGGAAGATGGGCAGCTGAAAGTAAATATTACAAATAACATATAAAACATAACAAATACAATAAACATTACAAATATTAAGTCACAAGGAGTAGCGAATATAAATATTGAAGTTTACAACTGTAAAAAAAATAAGCAGCTAGGAAAACACTGGATAGTGAGATTGCTTTAGTGTAAACCCAATTTGTCTTCTATAAAAGAAGAAAAAAACCCCAGTTGTACCTTAGGAAAGCCTAACATCTCAAAGTGATTTTTAATAGTAGATGGGAAAGTGAAAGATGACAGAAAAAGCAAAGGTAGCTGTACCTGTAACAGGGTGATAATTTTTTAGCTGTGTTATGCCCATTTTTTCATCAGTTTTTCTTGCCCGACTATTATTATCAGCTTTACATGAGCTTTCTGGTGTTTCTCCCGAATCAGGAACTGCCTCTTGCCCCAGGTTTTCTTCCTCAGCATGGTCCTGGGATGTTGGTGTCTGGGGAACTTTAATCCTGTATTAAAACCACACAGCACTATGGTAAAAATTAAGCAGAGTTCAATTCCTCTTCTTTCCTGACTTGAGGAGATGCTCAGCATCTTGCTTCATCTTTGTGCTTCCATTTCTCTCTTGCTAAAGAAGATACTTTTCTTTTCTTTTGCTTGTTTTGTGTTTATCTCCTCCGCATAGTTCTGCATGTACTAGGTAAGCCAAGTTCCCCACAAGCCATCCAAACCATCATTGCAACTTGCCTGTTTGCGGTGCTTGAGTTGGAGATTCGGAAACGCACCTGCTCGATGGCACTTCTTACGAGGGAGTCGTTAGGACTCACTGAAGGATGCACAACAAACTCTACCTGTTCAGAGGTAGAAGAC
Organism: Athene noctua; assembly: GCF_965140245.1. Classification (NCBI taxonomy): domain Eukaryota; kingdom Metazoa; phylum Chordata; class Aves; order Strigiformes; family Strigidae; genus Athene; species Athene noctua. Next base: position 18,781,513 of record NC_134051.1, on the reverse strand, counting down.
AAACAAAACATATTTATGGAGATATTGGCTCTTAATCAGCTGCATAAATGAACAGACAGCTAATTAACATTAGCCACGATGGATGAATCCCATGAAGGTTTAGTAATCCACAGGATATTAACACTTTTGGATCAAAACTCCCATTGCTAGTTTGTATTAAACAAGAGGCCAGACTGTATGGTCTCTGTACCCATAAACAGTTAATATCCTTTCTACAAACGTCAGGTTTTTGGGTTTTAATCATCTGAAATATTTGGGGAACAAACACTTATGCAAATATTAGGCTGAAAGGGATAAATGAAAAGTCATACCCCATAAGGCCAAACCACGCACAATTCAGATTAATAAGATTTTCTGTGCTCTGCAGTAATTGTGCAGCAAGTAATTTTCTAAAGATTCTCACATTTCACACTAGAGCTACAATGACAAGTCTCAGCTTTACAGCTACATTTTACATCCATAAACCTCAGTAACAGCAGATTTAAAAAAAAAAATAGATCACATTCTAGAAATTTCAACTCAGAAGCTAACTTAAGATTTCTCATATACTCTCAGTTTTCAAAAGGGAATTAAACAGAATTGTGTTGCAGCCTGGCAGTGCAGGGAGAGAACCACAAATTGCATAACTGGTAAGCAGCTGAATCTCTTAGAAGGGAGATTCAGAGACTTGATCTCTGAACTATTCCTTGGTCTCACAATTATCTGCAGCACAGTAACTGAAAGCACTAATCTGTTTTTCACAGTAGCTTAGTTTGGGACATGTAGCTTCTGGGCAGCTTGACTGTGGGTTCTGCTACAAAAAGTGAAGTCATCCATGTATGTCAGCAAAAAGGACCAAAACATTTTGATAAACCAGGAGGTTGTGAGAAAAGCTGCTTCTGCTGCCAGGATTTGTGCAGTCACCTTTTTACTAATGCCATCTTGAATAACTGTAGTACGATAGAGTCTGAGGAGCCCCTCTCGTGCAAGCTTCTGTACCAGTCGTATGATAGACTTTTTGCAGCATTTCGTGGAGACACCTTCTTGCTTCTCTTGATCCATGACCATTTTCTGAAGCCTAAAAGATGCAAAAAATACCATGCATTTTAAGCCCAGCAATGCTCCAAACTGCCTAAGCCGTTTGTTAGAGGATCCAAGGCGAAAGGATATTTCCTTACTTCTAGCAATTACTGCTCACTTCCTTTTGCTGTAGATAACTGGTAACTTAGCTTTGAATTTCTGCTGTATTTTCTTTGTAATCAAGCTGGTCCTTTTCAGGTGAGGACTGCTGTTCTGCTGACAGCAAATTCTCAATGCCTGATTTCTGTGTACATACTGCAGTTATGAATCCAGCCTCCCTAAGGTCAGGAAAACCTACAGCTTTTTCAAGTGGTGATTAAACATACACAGTTTATATTTCCACTTGTGAGCTCAGTTCAGCTTGGGGCAGAAAGAGTTTACTTAGTGGCGTTCAGAGCTCAGAAACTGCACATGCATTCACAACATAGATACTCATATCCAGCTCACTTCTTGCCTTGTAGCAGCCTGCAGGAGCGTGCTCTTACCCCAGTCTCCTAATGCTGGTTTTGATGCACTTTTTCACAAACGCCCCAGGCCCTACTTCTGACTCTTTCAATCCTGAAGAGTCAATTCTGAGAAAGATACGGAAGGGTATTAAAGGAATAAGGCCGTAAGTGAACATATACATGGACTTCAACTTTATCAAAAGACAACCATATCCTGGTAACCAGCAAATTTCCTTGGCAGAGACTGCGAAGGGGCAGAACTTTCACTGGTGCTGAGGGAACCTGTGAGCTACCTGTTGGCAGCACTGAAGGGGACAGCAGAGACCCAAAATATCTTCTGAGCGTGCACATGCATGTGACTAGATCAATCAGTGATGAGCTGCCAGAAGACAAGGCTCTAATTTTACAACACTGCAATTGAACTAGATGACAGGTTTCAAAACTCTCAAACCAGAAGAGAACAAGGCCATGATTTCTTACTGAATTCCTAAGCAGGCAGCCCTGTGTGTCTTGACGTGCCAGGATCTCATGTGCTGACACAGAAGATGGATGGTGCAATCCTATCTGTGACAACAGAGTCCTGCCAGTTTGGAAGCTGGGACTCCAGGACAGCACCAGAATTTCCATTTCTCTTTGGAGGTAAATCTTAAAAGGCTGAAAGATGTTATAACATTCAGGGAAGTATCTTTAGTCCAGACAAGGCAAGTCAGAAGACCTATAACCACATAACCATGCAAAGAAAAGCAAACCAACGATGACTGACATGAAGATAGGAGTCTCTACAATCCGTGATGGAATAACACATGAACATGGTTGTTGAAACCATGCAGAAATTAAAAAACAAACAACTTATGGAGATGAAAGAATCCTCAAGCAGGGAGGTGCTGTATCTTACTATGTGGCCCCAAGCACTGGCATACTGGGAGCAGAAAAAAAGTTCTCTGATCTCTATTTATGGGACAAATATCATATAAAAATTCACTTGTGTAATTATCTGCACAGAACTATTACTGCTTCCAAACAGCTGATTAATTTTTAAGACGCAGTATAACTGCAACCTCCCACACCTTCCGTGTTCCAGCCTCTGCGGCATTACAGCATATAGAGCCATCGGGGAGAAGAAAAGCCAACAATGGAATAAGCACACAGGTTACTTGCTGAAGTAGTGATTCCACTACCAGAATGCAGCAGGCCCCCAGTACACAGTTCTCAGACGGACTCACGTGAACAAACTTTCAATGAGCCGGAGGTTCCGGACAGCTTCCACAATGAGATTCCGGCGCTTCAGCAGCCTGTACGTTTCATGAGACCTCTCCACTGCTGTAGCTTTGGAACGCTTTTCCTTCTTTGGGCCACACATCTTCTAGTGCATAGTACGGACAAACCAAAAATTTTACATGAGCTATTCAATGTCTTCAGCTAAACATTGGTTCCTTGCACAGTAGCATCTGAGGAATTCTGAGTTTTGATGTATTTATTTGTAACGAACTAGTCAGATGAGGATTATCTTTTATTTCCCCTTCAGAAGCAGGGAGACAGACCAGCTGGTATGTACCACTTGTGTGTACAGACAGACATTAAGTGATGACATGCATTAAATCAACTCAGGGGATCGGGAGAGCACAAGGGAACTAACCCAGAACTGTATTTTGGACCTCTACCTCCTTATCTCCTGGAATAATTTTCACTTAGAACTACAGTGCAGCCAAAATATGAATGTACTTTGAAATTAAATTTAAAAACCCAAACCAATCCCATAAATGAACACAAAAACTATAGCTTGAAGTCTTGCTGTTAAAAGTACATAACTTAGCTCAGACAGCTGTACCAACAAGAAAATAGTAAGACATGTAATCTTACCTTGGGGTCTTCGAGTCTGACCTCCTCCACCACAGCCACATCCCCATCTTCATCAGTGGAATGAGCACAGGTGGAAAGATTGGACTCCTGCTTTAGAGTTTCCAAAGTAGAACTCTCCCCTGAAACCTTGTCTGGGAGCTCATCGGGTTCTTCAAGAATTTGAGGGGAAGGCAGTTTCTTCCTCTGAGACTTCACAGCTGTTGGCTTTGAGCCTGGTTTAAGGGCAAACAGCCTTGTGATTATTCTGCTCTCAGCTTCTTGTAAACGTTCAGCCTCTCTCTCTAGAAAAGGCATTCCCCCATCCACCCAGGTAACTGTACTTAAACGCATTCTGCTTTATTTTTCACATGTTCTTCTACCCTGCTAGAAGCAGTGGTTTGACCATGAATGACTGCATTCAGCCTCCAAAAGTAATGTTTTAAAAAAAAAAAAAAAAGGGAACTCCCTGTCCTCAAATAATTCACTCCATGCAGAAGCCTCTCTGCAGGCAGACTTAGAAGACAATGAAGGCCCAGATTAGCTTATGCAGAAACTGCTGTCTGAAGAAAGAAGAGTTTCTGTCACAAAGATTCTCCTGTCAGAAACCTGAACTTACTGACTCAAAGCAGAACGAGAACAAGAAATTAGTATTGCTCCAAAGATAAGCTACATAAGAAATGGAAATCTGTTCTCCTCTTTTCCCTTGGAGTTTATCAGAGAAGTTGTAGGAACATTCAAATAGTTATATAAATTTTAAAAAATAAACCACCATATCATCTTTAAAATATGTCCCCAAAAGGCTGGTAGGTTTCACATTAAAAAGTTCCAAATTACTAAAGAAAAAGATGAAGCAGTTAGCTTCAGGGGACAAGGCATTTTTGTTACAATATGCTCAGGTGAGTAAGGCTGTGGGTCAAGTCATCCCAAGCCTGTTGCTGCTTGAAGGTAGTTAGTTACCATCTTACCTGGTCTTAGACAAGAAGTCAGTATTACTCTATGCACACTCACCCCACTTGAAAGTTCACACCAGTACATGAAAAAATACATTTTGCACAGACTCTAAGGCTCAATACCAGACATTTCCAACTGAAAAAAAGCCCACTGCTAAGAGGGGAAGAATTTTTATATGATACAATTTAAAAAAAATGTTAACTGGCTGGTGTGTCAGCTCCTGTGCCATTTCCACACCTAAGATGACATTTACATATCTGATGGAATGAAATGATGTGTTTTACAGAGAGGCACATCCCACCTTTTTCCTTAGCAAGGAAGAAATAGAGTATTTCAAGAAAGACAAAGTGTGTTCAAATCCCTTCTAAAGACTTCAAGGACGTTAAAAACTAAAGCTCTACCAAGACGGTGCTCTCTGATGGGCACAGCCCAAGCTGTAAGATATTTTGAAAAACAGAGCCCATGCCAGATATCTTGTCACTTCAGCACAGAACATCCAAGGAAGATATAAAATTTACCCAAGGATGCTGATCCTCTCAGCAGCTTAAAGCCAACCTGACTGCTAGCTACACACTGTCTCCCTGCTATGCTCGTTTTTAGCCACACGGTCCTGCCTCCTTCCTTGCAACAGTTTTGGAAGTTGTCTGACCCTCTTGCAGAATCATTTCAGTCCTTCAAGCCAGAAGGAAAACAACTGAATATCCAAGGAGCACAGTGTGTGAGCTCATTTCATTTGCGTGGGGAAAAGGGGAGAAATGACATAGGGGTAAGGAGAAGCAAATTATGGTCTCAGTGAGGAGTGATAATCAGAAACACTATTTGGCACACAGACACCAGAGCACACTTCAGCCCTGAGAATCTCCAGAGATTATCACACTTAGAGTATTCCAAAAGGGTAATGATTCTGGGAGGAAAGAGAACAGCAAAAACGCATTGCAATAATCAAATAAGTGTAAAAAATCAGTATGTGACCAAAAACTTTAATGGAAGCTAATAGCCTTCTTTTTCTTTAATAAAAGGATCTGTAAGAAAAAGGCAAGATTGTCTCCAAATTTCAAAATAATGATCTACCTTTAGCTGGTGTTGACTGATGGATATCATCTTGCAAACTTGATTTCAACAGAGAACCAGAGTTGGCCTTCTGACCTTTTCCTCTCTTCTTGCCATCTTTCCCTTCTTCTTCATTGTCAGACTCTGAGACCAAAGTATCATCTTCTCCAGGAGACACATCTTCCACAGGTGGGGAATCTTCTGGCACTAAAGCCAAAGTAACCGTAGCTAACTGCTCACTTCTAGCCTTCTCTCTCTCAAACTGACGGTTTAAATCACTCTCCTCTGCAAAAATGTATGAAATATACTTTGTTGTCCTTTGCCGACCTTCATCCTCCATAAAACCCTAAGGAAATAGTTGGAATGTTATTTTACCACCTTATTTATCCATTCTTGCAGTGTTTTCTAGCATCAATAGTGGGAAAATTTTCTAACTGTTCTCCCCTCACATAAAAAGATATCATTATTATTCCTTTTTTTTCTAAATAACAAAAATGTTGACTAACCTTAACATATAGAAACCAAAAGAAATACTGTGCTTGAAAAATAAATAAATCTGCGTTACCTGCACACTAGAATGAAATGCCTACAGTATGTGGGATGTAGAAAAGTCTAAGGAAGAACAAACTATATGTAATCGCACTGGAAATCACTTTTTTTTTTTCCGAAAAAAATCTCTGTGAAATAACTGCAATGCAGAAGTGAATCAGACATAAGTGGAACTGCTGTTACCCTGTCTACTACATCAGGTGCTTTCAAGTATCTGGAAACTCAAACACTTAGCCTATCAATAAGGGAAGATTTCATCTTCACAGGTGACTTAGGAAAAAGTATGTTTAGATCTTCCAACGGTTTATATAGTTGGTTTTTAATTCCACAGAATGTTTTACCAAATGACAAGATCTTAGGGAAAATTTCTCTATTGAGGTACGATGGCAATTATCCTCCTTTGTGAAAAAGGGGCAGGGGGGTGCATGTGAGAAATGACAGCTGAATTTGTTCATCTTGTCAAAATGGAAAAAAAATATTGAAGTATCTGGAAATAAGGAGTTTAATCACCCAAGCCTCTATAAAAGTAACTGGTTTTTTTCCCAGAATTTGCAGGTATTTTCAAAAGGCAAGTAGATTAATCATTTTACCCGTACAGAAGGTCACTGACAAGTCCTTCAGTAGAGGATCTTACAAAACGCAAGTTGCCTTATAATCAAAAATTAAGCAAGTGCCTATTTTGAGTTGAGAGACATTTATGTTCATCTCCATAAAGTACCAGCCCCCAGGTCACCTGGGTTGCCCCAGCTTACAGTGAATGACTTTGGTCAGTCTTTGAGGCCAGGTGAAGCAGGGCTGAGGCCAGTTCCTCTGCCCCATCTCCTTCTGGAGGGCAGACCTGCATCTCAGTGCTGGGAACAGTTCTGTTCTGTGCAGCATCCGGCAGAATCCCCCCAGCTAGTGTGGATCACCAGAATGCACACTCCATACTGACAGAAAATCTAGGGCGATGTGCTACGGTCTTTATTACTTAAGCACCCAGTCACAAACCAGTGTGAAATACCTCTGCATCTGGGTCAGCAAACTATGAAATGTCAAGGCAGCTAACCAGGAAAGAATACAGAAACGGTGTGCTAGAACAGCAGATACATTACATTCTAACAACTGGGCCTAGTCCTCAGATTACAGTAAATTAAAAAATTAATACTTTTTGAACACTTGTCTTACATACCTTTTCTTCAGTTGAAGTCATATTCTTATCAGTCTTACCAGGACTCTTTCACAGACAATTCTCAAATCGCTGGTCTTTTGATTGTTTGAGGTTAACAATGTTATAACATAGTTCCACAATAACCACGAATCTATCTCCAGCTTCAGTAACTATCTAAATGATTTTATTTTAATCTTACCTTGACAACTTTGTATCTCTCCAGAAGACGACAGAGCATCCTTGCTTCTAGCTTCCCCACATTCATAGCCAAGCGAATTTCTGCCTGAGAAATCCCTTTGGTTCCCCTACTTTCAACTGTTTGAGAAAGGAAAACCAAAAAATATCTCAGGGAAATAACCTGACCAAAATATAGATATTTATATATATATTTGTATATACATTCATATTCATTCTGAATAACTGTATATACCAAAATATAAAATTTAACATTTCCCACTAACAACTAAGGACATTTTCACAGACATATAGGATGTACAGTCAAATACTGTCATAAACCACGATTTTATGCAAAGCAGTGCCCCAGCAGAGTGAGGTCTGAAGGCGATAGCTTCACATTGAAACCAGGGGAGGATTTTTCCTCTGAGAGCTTTCCACAGTTAAGATATTAATTTCTCCATTATGAGAGGAAAAAAAGATAGAAGAAGGAACACTGTCTTCTCCATCACCTTTTCTCATTCCACCACAACCTCCTGCTTCTGCCATGCTGTTTTATTTGGGTGGTACTGAGGAGCACCTATAGCTCCAGTCTAAACTGAACATAAAGCTCTTCTTTTCCAGGAAAAATTGACACTTTGATACATAAAAAGAAATAAGAATTAAAAATAAACCCCACAATATATACCTTTCTTTTATACATACAAGGAGTAAGGCAATAGTAAAAATCTTTAGCATGTCTTACTATATCACCTACTTAGCTCGTAAGCCTGGGTGAGCATATCCCTTTCACAAACAATATCCACAGGCTGAACTGCTTTTGTGATGATCTCCTCTTCATCATCATCATGATAATCTTCCATTTTCTTCCGAAATTCCTTTACTAATTTAAGGCAGCGGACCATGACATCAGTCCCTGTGAACATGGATGTTAGTAACAACTCAACAAAATGCAGGGTGTGTGTGTGTTTAAACCATTTTACTTCTTTCAGCAGCATGAAGTAGCGGTGCAACAGAACAAATAACCAAAGACAAGTGGTTATTTCTAGGAAGGGTCTGCAACAGCATTTCCCTAGATATGAATCTGTCAAAATACTGACTAGCTGAGTTTTTGAGGTATTCCAAACCTTCACATCTGTGTCAACATTAGGACTGCCCAATACAGAGATTTATGAGCAGAACGGAAAACTCTACAATAACAGGAGAAATTCCAACAGCACAAATAAATCAGTGAAAGGATTAAGTGCTGATCCACAGTATTACATCTCCAGAACACATATCTGACTGTGAGATCACTCACTGGGTATAAAACCACTCCTTTTTTTCTACAGACTCAAAGCATTTTCACTCATGTGACTTAAATGCAAGTCATATAATGAAATAAAACTACATTTGAAGATATAGAACTCGTACAATAAGCTACCTGGTTGCAAAAGTGGTCCTTAACACAGGATTGCCCTTCCTTGGCAGTCATCAAAGCAGGTATCAGTTGGTGGGCCCTATCAAATGTTACTGTGAGTTCCAAATAATTAAAAATCCCAGGATCTAAAAGAACTCTCAGTTTATTGTATGTCCTAGCACCTTCTGTATCTGTATGTTGGAGGAGACATACACAAAGCAACTAGCATTCTGAAGAAAAGGCTCAAATAGAAGAGTCCTACTCCATCCAGTAAGCCCTCACAGCATAACTAAAACGTACAGTTATGTTGCACAGGTCCAACATCACTTGGAGAAGAGCTTCTTCTCAGCCTTTGTCTGCTGATTCCCCAACACATGCTAACAGTTATACTATGAAAGCTTTATGTGCAACCACGGATGAGCAGCTGAGCTTCTACATTCCTTGTGCAAAATCCTCACCTACTCTCTGCACCTAGGAAATGGCCAGGTTTGCCACCTCTATAGTGTACTGTAAGTATACGCAATGAAAATGGAGACACAAAATTGTTGTGTACAAGGACAGAACACACTGCTGCCAGCCAGCCAAGAGCATCACACATGATTGAATCCCACATCTTAACACGTTACTGTGCACTGGCTGGGCTGAAGTAACTCTGCCTACTTTACCCTTCTGGGACCTCACAGAGGAGTGGGGACAGATGACTTCAGGAGAGCTGGAGCGATGCTGCTCCCTGATGTAAGGATGACCCACTATCACCAGTGTCATCTAGCTCCTGCTGAACAACGTAGAGACCAGTGGTAAGGGAGAACTAGGTTACTGTAGACTGCCAGCTTAGCAAGTTGCAGTGATTCAGCAGCTCCTGCAGAAGTAGCCAATTCATCCTGCAGCAGTGGGTGGGAACACCTACAGCCATCCCTATTCCTCTGGCACAGCCCTGCTGTGAAAAATGCCAGGTGAAAGCTGTAGTTGAAACCATTAAGCTGATGAATTTTACCTTATGCATATATATATGATCAGTTACTGAAGCCTAGCTGACATGAAGTTAATTCACAGTAACTTTATCATGTGACTGAGCTCCAGGCCAGACAATTCCATTATTTCTCCTCAATCTGAATCCCTTCTCTGCCAGCATCCTAAGATACTGCTTAGGATAGTAATTAAGTGCTGACATTTTGGTAAGGCTACAGGCACTGTTATCACATTCTCTGTATTTCCATTAATTTTCACTTGAAGCAGTATTTATAAAAAACAAACCACCACCACACACCAAAAAGCAGATGGTCTGGCTTCATCCTCAGTGTGTCCCACATATTTCTATCTGCTTTTTCATAGAACTCCAGAGATGACACTATCTTGATCTCTGATGAAAATCAGCTATTATTAATTCATCAGAGTTTAATACCTAGTGGGTTTTAAGGCGTTTTGGGGGATTTTCAGCTTTTTTATCTGTAAGATGGAACGATCATTCAAGTGAAAGGTACATCAGGTGGCATTTTTCATGACAAACTTAAGCAGTAAATGCAGCTGCCATTGAGTTGATCTCTGACAAAACACAAAACACCTCCTGCCTTGTGGGATGCCACCAAGTTTATAAATGGACTTATATTTTCTTGTCTTCAAGTAAATCCTTTAATTGGAAATTAGATTTTTTGCTACTGATTATAAACTCTTTCAGCAATACTATCTGTTTTTTGGGGGGGTTATTTGCAAGTGTTTTCAGCTCATTAGAACATCTGTGAAACTTAAGTGAGTATGAGGAGGTATAACCAAATATAACCTGGTGCAATACGACTCAAACATAGCGTAAGAGAGAATCCAGGTTTTTGTCCATGGCAATGCTAAACAGCCTGACTAAAGGTATCCCTGTCATACAAGCCCCTGTATGTTGAGACACTTGCTCAAACCAGAAGTATGCTGTGTACAATACTTATTTTGCAAAAATGTGATAATTTTTCCCATATATTTTATTGTATACTGATCTATTCTATTTTTTTTTTTTTTTGAGGATCACCACTGCCTTTTTGAAACTGTGAACTTAAAGTGAATTTTCCTGCGCAAAACTCCCTCTGATATTCTCATATGAAGGAGGTAGACCTGTGTATTTCACGACAAATGAACTCGTCCAGTCACTCCCTTATTTATTGGGTACAATGTGGGAGATTTCTCTCTGAACCGTGCTAGATGCTGCATCTACTTCTGGCTGTTGCTCCTCTGTGTTCATATTACAATTTTCTACAGAGGGATTTCCATCCCCTAGACTTAAAAGATTTGAAGAAATCTTTTGTCTTATCAAGAGCCTTAATCCAACTCCATGTAACTGGCGTTTGCTTTTGTCTTCCTGAAGTTCTCACGGTTTTATTGCCTCTTTCACTTCTTCCTTCATGATCACTCCTATTCACAAAGACCATGTAATTTGCAATGTTTAGTTCCTATCAGATTTTTTTTTATTTTTTCACAAACAGTTCGCTACATCTCTGAAAAAACACACTGTTCATCTTTTAGAACTATTTTCCTTTTAACCCTTGCAGATCTGCCTTTCGGATTTCCCTGTGAATAAAGATTTGGTTCAGATTTCTTTAAGCAACTGCATTAATTCCATTGGTGACACTATCCTTCCTCTTACTTTCTATTATTACTTCTTGTAGCTTTTCCCCAAGCAAGTTTTATCTGCATCTTTTTCTGAGAGCAGTTGCTTTTTGTTCCCTTTCTTCATGCAGTTTTGTTCTTCTCTGTCTTTCCACTACATGTCTGGAAGTCATCAGCAGTTCTTGCAAATCTATTTGAATTCAAAGCTGGTTGTGCATTAAACTATCCCTCAGTAGACTATGGGGTTTTTTTAATAGCAGTTGTTGGTTATCTTGCTTACTTCAAGAATTCCAAAGCAGTGCTGTAGAAGCTTACTTTTCTAATTTGATATGAAAGTTCCCAGAGAAACTTTGTATTCTCATGACTTACAGTAAAAGCCAATTGCAGCAAAAGCCATAACTAAGAGGGTTTGTTTCTTTAGCTTATTTCTAATGGTCTTTTTTGTTTCATATAACTTTTTTTTAATGTATTTTGGTTAAGTTTATTGACTTATCATTCAACTTCAACCTGAAATGTCAGCCGACTGCTCTTCGTTCCTAGTCTCTGTTTTGACTTGAGGAGGGTTATTAATCACAATCCACTGAAACAGCTTGCACTGATAAACAAGAAACTTGCCTGCAGCCATTTCTTAAAAATCTGGAACAAATTCTTAATTTGAGTGGGCTGCAGTGTTCTACCTTTATTAACACCTTTTTCCACATAACTGCGTAGAAAGATTTTCACTGATGCGCCTTTTAAGATTTGAAGCTTAGAGAGAGAATGGCATAAATATAACTACACAAAAATCAAGCAAAAATAAGGTTCTAGGTACCTTTCTTTGTCTTGTAGGGTCCTCCATTGGGTTGTATATCTTGTAATGGGATGGATATTACCTTGGCTAGGCCAGCATTCATCATATACTGATACAGACGTTTGAAAGTTCTCTCACAAAGACCCTAATGCAAAGAGAAATGGCAAGAGTCATTGTAGTCCAAAAGCCTCACCTGTAGGTGATTGGTATCAAAGACACTCATACTGCCTGTTCTTAAAACACCGTGTTTTGGGGTAGGGTATCAAAGAAGGATCTTAAAAGCCTGCTAATGCTGACACCGGGCACGGTGTGAGATGCTTCTGGAGTGTGTTCTGTCCCACCAACTCTACCTTCCAAACAAGCAGCAGTAACTTGATCTAGTAGGTGTTGAAGATCCTTCTTTTGATATCCTACCCCCAAATTTTGTGCAACTTTAAAAACACAGGCAGTATGAATGACTGTCTTTGCTACTGATCACCTAGATTCTGTATGGGTGAGAATTTAAGAGAGTAATGAATCTCACCAATTCGTCCCTCAAGTTTCCTAATGTTTCCATCTGGTTTGAACGAGCACTTAGCATACTTGAGAGCTTCTCCATCAGAATATCGTATTTGCTCCTCCTAAGCAAGAAAATTATTTTACATGTAAGCATGCATGTAACTTTATAAACAGAAGTTATACCTTATACAAAACATATACAAAATGTCAGTCACTAGCTAAAGTATGCTGAAGCGTTCTCAGATTGTTTTAAGAATTATAGTTTTCTTTTCCTTCTGCAAATAGCACATGAGAATTTGTCACTAAGAAGAGACCCTGAAGGAACAATTACTCAGCCCAGACTGTTATTTCATTGGCAATACACAGAAGCACAAGTTAGTCATAAACAAAATGGGAGAACACTCAAAATTAACAGAATGATTAGTGCCACAGTAAGAAGAGTTAGGCTTATGTAGGCAGGTGACAGGCACTAGAATACCCTAGTGTTTACAGCTCCAAGACAAGCTTAGAACTGTCCAGCATTCTGGAGAGGAGTTAATAAAGAAATTGAGAAGAGTTAATACCGAGAAACTTTGATGATTCTGTGGCAATAGAGCAAACTTCCATCACAGTAAAAGGTCACAGTCTACCCAGGAGATCTTTCAAACGTCTCAGTAGCACATACCTATCGACATGAAAGCGAGTCAGAAGTAGAAGAATTGAGTGTTGCTGTGCTCCACTTGGTAGTCTTATGACATGGGACTGCATTGTTATGAGACCATTTCTGTCCAGTACTCTTCGGTGATAATGAATTTTTCCAGCATCCACCCTAAAGAGAAGATGGCAAGGTATCTATAGGCATAGGAACTTGTGCAAATAAACTCTAATTATCCAGTATCCCAAAACACTTTACCTAAGGTATCTATGGTCTTAGTGACATGTTAATTTATAAAGTGACAATCTCAAAATTAGGAAGCGCCAAAATAAAGATAACCTGTGAAATTGATTTTCGTAGTTAATCCAAGTAAATAAGAGAAAATACCTCCAGTTTTAACCCTCCAGTCTCTATGCACAGTCGGAGTGTCATGACATGGTCTGATCAGACAGCTGAACCAGCAATGAATCCCCAGGCTCTCCTTCTCCATCCTTTCTTTCTAACTCCTGGCCACACCACAACCACTGCCCCCCCTGGTATTCATCTCATTCCTTGGTGAGCTGACTCAGGCCGCTGAACTGATAGAGAAGTATCCACACAAGATTTCTCCTCTGCCCCCACCATTTTAGTTACCTAAAAGAGCTTCCTAAGTGGCAAAAAACAATGCCAGGGTGGTTTGCAAGCTATATACACTTCACCTCCTAAAAGCAGTGAAACCTTAACAGCAAATATTCTCCAGCACTGCAATACAAAACCACAAGCTCTCCAAGAGGCTGTGCAACGCTCCTCCATCAATGAAATACATGGTCTGATCCGGGAGCTGGTAACTCGGGCTCCCATTCAGGTCATACAGGGGAAGATGTAACACTGGGCAAACGCTGGGGACAAAAGGTGGGCGTCCGAGAAACCTCTTCAAAACTCAGGCAGGATAAGATGCTTCCTTAGCAGTTTAGAAAAGGAAATAAAAAGCATTGTTCCATCTCAAATTTGAAGAAAAAGTTATTTGGAGAAAGCAAGAACTTTCACAAAATCAAAACTTGTGTATTGACCCAACAGACAATCTCTGGTTCCATGAGAAAATATCAGGAAGTATAATGAACTCGAGGAAGAGATCGGTATACTGCTAGCAGTACAGGCCCCAAGAACCAAGTGCTCCTGGTAGTAAGGATGAGACACTACCAACACAGATAGGAGTTTAAATCGATACACAGGAATTCTTAAGCAGACAGATCTTTATAAATAACCAGTGGAAACTTACTGGCTTTGATTTAATTCATACAGCAAGATGCACACTTACTTGAAAGCCCCGCTGTGAAGGTCCCTCTGAAGCTCCCCTTGCCACCTAGCACGACCTAAACGCTCCAATATACAGTAGGAGAAGTCGGGGAGTTTTAAGTCAGGGTCCCCCTCCCAGCCTATGAGAGCTCTGTAACGCTGGTCCTGGGAAGCAACAATGACTAGTTTCTCTCCCCATCTAAGAAACAGAAGGGAAAGTAACAAATTATTCCTAGTGCCACAAAAACACAGAGGTCAATCCCTTTTGCCCCACGAACACAATCCTTAATATAATCTGCACAAACTGAGGATTAAATTCTAAAATTTAAGTTAAAAATCTTTTCATGCCAGATATAAGGATTTCACTCACTTTTCAACAGCTTCTGTATAAGTATAACAAGGCTGCAAATCCTTCCTCCTTATTTGATCAGTGATATCTACTCTCTCTTTAAAATACTGGCAGGAACCTTGTATGCCATCTTTATTATCCAAAATCATATGGACAGGATAAATATCATCTGAAGAAACAGGATCTCTTTTGGTTTCCAGAATTCCTGTCTCAAGGTCTATTTCTTCATATCTGAAATAAAAGCAGAGAGCCAACACTTAACCAAGCAAGGGGAATTTGGAACTGAAACATAAGATTGTCACAAACCATGCTGATACCTCTATGAAATATCTTGGACAAGTGAAACTTTTTGTAAAATTCAAAACTGGAAAAAACACGAAGAGCAGAGTTGTGTTCCTCGAGTATGACTAAACATTATCAGCATGCAGTGTGTATGAGGCAGGAGGAGAGGAATACCTCTGACCTTCAAAAGTTCAAGGATATTGAAGTGGCAAGAATAAAGATACAGAAATACTAATTTACAGAAAAGGAAAACAACAGGTACATCCACCCTGATGAACTGGGACTTATAAATCCCGTTTGTACGCAAGTGGTAAACAGTCAGTGGAACGGAAACCCTGCCGGGACTCCCATGCAGGCCTCCTAAAGAGGTTTCAGAGCCACCCGCCGCCTGCCTGCCCTCAACCAGCTACGGAAGAGCCCTTTCAGCAAAACCCGAGCGGCTCCAGAGCGCGAGCAGAGCCGCCGGGGCGGCCGGAGAGCCAGGCCCGAGTGAGCCCCGGCAGCGGGGCAAGCCCTCAGCGAGCGCCCTGCGGAGCAACCCCGCCCGGCGGGAAGGGGTGAGCGCGGCGGGCGGCGAGAGGGGCGGCCCGGGCCGGCCGGGCCCGGCGGGGCGGGAGGCGCGGGGCCCGCCGGAGCTGCCCTCACCGGTCGTGCAGGCGGAGCGGCGGGCGTGCCCGCGGCAGCAGGTAGAAGCGGACGTCGGGCTGGGCGCTGAGCGCGGCCCAGAGGAGCTGCTGCGTGGCGGGCTCCAGCGGCAGCGGGAAGGGCGGCGTGCGGGCGCGCAGGCGGTGCCACAGCGCGCCCGGGGTGATGCCGTCCAGCCCCTCCAGGGCCACCTCGTCCAGCAGCGCCCACAGCGGCTCCATCCCGCCGCCGCTACCGGCCGCGCGCCCGCGCGCCGGAAGTGACGTCAGCAGCGCGCCGGGTAACCACGGCAACGCGCAAACAGCGCGGCGCGGCCTGGCCCGGCCCGGCCCCGGAGGGTTTCCGTCCGGCGGGGGCTCTGTCCCCGGGTTCCTCCCGAGCCCGGCGCTGCAGAGGCAGAGCGGGGGGGTCGGGCCCGGGGCCCTGCTGGGCGCTGGGGAGAGCTGTCAGTTCCGCCCCAGCGCTGCGGGGCCTCAGCGGGGGCGCGGGAAGGGGCGGTGTGTTGGCGGAGGTACTGTAGTCGGTAAGAGACAAAATACGGGGTTTCTCTTTGTGGTACAGAACTAAATTAAACGTTCTGGTGGTAAGTTTAAGCTTCTGAGCTTATAACAGGGCACTCTATCACAACTTGCAGCAACTTTGGGATACTTGGTGGGAATTACTGGAAAAGTTCCTATTTCCTGAAAAGCAAGCAAGGTGAAATCTTTAATTAAGCACTTTAAATGTATACAGCCTCTGCAGTGAATAAGTTCTAGAGCTAACTGACCTTACGAGTAGTAGCAATTCAGGAAAATCGGCCTTCGGTTGGGCTTTGGGAATGGCCCTTTCAGCTTGTGCCCCAGAATTGACTTGCTTGTCAGTTATAGACTCATTATAACATATGCTTTCCATTTTTAGTATTTTTAGGCTTTTTCAGTAATTTGTGAAGGCATCTGAAAAATAAGTAAAGCGAGTAACACTTCCTCTGGTCTTCAGGAACTTGATTTGCCACACTGTCAGCTTCATGCTTTGTTGAAGGAGGAACTTTTTTCAGTTTATAGCATTCTTGTCTATTGAGGGTGCAAAACCAGTAGTACTCTATAATAAATCATTTTTATACTTCAGTGTGACAATTATGTTCTCATTTCAGCTTTATATTTAGGACATGTTGACCAACTTTGATGAAAAACATGACGAATACTTAATATCCCTTCAGCAGAGAAACCGGTATGATACAGAATTATTACCACCACTGAGTATGTAGTATCTGCAGTGTACTGTCTAATACAGTATCTATTATCAGCAGCTGTGAATATTAGTTTAAAAACTTGGGTTTTAAACTTGTGATGCAAAGTGTGACTTGCTGTGTCTTAAAGTATTCGGGTGATTCTCTTCCCTTTCTTTGCTAAGTACATCAAGTTCTTATTTCTAGAGGAGATCACAGTATTTCTTCAGCATACTTTAAAAGATACATAAATTAATTAACAAAATAGTTATTGTTTCCATGGCTGACAGGGAAGATCTTTGTTTATAGGGCAAGAGGTTCTAGATTCAGAAGTAATTGGCAGCTCACACTGTATGAGGATGATGTTGCGAGGCTAGGTTTCTATGTTGCTGGAAACACAGACAATTGTATGCAAAAGTTGCTAAAGTTAAATGTGTAAAGTTAGATTCTGCTAAGATGGGAGATAAGGACATCTAGGTTGCTTTTGCAAACTTCAGTACCTTTCAGACGAGTATAAAACATTTCTTTTAGTCTTTGTTCCTGTGAACCTTCCTGTCATACCGTAGACAGATGAATTTAATAGGTTAATTCAGAAGGGTGCAGAACATTGTTGCTGGATTCCCTCCTTTACAACAAGCCATAAGATTTTACTCAACATATTACAAATTGAATGGGTTGGTGAAAAGACCAAAAAAAACCTATCATACAAAAGCCACAGTTATGTTAGAACTGCCAATTTTTGAGAACATGGGTTTATTTTGTATATGGTCTCCTAAAGCAGTTTTAGAAAATGATAAAACCGAAGTATTTAATGATTGAAATAACTTGTTTCCTTATTATTGGAGCTCTAATTCCGAATTTTCTTGGAAACATGCCAGAGACTTACACCTGACAAGCAGGCGGGCACTCTACCTCGCAGAAGAGGCAGGCTCATGGACGGGCTCGGCGGGGGCTGCAGAGCAGCCTGTGTGGGAGCAGCTCAGGTGCCGCCCTCGGCCAGTCACAGCTGCTTCTGCTAGATCCCAAACTAACAGAAACAGCCCATCATGTGCCAAAACATCCAGTCGGAGCAGCCTGGGGCGGATTTAAGAGTGGTGGCTGCAGGGGGTGGGTGCTCCTGCAGAGGTCTGCTGCCTAGAGGATGGCTGGGGCCACGGCTGGGGCCACACCTGCGTAAAGGTGATTTATGTCACAACAGATACACCCCTGGGGACTTTGGCCTGTGGATTGACCCACCCGGGAGTCAGAGGGAAACCGGGAAGCAGCATGCAGAGGCAGTCAGAAATTGGCACCCACATGACCCCAACCTCCTGGCCTGCATGTCACCTCACCAATGGAATTAGGGTGGACTGAGTGTAACACACGGGCAAGGGAGGAAAGATGAGACTTGGAAGAGGGAGGGTAGGTGTTTCACTGACACCGAGTCTGGGGAAGGGTGCTTTTTTTAACCAGTCTAATTTCCTGGTATCTCTAACTGCATTATTGATTGGGGGGCTTTCCCCCTCAAGTTTCAAAACACAAATAACCTTTTTTTTTTTTTTCTTGAAAAGAGCTCAACCATTTTTAAGCTTTTTGAAATTCTGAGTAAAACTTTTAAAAATTCTCAAGAAGAACAGTTAAATATACTAAATACCAAATGGAAAAAATAACATGAAATTAGAAACAACATGGAAAAAAATCTCAAAAAGGAGAGGCTTGATCTAACTTTGCATGTCACAGCATGTGGGTACTCATACAAGCATTCCAGAACAGGAGCAGGTCCTGGAAGCTGTATTCTGAAATTGTTATTTAAACTATGAACATATTTTTCAGCTTTGTGACATTGTGTGGTTTTGTATTTATCGCTCATCTGACCATCTGTACATGCACTGAGTGAGGATGAATTACTGTCTTTTCTACTTCAGGCTACTGGGACGTCTAAAAAGAAAGGATCCTGTACAAATCAAACTGGAACAGTTAGAACAAGGATTTTCTCTGTATCTGAATGGAGCTAATTCAGAGCTGAGAAATTACCGCAAAAAAATCAACTCATGTGGCTACCTTAACAACAAGACAAAGACCACCAGGACAAATGGTGAGTTACATGAGAGTTTTACAGAGATTGCAGTCTACAACTATTTTAAACATTTACTCAGTGGAGCTGTAATTCAGTCAGTGAGGTTACTGGTCAGGCTGTGATAAAGAGACAACAGCGTTTGGGCTTGGTGGAATGAAATTCCGTGGGACTCTTTCATCAGAGTACTTAAATTGGTCTGTGTAAGGAGTGATTTCTGCAACACCCTATCGATTTCTCAATTGATCCCTGACTAATTTCAAAGTTTAACTTCCCCACCTCTCCATTCGTTCAACAGTCACAACTAAAAGATTCAAAATGTATATGAATTGTCAGGGTAAAACAATGGTACACCTTTGTCTCATACATAACCCCATGAATAGGCTTTAAAATCTGACAGACTTCAATGTTATCTGAGTCTGGTGTCCTGTAAACAAATGACATTTGATGACACAGACCAGGGGTTCTCAACCTTTCCTTCACCACGGACCTTTAAATACCTTGCGTGGCTGCGGACCACCAAGACTTAATTCAGGATTTAAAGCAGTAGACTACATCAAATATTTGTTTCAGTTTTCTCATGAAGGGTCTTCACATTTGAAGAGAAGGGAAAAGAATCTGTTTATGCACACACTCCTATTATCTTTATTGCAGTGATTCCATATGAATTTAAAATAATAGCATCAACACTCTTCTTGCTCAAATGGTCCATTTTATGGTATTTTAATGCTCTAATTCCAAATTTGATTCAAATTTTTACATTAAAATTCGATGAAAAGTTGTTACAATTCTTCTCACCACCCGCCTTGTTTGTCTGTGTTCAGTCACTGGATATTTTTGTTTACGGGTCCAGGGCGACCATTTGGAGGAACAGACTTCAGCCCAGCTGTGGCCCTAAAGAGGGCTGTTGGGTTAAGAAAATGTCTTTAAGAGAAAAACCACCTCGTTAAAGTGGTTCCCACCAGCCTTCCTAACACTGAATATACAAGTGTGTCAGGGCTGGGGGGGGGCTTGAGTATGAGAGGAGCGTTGAGGGGAGGGGGCTGTGGGGAGAGGAGGCACAGTGCTTGCTGCTGGCAAGACCAAATGTTTCCGCGCTGGATGTTCCCACCCCTGCTTTAAGCCTTCACAGACCCCCCGTGGCAACATCACAACCCCCCAGGGGGCCACAGGCCACAGGCCGAGAACCGCTGACATAGACTATAATCAAATTATATGCAGTAATAGCTGCATTAAGCTTATAAATTATGTTTAAGCTCTAATGGTTGTCTTAAAAAGACAGCTAATCTTTATTTAAATATTTGAAGTAAAGAAAATCTACCATTTTCTGCCAGTGACTGTCTGGCTTTATTTGAAAATGTGCATTTTGTTTCTAATTTCAATCTGTCAGTCGCAGAGAGCAATGTAGTGACAGGAATAATTTTGCATGTATGAAGGTAGAAAGCGTGAGTTTACTGGCCTAATCTATTTAACATAATGAAAATCAAGTTGATTTCACTAAATCCCTGTGGAAAGCAGCTTACCAACCTTAGTCTGTTATCTTAGAGCATTCTTACTATTATCTATCTCAGAGTGTATGTTTTTTAATGTGTTGCTGTGTAGATAGTGTCTGCTTAAGCTTTATTTTCTCCTAAAAATGAAGACAGAGTGTTAAAAAAGTTACTTAAGATAATTTATTAAGATTGAAAGTTTATTGATCTCAACAATACTGGAAACTGACTTTTCTTTCGGGAGCTGTTCTAACCATGACTCTAACCCCGATTTCTTTTCTTGCTTTGTTTTCCTGCTACACTGGGTACATACTATTTGTTTTCAAGTTTAAGTGTGTTCAGGCTTATCTGTCTGCTGTATAATTTCTTGCAGGTTATACGGGGTGGTGATGGGGAATCAGCTAGGTTTTGCTGTTCTGTATGAAAGTAAAAACTTGTGTGTAATGATGCAAAAAAGTTCGTGTTCTTGGATTTTGGAAAACGAAGGAAATTTTGAGCTCTACCACACTGGCATGACAGACCTTTAGGTAGCTAAAGAGGGTGTAAAACAGTCTCCTTGACTTTTTGGTCCCAAAATTGTGCAGGGATATTGTGGCAGCAGCTGTAAGAGAACTCATGTCAAGAGAAATTTCCTCTTAAAGTTCTGCTGTGCAGGTGTTACTGTTAAGCTTAACCAAACTTGTTTATTTTTATGGGTCATTTAATGCTATTTGATTCAGTTAAGGTAGAATACTTCAGTTTGTCTTAGGGACCTCAAGTCCATCAGCTTCGAGCTGGTAGCATTATCTCTGCAGAAGGGAACTCGGTGTTTTGCCATTTCTTATCTATCCAGTGTTGTTATTTTAAACACGTGTAGCTGCAGTGAAAGATATCAACTGAATCATCATCCTGTCATTTTTCTTCTTCCATTTGATTTTGCCACTAGAGTCTAGAGTGGGAGTCACTGGTGATCTGTATAAGCTTCTTGCCTGGGGGTAGTACCTTGGCGGTTCTGTGGTCTGTTTCATTTCTGGGCATTTCTTCTCAATGACTGAATGTGATTTTACTTACAGAAATGATTTCTAGCTGAGCTACAGCACTGAATTTTCTTCCCTATCCATCTCCCATGAGAGTTATTGCATCATTCATTACTTCTAAAGCATCTATCTGTAGGATTAGTCTTCACTGAAAAATTAGGAATGTGTGATACTTAATAATACAGAATGGGCACAAATCCCTCTTTGTGGTTCCTGAAAGTGTCATCATAAGTCTATTTATCTGGACTGTTTTCTTTGTCTGTGTTCCCTAGGAGTAATTCATGATAATAGTGATTGATAAACTTTTTATGCTTAGGCTTGGTAAATGAATTAAAGTAAATGATGAGTTTACAAGGTAGTGAAGCTGATCTCTAGGTATACTGTCATTTCTTTGGATGTATAACCCAAACATAGTTTCACAACCATGTGTGTACTTCCAGTGAATGTTGGTGTGGTCACAAAGACGTGGCTTAAGGGTAGCGTGGCATCTCCTTTGATTATGACTAATATTTTGATGATGTGCTACTCCATTCTTGACTACCAGAATAGGCACTGTCAGCTCAAGTCTCTGAGGCAATGACACCAGTGGACCTGTTTTGTGTGCTGAAGCAGGTGGTTGGTATTCACATCCCGTCTACCCCATGAGAAGGATGGTTTTGTTCTAAAGTAATGATTGTAGCACAGATAACTAGCTCAGCTGCATCAACCTCTGCCTGGGATTTGAACTACTGTTATTTCCTGGTTTAGAGAGACCTGGTACCATGAATCCATCACAAAATACTCAAACAAAATACTGAGAACCAAATACTCAGCAGTGGTAGCATGAGTCCTCCCCTGTCCCCTTTTCCTTCTTATATTTGTAGCCTACGGGAATGGTGGTCTGGGCAGTTACTTAGAAGAGATTGATTGCTTAGAAAGTGAAAGATGCTTCCAATTCTGTCCCAAAGTAGTGGCCGAATCCGACCACACTTCTAGCAGTGTAATCTCAGAACAGTTCACCCTCAGTGCCAGAAGAGCCCTGTAGCAATTGGCACCAGTGCTAATAACTGCAAAGTATTTCTGGAGTTACTTAGGAGTAGGCTATTGGAGTAGCAGGAGCTCTGGTTGGAAGGGCTGTTTTTCTTCCTTGACGCAGTCCATTCCTTTTTCCCTCCGTTCTTTGTTCTATTTCAGGCCCAAGAGACAGATACTTTGTGCTGAAGCAACAGAACAACATCTTGTTCTTGCTCTGCAATTTTATGATCACTCTAAATTGACATAAGCACACACTGTTCCCCCAAGATCAGTCCTACCATGTGCCCGTTCTATTTGCCTGTACCAGTGTTTGTGCAATGTCATGGTGAGCCAGATTGCACAAGTGACTACAATGAAAAGAAATTTTTCTTTTGTGTTTTTCCTCAGATAAAACTGGCCCATATCAATTCTCTGAACAGTTCATTGCACAGGTGCATGTAGGGTTGTCCAACCCAAAAAAGAAAATGTGGTATTGAGAGTTGTAATGAGCAACCTCATCTAATTTTGAAGTAAGCCCTGCTTTGAATGGAAAGTTAGACTAAGTGACCTCCAGAGGTTCCTTCCAAACGAAATCTTTCTGTGATTCTATGACCTTTGTAGGATGACTGCTTCTTTTATTGGTAGTGCCAGTTTCTGCTGGCTTAGGGTGACCATGAAATTATGGCTTAAAGAAAAAAGGTTTTGCATCAGCTGTTTTTCTCCACTGAGAATTGGAAGCTGTAAATCTGTCTTGGACATAGGAAATGAGATGCCTTTTATTTAGGATGCTATTGAGAGTATTGGTGATGTCCTTGCTCCATTGAGGATGCTGATGTGACCTGCAAGGTGTCTGTCTCTTTGTCTCAGTCAAAGCATCTTCTCAAAAATCCACTGTTCCACTGTAAGTTGGGACCATTTCCAGCACAGGAACCCTTAGTTCTCCTTGACCATACACAGAACTTTTGCAGACGTTCTGGAACCAACTCTTTCTTGCCTTAGAAATGAAGGAAAATGATTGTCCTTCATTCAGGACTTGCACCTGAAGAATCCTTCTCTGCACAGTATGTTAGATACCTAATACATTCTGTTTCATCTGCCAATACCTTATGTTTCCTTAGTTTGAGAGTAAATACACACAATTCATTTGTAAACCCAGTGTATCACCTATTGTTCACAGTGACCCTGTCTATCAGTCTGCCCTAAGTAGTGTGGGGTCTGGGCTCAGTTAGCTTCCTCAGACAGCTTACTGTCCACCCAAGTAGGAGTTAGAACCGTGGGCACCCCTATTCTAGAACATTTTTCTATCATATCAGTGAATGGGGGGATTCCCTTGCTGTTAAGCTAATGTATCTTTAAACAATTTATTCTCTTGAATACACGTGATGATGGCTGTCCCCAAAGAGGTTCAGAACTCCTGCTACTAATACACAGCCAGCCAGCAGCTGAAGTGGAATGCCTTTTCAGTTGTCGATACCATGTCAAAGGCTTGCTCTTCTGTCCTCATCTGGGGAAGAAAAAAAAAAAAAAAAAAAAGGTGAACTAAGATGTGTATGGTCAAATACCTTATTTCTATTTTATGTCTTCTAATTCTTGTCTCTGTGTTGTGAATAAGCAGCCCAGCTAGAAGAGAGTGAGTTGCAAGAACGCAGCACACAGACTGCACCAAGCAAAATACAACGCAGAGGTTGGCTTCAGGTAAGAAACAGTTTGAAAGAATGCATCTTTGAACTAATTTTTAGATTGTAAATGGGGAAATTTGTCGCAACTAGTAGATAGCGGGCAGTTGGGACTCCCGTAGAAGCTGAGTCTTGGTTTGGTCTGGACACTGAGTAACAATGTGACGTGATACCTTGACCAGTTTTGTGTCTACTTTGAAGCCTAACGAGGCAAATCTCACCGAAGGGATCTGGTTTCTGTGACATCCATCACAGAAACTTTTGTAACCTTGACGTGATTGTCTCAATCTGTCCTCCAGCCAAATAGCTGTTGCTTGATGTCTGTGATGGCAAGCCTAGAGAGCCTGGGTAGTGCGAAGGATGGCAAACCTCATTTTGGAGATACATCCCTGCCTGTCACTGCTGTTCTCCACCCTGCAATATGTTAAGGGACACGGAGGTGTAATTTGCATAGCTTAAGCTGTAATTTGGGACAAATTCGTCTAGATCAGAAGAGAGGAAAATACATATAGGTAACAAATACCCTGCCTATCAGAAATTCGGAGTCATTAGCCACACAGTTGCTGGTTCACTGGAGAAACCT
The DNA here is from genome assembly GCF_965140245.1 of Athene noctua. Classification (NCBI taxonomy): domain Eukaryota; kingdom Metazoa; phylum Chordata; class Aves; order Strigiformes; family Strigidae; genus Athene; species Athene noctua. Next base: position 18,756,822 of record NC_134051.1, on the reverse strand, counting down.
CACTGGTCTGGTTGGTTGGGGGTTTTTTGACCTGAAGAGGGATCTGACTTAATGTGCCAAGGAGTATGACTTAACGCAACTAGTGTGAATTCTGAACAGTTGAGACGTGTTACCCAGATAATTACCCTACTTGATTGCCCTGGCTGGATGTCCAGTCCGTGCTTGAGTCACTGGGGATCAGGGCTCTGCGTCACTGGGGACCAAGCGTTCCTGTCATGCAGGTTTTCTTTTCTTTCAGCAAATACTGTACATTCAAGTTTTAAGGCTGCATTACTTTATTTATCACCCTTTCTCCTTAGTTGAATTCATTTCCTCAGCTGCTATTTCTCTCAGTAGATCACTGCTTGTTTGCTAACTTTGCCAAATGTGTGGCTGGCCATAACCTGCATCATTCTAATCACAAGAGCCAAATGAAGGAGGTATCTCCTCTGGATCGGAAAGTTAGCCAGATATAGGGAGCTCTGCTAAAAACCACCTACTACTTGAGACTAGCGTAGAATGAGTCCTTTGTCCAATTGGATGGGAGGATAGCAGTTACAGTATCTTAATGAACAACTGGATTTATTTAGCTAAGGAGATGTGCAACCACTGAGTAAGATGCAGGTTGTGCCAGACAGCAGTATACTTTCCCAGTGATTTTTCCAGTGGGTTTTTTGGATAGCTAGAGGATTCTAATTTCTTCGAATGCTTCTTTTAACAGAAAACTGTGGAGATTAAAACAGAAAGGGGGGCTAAACTCTGCATTAAACCTCCTCTTGAGTACTCTGAGGATTTTGAACCTTATGAAAGCTTGAGCGTGGAGACAGGTGGTGATGATCTTCTCTGTTGCTCCCAGGTACAATTGACTTCCGTTGTTCATGGTAGCGTCAACTGAAATGTGAATGTGCCCAGGTATCAGTCATGTCTAGAGCGTGCAAACCCGGTGTGGAGTGTTTCTTTCACTAGATTTTTGCATTGATGAGATGTGACATGAAGAAGGAAAAAATGAAAAGAAAAAGTAAAACTACTTTGAGACTCTAATCTCAGTCAACAATGCTATAACGTGTTAAGTCCTAATTTAAGGAGGCAGCATATTGTCTCTTGGATAGAATCAAAGTGTTTCATGTAAGGAGATTCTCTCAGTTTACTGAATGGTTGTCCACATGAATGTCACTCTTGGCTGTCAAGTTAGAAAAAGCTTCAACAACCACTCTTTCTGGGTTTAGGTTAGGTTTTGAATAATTGCGCTGAAATTGTTGCACGTCATTGTTTTACCTAACAGAAGTCAGACTAAAGTTATAAAAATATTTTAATTAATACAACTGCTTTTTTTGAGGGTTGTTATTATGTTGACTCCATTGTTAGACAGTTCAGCCTTCCATTTGGGTACTAATTGCAGTTTGTTCTACAAAACTTCACAAATATCCCTTCCTTAAAAAAATGAATAAATGAACAGATATTTATGAATGGTTTTCTGTTTACCAATTAATGACATCAGTAAAGCTTTTTTGGGTAGTGGAGTAGCCTATATATATGAAACTGTCTACAGATCTTACCACTAGACATCAGATGAACTTCCCAAGTATATTTTCTTAGCTTGTGTCTCTCTACCTTTCCTATGCTGCTTTTGAGTTTAAGATTTTTTTTCTCTGCAAACCAGTAACTTGTTTACAGTGATATTTATAATCATTTCTGTGTAAGTAATAAGCTAGTAATTTTAACCCAAGCCCCCACTTTTCTTTGTGCCCCAGATGGAATTACTTTTGGTTTTCCTGAAGCTATAATGTGTTTTCTAGAATGTCTTGTTACAATGCAGATGTCATGAGGTTTCAAACTGAAAGAAAGCCTGTACAATTCCCTGTCAAATATCTAGAAGTATCAGTCTTGATTGTCATAAAGACATGCTCAATATCAAACCTCAGGTTGCTTATAGACCCTCTTTTGAACCTCAGTTTGCCTGCTTTTTGTAATATGTTCCTGTCAACATGGATTTCCTAACAAGTGTAATCTGTAGCAGAAGAGCAGCTTGAAGCTTTCACTGCAAACTGCACATAAGCTGTCACAGTTCATTTGCACCTAAGATAGTTTCAGGTTTTCATTTTACTCATACAGTTTGCTTACCTGTCTCCAAACTCTAATACTAAAAAAGTAGGAACAAAAAAGTGTTTAAAGTATGCAAGGTCTTTTCCTTTTGAATCCATAAAACCACAAGGCTCTCCAGCGTCATCTATGCTGTTTGTGGCATATGCTCAGAGAGGTGGGGCAGTTTTTTTCCACAGGAAATGTCAAAATAGATGCATTTTTGCACTTGAAAAATCTGTGCAAACTGGAGGTTTAATCCATTAGACCCCAACTCTTTCCTACTGTTTTTTGAAGTACGGATGTGTACAAGCCAAGACAATTACCATCTCTCCAATTGCTTATAAAGAAGTTGCTATTGCATTAGCTTTGCAGCGTTGTGAAGGCATCTGGAAAATCTGATTGCAACTAGTCTTCAAATAACAAGCCAAAAGATGTTGTTATCTAACTGTGTGAGACTCCATTACTTACCTCCTATTTGTAACTTATTCCTAAAAATTAGTTTTGCCCATAAAAATTCCTTGGCCTGTAGAATTTTCCTGCAAGGATTCTGATGAGAAGGAACAAAGGAGTTGGGAGATGATTTTTCTTTACAAGTCCTCATCAGAGGAGTGAAGACATGACATAGGAATGTGAATATTTTTAGCTGCATCATGTCTCTGACTTCACGAGAAGCCTTTTCTTTCTTCTAGGGGAGGAAGAAGCACCCACATGAGTTTATTTTAAAATACATGTTTAGCTTATTTCTAACAAATCTGTTTGAATTGTACCAGAAGTTGAGAAGCTTGCAACTCGATATAGAAGAGAAAAGGATGGAAGAAGACTCTCTTAGTGATGATTATGACTCTGTTGAGGAGGATGTGTTTTCAGAACCATCTCCCACTGAGGAAACAATTACAAGCTTTGAAGGCCTTCAGTTGCATAGCAGTGGGTCACTGCAGAAAGAAGCTTCTGAACATCAGGATGCTGGGAGGTGCTCTGGCCTTGATTCTGGTGGCCTTACTGTGTTGGAGTTCAACCAGGACCAAAGTAGTAAGTCTCTGTGTATTATATACTACCACAGTACTATAATAATAATGATTCTTTGGTTGCATTACTTTTAAGGGAATTGTTGCCAGTTAATCATGAATGGTTACTCCATACTTTCATGAGTTTTCATGCTCTTCAGCAAACCTAGTGTTTTAATCTCCTGATCTGGGAGACTTGCATCCTCTTACTACTATGTTAAGAATTTTTTTTGCAAAGACAAAACATATAACCCTGGTTAATGCACTTAGGTCACCAGGCCTAAACACTTGAACTAAGATTGTCTCAAACTGTTGGAGATTTCTCTAGAGATGTTTACTTTTTTTAGTATATTTTTAAACTGTTTTTGCAGTAGTCTAGGCGGCCACATCTTCCCAGTCTCAACTTCCTCTGTTTGCCATCCTGTGTGCTGGGTACTTGTTGTCATAGCGTGTGCTATTCAGCCCTGATGAAAGGTGTATTATTTGGAGAAAACAAATCTATCTGGCTATGAGACACTTCATTTTGTCAGGGCTTCTCCTTTGGAGACCTCAATGTCCAAGCCTAAAGCCAGCCACTAGGTCTCAAAGATGTTTAGCTTGTTGAAGGTAGAGAGTTCAGGCAGAAACCAGACCAAATTCAGTATTTCTCAGAATTCCCTTCCTACTTATTTCAAGGTACATTAATTGGTTTGGGGGTTTATTTTGGGTTTGTTTTTTTTGTTTTTCCTTTTCCTTATCCATAGTTAATTGCTTAAGAGGAACAGTCTTTGAGCAAAGTGAGTAAAGGAGTGTTCCTCTCATTGTCATAGTGTGGACATAGAGTGGAGTGTGAATGGGGAGAGGTGGCAAAAGAAGAGATAGGAACGAGGGATAGAGCAGCAGTGAGAAGATATTTGGGAGAGTACCTGGGTTATTTTCCAGAGAGAATTTCAAAGGTGTGATGCAAACAGTGGAGGTATTAGATAAAATCAAGGTATCAAATAAAAAAGGAAGTATCAAATAAAAAAGTGAAGAAATACTCTTATGAACTACTCTAGGCAACCCTCTCCTTCTTTGAAACTTCTAAATAAGACACCATTTTAGTCTGTATTTTAAGAATTTATTTTGGTATAATCATGTTAATAAGTGACTCAGGACTTCTTACTTATTTTTGCTTTACTTGACAGTAAGGCAGGTAAATATCTGGTACAGATGAATTATATTGGTACCTTATAATGATACATTTTATTTTGTTTCACTAAAGCCTGTGCAAGCCATGCATGTATACTTCTACATCAATAGAACTGTATCAGTGAAAGGGAGGGAGGATGAAGGTTATCACTTTAACTATGCCAGCATAATTAAAGTGGCAACATTTTAGCCATTAAGATCCCATAAGTTTTCCGTTGGCTGACTGCTCCTAAATATCTCTGAAGTTGATTATTTATGTTCCCTTATTATCTTGCAGAAGTGAAGCCACTGCGAGTTCTCTCGGCAAAAAGAAAAGATAATGCTGAAATGTACATTCCTGTCAGGCCGATATTGGTAAAAAATAAAATCACTCGCCCACTATCTGCTGAGTTCTTGCACCAGGAAAGACATGAAAGAATTTGTTCTAGTAAGAAATAAGAATATATAATATCAATAAGAAGAGTTTTCATGCATTTTCCTCCTCTGGCTCAGATGTAATTTTAGTACACCTGTCATGAGTTTTCTTGGCTGTTGTCTTTTTTGGTGTTTTTTTGGTCAGGTTTTTGTTGTTTTGACCACCTTGAGTGTTCTTCACCTGGGCTAAAAAACCTAAACCCCAAACCTAGGGGCTGAAATAATGGATGCAGTTGTTATTTCAGCACAGTCCTTAACTGAACAAGTCTGATGAACTTGAGTTTTGAAAGGTCTGAGAAGAAGTTTTCAGACTTACCACACTCTGTGTTTAACACGCTTTTTTCAAAAGAGCAGAATCCAGATGTGTCCCAAGAAAACAGTAGAGCTAACCATTTTGAAAAGTCAAAATATTAGTTTCTTAATTGGCAGAACACCAAATTGAGGAAAAGAAGCTCATTCTTTTTGGCTTCAGAATAAATCCTCTTTGTAGCTTCTGAGACCCTCACCAACCATCTGTCTGAGCAGATGCTTGCTTTGACCACTTTCCAAAGATGTGTGTAGCATTTTCTCAGGTTATAATAATGCTTGTTAGAGCTGTTTCTGTCTTAATTTTAAACCCTTAAATTAACTTCATTTCAGGGGGATGGTATAGTACAGAAAAATAAAAAGGACTTTATTCTGTCCTGTATTTGCAGAGATGACCAATGGTTGTTGCAAGTTTCTCTGAGTATAAATGGGATAGGGATGTGAATGCACGCAAATCTCAGTTCAGTTTTAGCCTCCTGTCTTTTCAAGGTAGACTTCATGTTAGTAACATCCCCTACCACTTTACTCTCCTGCTTAGTAAACCTCACTGCAGCATTTTGAGCGTATCAGCCTGTTCATCCATATTTTCACTTGATCTAAATGTCTGTACAACTCCCGTTTCTTTTTTTTCCCTTGACTTTTGAAGTCCTTGAATACAACCACTTTGCTTCTCTTTTAGTCCAATCTCAGATCCTCTATCGTTACATTTTATTTCCTTTCCTTTAAACCTGTTTATAGGCTGTGATGTTTCTATTTGTCCGTGATGTTTGGGAAGATTGGGATGCATATGGGCATTTTGATGACTACCTAAGTGATAAGGTCATTTATTTTGCCTTGCAAATAGCAACTCCTGACTCCCTTTGTTTTGCTAGAACGCTCTGGGGATTCGTCCAAAATAGCTGAACACCCCAGATATACTGAAAAATTCTGTGCTGAAATGATATATACTTTTTCAATGAACTGTCGAAAGGCATTTCCATTAAATACTGGAACAAAATAATTACAGAAAATCTTAAAGCGTAAAAATTATGCTTCTCATTTGTCCATTTTCCTCCTCTTACGATACTGCTTCAGCTGTTGTCTACAGTAGATACATCCCGGAATCTTAATATAAAAACAAATTGGAGCAATTCAGCCTCACTTGGGATGCTTTCAGCCTGCTAGTAAAGCCCTGTGTCAGATGTTTCAAATGTATGCTGTTGTAATGTTCCATACTTGTATGTCTGCACAAATGAATATGCCTTCCTTCTTTTGGTGGCAGGACCATTAAGTCGGCCAGAAAGACCACTTTCAGCAACTCGAAAGAATGTGTGTGAGAAGGATCCTGATCTCTCGGTTTCAGCTGTGGTTAAAGCAGTGCAGATTGAAAATGAAGTCTTGCAGAGAGATCTGCAGAGGCAGACAGTTTCCGCAAGCCCTCAAAAGGTATGGCAAAATACAGAAGAGGGCTGGTAGATCGAGTAGCAAACCCCCAGGAATTACAATCTCTTATACATTAAGATTGTGTATGAATGATGATGCCTCTTAAGTGTAACTGAATTTGTATCATTCATCCACACGGTGGTTTTCTTTAATCCTCTTCCTCAGGCTGGCGTCCCACAACTCTCTCTTGATTTCAGGGATCACTGAGCAGCTGATAGACCAATCACATGCTATGTCTATACAGTCAAATGCACAGCTGCAGGCCCGCTTGAGGCATTTTCATTCTAGAAATTTCTTAAACAAGATAATGTGTGATTTCCATACCAATAAATCCTGCCTTCCTACCGGACTCATTAATATGGGCACTGCTCCCTGTTAATCCACGCTGTGCTCTAGGAGCAGAGCTCTCACGCACTGTTAGTGAGGAGGAGCTCGTGTGGGTTTTCAGCACCAGTGCATGTACATCTCTTAGCTCCAACAACCATGCTTAAAAACAATTAAAAACTCATCAACATCAAAAATCCATTCCCTTCTGATTCAGGTCAGACCATTATTCCTTGTTGAGTTAAAGAATAAGGAGGTTTGTATTAACAATCCTAGCTAAACTTTGAGCATTACCAATAATTCAGCTCTCCTGACAGAAATAAAGTACATAAGGAAATTTGAGCAAAAATTAAAATGTACAAAACTATCCGTTACGGACAGTGTTCATGGGCTCAAAGTCTGTTTTCGGTTCGGTGTTTAGGAGACTCATTTTTATAGGAAGGAAAAGAGGGAGGCCTAGACATTCTTGGAGTTACTCGTTTGAATTCTGGGTTTGCAAGACAGCTGACTGCTTTAACCTAAGCTGATGCTCCCTGAAGCTGTGAGTTGGTGCTGTGATGAATATATATCCAGCGTCATCGCTGAGACAGCGTTAGGTTTCTGGGGAGTTTTGGTTAGAAGCAAAGGTGAAAATATTCTTTTAATATAGGTAAGTATTTTACATACAATTTCACCATCTAGGTCAACTTTTCAATCTCATTCCTCTTGTTTTTGAGATATTTATAGCTTTGTGATTGAGAGAACACATTCCATTGAATGCTCTCACATGATGTATCTTCTTGCTAACATAGGGACTAATTTTAACATTGTTGTGCTTAAATGAAAAATAAGAAAATACTTAAAATAGATGTAATTTTACCCTGACACTTGAGATGGAGTTTCAGAAACCCACTGTGAGTTTTCAGTCTTAAAGCTGACCTAAGGGATCTCCCAGAAGTAATTTAATTTTTCTTACACAATTAAGGGAATGTGGAACTTGGCCTTTGGTATCTAAACGTGTAACAATGCAGAATTTTTAATACCGAAAAAGTAATTAACTTCTAAGCGTTTTAAAGTCCTACTCTTCAAAAATTACAGAAATGGAAGTGACCTAAGAACAGAAGGACTGCCATTCCTCATCTGACTATCTGTTCACTGTGCTGAGTGTTGTGTCTCTGACAGAAATTATCAACAAATTTTTAGGAAAATTAACAGAGGGAGCAGGATATACTTACAAAGTGGGGTACAGGTAGAGAAAGAGCCCGTAGTACTGGAAGAACTGCAGGACTTTTCCTCTGTTTTCTCTTAGATTGTGACTACTGATAGTTTGATATTTGAAAAAATAAATCAAGATTTTTATTCTAATAAAACTGAGCTTTTTGGGGTTTAAAAGGCTGTATGATCCTTTTTTGGAGAAGGAGGAAGTCTAGGCAGACCTGTGCAAAAGCTTTGGCCAGCTCTGAGTGCTACCAAATGTATACAAGTGAGATTTCAGACATATATATATATGTTTTTAAATAGTCATCAGAGAATGCTTTTACATTACTTTTCTTCCATATGAGATCAAGCTCCAAGCTCACATATTTCACTGCAAATCAAGATCAATTCTGTTAAATGTGCTTTAACTTAGTATAGAGTTACAGATTAGTGAAGGTTACCTAAAACCAGAGCTGGGCTCTGCTTATTTATTCCAAAGATGTAGATTGATACTCATTGGTGTGTTGAGAACAATGTGAATGAAACATGTTAATCTTTTTTTTTCACTTAGAAGAAATTTTCTGTTTCATCTGTTGTTTCTGCAATGGCTGAACCTCCAGAAAAAAGGAAGACAAGGACTGCAGTCACAAAAGCTGTTGAGAGAATTTGTCCTTTTGGAAGCAGGTATATCTATATATCTCCTTCAAGGCTAGCTACCTTTTTTGAAGAGGTTTTACTCCATATACCACCAGGTGTAGTGTAGTACCACTACACCTGATAATCTCTAGATACCTGAGACATCATGCAAGTAGTAGTAAATAAGGGAGAAGGTTTCAGCCTTGGGCCAGTCTCTGTGGTTCCAGGAACTGCCGACATCTCCCTCTGTTTGTCTTTGTGTCACCCATGTATTACTTTCCCAGACTGCCTCAGAACCAGCTGAGAACTGGAGCCCAGTCTTTTAACCCAACTCTGTGTGTCTAGGGTGGGATGCTGCAACAGTTGTCATTCACTGTGGGGGTACATGGGATTCTTCTGTAGGGTGTGTGGGTTCATCCCATCGTCTCTTCAGCTTCATACCAACTAAACCGTTTCTTAAAAATACAAGAATTATGAGGAAGTGACACATAAATGAATATGTATGTTCCAGACAAGAGAAGAAACTTCTGAAAGTCCTTCCCGAGCCTGAGAGCCATTCTGCCTGTGATAATGACATATTCCTGTCTGACGACAAATTGGAAATAGATTCCATGTTGAGAGAGAAGGTTTGTGTTTATATGCACCATAACTGATGCTTCTCACTATTTCTGAAATAAAAATACATTGAATGAACTGTATGCCACTGCTTCTGCCCCGCATCAACTGATAAACCTATGGCAGGGTAAGAGAAGAGAATTTATTACCATTCCCTTGTTTATCAGAATGACAAAGGACTCAGACAAAGAAGAGAGCACTGTTTTCTCCTTAGGCTTTGTAGGAGGATGATAAGTTTTCTTCTCTTACCTTGCTGTAGATTTATTAGTTGATATGGGGCAGAATTGGTGGAACCCCAAATGATTGAATGTCATCCACAGAGCCTTGAGTTTGCAAGCGTTTTGCTTTTGGCTCATCAATATTGTAGTCTTAGCAGCCTTTATTTTGTCCACATTTTATTGTTTTGTCACTTATGTTTATGCCATATTTCATTTTGCTCCAGATGACAACCAATATGGAAGTACGTGATGCCATTTATGTAACTATGGAACTTCTTTCTAACTGGGGAAATCCAGTAAACGTGGGCCTGAGCGAGGTGGAATTCTTTGATTTATACAACGAAAAGATCTTTGTGTCTCCTCATGATGTGGACATTCGAAATGCTGACAACCCAGGGGATTTGTGCTGCTTGGTCAATAAGAATTTAAATGTAAGATAGCTTCGTCCTGGATGTGAACATTTCTCGTTATATTACTTTGATATTCTATCACTGGGTTTTTTGTTTAGAAACATGATTGCATTTTGAACCTGACTTGCATAACAACAATCTGATAATTTAAAAAAATACAAATATTGCTTATTATTAACAAATCCAGCTTTTCTGTCCAAGATGTTGGTATTCAGTTATAATTTTGGTTTAGAACAGAATTGGATTAATTTGCCTGACTTAACTGAGCAACTGGAAGGAGGCAGCTTTAACTCTCTCTCCTTATGTATTAACTCTGTGGTATTGTCTTGGATGAAAGAACACACTCGGTTTTTAGAGTATTGTAATGTAATCATAGTGTCTGTAGAATGAGATCACAAAACTTTAAGGACAGGGGATTTCACATTTTTACACTATGTCTGCTGATAAACTTCAGTAATTCTTGTGATCTGCAGGTCTAGCTGCCTCACTGCTCATTTCTTCCAGATGTTTAATATAAGTAAACTTAAGAAGGAAACATACTTATTTTCTCCTGCCTCTGTCTTATCCTTTTACCTAGGGAATAATCATGGAAGAATAAGAATATGTAGGTAGATAGATTTGAACAAGAGATTAAGAAAAATGTGTGGCATGGTAAAAGTGTTTCATGGCTGTTCTGTGAGATAGTAAGATGAGGAGACACGAGGTGCTTACATCCTGAAGGCAATGGACAAGAGACAGTGACTGGTATGAAATTCTGATGCTACTGAAAAGATTAGCAAATGTCCATAGTCCTTCAGACACATAATTTCAGTTGTGCTGCACATTCACTGTGTGTCCTTTGTCTCCATGGGCCTTCAGAGCTAGGGTTCGAGTAAAAAAATTAGTATGAATATAATATTATTTTCTAGTAAAATATAATATTATTTTCTAGTGAAATAAAATAATGATATTTTCTAGTAAAAATTAATATTTCATGCTGGGGTACTTTTCTGCTTGCAGGATGAATGAGAACAGAAAGAAGGCAAATATGCAGTATTTTGAAATTTAGTCGAAACTCAATATGGAGTATTATTTCCAGACAAATATGTTTACTTGAAACATCTTTCTTACTGTCTCCTGAAAATTATATTTTGAGTGTCATAAATACCCATTCTCCTTTATAGGCCATGCTCTCTGGCAGATGGCACTCGGTAGTAGTAGCTGTAGTGACTCTTAGACTTTCTAGATAATTATAAATTATGTAGTAATATATTCATTAATCCATTATAAACCTGTTATTCTCAGCATTTCTCATGTATTTATATGTCTCATTATTCTTAAGTAATGAGGTTTAATATTTCATTGATTAATATATTTCTTTGATTTGTGACACTGTAATCTCTCCTGAAGCTGGAGAGGTGTTGTGTGAGAGGAGATGCAATCTGGACAGGGAATGTGGTCTTAGAGTGTGGGTATGTGATAACTGAACTGCAGACTCCTTCAGAAGTCAAAGCAGCATTTCCAGGTTTTGTACATTTCAGATCATACAGCAAAGCTTTCGGGTGCATTAGAAAAAAAAAACTTAAATTAATGAATCTGCAAGCAACTAATATTTTCAACACAATGAAAACAACATAAAAACTCACTCTGGGGAAAGCTCACTTTACCATGGTTAAAACACTTCCATCTCTGATCATTTCGATGTATGTTAGTCTTTGAGACTAGACATACTCTTACTGAAGATCAGGGATTTTATTTTTTTATTAGTTTATTTATTACCCTTGCAGACTTTCAAGAGGAACAATTAAATTGCCTCCTCCCTTGTACTGTGTGATATGCTGTAAAAGAAGAAAACGCCTGGCAGAACATCAGGTGCTCTCAGCTAAGGAAATAGTGCCTGATGGGATATAATGCTTAATAAGACATAGATTAGTCATTTCATTGCAATTGTTTTTTGTAAACCTTTTTGATTCTTACATGCATATATAGGTCTTTTAAACCTCAGAGTAACAAAGACAGGTAACTAATTCTAGAAATGTCTAACAAAGGTGTTTCTTCAGTGATGAACCCTCAGACCCACATCATTCCTCTGCCCAGTGCTTGAGCCTTCCTTTGAAGTGTAAGCACTTCAAAAAATCATGAAATGATTATACAGTGTCCACTGTGCTCAGTGATCCCCTCTAGTGCCTGCAAAGCTGATTAATTTGATTAAAATAAACTGGGCTTGCTCTGACCCTGCAGTTACAAAGCATGGCAGACTGCCTGTCATTTGTGAGCATGCAGATGTCTTACTGGGACAGCAAGCAGCTGACCTTTATCTAATTGTCAGGTGGTTGTGAGCCGTCTTACAGGCAGGAGAGTCGGATTTCCTGGTTGGAAATGAGGTTAAGGTTTTGCTCCTAATATAGTAGATTTTGTTAAATGCCTGTGTTTCTAATTGAGATATATTTTTCTGTGGGGTGATGAGTTAATTAAAATATCCTGCTTTAGGAGAAAGGGTATTAGTGACAGTCTGCTCCTGTGTGGTTTTAGATCACGAAGGAAAGCTTCCTTTGGACGTGCCCTTTCCATCCGCCCATCCAACTTTACTTCGTTATCCGCAATCCCACCCGGTCACGTGACTTTGGTATATCCAAGATCAAGATTTGGAATTACAACACAACAATTCCCAGTGTAAGTAGTCTTTTCTCAACTCCTCTGTCTGCATGCTCTGCCTTGCCTAGGGAAACTCAGTTTGATCTTGTTTCCAAAAGTAGGAAATAAAAGTAGATACCATTTTCTCTAGTAAAATAGGGAGCTAGGAGGGGTCCTTGTCTACTGTGAAATTTGCTTTTCTCTTAATGGTAAGTGGCAGCAATGTAAGTGTTAACATTTTCATAGTCACAATGAGCATTTTCTTTCAAAGCTATTAAAAATCTCTAAAGACCTAATAAAAGGCTTGCATTTTCTGTCACTTAATCCTTTACTGTGGTGAGAAATAAAGATACAAAGGTAAGTGCATCTTAATATTCAGGACTTTCAGTTGTTTTATCACAGTATAAATAAATACATGTTTAAATATGTATTTTCTCATGTATATAAGTATAAATAGGCAGGCTGTTGCTCGATTTCAGTTTTGTCACTTTAATTAAAAAGTATACTAACTGTGTGTTCATAATAAAGCAAGTAATCTTGTGTTACAAGAGAGACATCTCATGGCAGATGGTCTCTTGTTTGTGTTTGAATGTCGCCATGAAAATTATTCTTGTTTGTACACTGCAATGTTAAGAAAAAAATCCCAGGTACTGGATCAAAGGGGATTTGCTGTCCTGGATTATAAATAAGAGGCTTTATCCCTCTGGTTTTGCTCTCATCCATGTTCTTATATAAGCAGATATGGTAATTTATACGTATAGAAATGGCCATGGAAAGGACAGCTTAAACAAATTTACTATAACATGATGTATATTTATTTTCTGGAATTTTAATAGCTTTTTCTATTAAAATGTGGGCTACAGAATGTTCCATCATCATTAGAGAGTGCAAGAGGAACTGCTGGTTTTGGAGGTAATAACACGATTTGTTACCAAACCTATTGAATTTAATGCAGGAAGTACACATAAATGTATTTCTGTGTTTCAAGGCACTGTTTTTTAATAAACCTCTATGAGGCAAACTGTAAAATCTGTTTGGAGTATAATCCCATGGATTTTGGTGGCAGTGCATCAGTCTTCACTGACTAAAAAAATGTCTCATTATCCTTAAGATGAAAGAATAATACAAAGCAGTTCTGCCTAATTCTATGGGGTTTTATGAGGAAGATTTGTCTGAGAGGTATAAAACCCCAAAATACAGTTAGCTAACATTTTTCTTCCTGCTAATGTAAATCCAGAGGCAGATTTCTGTGTGGTTTTTTGGTAATCATTTAAACCTCCTTCTCTCCATCAAAAACAAGTGAGAGGTCCCCAAGTACTTCTTCAAAAAATAGGCCAGTACTTTTGTATGTTTGAGTTTTAGAGCCTGAGTCTGGCAGTAGAAAAAATATGTCTGAAGGAAGCTGTAAAAGTCAGATTACATCATTGTCATAGATTCCTTGATTCATTGAATTACAAGGAAGGTCTCAGAGAATGCTTCATCTTGCTTTTATTTACTTCAAATGAGGTCTGTGAAAAAGAAGGTTATTTTTAGTCTGTAAGAAGAGATCAAATGTAAGTAAAGGCAGCCAGTTCTTTTCAAATGTCTGAAATATTCAGACATTTTGTAAATACTTGCTACAGCCTTGAAACGGCATTCTTTCTTGATGCTATTTAAACTCTTTTCATAGGATCTAGTGTAATGTCTGTTGTCTGTCTTCACAAATATGTGAATGCAGTCAGTACTTCAGTGCCTGAAGGTCTTAGTTGCTCTCCAGTTGGATCATTTTCTTCTTCAAGCAATTCCCTATATGCATTGTTCCCCCGTGTGTATGTTCATGTCCATTCTCTTTTTGAGTTGGAGATTTTTTTCAGTGCTGGACCTCCCACTGGGGTGCACTGCTTTTAAGGATGTAGCAGCTTTGTTCCAGATGAATTGGGTTTATAGAAGAACTTTTTCCTTCTAGTTCTTGACTTCTTTTCTATTGCTCCTTCTTTTTCACACTTCTGCAAGAAGTCGGGCAGAGATAACTTCAAGTCCTCTGTCCAGGTTTGCAGAAAAGTGCTTCTGGTTTTAAGCTTTGTCTTCTGTGCACAAATATCACTGAAATGACCAGAAATACTATCGTTGTTGCTTCGCGGGAAAGCACTATCCCAGCAGGCACTCTTTGAGGGCTGAAGATGCAAGCTGGGAAGGAACATCGAGAGAAACTGCAGAATTATTTGCACAAAATCTTTCAATTTTTTCTCTTTGACACTGATCATACCTACTTGCTTGTTCTTGGACATTGTGCCATTCTAATTACTCTTCTTTTTCCTGAAAGACCTGCTTTGGATGAAGTATTGAGTATTTGTTTATAGGGTGGCTTCCTGATGGAATTACACAGGAGGAAGGAATTTCTCCAACCTCCTCATGCTTGAGGAGATTTCAGCAGTGGTACTAGGGAAGCTAACATTTCTGTCAGTCTTTCCCACCACATCCGATCACTAAGCAACTGGAAGCTCAGAAGAGGGGTGGGAGGGAATAAAAAAGAGCAGTTCTTAGTCTTGTGTCTGCATGTGTTTGTTCTTGGAGTCCCTGAGATCAGATCATAGTTTTCCTCCCTAAGCCTCAGTCTGCTTAGAATTTTGGTGCAAGAGATTTTCATTAGCTCTTCTACTGATTCTTCATGAATAGATGGTTCTTCTGAACTATCAGCTGTTACTACAGGAGCTTGACCCCTACAATCAATGGGCCCTGAGGTTGTCCACCCGAGGGTGTTAGGAGCGCTGGCTGATGTTGTTGTGAGGATGCTCTCCATAATCTTGGAGAAGTTGTGGAGATAGGGGGACATCCCAGAAGACTGGAAGAAGGCTAATGTTACCCCATCTACAAGAAGGGCTTAAAGGAGAATCCAGGAAATTATAGGCCCATCGGTCTTACTCCAATCCCTGAGAAAGTTATGGAACAAATCCTCCTGGGACCTGTCACAAGTCCAATAAAGCATGTGGTTAGGAAAAGCCATCACGGATTCACCCAGGGCAAGTCCTGCTTGACAAACCTGATTGCCTTCTGCAACAGAGTAACCTGCTCGGTTGATGTGGGGTGAGGGTTGGACATTGTCTACCCAGATTTCTCCAAGGCTTTTGATACATTTCCCCACAGCCTCCTCCTAGAAAAACTGATGCGTTATGGTCTAGACAAGCGATTTGTGCAGTGGGTGGGGACCCAGAGGGTGGTGGGATGTAACTCCTTTTCAAACTGGCAACCTGTCACAAGTGGGGTCCCCCAGGGATCGATATTGGGCCCAATGCCACTTAATATATTCATAAGTGATCTGGGTGATGGGATCAAGTGTAGCCTGATGAAGTTTGCGGACATTACCAAACTGGCTGGGGAAGGGGACACTTCAGAAGGGAGAGCCACCCTGCAGGAAGAGCTGGCTGGGCTGGAAGAGTGGGCTGACAAGAACTTTATGAAGTTCAACAAGGGCAAGTGTAAGGTCTTGCACCTGGGAAAACATCATCCAGGAGTGCAGCACAGGCTGGGATCTACCTGCTGGGGAGCAGCTCTGTGGAAAGGGACCTGGGGGTCACGGTTGACAACAGGCTCAACATGAGTGAAGAGGGTGCTGCAGTGGCAAAGAAAGCCAACGGGCTGCTGGGTTGCATCAGCCCGGGGTGGGTTGGTGAGGGCCAGGCTGGAGAGGGTCCAGAGAAGGGCCACAAAGATGATCAAGGGACTGGGAAACCCTGTGAGGAAAGGCTGAGAGAACTGAGTCTGTTCAGCCTTGAGAAAAGGAGGTTTAGGGGAGACCTGATCACCATGTTCCAGTATTTAAAGGGTGGGTACAAGGAAGATGGAGACTCCCTTTTTATAAGGAGTCACATGGAAAAGACAAGGGGTAATGGGTACAAGTGACTCCTGGGGAGATTCTGATTGGACAGAAGATGAAAATTTTTCACAATGTGAACAATCAGCTAGTGGAAGAATCTCCTCAGGGAAGCGGAGGATTCCCCAACGTTGGAGAGTTTTAAGATTCAGCTGGACAGGGTGCTGGGCCATCTTGTCTAGACCGTGCTTTTGCCAAGAAATGTTGGATCAGATGATCCCTGAGGTCCCTTCCAGCCTGGGATTTTATGATTAATGCCTGCCCATGTTCAGCTGTCGTTATTGTCCTAGAAATGTCTGTACCTTTGGCTGGTTCATCTTGACGCAGTCCGGGCACCTCTTTTGCTTCCTACAATGCCTGTCCCAGACATTCCAAAACATCAGAGAATGGGAAGTCATTTCACACTGAGTGGAATAGTAATTTTGAAGTGACTGACCCTTTTCTGTGCTTGACTGTCCCTCTTTCAGGGAGAATAATCTCCACCATCTCATTTTGTGATGTTTTCTCTGTCTACGTGTCCTCCTCCAGTACTGGTGGGATTCATTTCAAAACGTACTGTCCTTAAGAGGTTGCTGATTTTAATTTTAAAAGATGCAACTGACAAATACTTTTCGAAACATACACTTTTATATTTCTGTGGTTCCATGCAGTTTATATCTGTTTCTAGGTAAAAATACAGAACTAAGGTTTGAGTATTCCTAATAGCAGTGGAAGCTAGGATGTCATGTAGAAATGTTGCAGTTATCCCAAATACAACTGTGAATATCCAATATCTCTAGCATTTAAGGAGGACATTAACAGTCCAGACATACAGAGATTCAAAAAATACTGTTACTTGAGCATCCTGATAGTCTTTCTCATCCCCATCATAATTTCAGGCAAAGCCATCTAGTTAGTTCTAATATATATAATTATGAAAGTGTTTTGATCCCCAATTATGTTAATCTAGCAGTGTCCTTGTTCAAGGGGGAAAAAATATCACATTTTATGGCCAAATGCATCAGTACAGACATATAGTGCTTTATGATACTCTAGGAGTAACAGGCAGCCATGACATAATGGCCAATTAAACTGGGTTTACAGCTGTTCTCTGAGAAGTTAGTGAAGGTTATCTTTTTCTATCAGGAATGTGTCTTGCATTCCTACACCTACTCCCCTCCCTCAACTGCAGCTTTCTTGTTATGCCTGCACCTTCTGGTTTTCCTGCTCTCTAGGTCCATATTACATTTTTTGCCTTATACATGCTATTATTTGGAAAGCAGTAGAAAGGAAGCTCTAAAGACTTGTAAGCTGTAAAGAGCACATGCAGTAGTGAAGAACTGGAGACACTTGTGCTTGAAGGTGAAGGAGTAACTGGTTTAGGCTGGGAGCAGAGGAAAATTTAAATCAGTATTCCAGGAGAACTGACATCCAGGAGATGAGCAAGAGGGATGAAACGGAAACTTCTCACTTTTCACGAAAAACTTCTCCGTTTCCATGAAAATAAGGAAAGAACAGAGAGTCTTTAAAGACTCCACATGATGGACACTTTATGCAGAGGACAGCAAGGAGGCGGATTTTGTCTCATCTTCTATATTTTCTTTGAAGATACCAGTATTTTTGTCAAGAGGGAGAAAAGGTTAGATGGAAATGATAAGGAGAATAGAAAGAGCATTAGTTCCAGCTTCAATGGAATGAAAAAATGAGGTTTTAGTGGGTGCCACAGAAAATGAGAACTTAGAGATAACGTTGTGAGCGGCAGAGTTGTGTCTGAGATAAAAGCTAGTTAAGTGTTGGAATAGGCTATCAAGGCAGATTATTTGAAAACTGTTAAAACCAGATTTCTTCACAATAGTATGGGTTATTTAGCTTTCTTCAGTGGAAAGAAATGGACTTGATGATGGGTTTTTTATGTCCTTTCCAGTCCTGTTTTTCTATAACTCTTTGTCACTGTCTTTAACTCAAGTGGCTTTGATCTGGGTGGATGTTTGCTGTGGAACATGGCATGAAAGTGGTGAATCTTAAAGATGCTGAAGCAAAACATACCTCTGGAATTTATATCCTGATCAAATATAATTATACTTAATCTAGGCTTCTTTGCTCAATCTTTTCTAAATTTTAAGCCTTGTCAACTGAAATGGTTCGCAGTAGCGTCTAGCACAGTTTTTAGTCCTATTAAATAAAATCTTAAAAACTCCACAGTATTTTTCAGTTGTTTGAGCTTTTGATTAAAAAGTGGTCAAAAGCATGATACTGATACGGGGTTTTAATTGTTTACATCTGTTTATTGATTAAATGTCAGAGTTCCAGAACAGTGATATCTAATGCTTGAACAGCATAATTGAAACCTGCATGCTTTTATTTTTATAGGACCTTGATGTTGGAGCAAAGAACGTGAAGTTATATGTGGATGAGAACCTTGTATTTGATGGTGAACTAGAGAGAGCCTCTGGAGATCTCCTCACTGACCAGAGCACTACAATTGACCTTACAGATCACAAGCAAGATACCGCTACACGTTCTTCAAATGAAAGTAAAGAAGTAAATGCACCTGCAGTCACGGAAAAGAAAGCAGACCAACATTTTAAGTGCTTACAGTCAAACAGTACTTCACTAAACTGGAGATCTCTGCCAGAAGAAAATCTTCTTGAACATAAGATGAACTCAGTCAGCTTTACAAAGAAAAAATTGTCAGAGTTGGAGGATGATCTAAAAGTGTTACCATCTCAAGTTTGTATAAAAGATGCCAAAGAGAATGCAACAGTACAAGCAGCTACGGAGCACGTTCAATCTGGTGGTGCACTCACGTTGAGCGAGCAAATGGAAAAACTAACAGGA
Organism: Athene noctua; assembly: GCF_965140245.1. Classification (NCBI taxonomy): domain Eukaryota; kingdom Metazoa; phylum Chordata; class Aves; order Strigiformes; family Strigidae; genus Athene; species Athene noctua. The sequence continues at coordinate 18,737,786 of NC_134051.1, read as the reverse complement.
AGAAAATTGTCTAATTCTACAGGTGCAATTCCTTCTTGGTTACAGTCATCTTCCCAAATAACAGAGAATAATCAAGATACTTCCAGTAAGCAGAAGCCTCCCTGGCTTGCTACAGAACATTGCTCAGACTTGAGATTTCAAACGCAGTCAGATGGCATCATGAAAAACTTTTCCGATGTGACTAATGAGGATGTCAAATGTCGAAGAAACGAGCAGGGAAGATCGAGTAGTAGAAATGCAAATGGAGATGAGAGATCACAGCTGCTAACCACAAAGGATGGCGATGCGGGCTTGGACATTTGGGAACAATTTTCTAACAAAATTTGCTGCAGCTTACAACACCCTGCAAATGGAAGGAGAAGTGTCAGATGTGTAAAAAAGGCAGGATTAAACACTATAAATCTTGGGGGTGATGATTCTGCTCTCAAAGGTAAGAGGTGACAACAGCAACCTTAGTGCAAGTGCAGACATAGTCTCCATTTTGCAGAAGCACAGAATCATTTAGGTGGGAAGAGACCTCTTGAGATTCCTGGAGGTACAGACAGGGAGGTTTTAGTTTTGCTTTTTGTAGTATTCAGTTCTTCTCATTCATACTACAACAATGCTCAGAGTCTCTCTCGTCCTACACCTGGATGTGAAATGCTCTTCTGAAAAATTTACAATCTGAGTTAGTGCTTATAATTTATTTGAAGAAGATTTCAGTAAATTCTATTTAAAAATTGACAGTCCTGCAGACAGCAAATGTTTACTAATGTTGGTGAATATCTGCAAAAAGATAAAGTGGGACCTCAGGGTAGTGAGTAAATTTACGGTTTGTGTAGTAGGTTTTTATTTGTATAGTAGGTTTGTTTCTTTCCCAGTGAGAATATATGCTGAATATATTTATTCAGAGTGAATGAAAACTGTCCTTATTTTCCCTTCTCTGCTCATGTCATTGCATCCCTCTTTCAAACCTCTCCCGCAGACATCTCTGCTTATTTATGAAGAGTTTTCTAGTAAATTTAGCTGTTATCTACTCCATGCTTTGGTTTATCGTTGTCATCCTTCTCCAAACCTTTTTTAGTTTGTCTGGATCCTGTTGGAGGTGGAGAATCCAGATTTGTGTAGTTTTGTTCTGCCTCTGGCAGTAGCCAACAGGGTATCCCCAGGGAGGAGAGTGAGAATTGCACAAATTCTGAAGTTCCTGCTCTCTCCCAAACTCTGGCATTCTATGGCTAAGAAATTTTCTGAGTGTGGGGTAATATTTTTGTGCTTAACAACTGTAAATAACACATGAACAGAATTTCTTACCCAGATGTTCTACTTTGTCTTGCTTTTAACCAACTTTTTTGACTTTCCATTGCTCAGGATATATTTTTAACCTCCCCCTTTCAGTTTCGAGCCATGTGTCACTCTGTCTCTTATGTTTTAGATCCTTCATAGCCCTTCTTTGGCATTCTTTAATTCTTCAGCATTCAATAACTTGTCTCAAATGAACAGAGTCTGGCAGAATAAGGACAACAAGGTCCAGAGAATTGGAGAAAGAAATACAAATTGAAATTTTGGGACTAATTTAGCATCAGAAAAATTTACATGAAAGTGTAGCTTGCTGTATATTGTATTTGGGTATTTACATTAAAGTTATGGTCATAAGGGACAGGAAATGTGCCTAAATGCAGGAATGCCAGTTCCAGTTCTACAGTACTGCATGAAGTTTTTGGACAAAGGTGAGGAAAATCATTCTTATTAAACTTAGAATGTCTGAATTTTTCTTTCTCTGCCCCTCTGTGGAAAAAGCAGCAATTATATATCTGAAATTATGCCTCAAAGAAGAAAAAAGTGGGGAAGCAATGGGAATAACTGCCATCTTCCTTTCACCCGCCTACTCACTGCAGCCCATTTGCTGTTTCACACATTTTACCGTAACTCTGTTAGATGAAAAACTTGTCGACGTTACAGAAACTGTAAATAAATCCCACCTTAGTCATTTCTGTTCAGTTGTAAAAACTGTAACAATTTAGGAGTTTTAGTGTAAGCTATAAGATGGGGGTTATCATGATTCTAATGATAATTTCCTCTAACTTTGCCCAAAGCAGGTTTTGTCATCTGGTGCTTAAAACTCCCAATACATGTTTGTCCCTGGGAAAGCTGCATGCCATCTCTCTGTACTGTACTGTGCAGGGTAAAGCCATCTTCAGAGTGGAGCTGAGTGAGCATTAACGACAGGGAAACAGTTTTAAGTGTTTCCCTAAGAGTGGGGAATTTTAATCGGTACGGGACTAGGGGAACTGCAGTTTCCCAGTAGCAGTATGTGACAAAGGGGAGACTGCACAAGCAATGTCACAGCACACTTTTGGTCACTAAATGAGGAATAACGACAACAGACGTTAGAAATAGCACGTACATACATACTTGGCTTGAGTTAATGTTGCTATAAAAACATACAGTTTTTGTTTGAAAACTGGTTTAATGTGCAAAGGAAATGATAGAAGTATGCTGATAAAATTTGCAAATAAGATGTAATTTGGGGTATTATGAGTTAAGAAGATTGAAGAACTGCACAGAAAGATGAACTTGAGGCCTGGAGTAGTAGCAATGGAATGCAATTCAATAGTACTGCTTGCAGGGTCATTTGGGGACTAATAACAAAAAATTAAGTTGTAAGCTGAGTAATCGTCAGTTGCAAATGACTGAGGAAGAGAAGAATCTTGGTTGAGGAGTTGATACAGATTGACTATGAAATGCTCGCGTGACGCAGGCGTGATTATAGCAGTGCACTCCAAGGATGTATCAGCAGAGGCATTTCTGTTAGTTAGGGAAATGTTAATATCTCAACACAGGCACTCGTGAGATGTCAGTTGGAAAACTGCAGTTCTGATCATCCATTTTCAGGAAAGCTGATTACAAAGTGGAACAGATACAGAGGAGAGCTTTCAGAATGATTTGGGAAATGAAGCGTGTGATTGCAGCATGGAAATATGATTGCTATTTATAACTGCAGGGAGTAGAAATGAGATTAACACAACAGAGGGAGAAGAAAGGTGGTTTTTTCAAGCTAGCGTTGCCCCAAAATACAGTTTACTGAAGTTTTGAGAGGAGTTGTATGGTGTGTGTTGCCATCAGAAGCAGGACAAGGGACTTGGTGATTCAAGACAACCCTCCTAAAGCCACAGGGGAGATGCATGTTTGATTGTCCTTATCTCTGGACTTTGGGATAGCATCCATCATTAATCCTCTCAGGCATGTGGAAGGCTGGGAATGTGTCTGTAATATCTGTAAGTGGAATACTCTTTATCTACAGGCAGAGTTAATTGTTCACGTGGCTCCAATAAAAATAATGAATTTTAGATTTAAAAAAAATGCCAAACCCCATAAGCCTTTAGCCCTTGACCTCTGCTTTTGGCCCGCTGTCTGCTTTCCTTTCAGAGCTCCACTTCTGGTGTCACTCCTTAATGTAGCTAACGCGCCTGTTAACCTCCCATTGGAAATCATCCTACTGAACTGCTGTAGAAGTTGTAATCTCTGTACTGCTTGAAGCACTTAACATTAAAAAAAGTTTTTTTAAAAAAAACAGGGAAAAAACCTCCAAAACAAAGAAAGCCAGTGGATGTCAACTGCACTTCTGTACATGCTCCTCCTGAAATTTTCAAGCTTTGACATTTTAAAATGTTGAGTTTGACATTGTAAAGTGGTGATGCAGTATCTTCATCAGGTATTATAAATTGTGAGGCTCTGGGAAATGATCTTTGGGATCTCCCACCCCCTGAGTATCCATATGGACAATGGTTTGAACAAGAAAGTGACTTATAAATGTCTGATGTTCTCTGAAATATATACCTTTGCTTCCTATCAGTGTTTCCCTTGTGGGGTAGGGAGGAATGGCCAGGTTGGTCTCCAGCCTTTCATTCTGGAAGGCAACTCTTTTTCAGGTAGTCTTCCATCTGCTTTAAAATTCTTATTTTTTTCTCCCTTGTCCCCGGTGTAAATAGTTATTGTCCATAGGTAGATTAGGAACATTGCCTCTTTCCCAGCATTTCCAAAAAACAAAGTTAAAAGTTAGTCTTGAGCAGTCTTTTGGGAAAATGTTATTTTGCATTTTACAGGAATTGGCATTTATTCTTGATAACCATTTGTTTTAGTATCCACTCAAGGATATTGTACAGAAGTAAAATCTAGCCCATGGGCCTGTAATTGTTTAGAACTCCACTTGCCTTTCTTCATTTATTTGAAGAAAATACATAAGTGACAGCTTTATTGAAAATCTTTGCTATTATCTGCTCTTAATTGTTTTGAGATGGAAATGAAGCAGCTCCCCAGTGCAGTCACAAGGAGAGCGTGCTTTGATCCCACTGTGCCCCTCTAACTGGTTGTTCCCACTGTGTTCCTGTTAGATCCGTTGTCATTATTCCCCTTCTACATCTCACACTGGCTGAAAAGAGAGGAAAAATAGTTTGTACGTTACCTGCATAGAATGCAATGCTCACCTCATCCTCCTTGTATGCTGAACCTACTTCTTTTCTCACCAGTTTTCTTTATATACACATGGCTGGTTTTGACAGAAAGCACTAGCTCTTCTCTATAATTCTTTAGAAACTTAACCAATTCAGCCATTTCCAGCTGTGTGAAAGATCTTCTACAGAAGTGCAGACAGATGATTTAAACTATTGTGACAGCCACACAATAAGTATCACTGGAAAAAATCCCAATTTCTTTAAGTGTTATGTGAAGAATTCGTAGTCTGAAACTTAGCTGCATTTTGCATCTTGGCGTGTGCTCTGCTCTTCAATAGTTAAAAGTGATTATTTTCGTTATGTCTAAATGGAGAAGGGCAGTTGGGACATTAGCCTTCGTAATAGGGAGGCAATATAATAGTGCTACTATAACAGAATTTCACAGTGAGGGAACACAAATATGACCAGCATAATTCTGGAAAGTCCGTGTTGTGGTGGTTTGCTTCTAGTCCTGTTCATACATTAAATGTCTACGTAATGTTGTTTTCAGATGAAGACTTTTCTATCAAGGACGTAGCAGCCTCTAGAGCAAAGTGGCACAATGAACAAGAACATACTCTGCAGGAGTCCTGGAACTCCCTGGTAAAGTTTAATTATTCCCATCGTGGCCGAATCTCTAACATGGATTTTCAAGGGGATATCTTTGATGAGTTTCTCCATCAACAGAAAATCAACCGGCCTGGAGAATATCAGCAAATGAGAAAAGAGGGACTACAAACACTGCCAAAAAGGCCAGAAGAAGAAATCTCCGTGGAGGCACATGATGGAAATGATTTTAAAATTCCTGTTTTACCTTATGGACAGCACTTGGTGATAGACATTCAAACAACATGGGGAGACAGACATTATGTTGGTCTTAACGGAATTGAAGTTTTCAGTTCTAAAGGAGAGCCTGTTCAGATCTCAAAAATAACAGCTGAACCACCTGATATAAATATTTTACCAGCTTATGGCAATGATCCCAGAATAATAACCAACCTAATTGATGGGGTAAATCGGACACAGGATGATATGCATCTCTGGCTAGCACCATTTACCCCTGGAAAACCTCACTTTATCTTTATTGACTTTGCAAATTCCTGTCAGGTAGCTATGATTAGGATTTGGAATTATAATAAATCTCGCATACACTCTTTCAGAGGTGTGAAAGACATTATAATGGTGTTAGATGAACAGTGCATCTTTAAGGGAGAAATTGCGAAAGCTTCAGGAACGTTGTCTGGAGGTATGCGATCATTTCTTATTTTCTTTGTGGAAACAGCAGTACAATACAAAAAAAATACATTTAGCTTGTTTGTTATCACTTTCCACTTCAAAGCAAGTTGGCACTTTGTATAGTATTTAGTCCTTTTAATTTCAAAATGTAATGCAGAACCCACTAATGCATTCTTTAATGATACTGTGAATTTTTGCAGCATATAGAGCTAATTCCTATTCTTAATGATGTCTTAGCAACAAGGCCATATTTCAGTAACATCAGATAGCCACTAAACATTTAACAGTTGCAGATTCTTACTTGTCTTCACAGATAGAGTCTTTTGGAAAAGGTGATGGAGGAGCTTTTCCCCATTTTCTTTTATATGTATTTGAAATTCGGCTTTCTGTAGGATTTTCTGCTGTGCAGTATAAGTTTGAGAATGAACATACTAATTATATCAGATGTCAGTATTTACCATATATTATCTTTAAACACTACTGCAAATTAAATGTAAAGAAGGACCGAAAATATTTTTTTATCACTCTATATATTCTTTTGTATGGTTTCTACATTTAATGCTGTGTGTTGCCTTCAGCTCCAGAGCACTTTGGGGATACTATATTGTTCACTACTGATGATGATATTCTTGAAGCTATATACTGCTATGATGAGACATATGATGGAGAAATGGAAAATGCCAGCTCCTTGAGATACGAGGAAGAGCTAAAGAGGCCAACAACTGCTGATAGGGAGGGAGATGAGAGACCTTTTACACAAGCGGGGTTAAGAACAGAGGATCAACAGGTAGGGGCCTCTGTGTTCAGAACTCTATAAATGTCTTTCTGAAACACGACATGGAAGTGATAGACACTGATTTACATGATGGAGTAAAGCTCTGCAGAAGAGCTAATACAGCTATTTGTCTATTTTGATGGTTTTTTTTTTCACCAGCTCAATAATTTACATGATAGTTTTAAGTCCAAAAGGTCCTGCAGATTTTGTTTTCCCTGATTAATTAATAAGACTACAAGGAAGACCATACTGGATTGTACATATGTATTTTTTTTTCCTTACTTGGACAGAGATTAGAGGGAATTCTTTTTGATTTAGGTACTTCTGAAGGTTTGTGCCACTCTCAGTGATTTTAACCATATGGTTATTCATGTAATGAGTAGCTGTGCTCCCTGTCATTCCAAACCAAAGATTTTTCCGTATTTTCCACACAGAGTATACTCTTGCTAGTTTCTTCCTTCACAAATTATCTTATGTGAGAAGGATCTCCCCCTTTCAACCTTCCCGTTATTTTTTCCTCTTACCTCCCTTGAGAAGCATCTTCACAGGTCTGTGTGCATTTTGCAGCATAAAAATACCCCTTTACTATTCTGTGCAGTAGGTATTTTATTGCTTGGAGGAAGGCCGTCTTTTGGAGTCTTTCCTCATACCATTCCAGCCCAATGGTCCAGCGTCTGGGCAAAGATCCCACAAGATTTTTTGCTCAGGATGGTGTGGGGCAGTCTTTGACCTGATTTCCATCAAATCTTCTACCTTAGACTCTTCATGAGCACCTACTGTTGCTTCAGTGAGGTTATCTTCTTCTAGGGGATACACTCTTGTAAGTCTGTGAGGACATCCAAAGCTGAATCAATCCAAATTCCAGCTGGTTTAGCTAAACTGCTCCCAGTGATGGTTTCTCATGTGCTGGTCAAGCTTTCCTGTTCTGTCTTGTCCTCTTCTCCTGGTGGCTTATAAGACAAAGGGAAACGTCGTGACATTGGAATTTGATCTCACGGTTGAGATCGTGAGTCAGTGACTCAAACCCTTTGACTTCACCAGTGCTAGAAACAGTAATCCTGGTCCCATCTTTGCTTGTGATATCGCAGGCACCTTATGCAGAGCAGGGTTTCATGAACAGAACTGGAAGTTCACCTTTCTTCTCTTGATCACTTGTTTTTTGTGAACATTCACCAGGACCTCTCCATTGCAGAGGCCTGGACCTGGACTGTCTGGTCCTTACTCATAGCCTCTGCCTTTTATTTTGCTGTTCAGCTGTGATGCTCTTTATACTCCTTTTCTAACTCTGAAACATGCTGTATCAGCAAGGGAATAACAGAAGCTATTGTGACTGAGCCATTGATCTCCCTGTCATTCTGTATTTGCTGGTACCATCAAGATTTTGTAGATGGATGCATATCAGAGTGATACAGATCTACTGGATGATTTGTCTTCCCAGCATAACGTTGTCATTCAGACTCATAATGGGTTTGAACAGTCTGTACCTGTTGATCATTCACCCTTTTTGCCTTCAGCATCTTCAGGGGATGAAACAGTGTTTTACTGCACTGACTACAGAACTTTTCAAAAGCTTTTATAGAAGTGCCTTACTATCTTGTCAATATTATCCATGGTCATCTGTGTGTCCCATGAATTCAGTAATATATCAACTTTTATACCGGGTCAGTCCTGTGACAAGTGCACTTGACCCAACCCTGACTGCGGCCAATAGTAGATGCCTTGGGAGAATGTAAGAACAGAGCAAACATGCAGTGATATTTCTCTGAAACATTTGTCCAGTCCTTAGAAATTTGTCTCAGAAGGGCTTTTTGACTTGGTGTTTAGTATCCTGCCATGGATTTTTATTGCATTAATTCATCCCCTAGCTTTTTCAACCCATGTGCACTTTTACAACTTATAGTGCTCTGGGATGAGTTTCCCCACTTAACTTGCACAGCACAGAGAGAACCTCTTTCTATTTGTCTCTAGGTTCATTTATTGTCCCCTAATTTTTGTGTTGGAAGAAACTAAACAATTATTCCCCATTCCCTTCTTCAAGTCACTCACGATGTTTATCCCCTCTGTTACAATCCCTTCTAAATCTCTCATTTCCAGAATGGTTAGTCCTACTTTAGTTATTCCTCCCATGAAAGGTGCTATGCAGTATGGTCAGCTGTAGGAGCATGGTAATACTTTCTACTTTTTATTGCTTTTCCAATAATTATGGTGGTATTTTGGTCAAGCCGTAAGGATCTAAGAACACAGGTAGGACAATGTTCACAAGCATAAGTAGTTGAAATAGTTGAAAATTAGACCATAACTAAAAGAAAAGATCATGGACACCAGTGGAATGAAGGGATCTAAGTAGCCAAGATGTGAGGAAGAGGGAGAAAAAGGTGATAAGGTGGTTTGGCACAGATGGTTTACAGCCTGCAAGGGAGGGCATTATTCTGCATTTTATAAAACCAATATTTTTATCGTGTCCGTGGATTTAGATATTCAGTAGAGCTGTAAAATTTAATTTCCAGCTGGTCTTTTAAAGCTGTTCTGAGAAAAAAGCATGGCATCAAAGATAGAGACACTGTTCCATGAGAAATGTACCCCCAATACGAGGGCGATTTCCTGCTTCTGTAGGTTACCCGTGTGTCTTTATTTCAGTGCACAGTTCATCTTCAGTTTCACCTACTTAATTACCACAAGGTCATTTGCTACTACCTGAAGTATATTGCAGTCTGGGAACATAGAAGATCCAGGATGTCAGTGGTTATACTGCAGAGATCTAATATAACAGTAGGAGAAAAGTGTTGACAAGTCTATTTTTTCTAGGCACAATGTAGGTCCATCTGATGTATTCTGGATGACAGGAAGGCTACTTCTAATGATGAATGGAAGTATAGAGAAGGAGTCTGGACTTCTAATCTTCTATTTGGCTTTTTGAATGCTAATGAAGATCGTGCTGATATTTTTGTAGAACTACTTACAATAATGCCAAGATTTCATTTTAATCTGCTATTATTTTGTTTGGAGCTCAATACTGTATATGTAAAGTTAGGACTCTTTTCCTCATGTGTAGCATTTTTACATTTAACTACAGTGAACATAATTAGCCATTTTATCATGCACATTCAATGAAGTGAAGTCTTATCTGCAACCCTTTGCAGTTATCTTTTGTCTTTACTATCCTAATTGCCCCAGTATGATCAGCAAAATTTTTTCATCTGTTTATTCATTTTCTGGTTTGCTGTGCTGAATAGCATAGGCTGTTATTAATTAGGGCTGTCAGAGAACAAATGCAAGTTTTTGAACCAGCTTGCTTGTTTGTTCTGCTCCTTGATTCTTGAGAAGAAATTGTGGTGGCACTCTCTGAGGTCTTAACTTCCTTCCAGACTTCTTCTCTCTGCAACATATTTGCACCATGTTGTAAATAAGGTGTATTATCATTTGTTAGTGGCAGTCTGCAGGTAAATAAGAGTGACTTAAAAATGTCAACCTCTTTGAGAATAGGGAGTCTCCCATTTAACACTCGTATATGCATGAAAAAACACCCCTAATAGTTGTGACTTTCTAAGGATCCAGATGATTGTCTACATTTTGGGTCGTGTTTGCAATTATTTGCAGGATGACCTGTGTGGTGAGGCAAAGGGGAGATTGATATACAAAAGGGTGGATGTAAAAAAAAAAACCAAACCCAAAGAAACAGACACCCCCACCCCCCCCCAAAAAAAATCCAGTTTATAAACAATATTTCTGTAATGTATATATGATATGCATGTTCATTGCACCTGTTGGTTTACTTTTTAGGTTCAAGAGGCAGACCCTGTCTCTGAATGTATACCCAAGGAATCAGGAATATTTACTGGAAAATGTAAGTTCTTGTATTCACTTCTTGCTTAACCACCCTCCCCCCTAACGTGTTACCAAGGAGGATCTAATTTGTCAGAGCTGTACAGAACTTTGTGACAGATGTCAGGTCTAGAAAAAAGAAAATTAATTGAATATTTAATGCTGAAGCTTTGTTTTCTATGGCGTTTAGAACATTATATTGTAACAGTTGGCTTTTAATCTCAGAAAAATAACACTAGCCATTTGCCTAGTCCCTGAGTGGGATTTGTAATAGCTGTGTCCCTTACCTAGTAATTCTCTCCCAATCCTATGTATTTATGTAGACTGATTGAATTTCTTAGATCAGATTGACAATATAAACCCTACAGTAAAGCTAGACCAGAATGTTATAGCCATACTTAAAGTACCTGATTTCTTTATCCTGTATAAAAAAACCTCTCTGTGGGCCTTTAAATTAGTGTCTAGAGAGCTTCTGGATGGCCCAGAAGTTTTAGTATGAGTTCCTGGTCCTTTGACCAGCACAAGAGAAATTGAGTTGTTGGGCCTGGCATAAAGCCTTTAACAACATGTGATGTGCTCTCTGAAAATACGCACAATGCTGTGGTTAGTCAGCCACGTATCTGTGAACTATATCTGTGATCTATGACCTATGAACTGTATCTGCAGCTCTCAACTTTACCTATGAACCTGTCTGTGATCAATTCCTATCTGTGAATTTAAGATTCCTTTTCCTCCTCCGATTTCTGGTGGGAAAGATAGTGAGGGTGGTTCAGAGCTCAGCAGATGCAATCTCTCACACTGACGAGATATTGTTAATCAGCTGATTGGACTAGCTTGTCTCTACCAGACAAAGAGGTCTTAATTTCCATGGGTTCTTGCAGGAAAGAGCAGGAGAAAGCTAGTTGTATTTAAGAGAGGATTTCTGAGTCTTATGAAATGCAGAGAAACTCCAGTTTAGTCTCTTACACAGAGAAAAATTGCCATCAATTGCTACAAAGGACTCTCTTTAAATGACCTTGCACAAAAGCAAAAAACCATCTAGAAGGTACAATCTCATTTTTGCCAATGATTTCTGCATACCCTGTCCTGCCTGTGAATATTGTTCCTTGTCCTCCTTATTCTGTGGGGTGGTCCCTCAGACCTGGAGTGAGAGTCCTCTTGCTGTTCCTTGTTTTGGGAAATTACAGAAAATTGTGCAAAACTTAGGATCAGTACTGCCTTCTTCATCTGGGACCCCTGGTAATAAATTGTGCACGGAGTCCCTGAGGATTTCTGTCCTTGACCTGTTGTAGGTAGTTTGCATCTCTTTCATCCTGCTCCCTGTCATGATGTCACGGAGAAATAGTGCCTCGAAGTGTGATGATCACTGGTATAAAGTCCAGCTAGTGGCTAGTTACTAGAGGGATCAATATTACTATAGTCTACACTGATTGATGTGGTTTTTTTAAAGAACTTGGATGATGGGATAAAGTACAATCTCAGCAAGGTTGTGGATGATACCAAACAGAGGGGAGTGGGAGGACAAGGCTGTTCTTCAGAGGGACCTCAGCAGGCTGAAGAAATTACAACCTCATGGTGTTACCTAATGTAACGTTGTGAAGTTCAGGGCAAATGCAAAGACCTGCGTGTGGGATGTAACAACCCAGGCTACACGACAGGCGTGGGAGGGGAAACTAGCACAGAAAGTGGCTTTGCACTGAAGGGCCTGAAGTCTTGAACAAGAGTCAGCAGTAAAGGTGGCCAGCTGCCTCCTGGGATGTAAAAATAAAAGAGTGCAGCCAGCAGGGCAGGGAAAGAGAAAGGCATTTTTTTTGCTGTATTTGATGCTGTATTTGACACTTGTGGAACAATATTTGGAGTAGTTTGTTAAGAATGGAGCTCCCTAGAACAAGAAGAAAACTGACGTACTGGTGCGAGTCCAGTGAGGAGGGTGACCGAGAGGGTCAGGCAGCTGGAGTACCTGACACGGGAGAGCTGGGTTGGTTTGTTCATCCCCGAGAAGGTGAAGAGCAGGTCCTGGTGTCTATAGCTATTGAGAGGGCATAGAAGGACAGATCCAGGCCGTTCCCAGGCATGGACATAGGGCTGGGTTGAGAGGCAGCAGAAACTACAGGGTAGAAGTAAGGAATTTCCAACTGGGTATTAGGAAATCTTTTTCATCCTGAGGACAATCAAACACTGGAACAGGGGTTGAGAGAGAGGGTTTGAAATCTGTCAGCCTTGGAGTCATTCAGACTTCCACTAGATAAACTCCTGAGAGACCTGATCTGATGGACATGCTCTCAGCTTGGAGCCGGACTAGAGACCCTGAGAGGTCCCCTCCACCCTGCGTCGTTCTGAGATTCTATGAAGGCGTTGGCATGGTGATGTGAATACCAAACCTTGTGTGGACAGCTGCTTCACCCTGTCTTTTCCCTTTTGTTTGAGAATATACTCTGGTTTTTCCTGAGAACTCTTGCATGTTTGTACACTAAGCAAGTTCAGTCTTAACAATGGCCTTGGGAATAGCATCTAATATCAGTGTAGCCGTAGCTCCAAACTTGTCAGCTAATAGAACTATTTATTTCTTAGTGTCCTTGCAAATGCTAATGAGATCTTACACCCAAGTGAATTTATGTATGTATCAAGACAGTCTTGTGTAAATTGCTACGGCTATTTAGAAGTAATTGGTCTGGATGGCTTAATAGGTTTAATGCTTGTTTGTTTTACAGGGCATCATGACTACTGGTGCTTCTTTAGACATTATCCAACTTGATTATTCTGGGCTTCTGTAATGTGTGAAACGAAATACATTTTTAATTTATAGTGATGGATTTTTATGGAACATGATCAGATTGGAATATTACTTGTTTTATCTGTATATGGAATTTATATTTTTTCATTAAGGCATGAAACAGGTGGATCTGAAGATACACGTACAATCTTTTGTCTGCCCAATTTTTCTTTCCTATTTATTTTCTGGAGATGCAGGGTAATCAACATTGCGGCTTTTCACTAATGCTGTCCCATTAAAATACTTCCAGATGTCCAGTTCTGTTGTGAATGTAGTAACTTAAAGACATTAGTAAACCAAATTTGTTTTTTGGTTTAACTATGAGTTCATGTTCTCTCACAATTTATGGATTTATGAGAGACTGGATTTATATGACTCCATATAGTCATTTAGCTGGCAAAAGATGATAGATAGACTTCAGACTAATAGGTCTTCTCTGTGTCTGCATAATGACAAAATCTGTCATGTAACTGCTTAAATGTACCATTGAATTACTGTCAGTCTGCAGTCTAAGTAATGAGGCACTTGATAACATGTTTGATCAGGAGTTGCATAGTTACAAGTGAATAAGATGTTGGTACCCCTCTAAAGGGGTCTGGCACAGATTTACAGAAGATACTATGCTGTTACGTGGAGGTAGGAATGCATCCAAACACAGCGTATCGAGTTATTGAATCTAAACAAAATACACATACTGCTAATCATTGGGGCTTGCATGCATGCTTATATCGGCTCCTTACTAGTATATATATTTATTATATGCATAATATAGAGATTTATTATATGTATAATATATTTATTATATGTATAATATAGAGATTTATTATATGTATATTATTTTATATAGGCCTGCAACTGAATTTTACCATGACCTGGGGAGATTCTCATTACCTTGGACTGACGGGACTTGAAGTGATAGGAAAGAATGGTCACACATTAAAAATAAGTACAGAACAAATTTCTGCTTCACCTCGAGACCTAAATGATCTTCCAGAGTATACTGGAGATTCCAGAACATTAGAAAAGTAAGTAGCAAAAGAGCAAAAAAAGCATTTTGTGCAGGGCTTTTTTTTTTTTTTTTTTTTTTTAAATTATTTATTATTTATGCCTGTTGTCTCCACAAACAGGTTTGGAGTTTATCAGTTTTAGATGCATTTTACATCAGACTTTACAAAGTGACATAATTATATAAACTTTTATGGTGTTAACACATATTAATGCAAACATGGCTTTCATACCATCACAGCTCATTCTTGGATTTCACAAGCTACCCAGGAACAGCTTGTTGTAGAAATATGAATGAGATGTTTCCAAAGATGGTGTTGGAGGTAGGAGATGGTAATGTGCCTGGTTGGTATCTCTGCTGCGGACTTTCTAGGCAGAAATGTGGGTGTTCTGGAGCATCTGTCTGTGCATATGCAGTGATATTTAGGCAGGATTTCTGGATAATTTCAAGGAAAATTTCAAGTTAGCAAAGGGTGAGGAGGTATGAGGGAATTGCACAAATAGGTGCCATTCTTTTGGCAACTCTGCAGCTTTTTTTTGTAATTCCAATTAAGTTTTATTCATTGACAGGTATACTTCCTCAAATTAACTTGTGCTCACAGGCTATAGGTCTGGAGCAGATTTGGTACTGAAGCTGCATCCTGTTGTTTCTGAGTCATATCTCCATTTTAAAGGATATTTTCAGCAGTAATCCTGTTCTCTGGCATGTTTATGGGCTGTGAATAGGTTTATGAATTAAGCCTTCTCTTTTCAACATCTTTGTCGAGTCTTCCTTAGAATGTTGTGTTTATCCACATGCACCTAACTGTTCGTTGTAATTTCTGCCAATCTGACTAATACAGATGTCAAGCTTACTTGTATGTAATTCCTCAGTTCTTCTGCCTATTTGTATGAAAATCTCTTCTATAGGCATCAAGATAAAAGAAATATTCCCATGAGGCCCCCTGTGATGAAGAGATTCTGGTGGTGAACTCTCTCCATACTCCACCATGATGAACCCAGAGGCAAAGAATTAATTTAGCTTTTCTGTTGGTGTCTTACCTTCTCTGAATGCTCCTTTTACAGACTAGTCATCGGTTGATCCAACAGAATTTCTGGCAGGCTTTCTGCTTTTGATGTATTTGAGGAATTTTATTTATGATACCTTTTGCGTGCTAGCCTTCATATTCTTCTTTGGCCTGTGCATACGCATTTAGCCTTCCAGAGTTTATGATCCTATCAATTTAGGGTTTTTTGATCATGAATTTTGTTGAAAGATGGCTTGTAATAGCTTTCTTTATCCTGCCACTGAGCCAGGCTGGCTTTGATTTTTCAAGTTCTCCCTCTTTCTAACATCTTTCTTAGTAAGCGGGATACATTTGTTCTGTGCTTCCAGTATATCACTTAATATTCTCTCTGCTGCGTGTAATGATTTTATTTGATTTTGTTGCTCCTTTTTTTTTTTCTGATGTAGCTCCTCATTTTGCTTAAGAACCATTTGGGGCACAAGAACTAGGGGTGGGTTTGGCTTTTCTTAATTCTGCAAGCATGTTGAATCTGAGTACACTACAGTGCTCCTCAGCTGTAGCATTTGCAACAGCTACTGTGGGCTATTCAGGACCAATTCAAGGATTGTGTGGAATCATAGACTCAAAGAATGGTTTGGGTTGGAAGGGATGTGAAAGATCATCCAGTTCCAACCCCCCTGCCATGGGCAGGGCCACCTTCCACCAGCCCAGGTTGCCCAAAGCCCCGTCCAACCTGGCCTGGAACCCTTCCAGGGAGGGGGCAGCCACAGCTGCTCTGGGCAGCCTGTGCCAGGGCCTCACCCCCCTCACAGGGGAGAATTTCTTCCTTTTGTATAATCTAAATGTCCCCTCTGTCAGTTTAAAACCCTTACCCCTCATTCTATCCCTACACCCCCTGACCAAGAGTCCCTCCCCCCGTTCCTGCAGCCCCTTTCAGCCCTGGGGGGCCGCTCTAAGGTCTCCCCGGAGCCTTCTCTCCTCCAGCTGAACCCCCCAACTCTCCCAGCCTGTCCTCACAGGGGGGCTCCAGCCCCCCCAGCATCTCCGTGGCCTCCTCTGGCCCCGCTGGAGCAGGTCCGTGTCCTTCTGCTGTTGGTGCCCCAGAGCTGGACCCAGCCCTGCAGGGGGGTCTCCCAGAGGGGAGCAGAGGGGGAGAATCCCCCCCTGGCCCTGTGCCCACCCTGCTCTGGGTGCAGCCCAGCACACCGTTGGCTTTCCGGGCTGTGAGCACACATTGCTGGCTCACAGTCAGTTTTCCATCCACTAACAGCCCAAGTCCTCCTCCTTGGGGCTGCTCTCAATCCACTCCTCGCCCAGCCTGGATTTGTGCTGGGGATTGCCCCGACCCATGGGCAGGACCTTGCACTTGGCCTTGTTGAACTTGTCGCATGGTCCCACCTCTCCAGGCTGTCCAGGTCCCTCTGGATGGCACATCCCCTCCCTCCAGCCTGTCGGCTGCACCACGCAGCTCGGTGTTGTCAGTGAACTTGCTGAGGGTGCACTTGATCCCACTGTCCATGTTGCCAAGAAAGATTTTAGATGTTATGAAAATATGAAAGATGATATCTTCTCTCATGGGCTCTCTAATCAGTTCCTCTGTGAAAGAGTCATTATTCAAATCTTTTTCCTTAAGGAACTGCCAAATCTGGCAGTCATTCTTCCATTAAACTTCTAAATAAATTTTAAGTACATAGGACAGTGTACTGAAGTAATTACAGTGGACAATTAGTTCATATTCTCCTTTACTCCATCTTTGTATGCTGTAGTTTGTGGTAGAAGAATATAGAGTCAGGATTCCAAAATGAGGAAATAATGGAATTTACTTTATCGAGTCAGCCCGAAGTCTGTGCTCTTATGAAAAGACATTGTCATGCTGGTACAAAGCTTTTTTAAAAAGTAGAAATGTGCCTAACTGTGTGCATGAAGAAGGATGTGAACAAATGCTGCTTCTTCCCTGGGTTATCCAGCTGCCATCCAACTCCTTACCGGATTCAGCGCGATTGCATTGGCATAGTAACACACTGCAGAGTGCTAGATATACTCGTTTAGGCATAGAACTGCGTTAATAAATGATATTGTGTGTGGGCCTTAGAGTTTTGCCTTTGGCCCATTTTGGTACAAAGGCAGTTGAGCTCTCTGCCAGCCCCTGTTCACCCAGTTTTCTAAGGATTCTTCTGTTTTTCTTCAAACGGACCCAACTAAAGGAAATACTGTGTTTCTCCCCCCAGTGTCTTTAATTCAACAATTGCATGTTATTTTTGATGTTTACTGTGCTTTTTAATTGCATACACATGGGAACAGTAAGCCCTGAAAGCTAGAAGTGGCATGTAGAAAGAAATTAACACCTAGTAAAGTACCTGATTTACATGAGAAAAAGCAAGCTTTTCCTTTTTTTCCAGCTAATGGATTTTGCTCTTTGTAGGTTAATAGATGGAACTAATATCACAGTAGAGGACGAACATATGTGGCTCATTCCCTTCTCTTTTGGAGAAGATCATCTGCTCACAATCCATTTTGATAAAATTGAAAGTATTGCAGGGCTTCGCTTTTGGAACTATAATAAATCTCCGGAGGATACCTATAGAGGGGTAAGTAAAAGAAAAGGAGCATTGCCAGCAAAAATATACAGCAGTGCATTGGAAAATTGGTACTGTGATGAATGAATATAGCAGCCTTAATGGAACACCATAAATCTTTCTAGATTGTCTGAGTCTGAATTTTGTGGCAGGTATAATGCATTTCTGTCTCCACAAACAGCAAATATTGAAAAAAAGCCAGAGATAGTTTAAAGAAATCTTCACAGCTGATTTTTCCAAGAGACACATACAATAGCACGTAGTATTTTCAAGATATATGATTCTGAAGTGGTATCCTCTCAGTATCTAGTATCTAGGCCTGCCGTGTGATTCTTTATTTCCTGGAACACAGGGAACAATAGAACGGGGACACTTGTGCAGCAGAAATTCGGTTCAGGTAAGTTACAGGCCAGTCAGTCAATAATACCTTTTCCAAGAAGGAAGAAGAGTCTCTTGAACTCTAACATTTATTAGGGAAACTTGACATCTTCAAACGTTTTGGCTAAAGTAGTTTAGCTGAAATTGTATAACGTACCTCCTCTCTTCTTTTTTCCAAATTTCTTGGTTGATATGTTTTTTCATATTGAATTCTTAGAACTGACTGGCGATGGACACCTGTTGGAGACCATGTTCCATCTTGCTGGCACTCTGAGTTTGGCTGTCCCTCATTTCCATGGCTTTTCTCAGAAGCTGTACATGCACTTGTAGTGCAAATGAAGAAGTAGTTGCTGTTCACTGCACAGAAAGTTTATGAATCCATTTGTTTCCAGATCTTCACCTTCACATATAACTCTTTCATTCTTGATGTCTAAACTCAGTCAATCGATAAGAAGAAAAATGTTGGTATATATTAAACTAGAGAGAGAGACAGGACAAAAAGGATCAGTAAAGTTCTGGAAAAAATTCTGCAGCTGAAGTTGGAGGCATGGATATTTGATAGGATTGGTCAAGATAGTGGCAAAAGTTGCAGAACTGCTTCTTTGTGTAAATTTACCTTCCAGAAATTGCTTTAATACGAACACTATATAGATGTGTGGAGAGGTGTTCCCTCTCCACAACAGAGCCCTGGCATCTTGTAGTATCGGCATGGGGTGTTGTTGAGTGCCAAAAACTGGCCAAAGACCCTCAGAGGGCTGGAGCATAAGATCTTTCATTTAAACCACAACTGGTAAAGGGATATTAACATATGGCACCTGGTTTTGTGATACACTGCATTAACCCAACATGTTTGACCCATGGGAGGGTTCAGGAGCACGTTGAGCTTAACTAAACATACCCCCTGTATAACAACTAGGGTTTTTTAGTAAAACCTGTTCCTTAATTGATATGATTCAGCATAAAGGGGGGACTCTTCCCTCTGAGAGTGATACAGCTGTGGGACAGTGTGCAGTGAGTTCAAAACTAAATTTGACAAGTCCCAGAGCAACCTGATTTAGCTTTGCAGGCTCCTCTGCTCTGAGCAGGAGCTGTGGCTGAGCACATGCCAGAAGTCCCTTCCAGCCTAAATCTTTCTGTGATTCTGTGTACAAAGTGCAATATGAAGAACTGTCTTTAAGTGGTGATATGGAATGTTTTTTTCACTATGGTTGTAAGCCCAAGCTTCTCCAAGGCAGAGCAGGGGAGAAAGGAGGGAAAGAGAAATAGCCAGATCCCTAAAATCTAACATGGAATTTGGGTTTTGGAGGCCCAATCAAAAAAGAAAGAAAGAAAGAGAGGTGTATTTTCACAGTTTACTTTGCTAGGTAGAAAAAAGAGGTGAGTCTGATAAAATGTGCATGCAGGTGGCACACCTGTAGGTCCCATAACAGTGGGTACAGTTTAAATGAGGAGTTTGTAGCTACAGTCCTGTAAAAAGATGAAATAAATTATTTGGAAAACTAAAGATGTAAGGTATCTGCTGAGCCAAAGTAAAGAGGCTTTAGGCTGTAAACCTAGGGCATCATGACATCTGTCTCTTGAAGTATTGCTGTTCCTTCTAAGAAACAGTCCCCTAGTATGAGATATAATGATTTGCTAGGCAGCTGTAGACTGGTGGATTCTATTCACAGCTTTAGTATGAGAGGGTAATGGCAGTGAACTGTCAAAATGAAGGCTTGTGTGCTATTTCCAGCTCTATGAAAAATTACCTTGTGAAAGCTTTGTTATGCGATTTGTAAAATGCTATGTGTGATGGTTGAGTGCCTTCTCAGATGATGAAAATTACTTAGAAATGAGGGCTGTAAAGGGCACATAAATATAAGCAGCTGTGGTATAATAGGTAAGATTTCATCTCTAAGTCTCTAGACTTCCATTCAGTACGTGTTTGCTAAACTAAAGTGTATTTCAGTGGATTTTTCACTTCCTCTCCTTAGCCTGGCAGACTGATTCAGCTGGAAAGTAGCATGCAGAACAGTTTCTGATATGAAAAGGATATTTCCTTTCTTTGCTCCCAAGTGTATTAAAGATGAAACCAGAAATAGTTATTTCTCCATACTTGGTACTCATACAGACATTCCCTCCTAATTAATCTTCATGCTGTTTGGAAGGGAACTGAGCATCTCCTCTAGTCTGTACAATGCCCAAGGTTTTCAAATCAAGAAATGTTTGTGTAAAAAAAAAAAAAAAAAAAAAAATCTTTTGGGGATATTGCATGTGTAACTTACTGAAATTATAATTGAATTAAAAAATAAGTTAAAATGGAAAAAATATGAAAACTGTTATGAATATCAGGTCACTGATAATATACGGGCTTTACAGAAACCTCTGAATGTTCGTAAATTCTTCTCAGATAGACACCTGAAATGGGAATTTTAACTATAAATATTGCATATATATATATTTTAATAGAAAGCCTATAATGAAAATTAAGTATTTGCATACAATACTGAATTAACCTCAAATTATCATATATACATCAATCAGTATAAAATCCAAATATTAGAAAACTGACTCACATTGCCTTTAGACTAAATTAAGTCTTTTGTTAACTAAATGAATCTATTTTGGTTCAATCCATTAATCAGCAAGCTTTAACCATAGTGCCAGTTATAAGGCCATTTGGTTATATTTTACAGGTATTATTCCTTCCTTAACCAGTAGTTAGTGAAAGACTCAGGGCAATAAATGCTGCTTGTGCTTAACGCTAAGTTATATTTAACGTATTTCGGAGCAAGATGCAGTGATAATTGTTGCTGCATGATTGGATTGTTTTGTGGCTGGGATCAGGCACACAACACCAGATGGTGCTGATGGGGGAGGGTGGAGAGCCCAGGACTCCTGCATCATCTCAGTAAGTATGCCTGAATTATTTAGCTTAATCTTCAAAGATTGTATAAGACGTTCATGCATCTGTGATGTGGACAAGGCTCAATTCTTTCTGCCTGGTACAGGGACCTCATCTTTATTCATATGCCCTTAGGTTACGTATAGCACTGCTTGGCAGACAAGTTTGCATGATCCTGGAAAAGTTCAAGTGCCACCTGTCACAAAGATGAATCGAACTGGTGAAATACAGGTTCTCTATAAATGCAACAGAGACACAAAAGCCTGCTCGAGAGAGAGAGCACAAGGTTATGTGCTTTCTTAAAGGCTAGCTTCAGCCCGTGCTGAGCAGTCAGGCCTGGCCTCGCAGTGCATTCAGGTGCATGGTGCCTCTTAACTGTCTCCTCCGATCACCCCCGCGACATAAACTGACTTGAAAGCCGAGTCTCTCCGTTCTGTTGATGTGTGTATGTATGCCGCAGGCTCGGGAATCATAGAATCATTTAGGTTGGAGAAGACCTTTAAGATCAAGTCCAACCATAAACCTAAGACTGCCAAGTCCACCACTAAACCATGTCCCTAAGCGCCACATCTACAGGTCTTTTAAATACCTCCGGGGATGATGACACAACCTCTTCCCTGAGCAGCCTGTTCCAGTGCTTGACAGCCCTTGCAGTGAAGAAATGAAGCTTCAGTTTGCTGAGATCTAGTGAGATGAAGTAATTGAAGGATCTCTTCAATACTTTTTTTTCTTTTTTTCCCCCAAATTCTTACCTCTCCCATCCCCATTGATATCAGCTATGATGCTCTGAATTGCACACTATGGGTTGCAATTGGTATCCGCCTGTTTAGGCTTTCTTTTGCTGAATTATAGAAATAAATATCACAAAATTATGGAAACAAAAGTATGGAATTAAATAAATATAACAAAATTATTGAAATTATTTCAGCCTCTGAAGTGAATGCAATTGTTTTGGATCTATTTTATTTTGCGTACTATCATGTCGTGTAATCTTACGTTATGTTATTTTAAACAAGGCCAAGGTAGTCCACGTGTTGCTGGATGGTCACAGCATCTCCCCATCGGAAGGCTTCCTTATCCGCAAGGGACCAGGCAACTGTCATTTTGATTTTGCCCAAGAAATTCTCTTTCCTGACTATCTGCAGCCTCAACTGATCAATAAAGTACAAAGGAGGTAAAGTAGGATGTTTTTGCTATCTGAACCGTACAATTTCTCCTAACTGTTTAGTAGTCTTTCATATTCTCTGTTGAAGCCAGTTGGATGAGGCACCTGGATGAAAATATGAAGCATTTAGAGCAAAAAGTTTCCTTGCGTTTTAACTTTATACCATTAACCAGATTTTACTGAGATCGGGGACAGTCTAGTCCATAATCACAAGTGGGGGGGGGTCAGGGGTGTTTGTGGAGGCTTTGTTCTTTGATTTTGTTCTTTTCTGAATGAGCCAAGGGTACATAAAGAAAATACTTTGTCTTTTTTTTTTTTTTTTTTTTTTTTTTTTGACAGGGCTGGTTCAAAGAGAATGGAACAAGCTAGTATGGACTATGAAGCACCGTTAATGCCATGTGGTTGTATCCTGCTCTGTCATATTCTCGTCACATAGAATGTTTTAGAGTTATAGACGAGGGTTATGAGTCATGAGCTTTTTGAATCCAACAATTTCTGGTGCTTTAAGAAATTAACAAGATACCAAAAATATGAGAAAGGCTTCCATTAAGTTTGAATAAAGACTAAATAAATGGAACATACTATATGAATATGTGACCTGTTTTCAGATACACTGGTAGCTTTTTTTTCCTGCCTTTTATAATCCATCCAAGCTGGAACTCGAGGTCCATTAGCACAGTATCCAGCCAGCCTATCAAAGCTAGAAGTAGTGTTTGTGTTTCTGCATATCTTGGAATGTTTGTCTCGTTTTGGACCTTTATTAAGGTCGACCAGAACTGTGTAATATCTTTGCCATTTTTCTTAATGTTTATGGCTTTTTAAGTTTTCCTAGATAAGCACAGCCTTTTGTGATAATACTTACTGTCATGCCATCCATCTACTCGATGGGCCTTTTAAATCCATTAGGCTATTCTAACCAAGTTTGGAGACAATGAGGTCTCGGCAATACGAAGTTCCTGCCAGTTTCATGAAAAACAGTGTCTGAATAGAGCAAAGAGACACAAACGAGTGCTCCATTAGAGAAATGGACAGCACAGACTCCATCATTACATTTTCTGCTGTTCACTTTAGGGGTATATTTGCTGGCCAATTACCACGCATAAAATTCAGAACCAGGCAAACATAGGAAGGCAGTAAAGGCTCCAGATAGGAGCTGTGGCAAAAATAAGTTGCAAGAAGGTAAGGCACACACTAAAAAAATTCAGTAGTTCTTCACCTGATGGAAGAACATACATGAATATATATATGTGAACATTTATATATATAAACATGTATAGGTAGATTTTTGCCTAGCTGTGCCACTTGCAGGTGGCACATTTGCGTGTGTATTATCAGCCATAGAAAAGACAGACTTCTTGTCTTGAAAGAAAATCGCTTATTCAGAGAGGTTTGAGACATAGTGAAGTCAGAAGTGAAAAACAGATTTTTTTTTTATTTTTTTTTTTTGCACTCACTTAAACTGCAGTTAAAGAGTATCTGGCATCAGGGTGTGGGCTGCACAATAATTTTTGAAGCTTCAAATTAAATACACTGTTAGGACAAAGTATTAATATCAAAATTTTCCTTAATAGCATCTTCTTTTTTAGTTGTTTTCCAATTTCAGCTTCTGACGAGTTGGGGTGATCCGTACTATATCGGTTTGAATGGACTCGAGTTGTTCAATGAACATGGAGACCAAATCTTACTAACTGAAAACAGTATCCTTTTACAGACCAGGCACCTCTATCCCTTTCAGATACGCAGCTTGCTCCCTCACAAATTAGCATATGCCACCACTTGCTACTTCTTCCAAATTGCCAGGGTATCCCATGTTACTACTCTGCCTGTATTTCTCTATATTTGCGTGATGATACTTGTATCCATATGTTTTAATGTACTCTATATACTTTCAGAACATTTCTTCTCTTAGTGGGATGCACCAACAAAGCAGGACAAGGTTAGAGAAGGGAAGGCTTAAGAAGGATGTGGTATTTTTTTGCTGTCAACGTTTATTTCTTCCATAGTATGGAAGGACCAGAAAGTTTGATGAGCTATAAACTCATAATAGGTTGAGCTCAGTTCTTTGTTATGGAATCTTTCATTGTGCCACAGGAAAGAAATTTTTCATAACTCTTGTTTTGGAGCTTTAGGCTATTCTAGACACCCAATCCAGTCATGAAGATAAGGGCTGAAACTTTGAATTTGAGTCAATGTTCCCTGGGTAACAAGAGACTGAGCGAAGGACGTGTTTGAAAGGTTCATAGTCATCCAGGTTATACTTCAGTGCTCTGTATCAGCTAAAGTCTCTTAAGTGCTGAAAGCTTCATACCCCACAGTGGAATTCATGAGGTTCAGTGACATGGAAGAAAGAGTTTCTTAGCCGACTAGAATGGATACGGCATGAATTGCATGTCTCTAAGGATTCTTATTGCCTACTAAGTAGGGGATACAACGAAAAAGCTAATAAAGGCTTTTTCCTGAATGCGACTTTTATTTATATTTTGTATGATAACATGATGAACTTGAAACATCTGTAATGGAGAAGCAGCATTTTGAAATTCAAAAGTGGTAACAAATTACTTTTAAGAAGAAGGGATCTTTAACTTAGCTTTTACTGTGCATCTTTACAGGACAATACCATGCCAGGTAAAGATACCTCAGCTCGTTTTGAATGATACCTGCTTCTCCCCATACAGTAGTGTCGCTTGGATATATTAGGATCCCCAAAAGAGAATATTTGTCTTAGTGCAGTACTAAATGTGATACTTTAGTACTGAGTCTGGAGCAAGCTTTTCTTAAACAGTTGAGACATTGCTGTTTCTTTCTCATTTTTTCCTTAAATATTGTCCATAAATTCTTATAAACACAGGCTCAGGCCTTTTAGAAAGCAGGACAAGGGGGAATCAGTGTCCCTCAAACTGGATGGCTAGGGATTTATAATTCTGAAGACAGCGCCATCCATCCACATTTCTTTGCATGTCTTTAAAGTACATGTGTTTTTAGCGTACATGTTCTCCTACAGAGAAAATCTGGTTACCCAGAAAGTCTGGTTTAATCCTTCCCTCTCAAAGAACTGAAAGAAGGCCTTATTAGACAGTGATTTTTATCACAAACCTTGAGGAACTCAAGCAAAACTTAGTCTGAGTGATGACTACCTCCTGCAAGGATACTTTTCTGGAGATATGTTTCATATGAGGAGCTTTTCACAAGTTCATGCTTAAAAAATGGGGCTTTGTCACCAAAAAAGCTAGGAGTTGCCTATTCCTGATAAGGGAACTTTATTATGAAGTGATAAATACATATTTGAAAATAAATGCAGCTAGTTAATGTATTCCTATTTTAAAAATAATTTCAAATGCCAGAATCTGTAAGGGTTGTCCTGCTTTTAAAAATGTGTCCCCAACTTCCTCAGCTACTTACGTGAAGTACTCGGAGTATTTTAAAGTTTTACAGTTGTAGTGGCAAATACTCACCCATGGTATCTCAAAGAACAAGCATGAACTTTAAAATACGGTGTTTCTGAAATGTCCTTTTTGGTTATTTACACTTAAAGTTTTTTTTTCAGATATTGCTGCTTTTCCAGATAGTGTCAACGTTTTGGAAGATGTATCTGGAGACATCCGAACTCCAGACAAACTAATTGACAGAGTAAATGACACAACTGATGGCAGACATATGTGGCTTGCACCAGTTCTTCCTGGTTTGGTACATTTTTCCCTTTTCATTCCATTTTAGTGATGTGCATAGATGTAGCTAGACACATACAGGAAAGAGGAAGCATACATTATTTTTAGGTAAAGCTGATATTGGTAAATGGTGCTAAATCACTGCCTTTTAGAAGGAGTTCTTTTTATTCCAGTTTCTTTTCACTGTACAGATAGCAGCAGTATAGATTTCCCAGGTTTGTAATCTCCTTCTGTCTCCATGGTGCAACAGCAGAAGAATTTCCAAGGCTAGCACAGATGTTCTTTCAGTTACTATGATAAAGATACTGACAAAGGAGTTTAATATGTGTGTTTTGTACAATAAACACCTTTTAAATGGGAGCAGACTGGAATCTCTAAATTCATTTTTACAAAAAGCAGTGAATGTTCTAGCAGTGAGAATTTTTTTTTTTTCTCATTATCTGCGTTGAATTGAAATTCATAAATTAGAGATGACAGACTTAGTACTTGATGTCTTAAGGCCCCAAGTGATTCAGCCCTTTTAGAAGCCCCATGTTTAAAATATGGGGTATCAAATATCCGAATAGGAAAAGTAGATCAATTTAGATGAGTTCTGACTTTGTTTTCAGAGGGGACATTTTTCATGGGCCTATTACGGACAGGATTAAAATGTATTTATTTCTTAGAAGAAGATGGATTTCAAAAGTAACAAAATGTAAACCTGACGTGTGGTATGTTGTAGCTTACTGTGTTGGAAAAATCCTTACTCCATATATTAGAGTTATTAATTATAATATTAAAGGCAAATAATTAAGTCAATTGTGAAAATACTTACTATATCATTATATATTGTAATGCAGTGGGTATAATTAAGATAAAGCTTTTAAATATACTTGGGAATACTGACCAGTTGCATTTCTTAGGAAAATGGTAGGTCTGTGTAATGCTTGAGGCTCCTACTGTGTAGAACCCTCATCTTGAATCCTGGTAATTAATTTGATGGGATGCTCAGATATCCATTATAACATCACGAATGATTGACTTGACAACCATCTGAACTTGCTCATGTCCTTATAAAAGACATGCTTGCAGAGGCTACTTCATTTTGGCAAAAAGGAAAATAATGACACCTGGAATTCTAGCACAGATGCATACACTGGTTTCTGGTGTTACGTCTGACCCCAAAGTACTGCAGAAGAACATAAGATAATAGTATTAAAAGGGTAAATTGATAAAGTGTGATATGCAGGAGGGAAGAATAAGCAATTTAATGGAGCTTTCCGTCCTTAAACTGTAACAAATTACATCTTTTTGAGATCCACATAGTACTTTTCTCTCCTCCACCTTCCATGGTGTGGTTGTACAGCCAGGGAGTGCAAATGGTTTAAGCAATCAGCCTACTCGTGATCATCCTCTGTAGCTGGGATGCGAAGCAAAGCTTGTGTACACTTACATCCTCACTGTGAGGCTGCTTTGAACCATGCTAGTTGCCTAGAAAGCTGAATTCACTCTTTGCTATGTTGGAAGGTTTGAAAGCTTTAAGGAAATCTTATAGCCTTCCTTTTCCTTTCTAAATGTATTTTCCTTTCTAATTCTAAAAGTGTTTTTCTCTTTTGCAAATTTACTACTAATGTAAGTACAGTTTGAATTCTTTGTTCCCCTGTTACCGTCATTTTATTTGTTTGAATATGTTTTCCGTCAAATTTATCATTTGCTGTTGGGGACTATGCCCATATTGTCTTCTGAAATATCACAGATATAAATATTTCTATTGATCACACGTACCTTTCTTCAGTTAAAAAAAAAAAAAAAAGGCATAATGATTTAATACAACAAACAGTATCTTCTCTTGTGCATCAGAGGATTAAAACTTCAGAGCATGCTGGGGATAAAGTTTAAGATATGTTTGCCCAAAGTTGATATAGTAGCTCGTAAAAGGAATAACATAGAATTAACTGTAACAGGCAAGATTGGTTTCCTACAGCCTAATCTTTGGTCTTAACATCCTGACATTCATGTCATTGAAAGTAAAATGAACCATTCCTCAAGCAATAATTGTTTAGCAAGCATCTGGAGAATTGTCTCTACATCCCTATTATTGTACCTCACTCAAAAATTGCAAAATTTCTGCAAGAGCTTTCAGAGTCAGTGGATATAAGAGAAATTTTAGTCTTGACAATAGAAAGCTTAATTCCATTTTTATTTGGTAGAGAATAGAATAGAATTAGAATAGAATTAGAATGGAATGGAATAGGACACCAGCTTGTCTTATCCTGAAGCATGTGTGTGTATTTGGTTGATGAAATAAATACTCATTAAAAGTGTGTCTCCACCCCTCCTCCAGTTGACTAGCAGTCCTTTGAGAGGGCAGCTCTGGGGTAGAGAGAATATCTGTGAATTATCAGCAGAGGCGATGATAAGCTGAACTTAAATCCTTAGCATCAGTTATCTGTCCTTTAGCTATATGCCTTTAAATATGGACCTCTTTTGATGCAGCGTGCATGAGAATTTAATTTCTTTGGGAAATCTGTGCTGTTAAATATAAATTCTCTTTTACAGGTGAACAGGGTGTATGTCATTTTTGATGTACCTACTACAGTGTCAATGATCAAGTTATGGAATTATGCCAAAACACCTCAGAGAGGTGTGAAAGAGTTCGGTGTAAGTAATTTTTGTATGCATTTTGTATGTTCTGGTGAGTCAGCTTGCTTGATTTCTTACTTATTTTCACAGTTTGCTGAAGTGTGATTCCATATAATCTCAAAGGATGGGATTCATCTCATTTAACTCTGCATTTAGTAATAAAATGACTAAGCCATGCCAATCATCTGTCCTCCCTTTCTTGTCCAGGGAAAGAACACTTTATCTTGATTTTTATCTTAAATAATTATCTTAAGATAGGATAATGCTTTCATTTTCCCACGGACTATAGAGCAGGCCTGGAATTCTAGTTTAAACCACAAACCCAAGTTTTAGACAGCTGAAGTGAGGTGAGATTCATTAATTCCTAGATTTAAGAGTGAATCACTCCAGTTAACAGAATGGCAATTATGTAAAACATGAAATAGTTTTTTAATTACCTACTTAAAAACTGCATTAGAAACATCATTGAGAAGACAAAAACTTAAAAAAAAAAAAAAAACAACAACAAAAAAAATCAAAACCCAGCAGTGAATAGAGAGAAATGGAAGTTTTAAGGAACAAAAGCTAAACTAATGACCAGACTTGTGAAACAAATAGAGCAAAATGATTTCTTGTTAATTGATAGAGACAACTGCTGAAAGTGGTGCCTGATTTCTTGATGTTTCGTCTGTTTGTTTCTTAAATATCTTTAGCTGCTAGTGGATGACTTGCTGGTCTACAATGGGATTCTGGATATGGTGAACCACGTAGTATCAGGCATCCTACCAACCTGTGATCCAGTGGTCCCCTATCATACCATTCTCTTTACAGACGATGAGAAGATTTGCCATCAGGAGAAGAGAACTGTTATTAGGTATGTGAGTGGATCTTGACTGGAAGAAAAAAATCTTGTTTTCAAAAAAAGTTTTTGTATGACTAATGTCAGCAATATGTATATTGCTATAGAAAATTCCCTTCCAAACATACTCGACCTTACCTAATGAGAAATAACCAATAGGTTTTTAGGTATTAGGACCAAATTACCAGCTTTATTGTAAGCATTTTTTAGTACTTACTGGGATTCATGATTCATATTTACATGTTTTCATGGAAGCCTATAGTAATAAATGCAAAGAAAGAAATTAGGCTTCCTTAGAGAAGAAATAATAAATCCCACTGATATTACACAGGAAAAAAAGAAAGTTACTGAAAAAGAACCATACATCAAAAGTAAAGAAAAGAAAGTCCTCTGATTTGGCACAGATACTAAGGAATCAGAATTCTACTATTTTATAAATGTTCTGGTATAATTAAATCCTTAAATAAGAAACTAATTGCATTCAGAGGAATGACACTTTGAAACCCCTAAATTGCCAATATCACAGAAAATATGATGAAATGCAGTGAAAAATGCACTTATATTTATAAGGTCAGCATTGATAGGGTCTAAAAAACAGTCCCTAGCAAGGAAGGAATAGAGAAAAAAATAAAAGTTGAAAGATAATTTATTTTAAATGAGACTGAAAAGTGAAAAAATGAAAGCTTAAAGAAATAAACACTTCCTTATACATTGCACAGCTAACAAATAGAATGTCTTGCACATACATCACTTGAAAAAAAAAAAAAGGAGAACAGTTTTGCATTCAGAAATGACACATGATTTGTTCAGAAGAATATTCAAATATTTAGAAATAGGTGGAAGGAACGTAAGGTCTCCTGATTAAGAACAGAAGTTCACATTTGCCTAGGGGGTTTCTTTTCCCGTGTTTCCCTAAAGCATTGGCTGTTGGCCACTGGTACCGTCAGATGTTGAAATAAATTGTTATTGTTTGGCTGTATTGTATTAGGCTCATGTTTTTGTACAAGTGGCTGTGTTGTCATGGTAAAATTTGGAGCTAAACAGTTTTTCAAGTGAAGAAGTTACTGAAATGAAAATGCCTTGAGGAAATACAAGTTTTGAGAAAAATATTCAGTGGGATATAAAAAGGATGAGGAGAAATAAACCTTTACTTTCTGCAGCTTAACATCCTCCTATGAGTAAAGCTAATTTATTGGAAGCAGAGAAGCACATAATTTCCCCCGTAACTTCCTTCTTTTTCACATAACTTCCTTCACACATATTTATAAGACAATATCCTTTGACTTTCTTTCACCAAGAGTATACTTTTGGGGCCACGCAGACTTCATGATCTGTTTTTCAGTCAAGAACACGCCAAGTCTCTTCTAGACTTCTGTGCAGGAGTTTTCTTGGTCTTTCTTCTTAGGCCGCTTTGAAATCTTATTTTCCTTTTCTTCACCTACTACCCTACTAAAACACAGGGTACTTCAGCAATAGAAGACAGATCCCTTACTACATGCTGGATGATAATTCTCCATTTAAAAATTCCTCTTGAGCATTTATATGTTGTTCCTTCTGATTTTGGCCTCCTCTCTTTCCCATGTCACTGTTCAATATTTTATGAGCCCTGAACTTGAGTCTGATATTATCATCAATAGCAAAGTTCTGATTTACTTCAGTATTGGTTCTCCTGTTGTGCTCTGACAGTTTGAGAGGCATTACATTTCTCTCCCAAAATAGAAACCTATTTTGTGCAGTATTTGTAGAGAAAAGAAAAATACTTTTTTTTTTTTTTTTCCAAAGGCATGGATGTTTTGTTTCTGTCTATGTGAAAGGGAGATGTTATTAGTGATGGTTTCTTTAACTTTCAATTCAGCTAACATTTTTGGTCTGTAATTTATTTAACTTTGAAGTTATTACTTCTTTCCCAGAAAGGAATTGTTAAAATTTTGCAGCAGCCTGCAAGCAAAACTTGTCACAGTAAATGAATTTTGTTCAGTTCAGAAAATTTTCAAATAACGCTGTATCAACGTTACAAAACAGTGTTAAGTTCCATATAGGGATTTTTATACCCTTTTTGTACAGCACTGATTTAAAATCTCACTTTGGTTAATGTGGTTCAAGCTGTGTAGGCAGGCAAGAAAATTGTAGAGTGAATATGATATTTATATTTGAATGTGTGCCTGAATGAATGCTACTAATTAGAACAGGCAAGAAATTCTTCAGGTGGATGCAGACAGAACGCTTTGCCTTTCTAGATGCTCTCATATAACGTGGCTGTGCTTCACAGCTTTGTTTCGCCTCCAGGACCTAAATAACTTACTTGGTAACCTTCTCCATGACTCTCATAACTTTTCGGAGGGTTGATTATTTTGGCTGTTGTACTGATTTTAATGTTTTCAGCAATCACGTGGGAGATCAGGATGTACGAATGATGAATGAAAATGAGATTGTCACAAACAGCAAAAAGAAACAGGCTGCGGCTGATCCAGGTTAGTTCTGTCTTCTACAGTTTTCTTCTGCTCAGTGAACATTGTTATAGACCTGAACTGGGAAAAGTGGGGAAGATTACACCTCTTTTCGATATATTTAAATTTACTTTTTCTACCATAAGAAGGTAAACCAGGACTGTCATACTTTGGTGGATTTTTATTCTATATCTAAGTCTGAAAGTGGATGGTATCAATCAAAGATGTACATGGTGTGTAGTCATAGTTTATACCAACACATACATAAAAGTCCTCAGGAAAGAAACTGACTGAAGATAAAACTGAAAGCTGGTGTTAATCGTGCAGGTTCATAGGTAGCTTTTGAAATAATAAGAGCATTGCATCCCCACTGGCCTTTTCAGGAGGTTTAGAGATGATGCGTTTGTGTCTCAGAATTAGCTGCTTGGTGCTCCTCAAGCAAATCCAAAATCACGATAAGTGTAACAAGGGGGAAAACATGTTGACTTTATTCCTCCCACTGTCTTTCTGTTTGGTCTTTTCTCTCACAAAACGATAATTAAAAAGACAACCTCTTTTTTTCCCAAGGAGAAAGAGTAGATTATATTTATAGTCTGAAGAGTCCCAGTCACTCATTGTAAATTACTCAGAATAGCTCCCTAAATACATTACAAATTCTCAGCCAAGCTGGTATGTTCATGATTGGTTTTTCTCTCCTGAGCATGACACTTTCTCCAATTAGTTCCTCTAGAAAGTGTTACAGAAATTATTTGATGGCTTTTAATAACAGTTCTGTAGGAGAAGGATTTGAAATGCCACTGCCTGTACGAATACAGCTTCAAAGTTATTAGTACATTAGCACTGGCAGCATCAAAAGTACTTTGAACGTCTCTATGCCTGTTGTAATGACATCCTGGGTTCCAGTGCAGCCATACCCTGTGTCCAGTAAAGACCAGCTGTCCTTGCCATGGCCATCACATGGACTGTCCAAGCATTAGGAGCACAGAATAACTCTGAAGTCATCAGCTGAGGATTGCCTACTGCCATCTGCCCCGTGTCTCCTCTGTGGTACTTACTGGTATCAGCCACAGGGGCCGATAACTTAGATTTGTAGAATGTTTTGGGTTGGAGATCTCAGGGAGTCCCCTCCTGAAGGAGGGTCCAACATCCTACTCAGAACAGTGTCAGCATTGATTTCAGACCAGTTTCCACAGGCAAACGATTCCATGGGACTGTGAAAAAAATTGGCAGCACTCACTGTCAATGGGAGAAACGTTACTGAGAAGCAAAGCTTGGCTCTATTCTGGGATGGACAGAGAAACGGGCATGTTTCTTCCTCATTTTAGTCTGTGGCTTCACTGTTAATACAGGTACAGTCTTAAAACAGCACTCAATTCTCCTTAACAGCTTTGCGTCCAAAAACCTGCATGTGTGAGAAAGGACTGCAGAGGAGGAAAAGATAACGAGGGACGGTGACTGGAGAGTCCTGAATGCATCCAGCCCTAAGCAGCTGCAGTCTAGAGCTCCAAGATACCTATCATCACAGTGGACATTCTCCGTGGCTGCTGCTGCCGAACCACCTCCTGTCTTATGAGAGGAAGTTTTATTCACCACAGGAAATTCTCTCTTTTTTTTTTTTTTTTTTTTTTCCCCCATTTTTCTTTGTTCTTCTTATTTTATTATATTTTTTTTCTCCCTTGCTTAATTGAGAATCCAGGGAGGAAGGAACATAAAGGAGTGAGAGAGAACCTTTTTGCTAACTGACAACTGTTCTTGCCAAGCACCAAGAACTCGGGTGAAGCAGGATGGTTGGAACGAGAGGTCTTTTGGAGTATTTCTCAAGCTTCAGTTCCTAAATCCTAGCTGGATGATCACAAAGCTCCTCACTACAAGGAATTGTCTGCTTTATTTCTGATGCCTGTAAATAGTTGGCTGGGAAATGCACTTATTAGAGGAAATATTCTTTACCTGTTTCTGGGCTGCCACTGTATGTTTCGATGCCATGTCTGTCCCTGGGGGCTGACATTTCTGACATCTGTAGCGGTTCCTCTGGGCATGCAGAAGTGTGATGAGTGCTTTTAGAAAAGGGACACCAGGAAATGAGTTTATCAAAGTTTAATAAGGAGGTTTCGACTGTCACTTCTTTCATCTTTTGCAGTGAAATAATGATTTCTTTCATTATTTCACTGCCACAAAAAAGATAAAATGGGTTTTTTTCCTGAAGTGCCACTGACAGGTGCTCTACACGTTCTTTGGAGTCCTTCTGCTACAGAGCAATGCTCTTTTCTCCTATTTTTCCTGAATTTGGTTATATGAACAAGGAGGCCATACCTCTGTGCCGCACCAGCCAGATCTGTTGCCAGCAACATATCATCATCATCACTTTTGAGAAATGGTAAATGCATTTCAACTAGCAGAAGGCAAGGACTGAACTGCATTTTTAAGCACAAAATACCCTGCATACGATTCCTTTAAACAAGCACTAATCAAATAATTTTGCTGCAGGATTCATAGCTATGCAAATGTACTTTTCACTGAAAATCTGTCAGTTGTGACAACCTGTAAATCTCTTCCACAGAAGATTCTTCCTTTCTCGTTTAGACCTTGCTCATTGTTTCCAGAGAGAACTGAACACTCAGTATATGCTTTTAGACATGAAACAGAGGTACAGTAGTGCAGCTCCTGATACAGAATCAAAATGTGCTGTTTCCTTTTCGGCACTAACTCAGGAGTGCAATATCTTGTATTTTGCTTATAAAAAGCGTACTGCTTAACTGTTGTTGGCTAGGCTGAAAAGGCACAAGATAACGATGCATTTCCCAGATTTCTGTGTGTTAACAGAGCAACAAAATGCATTTCTACTAAATACAAAACACTTTTTTAATGTAAAACTGTGTATGTGAGTATATTGTACTTTGTTTAAAGGCTTTTCCCAAACCACACTGACAAAAAGAACCCTCTGTTGTTCTGCCTCCCCTAGTGTGTTTACCAGTGTAGCTCTACGAAGAACCGAGTTTTAATTTTTGCTCCAAATCAGATAACTATTACATGAAACTCCAAAACAAAAAAGAGGAGCTGAAAGGAGGGTTATTGGGAGGGCTGAGAACAGATATAAATGTATGTGTTTGGTAGAGGCTCCAGCAAGGTTTCTAAGACTTAAGTCACAATCACAGATTTGTCATGTAGACAATCTCTAGATGAGATGAGGCCTGTCATCTTGTTTGTTCTGAGAAAATTGCATTGAATGTGAAGAGAAATGAAGTTGGTCGTGTTTCCCAGCACAGAATAGCATCTTTCTTATTGATCAGAAAAGGTGTGAGGGGGAGAGGATGTCCTGTGCTCATCTGTCCTCTCCGTATCGCTCTGGAGCATCTCAAGTCCTATGCAATGGACTAAAAATTTTTCAACTTTAATCCTTTGAGGTAACTTCAAGTTTTGTAAATTACTGCAAAATCCTTGGTCAAGCTCAGGTGGGTCACAGTTCTCTGTATCATCTTTCTCTGCCACCAACTCTTCCTCACCAGATGGTAACTGCAGCCAGTTTTCACAACTTTTGCCTCTGGAAATCTGTATCCAGCGCAGCTGATCTGGCACAGAGAGTATTGGCTTGTGCCAGCCTCTCCTAGCAGCAACTTTTACCCATTCAAGAGATTCTCCACAATAGCCACACTGTGGAAAGACCATGAAAGTGTTTAAAATATTTCTAAAAAATTGTTAAGTTGTGGAACATCCCCCCCTGTGATGTCTCTGGAAGAAGGGTTTGCCAGCCTGTGGTCTGCCCTGGGCTGACATACACCACCAAGGCAAGACCTAAAGAAGTCCTCAATTCTAGTCAGTCATATATAGAAAATAACATAATATTTAGAAAATACTTCATTAATCTCTGTGGGGTAGGAGATGTCAGCGTTTGTCCTCCTAATTGGAGCTGAGATGTAATGACCCTTTATATAACCAAAGATAATTAAGTGTCCTAGTCAGCCCTGTATACTCAAACATAGATACTTGACTCATTTCCACAGTGAATCAGGGTTTTAAAAAAAAAAGTTTTATTCCATTTTTCACCTTTTTTTAACTAACTAGTCACAAGTACATTTATGTCAGGCTAGCATTTACAGGAGCGAAAGGAGGAAGAGTAAACATGCAATCAAGAAAATCCCCACGGAGCACTTCAGTCAATGTCAGACACAGTTTCACAAGAGTAGTTCAGCAAGAATGTGTGCAGCAACATCATTCCACATTGTCAGAAGCATGACAAAGGAAAAGGAGGGATTAATATGAATTCTTGCTGAAGCCTTTGATGTAAATTATTCAACTTCTGCCCAGTTCCAATTTCTGGGCCACTCAAAAACCTTTATGTCGTAGTTGCTCAGCGTTACCTGTAGTGATTTGCTTTCAAGGGATTGGATCAAAATAACAGAAATGAGTTTGTTTGTCCCACAATGACACTGAGAAGGGCAGAGGATAAAGCAGTAATCTGTGAGGAAGTACATGTCATGCTGCCTATTTTTTGATCTTTAAAAGGATATTTTTATCTGTCTTCACAGTGTAATCTGAAAAGCGGGATGCCTGGGAAGGCCTGCCACTTTTGTTTTCAGTTTCTGCCTTTTTGTGATTTAATCCGGTAGAATTTAAAAAGCAGTGAGAAGCACCTGTCTGTGAACAAGGGAGCAAGCAGCGATGCAGACAGTGTAAAAGGCAGCATAGACAACATGGATGCTTGTGTATTATTGAGTCAGGAGACTCCTTCTCATTTTGGAGGATGAACCCATGAGAGCTACACGAGGATCTACATACAGCAGTTAAATTAAACTGAGCCCTTCTCATGGCTTAGGCTAGACCTGGACATAAAATTGCACCACAGCATCCTGCTTAGGTGATGCTGGTTTCTGTAAGGTTCCCTGGTCCTGCTGGGCTTTTACCATGTTCCTGGGGTGTTGGTCATTCCCCACAGGGATGCTCAGTTCTGTCGTTTCAGGGATGTGTGCAAGATCCTGGGTAACATCTGCAAGATCCTGACATGCCAGTGAGCGACGGGGTGTCCGAGATTGGACAGAGATGTTGTGTACCAGGTAACACGCTGGAACGACCAGAGATAGGACTCACTGCCAGGGATGATGTGAGGATGAGAGCAATGGGTGAGGGAGGTTGAATGTTGAGTCTTTAAACCCTTTTACTTACCAGGAAAAGCTCACTGCTCAGCCTTAGTCAGGTAAGAGCAAACATGAAGTGCTGTATTAACGTCTGAATGGTGGCTCATGCAGGGGATGATGGCTCCTTTTCCTTTAATTGGGTCAATGGCTTTTACTCTGTAAGACACGAGCATTTCCCATTCCCCCCTGCTCTCTGCTTCAGCAGTGCTCACTGTTGGCTGTGCCTCCGTACTGGCCTGGGGAATGTAGCAAGTGACTGGAGTCCAAACCAGCACTGGTGTGAGCTGACACGCCGTGTAGGGATGCCTTAGGCCCGGCTCCACATTCTGGGGCTGCTGATCCGGGGGGCTGAGCTCTAACAGGAGCTGCTCTTCTGGCAGGAGTCTGAAGTAGCCAAAATCTCTTCCAATATTCTTCAGAAAATATGTGAACTCCAGAACACACTGCCTAGTAATGGTTTCACCAGTACTACAGATACTCTGACTATGCACACTGCAGCATTTGATGCACCTTCCTGTATTCCATTTTAACTTTTTCATCATATCCGTCTTTTAGCTGCATCATACGCTCAGAACGTCACTCCTTTTGTCTTCCAAAAGAGTCCTGAAGGTCCTGTCCAGAATCGTTGGTTTTTGGGCTTGCAGGTGTGACCAACCTGTTTTGCTCTTCAGACGTGTGTGCTCAGGTGTATTACAACATTTATTTCGTTTCCCCTCATTTCCCATATGTAGGCCACCCTCTATCTGTGACCAGCGGTGTCACCAACCCCTGCGATCGCAGCGCAGCGGCTCCTCTTTGCATGGGGCCCTCATCTGCAGGCGTGCTGGTGCTGCACGTCCACCTGCTTGATTATTGTCCATTCGAAATGCCACAGAGAAATGTTCATTTTGGAGATGTGCACTGACGTGTCTCCTCTAAAGAGCAGAGAGGGAAGCAGAGAGCAGTATATATACCAGCAGAATGTTTGCTTCCATCTGAGCGCTGAGGTCCTGGTGCTCAGAGCACAAGAAGGAGGGCTCCTGGCTCAGTGGTCTCTTTGCCCATTTCTGTGACTATTTGCTTGTTTGCTGAGAAATGACTTACAGCCCATGTGAGACACAAACATCCCTTTATCACGCAGCTTGTATCACCCTAATGGAATTCTGTCAGCTGAGGATAAAATGTGGACTAAGAAAGCAATTATAGAGTGAATCTCCTAGCTGCAGGAAGAGCTGAGAGATGGGGACAGAGTGCCCAGCTGGAGTAATTTCCTGTCCGACTGGCCTCTAAATCTTGCTAGGAAGAGATCAATTTTCCACCCTTGTCTAATAGCATCAGCTCCAGTCATCCTGGCTCAGGACCCTGTGAAATGCTGCAGTGTTGAGATCTAGGCGTGAAAGGAAACATTTGCAATTTGTGACTTCGTTCTTACTGACCTAGAAATTACTGGAAAAGGGGAACACAAGGCTACAGACCTTCTGTCTGATGGCTCTCTAGTGTTCCCTTTCTCAGCTCATGGTCGAAGGAGAGGACGGACGATGATCAGCAGGGTAGGTGTTTCCCAGCCTGGACTTCACTTCCAACACTGCATGGTTCACCCATAGCTCACGGCTTTGGCTCTAATCAGGAGAGGAGAACCACCACCTCATGATCTGCTAGCAGCCTTCCCCAGGTGTGCTCTTTTTTTCTGGAAGGTCCTAATTATACAATAAGACCACAGTGAAATCCTGCCTTTAGCTTTCAACTCCCTCAAGATCTCCTGGGTGTGACTAAAATCGACTCGTAAACTCTTAGTGTGTGTCTCTGCTCTACTGGTCATGGAACTTCCAAAAATGTCAGCATGCACAAATCTTGTGCAGTTTTCCCAAGAGGATGGGCATTTTGGGGAACTGTAAACCTAAGGAGATATATCAGACAGAGCAATTAACTTGTGCTCAACTCTTTCCTCTTACTCATACGTGATCTGCTGTTTCAGAGCTCGGTTGCTTGTGTTCCTCAGCTTATCTGGATCTAACTGGGGAAGGAGCTTCACAGTGGTTTTTGAAAGTTCACTGTGCTGGGCTAAGTATGTGGAGGTGGATGTCCGAGAGCACTAAAGGAACTTAGAAATAGCCAAGTGTCCATCTTCTCAGCAAAGGCAGCAGTTGCTACCTGAAAGTCTTCTGGCCCTGGAGGAGGCAGAGGGTGGGCGCAGTGCTAAGGAGAAGGCTTAGGTCTGGGCATTGCATCTCGGGGCCAGGAGGAGCCTGGTACTCAGCTCCTGCCTCCTGAGAGTGGGAGCTCAGCTGAGCGTTATGGGCTGAACTGATCTCCACACTGTCAGTGCAGCTGGAGCTGAAGCAGAGGTTGGTCAAAGGCTCAGAGGGAAAGCAAGCGTGGTAGGCATACGGGTAGGGGAATACAGAAGAGGCTGCTATGGCTGGGAAAGCTGCTCAGGGAAATGACTCTTTCCAAGGGGAGCATTGTACTTGGGAGAAGAGATGGTCCCTGTGGTAAAGATAATGAACTGGGACCAGTTGAGCCCTTTTATCTTTTTCACTAAGGTTTCTCTTCTGCCTGATGGCAGCATAAGGTGGCTGCCAGAATAGACGGTTCTGTCTGTAACAAGCTGGGGAAAGAACTTTCATCTTGAGCAAGAGAGAGCTTTCATCTTTCATCAAAAAGGGCGAGGACTGAGGCAGCACCGGCGCAGCAGCTTTCCTGAGCGCACGCAGATGAGTCAGGCAGCACAGCCAACCGAGCTGAGGCACTCCTGTCAGCCCCGCTTGCTTACACGTGTGGCTTAGCAAGTGTAAAACACTGATGGTGCTGTTCCTGCCTGTTATTCATGGCGCTCTGCTCCCATTCATCAAACATTTTCCTGTCTGCTTTCTGCAATTACACACCTTTTTTTTTTTTTTTTTTTAACCTTACAAAAGTCAGACCAGGTTACACAGGGCTTCATCCAGTTTGGCCTGGAAAACCCCTAGGGATGGAGGCTGCACAACCTCTCCGGGCAATCTGTTTTAATATTTGACTGTTCTAATAGGGAAGAAGTTTTTCCTTTGACACATCATAATCTATACTTCCCCCCACTGATTAAAGGCCTAGATCAGCATGGATAAGACTTCTGGCATTGTAGAAAGGTCATCTTTGCTGTCGTCATCAGGCTGTATAATAATAAATTCGGTCTCCCAACTATAATTGCAGATTTACAGATTAGTGGAAGTCTTATGATCTGCCTCTTTCCTGGTCTG
The DNA here is from genome assembly GCF_965140245.1 of Athene noctua. Lineage (NCBI taxonomy): Eukaryota > Metazoa > Chordata > Aves > Strigiformes > Strigidae > Athene > Athene noctua. Next base: position 18,697,780 of record NC_134051.1, on the reverse strand, counting down.
CTGGAGGCGCTGCTAAAAATAGAGTCAGTAGCAAAGCTACCTGAAATGGCATAAGCCTAAACAGTGGTAAAAACTAATCTACAATGAATGTCGGTTCTGGCTTGTTTCCAGAGGAATGTTTTTTGGGTTGCTTGCTCTGTACTGGAAATTGTTTGGTAAGGGTTAGTTGGTGAATGGATGAATCAAACTGACATTTCCATTACCAACAGGAGATCTGTCTGTGGCCAGAATTCATGGAGAAGGATGTGGGATGATAGTAAGACTTTTCATTATGTTTAATATTGTCAGAGAAATGAAATAGCTCCTATTATTCATCTCTCTGGGATGGTAACACTTCTGAATATTAACACAAAACGGGAGATCTGCTCAAAACCCACTGACCCAGCAAGACTTTGATATGTATTTTAATCACTCTCTTTGGGGCATTGAGAAAGTGTGCTCTTCATGATAAATCTGCAGGAAGCCAAGATCTGCATTTCTCAGTACAGTACTTGGGTAGATCAGTGCGTGTTCTGTCCTTGTGTGTTCTGTCTCAAGTCCTTTGGGAACCCCTGATGTCACTCTTTCTCCTGGAGGAGTAGTACTGAGGCCCTGGGGAGATCTGCACCTTGGTCATCTGCTTGTGGTTTGAGAAGAAGGGTCGGGAGACAACTGGTTGGACACTTGTTTGCCTGTCAGACTCCGAGGGAAGGAGAAGTCCAGAGGGGAGGGCTCCAGCTCATAGTGAAAAAGTAACATCTATAGAAGCATCTGGGTATAAGACAGGGAAAAGTGTCTCCGGAGGCAGTTTCACCTTGGGAAACAAAGATTGTAGATTTAATGTGAAAATGACTAAAGTCAATTTAAATTGGAGTGTGCAGGAAGAACTAGGTCTATAAATGTGTAGAGGACACCTCATGAAAAGTAGGCATTCAAGTAGGAATAATGGAGAAGGGATTAATGGTAATTAATGATGCTCAGTGACTCAGATTTCAGTACAGATGATGCCAATAATTAATATAAAGATGTTGATAGTTGCCTAAAACCAGTTTTGCTATATTTTAAGTCGTAAACCAGAAGGGCTGGTGGATTCGTTTTGCAGAAAGCCTTCACATTATGCAGGGATATTATTGTTAACAGTATGACGGGGTAAGCATGAGGTCGTAAAATGTATGATTCAGTGACTGATTTTGACTTCAATTATGCATTAAAGGTATTAATGAGAAGTCTGAAAAATGAATTGACAATGCATGTAGGTCTAACCATAGCAAAGAGCCCTCCAAAGCAGTGCCACAGACTTTGTCATTTATCTTCTTTATCCACTGATGCAGATGTAAATTAAGTTTCTGCAGGCTGATTAGCCTGTGGAGAGCTCCTGTCTAGATGATCTTCCAGCACAGTGATTTTGGAAGAAGACTCCTCAGATTTTCCTATGATGGATCTGATCTGCAGGTGATTCCAATGTAGGTTGTTTGTATGGCTTCACTCTCTCTTTTTTTTTTTTTTTCCTTTTTTTTTTCCCTTTTTTTTTTTTCCCTTTTTTTTTTTTTCCCTTTTTTTTTTTTTCCCTTTTTTTTTTTTTCCTTTTTTTTTTTTTTGGTTGTTGTCAGATGTTTGTGGTATTGCAGTGGTTTAGTTTTTGCATCATCACAGATTTTATTATTTGGTTTCTTTTACTAGATTACTGTCTGATCAGAGAGGGGTTGGACCAGGGCATCTTTCCAGCCTAAATAATTCTGTGTTTCTATGACCAGTATGGATCAGGACCCTCTGTTTAACATAATTTAACTGCTGTAGAATCTGTTCTGCCAACTGAAGCCTACCAAGCCACAGCATGGTGACTATTAATAGGTTGCTTATTTAACACTATCAATCAGTAGAAACTACAGCTCGCTTGAAGCTGGAAAAAGTATTCATGTCCTCACACTTCTGACTAGACATCTGCTCCTGGAGATGATGCAGGGGAAGACAACCTGTGTCGTGGCTTCTAGGTCCTCAGGTTACATGCAGGGATGAATACGTAACGGACAGTGCATGTTACTTGATTAATTGTAATACTAATGAAGCTCTGGATCTGGGTCTGACAGGAGAATAGCAAATGGAATGCCTATAGTTAGGGAAGAAAAAAATAATTTGGTCTGGTATTGGGTCTTCAGACTTTAAAGTATGTTTTCAAGGGGAAAAAATAGAGTTATACAGTTTAATGGAGAATAGATGGAATGCAACATGGATTTATAGACTAATTTTTCACTCTGCGTCTGATTGCCTTCTCTGTCTGTCTCTATACAAGTGAAGGTGATAACATTTTGGAGAGAAGCCTTATTTAGGCTAAGGAGCAATGCAGGCACAGTGCAAATCAGTATGAATTGTCCAAGAAGAACAATGGCTGAATCTTTTTAACTGTCAGAATAATAGGACTGTGTAATTGCCTTTCTGTCTGAATACCAGGCAGCAAGACCTAAAGTCTTAAGACAGAGCATGCTTGTAACAGGACACATTTCTGGCAAGCGCAGGATGCTAAAAGCGAAAGCAAAAAAATTGCTTTCAGGCCTGTCTATTTAAGATCCTGCTCTTATTTCTGTTATGCTGACTCAGTTTTGTTACCCCCCAAGGAGGGGGGTGTGGGCGTTCAGCCCGCACCCTCCTGTTGTGTTAGGAGTGGGTGACTACAGAAAAAATAGACTCGACCCAGAGAAGCTCTTCAGAACTGTGGGAAGACAGCTGCGTTTCTCTCCCCAGCAAACCTAGGTAAGCACAGCCAGCGAGGAAAGCGAAGGCTTGTGAAAGGATCAAAAGGACTTGGTAATGCACAGGAATACAAACAACGGGAAGCACTCAGGAAAATGAGTAGAAAATTTGTGGATTTTTCTCCCTGTAGAAAAATCAGGGGAGGTGGCTCAAGTACTGGAGATGGTCACAAATGTGCAGATAATGTAGTAACTGAAGGACAGAGCATCTTCACAGGGGCAGAGCTGCCTTCAAGGTACCAATGCAGCAGAGGAAAAGAAAGAAGCAAGGAGTCTGCAAAGGACGAGTGCAGTGGGTATTGCCCTCTTGCTTTGCGCACAGGTTCCCTGCACCTGATCACTGGGGCTGCTGTGGCAGGGAAGGCACCGGGGACAAACTCAAGGCCTCAGAAGCTGCAGATACCTCGTAGTAATGCGTGGAAGAAGGTCTGGCAAGACTGCCCAGCTCTAGTTGGATGCAGATAACCTGGAAGCTCCACTGAATAGCTGAAAGCCATGGCTGTCAGGGTAAAAGACCTAATGCACATCTCGAAAATGGGCAGAAGTGATTCATACCACAACTGGTCCAGGGGAAGGTGAACGCTGAAACCTGAAGGGGACCTAGAACAGGCAATATCTGACAGATGCAAGGCTAGTAAAAATAATTCACAGACCCGTGCTGGACCTTGTTACTAGTAGGCATGAGAACAAGGCTAAAAGAGATAATCTGAACAGAGTGCCTGGCCTCATGAACATGAGAAGCCACAGAGCCTGTTCTTATAGGAACAACTGTATTTAAAGATATTCCAGGCAGAGAGGGCAGGCAGTACAGCATATCAATATTGCTGATACCTACTTTGCATTTTTCTCAGCTCTGTCTCCACTGGAGATTATGGAAAGGTCTGAAGAGAGACCTCTCAGATTGTTGGGGAGTCTGGTCTGTCATCGCAAAGCACCTGTGTGTGTTCTGTGAGAGGAAGGCCAGCCTGCTCCCACCCGTCTGAACCGAAGGGACACATTTTCCTACACAAAAGAGCCACGAAAGCAGAACAGAAATGCTTGCAGGTGGGGTTGCTGGTGTGAGACACAAACATCCCCTCCACGGAGCCTTCCAGACTATTTGTCATAATCTGCCGCAGCGCTCAGATTTTTTTCGGGGGGGCCCCTGCCTCTCCCTCACCCCACCTCAGCTCTGTGCCCCCGCGCAGGGAGCTGCCGGGGGGGTGCGGGGTATCTTTTCCCCAGCCCCTTGCTCTGGTGCCGTGGCTGCCCCGGGGACACGTGCTGTGCACAACCCCGTAGTAGCTACCAGTGATTTGCCAGACGTGGCTGTAGATCTTGGCTGTAGTGTGGCACAGAGAGGCTCCATGGGCAGAGTGCTGTGCCTGTGTCTGCACATCGGCTTGGAGGTAAAATAAATTAAAAAAATGTATTTGTAAGCCCAGCAGAGGAGGGTGTAAGTACATCATGCGCAAGGACAGGTAGGATCTCTCATACAAATGTCAGAACATCCTTGTGCAGAAGAATCCAGTAGATACAGAGCTTGTCCTTGGAGTGAACTGGCTCCTCCCACCTCCGAAGATGTCTGGAGCTGTGGTGACATGAGTGATCTGCTTTTATTTTATTTTTTTTTTGGTAACTATTTTTTTTCTTCCTCCACCTCCCTGTTGTTTTTGGAAAGGCTTAACAAGTGGATCATCTCCCAGCAGAGGGGAAGGTAGGCTGAACTCACAGGTTACCTTTTGCTCATCTTGCCGTTCTCAGTGGCCTGGCAGGGAGCAGCAGCGGCGTGCAGGAGGGACGTGTGCTGGGTTTTGATGTGTTTGTCACACTGAGACCGGGCAAGTGGCTGTTTCCAAGTGTCAGTGACTCACTGAAAGGGGGTGGGTGAACCAGGGGGGTAGGGGACCAGCATCTTCTACTGGTACTGACCGAGGACACCCCTCCACTGCTCCCCCCTCACCAGATCTTTACAAAACAGGCTGCGAGGTCAGCCCCGTGAGCAGACCCTGATGGGACTATTGGTTGGTTATCCGCGGCACCTTGCTGGCTCCCGGAGGGGGAGGAAGGCTCTCCAGGGCCATTTCCCTCTGTGCCCGCCATGACCAGCAGCCTCCTTCCCTCGGGCAGGCCCCGTAGCAGCGGTCACCCTGGGGCCTTTGCGCGGGGCCAGGCGCTCAGCAGCTCTGCCCTGGGAGGGCAGGGCAGGGTGGTTACACGCGTGAGCTGCTCTGCCAGCGCGGCGGGTCGCAGACCTTCACCTCTTTCACTGGTGGGTTGGTGATTTAGGGGCACACACACTGCACACTCGGGTGCCCTGGCCCCCGGTTACCCGGGACAGAGACCTGCTGACCTTGTGCCCGGGTTTTCTTCACGCCCAGGTCTCATCCCACTGTGTATTCAAGTTATGGTTGTTGATTGATTTGATGTGCAAAGCATTTTTTTGACAAAAAAAAAAAAAAAGAACAGGCACAATTTTCTAACAAGTAATGTTATTTAATGAATGATATACTCTAGAAAATAGAAACTACCCAGATGCTGGTGGGTTGGTGTGTTTGGGGCGGGGAGAAGGCCCTTGCTTGGATTTACAATGCCTTCTCTGGATTCTTTTTTGTCACCGTTTGTAGCTGCTGGAAACAAGGAAACGTCCATATATTGAAAGAGACACTAAGCGGGCAATATTTTTTCTAAAATGTGGGAAGTATGCAGAATGCCTTCCCACCCAGTCTCATTGGGCAAGTGGCATGAAGGGCTCAGAGCTCACCAATATCTCTATAGATGGTTCATACCTAAAAGGGATAGACTCAACCAACGATACCTACCACAGTCCAATCCTCTAAAACCATTGGAGACTTCTCATTTTGCAGAACATCTTGTGGGCTCTGGTGTTATTGCACTTCTTTCTGGGTGCTTTTCTGCACGTGTTGTGTCTCTTCCCTCAAGGTTTGGCTGCTAATTCCAGGGAATATGTTTTTCAGAATGTCACAGTACACCGTGTACAGCTCTGGGTCTATTTTGAGCTTGGGCAGAGAACGGGAGTTGCAGGCCTGTTCAGTGACTGAGTGCTGTAGCAAGTAGACATCGCTGAAGAGCGCAGTGAGGATCGTGTCTGCAGCCTTGTAAGGGTCGTCTTCAAACTGCACCATTGCCTTGAGCTCCCTCAGGGTATAACCGTTGTAACGCTTCCTGTCCTCGGCCAGGGGCTGCACAGTCTCACCGATGTGTCTCACTTTCCACTTCAGGCATTTCAGTTCTTCTTTTACATCCTCTAGTTCTTTCTCCATGGCTTGGAATTCCTTCGTGGTCACACATCTCCTGCCAAGGAAAGAAGTGGCAGACACAGTGTGGAGTTCAGAGGCTCAGAGGAGTGAAATCAACCCAGCTTGCCTGGAGTCGGACCCCAGAGCCTGAGCTCTGGGAAGGGAGATAGCAGCCAGGTCACCGAATCCCATCCCTGGCTTCACAGTAACAGCGGAGTGGCTTTCTGCTACTCTAGGGAGAGGTGTGCTTTCTTGTTTGGAAGGAAATGAGGCACCTTAAAACTCTGCCCTGTTGGAGGAGCTGAGGTTGACAACTGGCCCAGGGATGGTCTGTAATCAGGTCTGGAAAGCTAAATGAATGCACGGAAAATACGGTATTTTGCTTCTTGGATAACAGGGTTTAGTGGAACCACAAGGTAGTTACTGGAAAACAAACACTGGGAACATCTAAATCATAAAAGATATTTACTTTTTTTTTTTTTTTTTTTTTTTTTTTTTTTAATGGGGGGCTCTTAATGACCTTATACGAAGTTATTTGAGGAATTAAATATGTGTATGGCCTGGATACATACCTTTCGTGATCAGGATCTTCCAGATCTGATTCAAACCCCTTTCCTGTATTCTTTAATCCAGTTTTAGAATAGCCAGGAGACTGGGATCTCTCTTCAGGAGTCATTGTTGCTGGAGGCCTTGTGCTTTTCCTGTTTGGGGTCAGTGTGTGATCTGATGCTGAAGCTTGTACGTTTTGTGCTGTGTAAGGACAAAAGGTGTAGAAGGAAGTTGCATTGATCCCTGGACTGACTGCAGAGGAGTCAGAGTATTGCTGTGGCTTGGCTGAGCTGTGTGTTAGACTGAGCCTGGGGGTGGCTGGGCAAGATGCTGGAATAGTCCTTGTTCCGAGTGGGCTGGAACACGATATTGCTAAATTTTTAACTCTTTGCTCAAATGGTTGAGGGTTTGGTGATTCTCCTGGGGCCAATCTAGTGATGGAGGCAATGTCCAGCAGGGTTTGATCCTGAACCATGGAGATCTGACTGGTCGGTTCCGATGAAAGTGAAGAGCTGCTTGATGTGTCGCTGGAAGAGCTTGACGTAGCGAATGGGGGTATTTTCTGAGCATTATGGTCACTCCTGTTCCTCTGCGTGCTAGTGACATTTAGAGCTGGGTGTTGTGAAGCCCTAAAGAAAGACAAACACACACTTTTTCCTCTGGACTGGGCTAAAGGCTTATAAGAAAATTTTAGGCTTATCTTGGGGACAATTTTAAGCCTGTTTCCCATAACTGCATTTGTTTCTCATGTCTGTGTAAAACCCTCTGCTTCTCGTGACCAAGAACAAAGTCTATGAGAATAAGGCACATAAATTCAGGACCAGTTCCTCCCTGGTGCCAGCCAAGCATTTGTCAGCTATCATCAGTGCAAAAATCACCGGCACATCAATGTTCTTCCCAAAAGCCGCAGAGCTCTGCGAGAACCAAGGATCTGGTGCTGGGGAAGGGCAGGAAGGGAAGAAATCTGCTGGCTAATTGCCTGTGACAAATGCCAGTAAGGACTCAAAGCGATAAAAACCTGGCTTGCAGGTTCTCACAGCACTTGCCCTTGGTCATCCCTGCAGGGTGCGAAGACCTGCCTTCACCTCGGACCAGCTTTAGTCTCCTGGTAGCTCAGCACGGTTACCCAGTGATTTAGGGGATGAATAAACAGGAAAGATAAAAACAGAAGGGCAGCACAGAATGACATCATTGTTCCTGTGGTGACATTGTAGGACATTTTTTTTTTTTATACAGCTCAGTGTGTTAAGGACTTTTCTTTGCCTCCCCCCCAAGCTGTAGACTGTGTACAGGGCTGAGCAGCTATTTGAGGTGGCTGGAAATGCCAACCGCACGGGATGTCAGACTACCCCTCCTGAAGATTCCTGTACTTTTCTCCTGGCTGCTGCCAGGCAGGAGAGATCCTAATGCTTTTTTTTTTTTTTTTCTTTTTCCTATGACTAAATTTTACTTAGTTTGGCAAGACGGGTGTCAAGAGAGGAAGATGTACCCTTGTAGCCTGGAATTGTCCTGATAGGTGGCAAATGCAGCTAGAAACGCCTTGACCTTGAAGGGGAACGCAAACATACCCACTGTGCAGATCATGATTCAGGATTTCTAACAGCCAAAGGACATGACAAACTTTTGTAGCAGTACCAGTGTCCAACTGAATCTTCTTGTGCATCTGGTATATTCATATTCATCTTGTGGTGGAAGACAGCAGAAGATCCTAGTCTGGGTGGGTTATATGAGATCTGATGCATGAAGTCCTGTCCTGTTAGTACCCGTGGCTTGAATTAGCTACGTATTCACTTCTCCACCTCCCTGCATCTTTCTCAGGGCTGGATGCAATTAAACACCAAATTTTTAAGGTCCTAAAGAGCATGCCTCACACTTGCTGGCTTCAATAGGGTTAATAAAGGCCTTTGCTAGATCACAGCGGAATTATCAGATTTAAATCAAATTTAGAGGTTTTATAATTGGAAAAGCAGACAGTAACAGAGTTAGTGCATAAAAATAGAGCCAAAAAAGAAGCAGAAAATGAGTTATATAAAAGGCAGGTGGGAAACCAAAGACACACATGTCAGAGGGAGTGCCTTTCCCCAGAAGCGCCTTGCTTTCGTAAACTGGCTGAGCAGGGGTGGAAGACAAGAATTGCCAACTAGATACAAGGAAAAGCTTTTTCACCCTGAGGGTGTTTGAACACCGGGACAGAGGCCAAGAGAAGTACTGGGATCTCCATCCTTGAGAACTCAACTGGGCAAGGAACTGAGGAGCCGGATCCAGCCCGGTCTGATGGACATGCTGTGAGCAAGGGACTAGAGAAGAGACTTCCAGAGGCCCTCTTAGTTTATGATTCGTTCTGCCTAACTATGAAAATAACTTATTTCCCCCATTTTCCCTTTCTCCTTTCGCTTTTCTCCCCTCCAAGTCCCATCTCACCATCCTTCTCTTCCATTGGAGTCTTTGGGCTGTCCCCTCCCATTCTGACTTTATAGTGCCTGTTGCTGGAGAGTTCCTCATCAATAAAAAGGTTTTTAAAGGAAAACCAGTGTTACTTGCAGCCCTCTGGCTCAGACGGGTTGCCAGCCCTTCTTTGCATAAGTCAGAGTTGGCAGGTCAGGAGGAGTGGCCTGTGGGAGGGGGGTAGCCCGGAGCTGGGTGTCTGTGTGGGATCGCGTTGTTGTTTCTCAGTCTCTCCTGAAAGCAAGGAACCACGGCTTGCAGCGTGTTTGGTCATGATGTGGAGGTGTTCAGAAAGCTGGAATCTGGCACAGCTGAAGCTGATTGTTCATTTCTTGCCAGAGTGACTCAGAAACCTGGTAAACTTGGGAGGTTCTGGCTGGAGAGGAGCATCCCCGTGGCCCAGGGAGCCGGTGGGGAGGGAGCTGCCTGCTGGCTCATGGGCCGCTCTGGGACCGAGAGGAGCGGAAGAGGGTGATGATCTGGCACAGAGAACACACCATCGCCAGTTATTTAAATCAGAGCCAAATCTCAGGCATGCCTCCATCGTCACTACAAAACCCCCCAGTCAGGGAACACTTTTTTGCTGCAGCAAAGTGTTGGAAACTTATTCCAACAATTGCGAACCCCATTTTAAGGTAACTAAAATAAAAATGCATGTTGTAACTTTTTTTTGTTGTTAAAAATATACGTATTTGTCCTCAAATATCTTACACTGTAAAACTATCTGCACATTGAGCAACAATACCTACATTCTGGGGGGAAAATATAAAACGTACCATAACTGAAAGGCTATTTGGGTGCATATGCAATCTGAAATACTTCATTTCACATATTTAGCAGTGTTGGACAGGGTTGGCTTTTTGTGTTGTTATTGGTTTTGTTTTTTTTTTTTGTTTTTTTTTTTTTTTTGTTTTTTATAAATCCGGGATTAGCTATAGGAGAACATTTATTGAAAGATGCAATTTAAAAGAGTGACAAAGAACATGTTTCATAACTAATCTCACTGAAATTTATATAAGAAACATTTCCAAGTCACCGGTGCACTGGAGGAAACAAGAAAAAGTAATATAAACTATCATTTTATTTTTCTTTCCTTTTCCACCCCTTAATTTTCACTGGCTGTGGTGCTAAACATGGGACTGAATTTACTTTTATCATCATGCTTATCTCGGAAGCAGAGGAGCTGGCTGTTTAAGAAACAATCTGAAGCTTGTTAAAGTAAAATGTCAGCCTGGATTTTAGCAGAGGTAAATGAGGACAGAACTGAGACCTGTAACTTGGGAGTTTCCTGGTGGGCAAGGGTTTGCCTGAAGACAGGAATGAAATTCCCATTGCTTTCAATATAGCGAGGCTGGATCTTAGATCTGTAACCATGGTGCTTTATCAGAGGTTGGTTGTTTTTTTTTTCCCACCTGTTTTCATGTGGTGAATCACTATGAACTGAATAAATTACAGGAAGAATTGCAAGACCTGGAGTTGAAATCAATGCTGACATGAAATAGGAAGGTGATTGCAGCTGTCAGGTATCTCCACAAGGAGAAACCTTGACTCAACTTTGAGCGACACTTCAAATGCGTCAAGCCCTTGTTGTCTGCCTCCTTCCAGCCCTGTGCTGCTCAGCATATAAAGCATGTTCCCCGTTGTCAGAGTGACCTTGTCTGCCGTCTGTGCCTTGCCCTCTCCAGCTGAGCTTCTGCAATAGACTTTTTCTAGCACTGAATTTGGAGAGATTTGAAAGTTGCCTGCAAATCCAGTGCCACTTCCCTTCTGTGGCACTTGCAACCAAGAAAAAACAGTGGATTTTTTTTTTTTTTTTTTTTTTTTTTTTTTTTATGAATCATTTCCACCATGTTTTAATTCTGGAGTTCTTCTAATGATCTTGTCTGAATAGAAAATTATGACAACGTGCTTTACAGTGGAGCACTGAAGGGCTGGTTGCATAAATCTTACTGGAGACAGCCAGGGGTGGGAGGATGGTAGAAGAGCTGTGGGATGGACCCAGGGGAAATGCCTGCAGGGTGATGATATGAGAATAAAATTATTTTTTTTTTCAAGGCCTCCTCTTTGTCAGGTGACTCTCCTAAAATGCCCACACTGCCAAAACAGTGACTATATTATTTTTTTAATGCTGAATTAATTTTGAGTAGTCTTTCAGTTTTCAATGAGAAAAGCTGGTGTCCTGGACCCTGGGTTTATCTGCCTCAAATAACAAGCAAGGCTTTTAGCCATGGACAGTAGGAATAGGCAGTTTCCTGCTCAGCTCTTGGCTCTTCTGAGCTTCCTGTCTCCTCTTTGGCTGTGCCACCTACCTGTCCATCCTTGTCCTTGGTGATATTTCTCCCACCTCTCTCTCTTGCCCCTTGTTCTACATCTATCACCCATACCTCTCCCATCTGCCCCGTGGGTCCCAGGCACGTTGATCTAAGCACCAGGCTCATCATATTAACGTCCAGTGGTGGGAAAAGACTGGAAGAGAGGGTGGAAGTGTCAGATGTCAGTGACATACAGATGTCTGAAATCAGGTCCAATTGCTGTCTGGAGCCTAATAAGAGTGAGCATCCCTTGGTAATAAATAACTCTGCAACAACCAAAAAAAAAAAAAATCCTGACTTGAAAATTCCCCTTCTATCATTTTCGTGTAGCGACTCTGCTCAACTCGTGCATTGAGATCTGCAAGCCCTGCACATCTGAAGGAAAAAGTTGAGACCTCCAAGGTCAAAAACGACAGCAAATAGACCTAAGAGTGTTTATTGCTTTGCAATGGAAATGCTAAGTTTGCTATGAACAAAACATGACTGGGGATATTAGATATATAGGGGCCAGCACCATATGTTTGCACAGGAAGGCAGCTTGGTGAGAGCAGAGGATGCCAATTTATAGCTAGAGCTCCCTGATGCTGTTCTTATCCCAGCTCAGGCGCGTTTAAACCCTGTAAAAGGAAAATTATAGCTTAGCGATGGACATTAAGTGGTTTAATAGAGAATTACCAAGACTGAATATTACATTGCCCCGATCAAGACTCCTCTGGAATTAAGGTTCTGATGAAATTTATAATTTAAGTGCATTTCTCAAAATGGATACCTTAGTCTTGCCGACAGAGGAACCGTTGCCTCTCAACAAGGACAGATGCCCTGTTTTGTCTTTGTGGAAGGACAGAAAAAAAGCATGGTGTTTGAGGATGAGTGAATATTCCTTATATGCTTTTTTTTGGTTCAAATTAGAACAGCCTCAGAGGATTTCTAAGTGAGGGCAGCTGACAAGTCCTCCAGGGTATGAAATGCTGGTTGAAGTGAGCAACAGGAATAACATCTGGTGACACGTCTTTGTGTGCTACTGGTACAGGACCACCTCTGTGTGAAGAGTTCAAAAAGAGCTCAGAATGATCTGCCAGCATTTACTCTGCTAGTGGAACGCAGGAGGTGAGTTAACCAAGCAATGGCGAGGACTTGGTCTGTTCTAGGAGATGTGCCCTCTTCTTTCATACAAACAGGTCCTTGGGCAACCAAAGGGGCAGTGTAACCTCTGTGGCTTCTCTGCCTTTAGCAAAGCACTTCGGATGTCGTTCTCTTGCCATTAGCAATTCTCTGCTGGCCGTGAGCTCATTGCACGGGTAACGCGACAAGGAAGAGTGGGACTGTGTGAAGATAGAAACAACATTAAGGAGGATCCTCTGATCAGGTACACGCCAGTTATGGCTTGATGGGGCTTGTTGCAGGAAGGAGACTTTCCTCTGAAGGTTGTGAGGCTTTGTGCCATCCTGAGCAGCAGTAACTAACGTCCTTTCCTCCCCAATAAGCATGAATAATGAAGATGCTGAAGCTTAAGTTGGATTCATAAGTAACCTGTGAACTGAGAGCAGAACTTCACTCATGTCATTTTATTAATATTGATCTGATTTCATTACAGGAGGTAACAGTAGCTGAAACTGATGTCATACTGAAGAATGGTCACTGTTCTTTAACCTGATACCGGACTTGTCGTTTGCAGTTTGCTTTTACAGTGCTGTCAGCACACCTATGGAGGTAAGCTATGTGCCCTTTAAATTGGAGTACTGGGGCAGGGCTGGGCATAGAACCAACAGAGCCTTGTTTCCATTCCTTGGAACACCTACCGTCAAGAATTGTTATTTGTTCTTTGAAACAAAGACTTTTGGACAGTCTTCAGAATGAAACAAGCACGTTTGATCACTAGCCAGTAGCTTGGCAGGTAGGGAACGTTTCTTGGGAAACATGACCCAGATCGATTTTGTACTAATAGACATTTTCAGGCCTGTGAAAATGAAGGATGTGGATCTGCCTGTGGAAAGGTCCATAACTGACATGACATTTTCAAGGAGCAGGCGTTACCAAGTGAGCTGATGACAAAGTGGGCTGGAGAGCAGTGCCAGCACTATCATGCCTGTGGGGAGACCACCTGCAGTGACATTGGACTGGAGAGCTGTTCCAGCAGGTCTGATGAGGGACCAGGACCCTCAGTTATTAGAGTTCTGAACACCAAGCTTCCATGAGTATGTGGCTGAGATGTGCATCTCAGCAAGAGAGAGGCAGTGAAAAGCTTTTGAGGTTTCCAAATTTTAATAGCGCAGAGTCAGTAAGTCACTTTCCCAAGTCTCCCTCCTGCTGAATGAAGAATCACTTGCTCTCTTTGCAAGGAAATAGATGCATGAAATGGCACACATCTTTCCTGGAGAATAAAGGAAAAGTATAGTATTCAGAGCAGGGCAGGAGCCGTGCTCCAATATTGCTCCGTACGTTGAAGCACTGATTCCCATGGCTTAAAGCAAGAATTTTTGCACACACTGAATAAAAGCACAGCAATTTTCTGAGTAAGTGCAAGAAATGGCATTAATTATACTAATGTTATTGTCTACCAAAGCTGCTTTCAATCATTTTTATATTTAATAGCATGCATCATCATGTATTGGTGATAAATATAGATGAAAAAGGTAGTGATAATGGAAGTTATACAGGTGTAAATTAGAGCATATTTTTTATCTACTATGAAGTCACCGCTTCTTGAGATAACATAAAATTACAGGATATGAGCACATCCTAAATTGAATCCTGGAGGATTTTGTACGGTTCGTATTCTAGTTGATTATCGTTTCGGCAGCGTTGCCTGGGAAAGTTACAAACCTCACTTTCCATAGCTTCCTACTCCAAACCTTATTCTGAACCCCAAGTTGCCAGCGTGGGGATGGTACAAGCCATTGTGCATCGGACACATTCAAGCCATGGTCACTTACTATTTGGGGAGCAGCTATGGAGGCACTGTAACCTCAGGTCCCCAGCCTCAGCCCTCTCCTCCTCAGCCCTGGAAAAGAGAATATAGAAGTAGCACCTTTAACAGAAACGAAGGCTGCTCCCAAATGTACAGAAACGGAAGGGTCAAAATCAATAAGAGTACAACATACCTGGGCTCCTCCATCTATAGCCAGCCAGGCCCATTATGGAGATCGTAATGGTCCCAGGAGGGGCTTGGGTCCACGGGCTCTGCCCCTCTGGGGGGGAAAGCTCATGTAAAGCGGCCATGGGGAATAGAAATGAGGGGCTCAGGGCTGCGTCTCTCCCACTCTTTCACTCTTCAGGCTGAATCTAAGCGTCGGGGACTAACAGCATTGTGCAGTACGTGTGTGTTGAAAGTGGGTATGTTGCTAGTGCTACAGCATTTATGTGCCAGTCCGTGTAATTTTCCAGAAGGAACAGCTCTGTGGATAAACCTTCCTGTGTTGCAGAATAAAGTACAGAATAAATCCAAGGCGGGACATTACACTCATCCCTGTGCGCTAATAAAAGGTGAATAGTCAGATTGGAAATTCTTACTGATGTCCACATGAAAAGACACTGACTCTGTAAATGGGATGTATGGTAGGTCAGTAGCTTAAAACTGGTTCAGATATCTGGGTGACCAAGGAGGAAATCAGAGCAAAAGGTTGGCATGTCTTTGGAAAGCACTGATATGATCTGCACGACATCTTATGTGAGTACAATGGAGTTAGAGAAAGAAAGCTGTGAGTAAGATACGGTCAGAGAAATGTAGGAAAAAGGAAAAAAAATGGCTTATGCTATGAATTGGAAAGTTCTGATTCTCATTGTGTTTGGAGTAGTCTGGATTTATTATCTCTGCACTAGCTTCAATCCTGCTGTCTGGTTCAAACTGCTCCTAGCACTTCAAAACTACATTTTCTATCCCTGCAAAGACATTTTGTCTGCTCTGGTATCAATGGCACTTTGAACTCAGTTCACTCCAGAATTTCACCAGGTTGGTTTTGCAGATCAGAGTAAAGGTTCAGTCAGCAAGAAAAATGTGAAATCAGCTCCAGTGCCACGATGGGTGTTGATGGACAGCTGCAAGCTGGCAGATGCTGTGCTAGGGATGAGGGAACTGGGGAAGGCTGAATCTTCCGGGTTTACTTGCTAAGTTTGATTGTTGGTTTAACCGTCCCCAATAAGTGAGATTTGCTTCGCAGGGAGCAGAAGGCTGTCAGCCTGGAGACGGGGCTGTGCTGATCTCTAGGGGCCCCTCTCCCATGGGTGCCAGGATGGGGGTTACCCTCCTCACCCCCGGCTGCAGCGGCTTCAGCTCCGGTGAGGCTCAACAGCCCTGGCCCGTGCAACCTGGCCAGGCAGAGATGCATTTCAGAAAGCTGCTACTCTTTCTCCTCTTGTCAACAGTAAAAGGTGGCAATGGGTAATTCGAGTTTTCTCATATCGCTTCACTGACTTTTCATCCCTAGCTCGAGGCAGTGACTAGCTCTACACAAGGAACTTGCCTGGGTTTTATTCCCACCCTTTCAGACCCCCTATCCCTGACCCCAGGCTTAAACCCTCACGTACTCTCACCCCAAGTCTCTGCATTCCCTTGCCCCAAATCTCCCTCCCCGTAGCTGCAGCCTCCGTGCTCCAGCAGCTGTGACTGGAGGGTCTCCATCTGCCCCACTGACACTTTCTGCCTTGGCCCCAGCGTACCAAAGGGGCAGAGGTGAAAGGTTTTCTTCTTTACCTGAAAGCAAAGCCCACCAGAGTTCTGGGAACTGGGAAAGGTGGTGGGGAGTGCCTGAAAGGGGCTTTTTTTAATACGGTAAAAAAAAAAAAAAAAAAAAAAAAAAGCAAGAAACTGTGAACAAGCTTGGGCAAGGCATTCGATATGAACAACCTGCCTACACTGTCCCTTGCCTGAACAGATGTGGGGATAGTGTTGGTGTAGCCAGTTGGTCTAAGTGAGCACAATTCCTGTAAACGTATCCTAATTATCACACAGCCATATGGACAAAGCTGCTGAAACTGCTACATCTGCTACTGCTTTCGAGCTTGCCTTCCTCTCACTGCCTTTTTAAATCCCCCAGACTAGATGGTTGTACATTTATTCGATGATACACTAAGCAAGCTGAAGATCTGACAGTCTGGGTGCACTGGAGTCAGTGCTGCACTGGAAGGATCACCCCAGTCCCCTGCTTGTGGGTCTCATTTTCTCATGGCCTTACAGGTACACTTGTGCAGGGTAGGGAGGAAAGTGTGGGATGTCATGGCATGACCCTGCTGTGGAGCAGTGACAGCTCTGGGGCAGCAGGCAGTGGCAAAGGGACAGTGGCCCTGGAACCGTTATCTGTGTGCTGCAGGGCCACAGAAGCCAAACAGCTGGGCAGTGGAGGAGGAGAAGGCCCTGGCATGTCGACATTCCTTCAGCTGACTGTCCCAGATCAGACTATATAGGAGAGAACAAAAAGTCCCCGTCCCTTTGACTTATCGGGAAGGATCCTCAGAGCAAAGGAAACAGAAAGATCTGTGGAGAGTTCCCGCTCTGCTAACTGGGGTGGACTGGAGACAATGGACCATGCTCGGGGTGCTATGGGGCAAGAGTATTCATATGAAACAGAACAGAAAGAGAAATTGAGAGGGAAGGGAGATGCCTGTTATGAACTGACACCTAATAAACTAAAAAAAATGAAAAAGATGAGCAAAAGTTATAGACAAATATTCAGATAAAAGGAAAACCAGAGAACGCGGAAGGACAGCCAAGAGTAGGACAAAGACTGAAAGCTGACATGTTGCAGATAATTCTACTGATAATTTCATAGAACATTTAATACACGAATAATACCTCCAAGCCTGTATTATTTACCTGTTCTGTTTAGAGCTACTCTTAGGGCTGTCGTATCTTTTAAATCGGAAGAGTTGCAATATCTTTTGATTTTATGGTATGAACTACAGTCTGCTTTGTCTGGACTTTTCAAAGGCCTGAGAAGGAAATAATTGTTGAATATAACATCATGAATATTTGGTTTTTCAGGAGCTGTTTAAATGTTTTCCCAGTGATGGAAGCAGTACGATGCTTAGCTGCTGAGAGGCAAAGCCTGTGCCTGTGCAGGTCGTCAGGGAATCTGGCTGTCTCTAAGCTGCCTCTGTTTGCGGCCTGGTTGTGCTTAGGTGTGCACTTAGGCCTGGATTACTCTATGCGCTGTTTAAGGTGGAGTCAAACCAGGCTGTGGAGCAGCATTTGGGCTGCACACAGATACTCATGTAGTTTTAAAGGTCTTTGCTACGTTCTTAGGCTGCAGGGACTGAAGTTAACAAGCAGCAGCAATGGTGCCTGTGCGAGGGGAGGGGATGGGTGAGCTGGTGCAGCAGGGTCAGGACAGCAAAGCCTCCCTTGGCCTGGCTCATCCCCTGCATCGCCTGCGCTGGGTGTGAACAGGGTGTGCACTCGTTCAACCGGGAGCTCTTGAGGGAGCACTTCAGCTCTTTCATCTAGAACATCTCTAGTAAACCTTCTGTCTTATATGCAGTTAATTGCTATTAAAATTAAGTGAAACACAATTATGTTATGTTTGATGAAGTACTTGGAAGATTAGCAGTATTCTACTGTCAGTATTCTTCAAAAAGCAAATTTCTTCTCAGGGAGAAGGGGCCTGCAGAAGAATATTCCAACAAAAAAAACTTTTATCAGGCAAGATGGGGCTAACACTTTTCTTCCTTGTCTCCCAGAAGATGAAGTGCAGCTGTTGGGAATAATGATAAAGCTTTCACTTTCACCAGAAATACGTTGCTCTTAGAAAACTGCCTATTGCACAAAGTCTATTCACCACAGGGGCTGGCTGACGTGCGTGCAGCGGGTGCTGGATGTGTACCGAGGCAAAGGAACATGCAAAGAGGGTGCTGGTATGTACAAAGTGACTGGAAGGGAAGAAAGGCTGGAGGGTTTTATTTATGAGATATGAAAAGGAACATGGAGGTGTAGGAGTAGGAGGGAATGTGAAGTATCCCTGGGTACGTGCACAGGAAAGAAAGAGAATTGGAGTTATTTTCTGTTTGTGCAAAGGAAGATGGGAGCTGGAGGGAGTTGTGTGCTTGCTGGGACTGCTGGCACCCACAGCATGTCCCAACACTGGGCTGCCAGTTGGTCATCCTGGGACCCCTGCACTCTCAGAGTATTCCCAGGTCACAATCGCAAAGCTGATCATGAATATGCTAATTTTTTTTTTTTTTTTTTTTTTTTAAATGGATGTAATGCTGCACAGCTTTAAAACTCTGGAATGATCCCATGGTAACACTGTCTCTGGGCTTCTTATTATGTATTCAGATACAACAATTAAAATAATGCGATATAAAAAAAGAAAGTCGTAATCATGAAGTTTGGGAACACCACATGCTTGAGCTGTGTTTGCCAAGTGTGTGTGGAGGGGCTTGGAGGATGTGACCAACAAGTGACTTGTTCACACAGATTCACAATGAAGAGGAAGGACAGAATAAAATGTACAGTTCAGTCATGACGTGGTGGAGACAGAGCCTTGTCTCTGTGTCCCGCTCAGGGTGCCTCTGACCTGTCTACAGAGCAGTCACAAGGAACAGGCTGCTCTGTACGTGTTGCATAATATGGGACTTGTTTTGGATGATACGTATAAAAGAAGATTTAAAATCCACATTGGTTTGTACTGGCCAAGGTGGGACTTGTAACTTGCCTTGGGTATATACGTGTTGAATACCTGCCTCGGTAAAGTTCAAACCTTCCTGCCAAGAGAACTTCAAATGTCTTGATGCTGCTTTCAGCTTGAGGTCATTCCTTGGGGCCCCTCACCTGTTTATCCAGCCTGTTGGGGTGATTACAACTAGTCCAGCAGGGATCTGGTTGCAGTGTTACGTGGTCTGGAGTTACAGGTAGGTAAGAAGGGGCGGGGAGGGCTGTGTAACATGGCAAGGGCGAGAGGAATCAAAATCAAACCACGCTGTGCCTGTGTGAGACAAAGAGCTTTACTGTCCTCCGTGCCACTAATGGGTTTTGCTATTTACTGTTTCGGAAAGGGCAGTAGTGGAACGTTATCAAGTTTCCTTAGCAGTGCCCGATGTAACTCAACTTAGTTGCTGACCCTTCTGCCAATCTCCATCCGCAATTCTCGCTTCAGTAATTCAGCGGACTGTTTTCCCTCGGCTGACTGTTTTCCCTCAGCTGACTCTTTTCCCTCGGCTGACTGTTTTCCCTCACTGATTTCTGATTTCTCCTGAGGCACATGCTGACCACTTCCTCTTCACTGTGTCTGTTTTTTTTTTTTTCTCACACACAAAATTTTTAAAAATTCACTGTCATCTCTAAATGCAAAATTAGAAAAATCATGGTGGTTTGACTCATTTCTCTCATCCTCCCAGGCTGTCTGAAAGGTAGAGTGAAAACTTGGAAATCGGTAGAGGAATACCTATAACAATGGAAACTACTAGTTAAGGTTGGGTAACCAAAGCAAAGCAATAAGCATGGAAGTTCTCTCATTCTTCCTGCTCAGCAGAGCTCCTCACTTTACTACTAAAATGTTTGATCATTTCAAATCTTCTGTCTTCTCAGAGCTTCCCAACCACTCTCTTTTACCACTGAGAAACTGCCACATTGGTCAGAAGAACCAGAATGAATCCTCCTTATGTTTTCTGTCCCCAAAATATTACGTCCAACCATAGGCTTTTGGTGAGGATTCTCTGTACTTATCAGCTCCTCATTCCATGAAGGTACCCCTGTGGAGTCCATCACACACCTTCCCCGCTGTGTAAGGTCAACATTTGTGTGTTCTTCATGTTCTGAAATTTTAAGTAAAGCCTTAATCTCCTCACGAAAGAAGGAGGGCACCAAGTATCCCAGTGCAGACACATGCACCAGCTGAGTGCATGGGGTGAGCAGTGCAGCCAGTGGGCAGCGTGTGGTGACGGGCAGAGTGAAGGAGTATCTCTGGGCGTTCAGGGCTCAGATAGGACTTAGAGTCCATCAAAGACCCTGGTAGCAGTGTGGGTGGCACTGTGTGGATGTTTCTGCAGTGAAATATGATGTATGGGCTATACTTGTGTGGAGGAGCTCAGGAGGAGGGTGGGTTGTGTGGAGGAGCTCAGGAGGAGGATGGGTTGTGTGGAGGAGCTCAGGAGGAGGATGGGTTGTGTGGAGGAGCTCAGGAGGAGGATGGGTTGTGTGGAGGAGCTCAGGAGGAGGATGGGTTGTGTGGAGGAGCTCAGGAGGAGGATGGGTTGTGTGGAGGAGCTCAGGAGGAGGGTGGGTTGTGTGGAGGAGCTCAGGAGGAGGATGGGTTGTGTGGAGGAGCTCAGGAGGAGGATGGGTTGTGTGGAGGAGCTCAGGAGGAGGATGGGTTGTGTGGAGGAGCCTAGGATGGGCTGTAGGTATGTGGATGTGGAAGATGGCAACTCCAAAGTGGCCTAGTGGTGGCTGGAAAAGGTCTCAGTAGCCATTAGGATTAATTGGGAGGTGACTATTACATGTGCTGAGAAAGGATGGCTGTAACATTTGTTATATCCCCACAATTTTACCTTTCCAGAGAGGGAAAATCATCTTGATAGGGAAAATCATCATTAATTCCTATGAATCAGATGCATACCGTAATGACTTGTCGGTCTTGTGTTTTAACTGAGTATATAAGAAAAGGCAGGCACTGGGACATCACAGAATTTAAGAAAAAACATATCAAGGAGGATCTTTTGTGTTTGTCTTTAACACAGATCTTCTCCAAGTATACCAGAGACTTCACCCACATGTGCTGAAGTAGGTGAGAGCCTGGATTTTCTGAGACTAGCAGAGTCCATGAGAAACTCCACTGATGGAGCAACTGACTGCACTGACCTTTCTCTGAAGTACTTGATGGCTTCCTGGTCTAGGAAGTTCTGCTCTTCTCGAAAGCCCTGCTCAAAGATTTTGCGCTTGTGTCTGAACTCAATGACAGTCTTAGTGTAAGAGTTCAAGGTAGTAACGGAGGCCGCCATGCAGCAGGTGAAAGAGCCCCATGCCAGGCTGTGGAGAGAGAAACCAGCAGACAGAGCTGGGTTAAGACAGCAGCTCATGTTATAGTTCTGACGCCAAGAGACACACATACACAAGATGCGACGAGGCAGGTCAGTCAGGGGTGACAAACCCGGTCTCTTCATCTTACCTCCAGTGACCTGTGGCACAGGCTCAGGCGTGCAGGTGGGATGTGGGGCTAGGGGCTGGGCACAACTTTCATCCCACGGAAAACCAGGGGTCAGAGTGCGAGTGTGAACACTTGGTGCACGCCGACAGAAGAGTCAAACACCTCTTGATTTGCCTTTGAAATGTTTCAGAGCCTTGCAACAAGTGCTAAAATCTACAGGGCAGTAATGAACTCCCTGAAGGAGTAACGCCCCAGAGAGCACGTCTTTGGACCCGTGGAAGTTCTCCAGCAACCACGGGAGACGGACTCTGCACAACACTACTGCCAGGATGGTTTCTATCCCAGGTTTTATGCTTTCAACAGACTACTCTATTTCCTTCTTTCCTGGTTCATGGACATTTCTAGCATTCCTGGCTTACATCTGGTCTGTGAAAGCCTGACCAGAATAGAAGACAGCACTTGCATCGTGTGGAGAGATCCAACCTGAGGGCAGTGCCCCGTGTGCAGCCAATGCTGGTCAACCTTGGGCAGCCAGTGGCAGGACACCTGCACGTAGCGACCAGGAGCATGGTGAGACAGAGGGAGAAGGAAAATGGAAGAAAAAAAAGCGACTGCCCCAATGCCAGCCCGGACCAGCAGCAAGTCCTTGTCCTGGGTCTCCTGGCAAGGAGAGTTCAGCTGGGAGCTGCTCTGCTTCCTGCTCGTGGACTGGGTTTCCCCCCCGGGTTCCTTCTGCCCTCCCTGCACATCTTTCCTCACTGATCTCAAGTTCGGATGTGGCTGGAGGGAACTCATGACCCCAAGGAGTTTAGATGCTTTGTGAGCATGAAATGGGGCTACAAAAAAAAAAAAAAAAAAAAAAAAAAGCACTGAACTCCTCCTCTCGTCTGCAGAGCTTATCTGCGTTCAGGCTTCCCTTGACTTCACATTCAGCCCATCAGCTCCAGCTACACGTAGTTCACAGTGGCTTCCTAACTAACTTGGATTAGCTTAATCGTCTGTGGCAGCTACTTTACCTGCTCCTTGCTTTCACCTTTTCTATAACCAAATTGAACATTGATATAAATTATGCAGAACAGAAAGAATACAGACACAGCAGCGTTATCTTATAAATACGCATTATCAACAGAGCCCTCAGCATGAGCTGGTTTCCCATTCTGCAAAGGATCTGCTGACAAGGAAACAGTTTCTCATTTCAGATTAGGCAAAACTTGAAAAAGAACACATATTCGTGAACTGAAAAATCTGGGGTGGGAAAAAAAAAATATGTTTAAGTAAACAGAAACGGCTCGTTTCAATGATTTCAATATTCAGTGCATAAGAAGCCCTTTCGGGACGCCCATGGCAATGAAGCGTGCGGTGGCAGCCCTTTCCGAGTCATTTTTTAACGTGTTTGCCAGGTACGACCAAATGAGAAGGAAGTGCAGTGGGGTGATGACGTCCCCTTAGGTTTGCCATGGCTGGGTGGAGAAGTGGGAGGGAAACTCCTGTGTGAGTGTCCAGGCACAGGGAAGCCTGGCGAGTGTCCTCCTCCTCCACGGAGTGTGTGGAGAAGCTCTGACAGCTCTAAACATTTCCAGCTGGGCTCCTGAACAATAACCAAGGAGGAAGCCAGCTGAAATCACATGCTCCGCTGTGCCTGGCTGGTGCCTGGGGAATGACAAATGGAGGAAAATTTCTCTGGAAAGTTTCTGATAATTTCTAATCATTAACTCAGAAATACTGAAAAATTCAGAGAAGGAAATAGAGAATGAAGACTCTCAGTGTGACCCCAGAGCCAGCATTTCGTAAACCGTAATAATGAGACAATTATGATTAGTATGTTTTGGTTTTTATGGACCTTGGTGAACTGCTGTTTATTTTTAAGCGTAAAGAGTGGTTCTCCTCCCTGTAAGAGTTACGTCCCACATTAGGTGAAGACCTCTTTAACAGCAGTGCACCTCCATGCCAGCTGTGCCCCAGATGTGTTGGGAGGGCACCTATAGTGCCTCTGGCAGCTGAGCTCAGGGCTGTGCTCTCACGTTCCTTTGTGGCTCAAACAACACAGGGTTTTGTGTTTGTTTTCCTTCTAGAGGGGCTGAGCTTGAGCACCCACCAATCCTCAGAGCCACTGAAACCCCCTGCCTCAAGAATCCCCTGCCCAGTCCTGGCTTGTGCCAGAGCACGGACCAACCTCCAGGCATTGCCAGTGCCTTGGCAGTGGGGTCACGTAACAGGGACCAAGAGGTGGGTTTTCAATCTCGGCACATCAGAGCAGATCACAAACAGATCCCCATTTTGAGGAGAGGTATTTTTATCATTCCTGTTTAATAGAGGGGAGATAGTCACAGAAAAAAAAAAAAAAAATTCCCTTTGGCACTTGGGAAACAAATGGCAGCCTAGATCTCTGCTCATGCCCTTTGTCTCTTGGTTACGGGGAGGCTGGTCCCTGGCCCCACTTTTCAGTGGTGTTACCGTTCTCTCTGCTCTGAGAGGTTGCCCAGTAGGACGCTGCAGTGGTGCTTTTTTACAGAAGGCTGCAAATGTGCTGTTTACTGGTTCAGGGTTATTTAAAGTTCATGCTTCAGGCCATCACCCGAACCCAGAAGGAGATTCCTACATGTGCAGAGTTTCCAAACTCCACCAGGCTGGGTAGGCGCTTGGTTTTAACCCTTCTTAAAGAAGGTGTTCAGGTCTGGGTGATGCCAGAGGAAGGTCTCTAGTCCATACAGCAGTGGTTTGGTGTTGGCTGGAAGGAAGAAGCCTTGTTTTTCCTGGGTTTGAGTTTCAGACCTTCCTTTGCCAGGTCTGCTGCATGGCATGAGGGACCCCACGGCTGTCCTCAGGCTGCTGAGCACCACTGCGGGCTGACGGTGCTGCTGCTGTTCCCGTCTGTCCCGGGGAGTTACGGAGCTGATGTCCGCACCCTGCCCAGCGTCCTGCACAGGCACCTGCGTGGCCTTGGAAGGCGTGAGGGCAGCCAGGGAGGGCACCACATCTGAGCAGCGCTTTGTGGCAGCAATAGCTTGAGCTACTGAGCCAACGGTCACCGGAGTGAAGCTGAGGTCCCGCCTCAGGAACACGGGAAGAGCTGAATTGCTCCCTCACATCTGCCTGCTGGTGCGTAGCTCCAGCATCCTACCCAGTGAGGCTTAACCCAGGTCAGTCCTGGTCTTTAAACCAAAACCCTGTTGTGTGCTGGCTCTGGCTGCCCGGGGCGAGCTGCAGGCAGGGGATGCAAGGCCCGTGCTGGGACCCGGTGGGGACTGGGACAGCGGGGAGCACCCAGAGCTGCCATGGAGGGACACGGTGCCGGGCTCGGGGCGGCTCGCTGGGGGATGAGGGGCTCACGATGCCCTACAGGAGCCCTGAGCCTTTGAGGCCCCTTCTGAGACACAGGGTCTCTTGTCTTGCACAAGATGAAGGGGAATAATCTAATGAGTGCTTTATCATGTTAGACATTTAGCACCATTCTGAATTGTGAGTATTGTGGTAAATGATGAAATAGATTACTGAAGACAAATTAATAGATATATGCCTTATTATTTAAATATATTAATAATTATGCAATTATCCTGACATAATTCTTATAAATATTTTATATAAATAACAAAAATATAGGAATGCAGCATATTTATAAGTTCATCATCATATGCAATAAATATTCCTAACTGATACATAAAATAAGCTGTATTTTAAATAGAATGCGATTTATATTTTGTAACGCGTTACTAAAATGTTACTAACTCTTCCCATAAAACACAGTATAGTGAGGGAAGAAGCAAAGACTAATAATTCCCTACAGTGCCGTGCAGAAGAAGTATCTGTATTTATTTATTACTGTTAGGTTGTTGTCTCTGATTTGAGATGGAATGAAAGTAATACACTGTATTTAGAAATGAAAAAAAGAATTTTCCCTAGACATCCAAAGAGGCTGATGCCTCTAGAGGGATGTGAATGTTGTTTGCAGATATTTGTATTCTCCACAGTCTCCTATTCTTGTCAAGCTTCTTATAAAGTTGCAAGCGATATAACACAGTTGGCATATCCTGGCCAAATTATTTTTTATGTGATTTTGAAAGATAAATGGGAAAAGTAAAAAAAAAAAAAAAAAAAAAAGTCAGTTTCTAAAATGTCATGTCCATTTTCCCAAGCCTCCCCCTGCTCCACAGGGAAGCATCACGGTGCCAGGAGCACTGTGCCTTCCTCTGCAGTTGTTAGAAGTTGCACTATGAGGTTCAACCGAGACATTAATTAAAAACAAAAAAAAAAAAAAAAAAAAAGCTAGAAGTCTCCGAAATGCCATGGCAATTATGTACCTAAATTGAACTTTAATGAGAGTGCTCAATCTGTGTTGGTAATTGTGGCTGCTGTTTATTTACAAATGCTATGTACCTGCTGATAGGCACAGCTGCTGCTGCACAGGCACAGATAACTGTCCCCTACACCTCCACCGTTGTACGGCCACGGTGGGTTTTTTTTTTGCTCCTAGCATTTTTGGCAGCTGGAAACTCACATGTGTGTTCCTGGAAATTTGAGATGACATGTACAATCTCCCAACAGACCGATAGAACAAGTCAAAATAATTCAGATATTAACTGGTGGTGACACTTACCAGAAGGACCATCCATAGTCCCAAGAATGTGGTCGCCAGTCCTCTGGCCCAAGGCTGACTGTCACTTGGAAAACTTGAGTATACATCATGTGTGCCACCATCCCCAAGAGACCTGAGAAGCAGGGATTATAACAGGAATTTTTGTGCTAATGTTTTTTGTTTTTTTTTTTTTTTTTATAATTCTTGAGAGAGCTACTGCTGGAAGTGCTTTGAAAGCTCAAAAAAAAAAAAAAGTCTTTGTTGTACTTTTATGACTCCTATTCTACTGTGGAGGAGGGAACTGTATGGGCAGAGGAAAGGTGTGACTGAGAGCTCATTATTTTACATCATACTGAATTCTCAATTAAGAGAAGAGTTAAAGAAAGAAAATCGTTGAATAAAATGTTGCACAATTAGCATCGCCACCAACCTTGCTGCTGCAAAACAGGGGTATGCCACCCACAAGTTATCTCACTCAGCCCATCACAGACAGGCCTCAGGTAAGAGAATAAAGAGAGAGGCTTCTGTAGGCAATGAAAGATTGACTGTGTTAACGCCAAACAACGATATTTTATCCAAACAGTTGCTAAGATTTATAAATTTGAACACTTATAAAACACTTGGAAGTTACACAAAGAAGTGAAGTGAACTCAATAATCCTGGCGACGTGGGGTGAGAGGACACCGTAGGAATATTTTCGATGGTACAATACTGATGATGCTTTAGTGACACCGTTGTATTTTGCTGAGGTAACTACAACTGGGTGAGGACTAGACAGTGGATTAGACACTCTACTCACCGTGCTGTTACAGAACAGGGTTGCGGTTAAATCACGGGGTAGCCTGAGTTTGGTCTGTCACTTAGCTGGCCAGCACGGTTCTTCAGCTTAAGCAGAAAAAAACCTGCCCGAACTTTACATTTAGACATCACTCTGAGGAAAATCAAACCTCGCTTTTCAAGAAGCTGGTGACCGGGGTCAGCTCTGATGCTTGGAGAATTTTCTAGCTCTGGGAATTTGGGATGTGTCTGCTTTGGTACCTAGGCAGCGCACGCGGATGCTCCCAGCTGAGCTCACAAAAGGCACGGGCCCAGGCTGCTAGCTAACGCGGGGGCAAGATCATCACATCCCAACCAGACCTCGGACCTACAGATATCAAAAGCTCCTTGTGCTGCAATGACAGCTCAAGGCACTTAGAAATCCTGACGTTTTGCCACAGTGGGGTACGGTCTGATCCGCTAGGTTACACTTTGTACCTCAACCAAAGCTGCCATTTACGTTATCTCTGACCACCTCCTTTTTTTTTTTTTTTCTCCGCAGTTGCCCTTCCTCCATGTGGAAGATGCTAATTTTCCTTCCCCAGAGCCCAATTTTAGCTCTTCTTTCCTGATTACTTTCAGATTGTAAAGCGCTTCGCTAGTCTCACCAGACGTGTGGATGATTCAGGGCAATTCTGGGGGAGGGAAGTCAGGGAATGTCATGTTTGTGTTGTGCGTATGTTAAGCAGGACCTTCAGCAAGACAAATGTCATTTTTGATACAAACAACTGCAAAGGCTAAAATAAAACATTTTATTACAAGAAGCTGCGGTGACTTGCTCAACTGCTTCATGTCGGTGTGACACACTGCAAAGTTAGGAGGTGGAAAGAGCAATTCACATCAGAAGAAATGATATTTTGGCAGGGTGGGCAGCTAATGGCAGCCCAGCAAGCTGGTGCACACCTTGCTTCTTTCTGGCTATATTTAATTTCCAGAATTCTCTGGGAACCTGCTGTACTTTTTAAACCAGTGGATTTTTCTCCAGCTGACAGTTACGGTGTTGATCTTAAAGTTTGGAGTTCTCTGTTCCTATACCTACTGTCAGTAATTTTTCAACCTTAATAAAATATTACAGGCTGCCCTGAGACATGTCACAGTCACTCAGAGCCATCGGGAGGATTGACACAGCCAGGACTAGCTCCAGCAAGGCTGATCTGCTCTGGTCTGTCATGCAAGACCTTAATGGGGTTTCAGCAACGTTCGGAGCTTTTGCTGTGTGGGAGGCCGGGAGGACAGTCCACTGAGAGAGGGAAGTAGGAGGTCATCAGCAAGACCTGCTGTAACACGGGGACCACAGTGAAAACGTGGCATTTATTGCTCATCTTCCTAACGACGGGGAGGGTGGGGGGCATTACGCCATGTATAAGCTATAGGAAAACAATACGAGTCTTTCCTCGTGCTGTTTCACGCACTTTTGGTTTGCCTTGTTCCTGACGCCACCCATCGGTGTGGTCTGTTTTAGATATGCCTTGCCAAGTTCTCCATGGGGGTATCCCATGGTGCTTTTTGTTGTACGTTTGATGGTCACATTTTGGATAAAATGAACTGCCTGTAACAGAAATCAATAAATATACAAGATCATCTTTTCCCCCAATTGGCTGCTTAAGGCTGGGTAAAGAGGATAAGATGCTTGTATGCCCACCTGCCTGGGGTCCAGGGCAACGGCTGCTTGCAGATGGAAAATCCTGATGGTATGGTGGACTGGAGTGACTGGTTTGGATGGGAGCACAGAAACACTGACCATTTACAGTTGGCCTGACATCATCAGCCTTTCAGGACCAGAGCTGTTTCTAGGTGTCAGTAATGGGAGAGCTTAAGGAACTAAATTTGGAAAAGACAATATATTTTAAAGCATTTTCAGATACCTTTACTGAAAATGTTATTTATGGAATATATCCCATGAATTAAAATGCTTTATTATAAATATTACCTAAGAGATGTATGTAAGTACTTTGATTTGTGTAAGGTTGAGAGGGATACCAGAAATCACCATGTTGTGGGGTTTTTTTTGTAAGAAAGAAGAAACAGCAATAAGTGGCCACACTGTTAGGATAATTTTTCGTCGCCTTTAGATGTTGAGCTATGAGAATATGAAGATCCCTTTGCACTTTTAGGAGGGAATTCTAGGATGAATTTAATGAGAGGTGTGTTGCTGCAAGGCAAAGTCCTCTTCATTACCTAATTTCTATTAAACTTTGCCATTATAAATATGCTAAGCTTAAATAAACACACTTTTCTTCTTCCCTCTGATATCTCTGTCACTGAAAATAACAGCTAGTGGTGTTTTGGGGGGTTTTGGTTTGGGTTTTTTTTTTCTTCTTCCCTTTTTTAAATCTTTTTTCCCTGTAAAATTTTTAAAGTTTATATTTGGAACATCGTGGCAATGCACTTATAAAGAGGGAAGGACAAAATAAAAATAGAAAGATGTGTAGGAAACTTCATAATCTTTACAAAACTTTAAAACTGCAGTTAATGGTGAGGGGAAGGGGAAGCAATATGGAAATAATCATTTGAATGCTGAAGAATTCCACATAGTTTGATTTTTAAAATTGAACCGATTAATTAAAAAAAAAAAAAATCCAAATTACATCCAAAGCTGAAAAATATCCTGTGGCAGTTTTTACCAGATTATTTTTGTCCTCTCAGCTCTACTTCTGATCTAAGT
Source organism: Athene noctua (assembly GCF_965140245.1). Classification (NCBI taxonomy): domain Eukaryota; kingdom Metazoa; phylum Chordata; class Aves; order Strigiformes; family Strigidae; genus Athene; species Athene noctua. The sequence continues at coordinate 18,668,379 of NC_134051.1, read as the reverse complement.
TTTACACCCCTAACTGTATTTCACAATTTGGAGCTATCCCTGAAGGTACAAACTCCTTCACAGAACGTTCGCTGCCTGTTTATAATCTCTTTCAGCTCGGAATACAGTAGAATAAAATTCTTTCTGCCGGAGAGGTCCATGCAGGGGTGCTCACAAAAGCCAGCTGTGGCTGGTTGCTTGTATAAATCCTGGGACGTGGAGGTTTTAGCCAGCACAGAAGTGAAGGGGCACTTAATTACATGGTTAGATTTGATAACTTCTTTTAGAGAAGTGAATTCCTCGAGTTCATACACTGAAGGGCTCCAAGTACAGAGTGAGCATCGTTGTTCTGAGAGATGTCCCCAGACTACTCTTGGGGTTGCTCCTAAGTGCAATTACTAGAACCCTTTTCATTCTCAATTTGGCTAATGAACAAGATAGGCTCCTTTCTTTGGTTTGAACCATCAAGTCTTCACCTTTAGGATTAACACGGAAAGAAAGAATTTTCAACGCTATATGTATTTCATTTTCTATTGGATAATCAGTGTGGTGATGCTGAAAATGGAGGCTCAGGCTATGGCTAGGGTAATGGCTGTGCGGTCTAAGGGAAGGCTAATTATTGCACTGCTGCTGTGAAATCAGGGATATGTATTTTCACTTCTCCCTGGCAAGAGGAAAATTTATCATGCTGTCCTTGTTCCAAAGGAACAAAAAATTGTAGTGAAAAATGTGATAGCTAAATGGGGATAAGAGAGTCCTACAGTCCCCAGGTTTTATTCTGTCTAAGTTTGAGAATTTTGTTTTGTCATGGCTTCTTGGGCAAGAGGGAAGGGGAAGGTTCATACCTGAAAGCACAGTGAAGACAGCAGCAAAGGCATTTAACTTGAGCCCATCTATCACACTGCTTGAATGAAAGAGCTCAAGGCACATAAGGCTGAATCCGACGACTAACAGCATGATGTATAACACCTCGGATACTACTGATAACCACAGGACACCTGCAATGCACAAGAGCAACAACCAGTCACTTACTTGGTAAATACTTTCAAGTGCTTAAAGTTTGTAAAAGTTAATTAGGAAATCAGGAATATCTAGGAGTAATTGTGTATTCAGAAAGTTTAAATTTAGCAAACCACCACCCAACCTCTGAAAAATAGAAAAAGGGGTGAATGAAGACGTGAAGAGCAGCAGGGTGGTAAAGGCACTGCAGAAAGAACAAGCTGTTGCCTGAGATCTCAGCTTGGCTAAAGGATCTTTTTAGGCATATTGAGAACCTCTTGGCTCCTCTGACCCAAAGCGTAGGACACAGAATCTATTTTCCATCCCTGTGTCATGGTTTAGGTGAGCAGAATCTAGCGTACACAGTGGTGATGGCAAATAATACCTGACAGTGCATGCACTGGCGGGAGATGGACAGGCTCGGATACACCTTTTTCACAAGAGTGTTCAAAAAAATTGTTTTCAGTCCAGGTTTTAAAATGCTTATCACAGCGTAGCGCCCGGGCCTGCTATTAGAAGCTCTTTCACAGAAACTGTTCTGACTTTGGATCCACTCTGTCACCAGGACTAATACAAAACGTGCCCGAATACAGATGGGGTGGAGCCAGTTATTGATAACACGCTCGGTTGAAGAGCTGCAGGTGGAAAGTTTGGACTGCCTTCTCTTTCCTCAAGCCCTAGGTACAACCCCCCAGCAGAAGGGCAGGGCTGATGTGCCCTGTTTGAACTGCGTGTTCTGCAGGACCTTGGGGTTGTGCACGGGTCCGTGGGTCTGGTAGGGGCTGGCTGAGACTGAGCCATCCACCGCAGGTGCCACATGTGGGAATTTCAGCACCAAACCTCTAGCAGGATCTGCTGAGCCTTTGAAAGCCGCCAAGCCATGGGGTGAAGTTGAGAGGATGGTAACAGATGACAATACTGAGTCCCTGCCAAATTTCCCATTGCTGTTTCAGCATGAGAATCTGCTCGAATTCTTCAGTACATTTGCTAACCTGATTGCTGGAGAATTCACCTGGAAACAATGAGTGGTGATGGAAAATTTCAGCCTAAGCAGTTGAAACATGGGAAGTTAAGCATCTGAAGACAATGGCTTATATTAGAAAATGTTAGCTGTAACCATAGAGACTGCTACAGGCTTCACTTATATTAACACATCCTCGCCTCACTGTAAGAATGTATGTGTGGTAATGCCTAGAGTTGAGTTTAACAAACCAGATACACAGACTCACTTTTACAAAATATTTAAGTGTCCTCTTAATGACCGGGTTGATCCCAGCTCATATTTTGTCTGGGAACCTGTCTTTATAATTGCATCTAATAAATATCTGTTATTTGTTGTTGCCACTGCATCTGACCTTCTGAGTTATTAAACAATACTACAGAGATAGTAATAAATAGACCTTTTAATTTCTCACAGTGTCTGCGTGTGTAATATCGCATCTACAACAGCAAACGGCTGTTTGTCTCACTCCTATTAGTCAGTTTGGTATCAGGGCAACTGGCACACTCTTCCAAAAAGAAATATGAATGAGAGAGAGAGCAAGGGCGTTGTGCTACGATACAACAGGATTAAGAGGGGGTTTTGCCTCATTTTCTTACACACAAAAGTTTCTATGACAAGAGAATGATGAAATGGTTTGAGTTGGAAAGAACCAGATTGTGTAAACTTGGCCTATATATACTGAGGCAGCAGAGAGCCCTGACGAGTTCTAATTCATAAATGTTTCAGCCCAAACTTGAAAGAGTAATGTACAACGTATCTGCCCGAATGTTTACTGCCCTGTTTCAACTCCTGAGGATACTCACTGCTGGTTTCTACACACAAGGGCAGTGTTGCAGCAGTGACTGCAGCTCCAGACTGTGGTGTGGCTCTGTCTCTTACTTCCTTGGGTGCTCAGCTGGATGAAGGGTGGGCTCAAAGAGTTGTAGTCAACAGGACAACATCAGGCTGGTGGCCAGTCACTAGTGGTGTTCCTAAGGGCTCAAATTTAGGGCCAGTTCTCCTGAATCAGTGACCTGGACACGGGAGTTGAGCGCACACTAAGAAAGTTTGCTGATGATACGAAATTAGGAGGAGATGTTGAGTCCTTCGAGAGTAGAGAGGCCTTAGAGAGAGACTTGATCCCATCACCCAGATCACTTAGGAATATATGAAGTGGCACGGGGCCCAATATCGGTATTTCATGGTGTACACTGAACATCTGCTCTGTGCCTTCTCTGAGGTAGGGGAAGGTGAGCCACACATGTGGTGTTTGCCTAGTCCTGAGTATGTGCTGTCCTGCCTGCTTGGATTCTGAATTTCATCTGCAATAATAACATCCAGAAAATGCAAGCTGTATCTGGATTTTGCATCTTTCTGCGGCTGCCAGCAGCAGAACGGTTGATTCAGGTTATTAATTCAGGAGACAGTGCCTCGCTATTCTGTGCTGATGGTGAAGTGATCTCCCACTGCTCTTCTCTCAACATGAGATTCATGAGGCAGTCACTTGGCATCACTTACTTCCACTTACAATCTCTTACAGCCTCCTTCCTGCAAAGTAGAGAGCTCTTTTTTTAGAGGAGACCTCAGTCATTACAGGTGACAGGGAGGAAGCTCTCCAGAGGTTATTTCCCCTTCCCTATCTCCTCTGCTCTCACCTTTCTGTATGTCTTTCCCACCAGCCTGTGTTCTCTGCTCCAGGGATTCGTCTGGCCAAACTCAGCTGTTGTGAGAAATCTTTCCTTCAGAAGAGTCAGCACTTGATTCATTTGGAGGCTCCTAACTGGATGGCCTGTATCTGAGGGTCTGTATTCTCCTAAATCACCAGCTTTCTCTCATTTTTTGGCCTTTGTCCTGTTTATACTTCTTCCTTACCTGTTCATCAAACCGGCTGCTATGTGTGCAGAGAAGGTGCTGGGAGTTTGTGTAGAGATCTCAGCTGGGATGCGCCTGTTATGCCAAGGATGTTTCTTGTTAATGAAGAAATATTTCAGGTTCTGACCTGCCTCCTCCTCAGCATGTGCAGCATTTGTCAGATGGTTGTGTCATCCCTGTTCACCTTGTAGGAAATAATGCCGCGACATTGTGGCAGCAATGGGAGACCTCCTAGGAAAGGAAGGTCTTTAAAGCAAAACTAAATCAAAACTGATTTCATTTACACTCCTGTACACACATCCTCCCAAGCATGAGCAGGTGCAAGGAGTCCATCCAGCACACAAGCACCAAGACACAGTCAATCTTCCAGGGATTCCCCGAAATAATACAAAGGATGCCAGCTGCTGTGTCCTCCTCACGTCTTCTGGGCTTGTTGTAGGTTAGCAAAAATGGGATAGGTTTGCATGTTCCTTTTTGTCTCGGCTAGAGCTGACAGTGATCTGTCCTGCTGTTCTGTTCCATCTCTGTTACACACCGTGATTTACTTGTCCTGTACCTTCCAACCTGGTGTCTGGGAAGCTGCAGGTAGATGGGCACTAGGATCTTGATGACCCTCTAATGTTGGTACCATCAACACCTGCTATTCTAATACACCTTATCCTGCCATTTTTGACTGATGCTTCTGCACCACCAATCACATCCTCAATGGTGTTGCTGACAGTGATACTGTTGTGTGCTGTGGGCCACTTCGGATCTTTGCTCCTGCCCCACAGATATTTTGCTGTATGTCACAGGTGGTGTTCTGAAGCTGTGAAGCTGGTTTTGGAGGTAAAGGGGTCACCACCTTCAGGACCACCTCCTTGCAAAGTGAAAGGACTGGAAGTACAGGACCTGGGCTGAGGCTCTCACCTGGAACTTGAGCTGGCAAAGCTGGGACTCACCGAAAAATTTCACCTAAGTCAAAATTCATCATGGGACTCCCACCTCAGAAGAAATCATCTCACCTTCACATCATCTGATCTCAAGACAGGTTGCACTCTATGTGATCACCAGCTTTGCCTAAAATGAAAACATAGCCCCACTGAAAGCATATTTTTCATTTGTGCTTCTGTCCTTGTCCAGAGAATCTGATTTTGCAAGATCAGTAAACTAGCCTGGACATTACTGAACCTCTTCTTGTCTCTAAGCTATTGTTATTTCCTCAACAATGTGCTAAGAGATTGTATTCTCTGCGGAGTCCATGGTGAAAAACATCAGTACCACCTCCTCATGGACTTAGCCACTGCATCAGCTTTGCTGCACACCAAGGAAATTCATTTTCCAGCAACCCCAAGTGACGTGAACATACTTTTCACTGTAACTGAAAAGATAAGTTACCCACACGATCACGGAAATTTTAGGAGCTCAAAAACATCGTGAACCATCTAACAAGATCAGTCCCTTGCATTTCTGTCAGACAGTGGAGGGCAGCATCAACATTTTGAAAGAAGATTCATAGATCCTGAGTGCGTTTCTGCAAAGCTGGTGATATAGTTAAGTGCATCTGCCAGAGACAACATGTTAACAAAAGGATGTTGCAGACACTTCTGAGTGAATTAAGCAAACGGAATATTTTTCTGACAGTGAGGTAAAGAATCTTTACCTCTGCTTGCAATGAGTCTCAGGGCTCAAAAGTTCTTCGCAAAACTTGAATGTATTTCAAGTCAGCGCCGCTCACCAGGGAAGGCACTGTAAATGAACACACTATTACCTCTCACCAAGGAGCACTCTGAGTCAGGAATCTCCAATGCTGAGTTTCCTTTGAAATAGAATTTCTGAAAAAAGTCATAGAAATTCTGCTTAGAAGAATTTGAGGCATCGTGCCACATTTCAGTGAATTCCTGATTAAGGAATCCAAAGACCAACGGGGTTAATGACTTCCAGGAGTTTTGAGCTGATTTTGACTGTTTGGTATCTAAGTTCAGAAGTATAAATGTGACACTGAGGTAGCTGCCGTTGTCACAGTTTATTCTGTTGGTATGCATCTGGCCTTTTTCCTTTGGAGTGAGAAGCACTGAGGACCATTCACACTACCGTGAGTGGAAATACATATCAAAATGTCAAGTATTCTTTGTTCAAATCCACTGTAATTTCCTGTCACGAAAACTCAACAGTTTCTGACTCCAACTTTTCTGTGAGAGCACCTTGGTAAACTGACCTCAAGAATGTAGAGAAATTACTGACACGATCCTCTATGCTCCTGCCCCACAACAGGCAAAGATGATTCTTAGTTGTCTTGTGTTGCATTAGTAAAGCCATCCTCAGGCTTGTTAGAAATTTGGACTGAAATACCAAGAACTTGGATACCATCTTGGGCAGGATGATAACGAAGCATTTGCTGCTGTTTCTGGCACCACAAAGTTCCACGATTCCAATTGCTGTTGAATTTTTGAGATTAATACAGCTGACAAACCAGTTCTAGAGAGTCTAAATACACATCTGTACCTCCTACCACCTACATTCACATGCAGCCACGGAGTTTTATGCATACTTGTTGGCAAATCAGAAAAGTTGATTTTTTGGTGCCAGCTCACTATGCCAACAGTTTCTCATGCCAGATTGTGAGGTCCTATCTCCAGATGAAATAACGATATTGAAATTCCCTCCTGGCTGCTTCTCCAGGCTGGTCAGGTTGTGAAAATGACTGTCAAAGATCCAATATTAGTACATGTTCTCAAGGCAACACTGAAGAGGTGGCCAACAGAGAAATTGCTGTTAGAGTTCAAAGCATTTTTAATCCATAAACATGAGCTGTTTGCTCGTAAAGGATCTCTTCTGGGAAAATCATACTGCTATTCCTGAAGGAGATTGCTGAGTCACGTTAACTATGTTATATGCAGCATAGGCAGGAATTGTGTGCATGAAAATGTTAGTCATGCATTTTGGCTAGTGGCTTGAAAATTATTCCAGCATAAAAAAAAAAAAGATAAATGAATGTATTACCTGCCAAGCCACGTGATGCTGCCTGAACGCCCCAGCATTCCCTGAGCAGTGACCAAGAAGCAATAGTCCAGAGTCTGTATTGATTTCTGAGGGCCCTTTCAGACTGAAAATTAGCTTCCTAAATTGGGGTAAACTCATATTCGGAATGCCTCAGTGGGATTTCATCCTCCTCAGAAACACCTACAGCCTCAGCCTCTGCTCCCCGCTGATGATCTGTGGCTGCTGATCACCAGCCCCTCTAAGAGCAGAACTGCCCTCCTGGCTGCTGAGTTCAAGGATCTGACCAGAGCAGCCTCATTTGGACTGTCACACTGTGCCACGCTGTCCCTGAGCAAGTTATCAGCCTGGACAATGGTGCAGGCAGCTAAAGAGATCTCGGAGAGGTTTGTACTTGCCACATTCCTCATAACTCATCTGCTCCGATAGCCGGAGTCTGTCTGAGCTACAATGAGACATCACCTCAAGTCACTCCTCTGTCAATTCAGCCTTGATCTGTGAGAAATTCTGACAGAAGCAAGATAGAGGCTTTGGGGGTTTTTCTACATCACAGTTCATCATATGACAAAAAACTTCTATATGCTAGGAAGAGTGGAGCTGAGCCACATGTGCTCCTAATAGCTGTTGAGATGATAGCACCTGGCTGAGATGGAATCCACAGCACTCGAAGGACAGGCTGGGTGCTGCGTTGCGGAGCAGCTGAAGAGCCATCAGTGTCCAAGCAACACTGCTCTGGGGAGTGAGCATCCTTCCTACCTCCTCATCGCCATTGCTGTAGCCCCAGACACTGATGCTGTTACTTGAGGAACAAAGTGTTCCTTTAGCCCAAGGTTCACAGCTGTTGTCCCCAGGATCCCTGAACGGCTGAACAACACAGGGAAACCACAAGAGGCTCTGACAAGTTGACTAGATAGATGTCATCCAATGTGGGAGGAAAAGAACCATGTGTGAGGGCAAAACGTGGCTTTGGGTGCTGTGAATTTGCATGGAGGAAGCCATGGCCCCGTTGTTGTTCCTTCTCAGTGCAAAAATATTTCCCTATTCTTCTTGGTCTCTATGCAGCAGTCAGGGAGATGGGGGAGTTGTTACCCTTGTTTGTGTTACCAGCTAAAAAAAGTTCTGCTCACTTGCTTTTGACAGCCCGAGTTCTCCATGCCCTGCGCTGGAGATGGTGCAAGATGGGCCTGGGTCCTTCTCCTTGGTTTGTTTTTTGATGATGAAACTCTAAAGTTCTCTCTGTAAGGTACTGTGCTAGACCTAAACAGTGTGTAAGGGACCCAGAACTTCTTAGTAACTGAAAAATTGGGAGCAGGCCCTTCCTGGCAAAGGAAGTAAAAGGGAGCAGAATCTTCGCAGGAAGATGCTGACCATCCACAGCCTGTGGCACCCACACAGGGGTCTGCTGCGTCAGGGAAAATCTGTTTTTTTCTTTAATACTCGAATCCAGAGCCAGTAACATGATGCTGGGAGTGCACTGGCACCTGCAAAACTTGTAGTAGGTGCTGGGTTTTATGGTGAGTGCTCCACAGACCTAACGGGTGTTTGGTTTTCTTGCACTACCGATTTTAAAGATATTCTGTTTACCTATGTAGAATGGCATTTTCTCTGCATTTTTGGTCCTGTCTGCTTTGTTCTTCCTGGTTTATATTTGTTGTCTTGATGCTTCTTGACTCGGGCTGTCATTGCTCTGCTTTTCCAGACTTAGCCACTATGTTGGAACTGACACCTGGATCTCATTTTTATCTCTCCTCTTCATGTTCAGTGCAAGAGAGGAAAAAAAACCCAAACAAATGGGTACACATTGAGAAATGTTGTGCATCTTGTTTGGGAGGAGCATTAAAGTAAGCTTGAAAGGGCCGTGTAAATCTCACACTTTCTCTTCTGGTTGCATTCTAATGGTTCTGGAGTTATTCGCTCATCTCTGTTGCTCCAATACTGGGAATTACAAGCCAGAAATATTGGAGTGATCAATAAAAAATGGTGAAAGGAATAAACACTGAGCATGCTGTTGTGGCTGGCGAAGGGACTCAGCTCTGAGCAGTCAGCCCGTCTGTTGGTTAATGCAGTCTCATAATATCAGACCATCTGCCTGCCACTCTTGTGCTGCAGCGTAAAAAAAACTGGGAGGAGAGAAGTAGACCACAGAGCTATGAGAGACATTCCTCCAAAACAAAGTAAGCTCATGATCCTAAAAGCCATCTGAGATACCTAAAAACTACCTGTTATTGAAAAACAAATGAGACAGTCAAGACAGATAAAGGGCTGGTACCCGGACAAGAGGCTGCAGTTTGCAAACCACGAGACACTGTGTGATAAACACCCAAACCTGCTCAGGTGAGAGGAGAGATGCCAGCTGGTTTGATTTTGCTTAGCTTTAGTTCTTCATCGGTTTAGTTTGAAAGGTGAAGTGGAGCTGTGAATCATAAAATGATTCTCTTCTACGCGGTGATGTGTCTTCTATGACTTTTTATGGTTCTGACATTGAGCTTGGTTTTGAATTTAATCCTGTGTACGATACCGAGCAGACTGTGGAAGATCTTTGTGCCTATAATATCTTTTTCCTAGCACGGTAGTAATATAGTGAGTAGAGTAATATAGTGGAAAAGACTATGAAAAATACTTTAAATCGGGAATATCCCATATGCCTTAATAAATATATTTGGGTTAAATGTTTCTCTTTGAAGACCTAGAGCACAGGCCCTGTGATGTACTTCCACTCTCAGCACTGGGCTGAGAAATGAATTACATGTTCAGACCTTGAGGCTAGTAGCCGTGCCCACAGCAGAGAACCAGCGTTCTCCGTGTCCTTGGCATCACCACTATAAAGAGCAAGACTATTGCTTCCTTTTAGGAATTAGGTATTTAGCTTGAATTCTGCTATTAAGTATGGTTTCATCTTTGTATATCTAATTAGCTTTTAAAAATAACTTCAGTGATTCATAACAGGTGTATAAGAAAACAGATAAAATGTTAGAAACACATTTTTTTCCCTGCATATTTAATCGTAACTCTCCCAGTACAAGTGCACAGGTCCTTGTCTGAGTTGGTATGTAGCCTATTGCAGATAGACTAAGAATAATGCAAGCAGAATATAAAATATTCAAGAAGACAGTAGAGACTGTTTTGGAAAGTATACAATTCTTGTGGGAGATCCAACCACACTTCTTTTCACTGGATGCAGGTCTCTAAGTGGTCCTTTCAGAAAAATCTATCCTGTTTTTTTTTCTTCTCAGGAACAGCCAGCTACCCATTACATAAAAAAGGAGGCTTGGTTTTTAACTTGGCGGTTACGAGTTTCATCTGTGTCTTTTCCAGTCTGAAATCTGTTCTGTGTCGTCCTTCTCAAACAAAAAAAGTGTCCCCTGTCTTTGACCCTAACTGTCAAACTCTTCTCTCCATCTCTACATTTTATCAAATTTTTTTTGGAGCTGGAGCTAGCAGGGGAGGGATGAGGGGCATACCCAGAGTGCTGGGGGTGGGCACACCACACATACATGTGGTGGCATGGTGACCTTTGTGTTTATTCTTTATTTACTATAATGATCCTAATATTGATCCTTTCGGCTGAACCGTTAATTTGTTTTAATCAGCTCTTGTTTTTCTGGCGTTCCCTTCTGCACAACTTTTTTTTTTTTTTTTTTTTTTTTTTTAAAGCTTTATTGTTTCTGCCAGGATGCTGAATCTCTCTGTTAGTCATGGCTACAAGGTACCTTACTACTGACATTTTGACCTAAGATCCCCACATCACTCAGGAATAAGTCAAGAGTTACAAGTTTCCCAACTAATTTCTCCATGCTCATGAAGTTTGTCCAAATTTTAGTCTCCGCATCATACCGACCACGATGTTTTCTCAGTCTGTGCATGGGGTTTTGAAGTCTGCTCCTACTGTTTTGTTTTCTGTCCTTATGCCTTCTCTGATATGAAGTTTAACTCTGGGACTGTAAGCCATCCTAATGGGTGATCACTAATATAATTCTGTCGTTTTTATCTGAGCATGGAATCTATCCAGAGAGATTGTGTTGCTCATTAATGACATTACCTTGTTATTCTGCTTCAGCTTTAGTACATGACATCTGCTTTGTCTTTCAGTGTAATCAGTACCAAGACATTATTGTCCCACTAATTATCTTTCTCCCATCAAATTTCTGGTACACCTATTATGTCAGTATCCATTAAAATCAGGCATCTAGTTTCTTTTCTCATTAATTGCTGTTGTAGTGCTGGCTTAGAAGCATGTATAGATTTGGCTCAGTTTTCTTTTTCCGTGCTGTGTTTAGGTGAGACTTTATTTGATTATTTGCTGTTTGCCATGTGCTATCTTAGTTTTGCCAGCTACTTTTTTAGACAATGTAGAATTTTTATTGCTTTATCTCTACAGGATGCATCATCACGAGCTGTGTAGAGGACATGCAGAAGACATCTCCTACCTGTGCCAGTACAGTCTCTAATTTTAAAAGTCCCCTGTAACATTTTGGACAGTTAAATTCTCACTAGCAATGAACATTTTCCTTCTGCAAGGTTTTGCCTTGCTTCAACCTCCATGGTCTCCAAAAAGTCCTGTTTATTTTATGCATGTGAACTTCTCTATAAATAAGTAAAAAGCACTGCAACACAGGCAGTTGCTGATGACCTGCTGCTTTGCCATTCATTATGGGCATTATTCTGCAGATATCACAGCTGAAGCAAACGAGGTCCTACAGCGCGTTAGAGTAACTCAGCTCGGACTGCACCATACCTGTAAAGAGTTTGTCCACCTTTAAATTCTGAGCCAACACTGACCTTTGAGCCTGTTCCTGAAGCAACTTCCCAGCAGTCCTCCTCAGGTCAGACACCTCACTTCAGGAGGTGCCACGGGCACTCCAGGTGCTTGGAAAGTCAGCCCCAGTGAGCAGCATCCAGAAAATTCTCGGGGCACCACGTTGCCTGCAAACCCTCACCCTTCCTTCAGCACAAATGCTGCTTCCCACTGATTCCCACTGCGTACATCCCAGCCTTCACTTACACAAGGAGCTTGGCTGGTCATGACTCCTCATCCTCCGGCTCTCGCTATGTTTGACAGCTGACATTTGTGCATTTATATGGATGCGGGAGCTCGAATCCCCACACAGTTCTGGGCAGAGGAAGGAACACCCCTGTGTATGTATGAAGCTGTGGTGTTATGCTAGTCAGGGAATCTATCAGATCATTTGATGGGATGTATTTCTACCTTCTGCTTTCCACTGTGGTGCCATGGTTTCCAGACATAATATTTGGCCTTAGTTTCTTCCCTTTGAACGTATCCTCCACAGCCTCTCAGAAGTCCTAGTGGGCACAGATGTGAAGCAATGGCAAAGGGGAGTTAGAAGGTGCACCCAAAAGTTGTGAGGAGAGGAGAAGAGTGGTGGAGCATGTCGGGCTGGGAGAGGAAAGCTGCAAGCTGCGTTCAAAAACGGACCAAGTAGCTGGAAACGGAGTGCACTTCCCAGTGTAACACAGAAGTGTCCCTCACTAAATAGGTTATCTTTTTTTTTTTTTTTTTCCCCTCAGACATCGAAATACTCAGCAGGAACAAAACTTTGATCAAGTTTTGTGGAGAAAATCCCAGGAGCAATTCAGAACTGAAAGATCAGGTCCAGCCTACTGTGGCAGTTTCCTTCCAGAGTCTTTTGGAAATACTTGCTCTCTCACTACTCAATCTGTAAAGAAAATTAGAAGATAGCACACTTCGTGGGACCCAACAACATCTGCTCTGTGGAAGCCCATTAAAAGTTCTGGCCAATGTAAGCAGCTATTGCTTTATTGTCCTTTAACAACAGCGAATAGAAACTGCAATAAGAAATATTTGTCGACACAGAACATGTTTTTTTCTAGTTATTATCTACCATCACCAAGCTGATTTTGTTAAGCAGATTTGGCACTAACAACCAGCAATAGCTAATAAATTCAACGTTAGGCTTACAAGGTTCTGACAGATTGTTGGCAGCTGCCTTAAATGCAGGGAAGAGCTCTCCTAGTGTGGGTTGCAAATGCTTATTTATACCATACTGTGGGTCTGTTTGCCCCAAATTTTGCTGCCTCCTTTTAGTAGATGTCATTGGTGCAATATATGCAAAGGGTATAATAACTGATCGGAGGGATGTAGTATCCAGCTACACTGCAGATCAGCACAAATGGATTAAGGATAGGAAGTTCAAGCATAAGCTATTGCATTTTTACAGTAAGGATAAGAAATATTTTCATTTCTGAATGCAAAATTTGTGGTAAGGATGTAGCTAGGCCTCACCATAGAGGTTTGATTTTACTGTCGGTTTTGGTGATTGGCTTTCCTGTGCTAAGAAGTCTTTAAATATTATGAAGGAGTTTTATACTGACTTGCTGCTAATTGCTGATGGACTCTAGAAGAGACTAAGTTTGTTCTTAGGCTTCCTTTTAGCATGTCCTCAGTGGAAGAACAGTCTACCAGTTCAACGGCCTGTATTTAGCTTAGAAGTTGGTTAGATAGAGGTCGTCTCTGGAGCAGAGAAAACCAACTGAAAAGAAAACTTTGTAAAGCCTGATTCTCACTTGCATTAAGGGAACATTTACTCATGGAGTCATTTCAGATTATCGAAACCTTGAACAACCGCTTTGACTGGTAAGTGATGCTAAAGATATGTACAGAAACTGTACAAGCTGAAGTCTCATTGTGAAGATTAGTCCAGAAATTCCTAGTTACACAATGGACTCTGAAAACCACAATATATATAACTGAACTCAAATTTTGATATCCGCTGCGTTTTATCATAGCTCATTTACTTGGAAGAAGAATCAAGAGTCTGTTCCAGCACTGGGTGTAACTGAGTAGCTGACAGGCCTCTGATGATTAAAGTCAATGCTGAGTGGGGGGGATGAAGAAATTAAAGGAGTAGGAAGTTCTTTCCAACTGGAAAAGAGTAGATTAATTCACGAAGTTAAAGAATTTTGCTGTGGAAGTAAGTTGAGCATTACTGACACACAATTTTCATATGTGGTGGAAGTATCTCTGGACAGTATACAACTGATGGTGAAAAATTCTGATTAACTACGATGCAGTGTCCAACTTGATCCAGAGCTGTGGAATTTATCCTGGTTTTGTTTATGAGTCAGAAGGTCAGCACTCTCCATCCCTGACAGAGCTTTTCCCTCTCTTTCTGTCAATATGTCTTACAACTCCATGGAAAGACTGCAGAAATAGATACCATTTTCTTTATACCATGAAAGAGCCTTCCTTCCTCAAAAAAGAAAAATAGAATGGTCTTGAAATATACACTGACACTGTGCAGCAACTCTAAAATTCTACTGAAAAAAAAAAAAATAATTGCTGACAGCGTTTCACACAACCAAAAGAAATACTTGAAGTAAAGCACTAAATGCTGTTTTGGAAAGTGTGTGGGTGATGCAACCAAGCATTATGCACCATAATGAACTTTCAGAAAAAACGAATAAAGCACAGAAACATCCCTTTGCCTTTAGAAGAGCCACATTGTGCTTGTTTTGAGTCTGTCTCCTGGAGGTGTCATGCAATGCCCACTGTGCCGAGAAAGGCAGTGAACTGCCGTTCCCCAGGCTGCCTTTTCAGTTCCTCTTACATATTTATCAATGTCCATCACATCTCCTCTCACAAGTCTCTCCTTCGGGATGAAGAGTCTCAGTCTCATCTTTGTACAGAACCTTCCAGAACTCTGATTATCCTTGCTGCCGTTCTGTGAGTTGGACTAAAAAGGACAAAATTCCACACTGTATTTTATATAAAGGGGAGGCTTTCGGATGTATACCCTCCTCGTGTGACAGGCTACTTTCTGTTTTGTTCTCAAGTCCTTTGCTAATGCTTTCTAACAGCTAGTTTGTTTTTTTGACCGCTGCTGAGTATTGAGCTAGTGGTTTCATAAGCACAGCTATGCCCCAAGGTCCCATTTGTGTGTGTAAAATTTAACTCAGAGCCCATTAGTGGCAGTAATCCCAGGATTGTTCTTCCCTTATGTGCATAATTTATTTCGGTTTACTCAGAATGAATTTCACAGAGACTGTCTCTGTTACTAAGTCTCTCACTGAAATACCCCGTTGCTCTGTTCATGGGAATTGCCCTTCTCTTTCAATCTGTCCAGCCCATCAGCAATTCAGACAAACCAAGAACAATTGTTCCTTACACCACTCACTGCCTCTCTCTGTCAGACCTGATGGAGGTACCATATCCCCAAAAGATTTTGTGATTGTCTCAAGCGCTCTAACACAATATATTGTCTCTTTGTGCCATGAAGTTCCATCTGGCCTTCGGATACTCCAGAAGCCCGTTGTTAGCGTGAAGGACACTGCCAGGCTCCTTCACCTCCTCAGCTGTGGGCAGAGCACTCTGTCTTCAGCAGGGCGCAGGATGGGCTCAGCTGCCTAGTTTAAGTGAACTCTATCTTTTTTTCCCCTGATAAATACTAGTTTGAAATATGGGTTAAGCTGCTATTGAGAATTTAGAACTCCAATACCAGAGGAAAGAAAACCTTTACAGCCTGCCTCTGTGCACTTGAATATACTTTTTTTTTTTTTTTTCCAAGGGTAAATCAAACAAACAAACATCTAGATGATTCCCTCTCACAAAGAGACATTTGGTACTGTCTGTGACTGCAGTTTTCTGACCATGATCATGGCCTGAGGAATCCATGCAGCATGTCGTTCCTCACTAGAGGAAGAAGGGAAATGTCTGTGTTGCCGTATAAATCGTTATTTTCTTGGAAAAAAAAAAAATTCAGCTGCATGAAGAGAAAATGCATCAGAGAAATGACAGATCTGCATAAACTGAGCAAACTGCTGTCTTAAACCCTTGGCATCTGTTTCACCTTGCTGGGTGTAATCTGACATGTGGGTCCGTGTGTGCAGTCACGTTCTCCCTGGCACTGAAGTACAACAGAAACAACACTGATGCAATCTGTACAACGGGAAGAAGCCTTTCTTGTCTTACCTTTTTCAGAAGCCGGGGCAAGGTCAATAAAACTTCGACATTTTTCACCTTTAAAAGAAAAGGATTATTTTAGGAGACAGAAGTTGATTGGTTTTGCTCTGCCTCCTCTCTCTGGTGTTTCTGCCATCGCTCCCACCTGAGTCTCTACAGGGCCACTACCGTGTCTCACACAGAGAGCAGACGTTCAGCTGTGCCTCCCTCCTGGGCCAAACCCACTGTGCTCACATGGCTGGGCTCTCCCTCAGGATTACAGCTGCTTCATCAGGTGTATGAAATAGAGCTAATGAAGAAAACTATTCTCTCTGGTGGTTGGGTCCCTGCCGGGTCAGTGATGCTCCTTCCCAAGGCCGGGAACCATGTTGTGCTCCAGACGGAGTGACACAGCACAGCACGCTTTGGAGGGGCCGTGCTGGGAGGCCACAGGCCTCTTTCACCAACACTTTTACCTTCCTTCTTCTCATCAGGCCAGTGCCTGTGCCCCACCATGGTGTGACCAAACCTCCCAGTGCCAGCAGGCATTGCCATGGGCATAGATGCCTCGGTAGCTAAATACGACACATGTGACTAGGACAGACCAAACCTGAAGCACAAAGCAAGATAAGCAATTGCATAGCATTTTAAAAAAATTGTTTAAAAAGCAGGCAAATGCCTTGCCACGACCAGCACAGCCCTGTGCCACTCCCTCTGCTTTGTGGCTGCTGCATCCATTTGTCATTGTAAATTAAATTTTCTCTGTTTAGGACTCCACCTCCATTTTTGCAGGCATTTTTGAGAAGCTTATTGCTTCTGGGCAGGAAATGTATCTTAAGGGTGGATGTGTTGACCTTTCTTTTTACTTCTTCAGACACTCAGAGATTATAAAATAATTCCTGGGCTCTAGGTGCATCCACCCACCAAGCGTATGTATTTCCTTCGATATGATACGTTCCAAGGTGACCGGCAGCCTGCCTGCCTCAAGGAATCAGAGCCCAGCATGCCTGCCAGAGGTAATGGAGATGAATCCATTTTGCCCTTTTAGACTTGAATTGATGCAAAGACAGGAGTAGGGTTTTTTTTACTAGTTTTGCTCAATTTTAATCGCACAGTCAAAAGGCTGATTTAGAAAATGTGAGCCATTAAAAAAAAGAATAAATAGTGAAATGCCATAGTGATGTTGAAGTCAGCGTGCAATTTTTTTTTTTTTTTTGTTATAAATAATTGTATGTGCAAACCAATATAAAATGTGAATCTCTCTGGTGTCTTTGTTGGTGGGACTGAGATAAATGTACCCATTCAAATGATAGCTGTGCTGAAATAACAATCTATTATTATAATGCTATTATTACCACTTTTTATTTACTTGTTGCCATTTTAAACCTATGCTAAAAAGTGTTGTGTACATAGTCTGTTCGTTTATGTGTTAAGTTGATATAAAACAAAGGTTCAGTTGACATTGAAATAAAAGTTTCAGTATCTCCATGGCAGGGGGAAGGATTCTACTCTGCGCTGTCAAGAGGGCAGTCAAGAAAAGGAAGTGACACTTGGCTTATCAAAGCACCATCTCTGTTTCCAAAGAGGTCTATGTTTGAGCAGAAGGAATGTCAGATGAGGAAGTTATGAGGTTTGGGAACAGACAGACTGAAAGAAAACTGATGGATTACAGAAATCACAGCATCCCAGAGGCCTTGTGTGGATGGGACCTTGCAGGTCCCTTGTCCAGCCTCCTGTTCAGAGCAGGACCATCACTAACATCTGAGCAGGGCAGCTCTGACTTTTCCTAGCCATATCGCAAAATACTTCAAGGATGGTGACACCCATGATTTAGTGACCCCAAAGATAGAGTTTCTCTCCTCTGGTCCCAGGGCTGGACCACCCTTGGAGAAGCACTTCCTTATACCCAACCTGAACTTCTCTAGCTGCTCTATCATCACTTGTAGTCATCCTTTCTCTATTTGTAGGGACTTGAACGAGCCCAGGTTCCTCAACTTCTTTTCACACATGGTGTACCTTAGGCCCCTGACCAAGAAATCCAAAGAAATAGGTGGACTATAAAAGATATTGTGCTGTAAGTAGGAATTATTCTCATCCAGAGACTCTGAGTTTTAGGGCCTGAGGTGTGTCAGGAATGCATTGACATAAAATCAAGGGAATATAGGGAGAGTGGCCTTTAGATTTGGACTCAGTATAAGCAGATTAAGCAGGATTTGTCATTCCAACCATATGGATCTGTGGTTTTGGTTTGGTTTTGTGGTGTTTTTTTTTTTTTTTTTTTCCGATGTAAGCTATTACTTTTATCCGTTTTATTTTAACCTTCAAGCTAACTGGCTAGCACTGAGTCATCTCTCACCTGCGGTTGCAGTGAATCTGAAGCCGTATTACTGGAAACCTTTAAGAAATACCCGACTCTCCAGCACGTTATCCCAAAACAGCCAAAGGGGAATGGCATTTGCTGCTACAGAAACTGCACAGGCTGTTCTGAGACCTGGAGGTACGTGGGGCCTTCCAGATACGTGGCAAGGTACGAAGCCTTTCTGACACGCGTGGGTACTGAGGAAGCTGATGGTACCATAGTGTTTGGCTGCAGGTGCCTCGTCTGCAGGGCAGATGCAGAGTGTGATCACACGTTATTGTGCATCCTCGTCCTCCCTCAAATCAGCTTGCCCAGAAAAACCACCTCTCCCAGGAGAGTTCGCTGTGACCGAAACCTCCAGTTTAAATAATATGGACAAAAAATGCTGGAGTGTCCAGAAAAAGTCCTTTTGCAGCCATAGCACAGAGAATGACTGTGGGCTGGAGCCCGACAAAAGCCTGGGAGGAGGTCACTTCACTTTCCACAGCTGGTATCTCAGTTGTGCCTGGCTTACTGCTAAAGGTTGTGGCAGGAACTGCCCAAACGGGTCCTGATGAACACTTCCCCACACTGTTCCTGCTGCTGGAGCACTGGAAACCCCATCTCCATTTCCAGTGGTAACCACTGGTGGTATTTATAGACTGCATTCATACTTCAACATGCAGACATGCCTATCACTGAGAACTGAAGATGTCAGCAGTGCTTTCACTGTTCCTCTTAGGATTTATTCTAAGTTATTTTTGGGTATCTTGTATAACTGATCTCTTAAGCCCTCTTAAGTTTAATTTTAGACTTGGCAGAGTTTATCCTGCTGTGCTGCCCTTTTCCAGATGCATCTTCTCCTCATAACCAGGCTCCTGAAGAGCCTTTAGAGAATATAGAAAGGGCTGTTTACAGATGCAACAAGAACAGTGTCTGGGATTCAGCCCCTTGATAGTCCTGCCTTCACCCAGTTGTGGCAGTGATTCTGACAGAGGAGGAAGCCAAGGAGTGATCTCTCCTGCACAAAACTCACATACATAGAAAGAAGACATGTGACCTGGCTTGAATACTCTCCACTTCCATGCAGGAGCAATGGCCACATACAGTGCATGTGAAGCTCTCTGGAGCTCAGCAGTGTCAGGGAGCTGCTGGAGGCTGAGGAGAAAGGACTGACCAACCACCTAAACATCAGTGAGATCAAAGCACTTGGTACCAGCTTCTTCTATGGCTTCCTGAGGGTGAGATAGAAACATCATCCATGCAAGCCCTTGCAAATCCATTCCCTCGTAACCAGACTGGCTCAGCATGGGCTCAGCTGTGTCTCTGCTGGGCTTCCCAGGAAGGGAACGTGGGTCGTAGGGGCCCACAGGACTGAGTGCCAGCAATAGCCCAAAATCTGTGTGTGTTTTTCTCTAACCCTAAGTAATCTAATCCTGCATGTGTGTATATCTATGTGTTTTTGTAATTTGCTAGGGAACTTCAAACTCAACCAGCCAGAGAGTGGGAGGAGACATATCTGGAAAGACCCAAGGCCTGAGCTGGTGAGTGGGTAAGAGTCTTGAGGTCTTAGCATGGATAACAGACTTAGAGCCCATGATAATATCTGAGGGACCATTCAAGTGATGCGCTTGTGCATCTACAGAGGGAAGGGGCGTGCGTGTTTCAGCAGAGATCTGCAAACCTGCTCAGCCAGAGAGGAGGAAGAGGAGCAAGCCTGCTGATGGGAGTGATGATATTTTTGTGGGTGCCGGTAAAGGCAGAGCTCTCTCTGGCTTGGTCTGTGTGGCCAGCCACGTCAGAGTCATGCATGCTTGCACAGGTGTGTGTGTGTGTGCGTGCACATGTGTGCACCTGCACCTTGCATACGTGCCTAGCCTGAACTGGGAAGGACACCAGCAGCAACGAGGCAAGGGAGGAGAAATTCCCTGGGCCTTCAAGTCCCGTGGGCTCAGGTTCCCAGGAGCAGGAGCAGCACCTCCTCAGACAGGCTCATTGAGACTCTTCCCATGTCACGGCTCTGCAGCTGTGGAAGCTCCCGCAGCATTTCAGATCAAATATTTTCCAGCTCCTCAGTAGTTTCTACTGAAGAAAGCTCAGCTTTGGGTTTCTGTGTGTTCTTAGGAAACAGTGTACAGGAAGATGTGGATTTTATCACTGTGTCAGTGCCAGGGACACAGAGAGAAAGCTGTGGCAGCGTAAGAAGATGATCTTTCTGTCTTGCTTCCAGCACGAGGCCCATACACTTTCTTCTCCTTCTGATGCTCACAACGTAGTCGAAGGCCGGAGCTTTCAGCTCTTCCAAGTCTGTGGCACATACTCATCATGAAAATTGTCTCATGCCTGCAAAATCAAATCATTCCAGGAAAGAGGAGAAGGCTGTGTGAAAGCAGGCACTGTTCTGGCAGAGCTGCCTTCTGGAGAAAGTAGAGCTGGTGAGAGTGCTGCAGGATGGGCCGGCGGCGCTGCAGGACACTGCTGACGGGCAGTCTGAGATGGTGGAGGGGTCACCCATGCGTCCCTGTCACCTCAGATAGGTCGGCCCGTTCCCCAGACACCTCCCTTTCCCTAGCACGTGGGGGGTAGTGGGGCTGCTCTCTTACCTTCTCCCCTAAGAGCCCCACTTCAGAGTCCCCCCCACGCTGCGGGCAGCCAGCACTCCGCTGGAGCCTGATGCTGGTTCCTCTTACCCTCCTCAGGCAGAGTTGAGGCATCTGTACCTCCCCAGCCTGAACAATTGTTTGAAAGGAAAAGCTACGCAAGAGAAGTGGCTTTTTCAAATCCCTCAAATTCAATCCTGCCAGAAAATGAAGACAAACGGGTCCCACAGAGCCCCCAGGTCTGCACGGGTCACCGGATCCCAGGCTCTGGGCTACTTTCCCCGTTATGCACCTTGTGGTGGGCACAGAGACACTCCACTGCAGCAGCCCAGATGTGCCTGGCTGCAGCCTCCGAAGTGGATGCAGGCTGACATTCTTCTGTGGGTCTGTGGAAGACACTAGGGAGCAATTAGAGAGCTCTACAGGGCAGCTGGAAAGGCAGGTCAAGGCGCACATGGATTGGGTCTAAACTACAGAACACAGATGTACTTCCGAGCTCAGTGCGCACAGGGGAATCACTCTGACTTTGAGCCTTTGAGAGACCCACTTGTACTCTACTGTTTCTTTCACCAGTTGTTAAAAATGTATGGTTTGTTTGATCCTGTCTTCAGGCCCCCACACTGCACAACAGTGGTTGGATTTGTCCTGAGTGTACCTCAGTAAACTGGTAGTTTAGATTGGAAATTGGGAAGAGGGCAGAAAACACACCCCAAAAAGCGTAGGCTTTTAGACAATATTCTAAGCTTCTAACATGCCTGTTGCAATAACAAGGACCAAAAGTTGATGGCCTGGATAATACTTATTGGTCCTGTGAGTTCTTTTCTCTCTGAGACAGTGACAAATGTCTCATTAATAATCAGGGCAGCAAAATAAAAACATCTCTGAAAAATCCTAGTTTGTATGTCTTCCAACTACATGGTTTCAAAATATTCTAGCTAAATAATTTGACTTGAAATAAATCTGGTAGTTCGGACTGAAAGAAGGATCTCTGTTTTAACTCTGCTTTTCATCTCAAAAAAAAAAAAAAAAAAGCTGTCTGTATTCACTTACTCTGTATAAAATTTTACGAGTTCAAAAGTACAGTTCTGATGGAAATTTAAATGATTAAATTTCATTTAAACAGCATTCCCTTTTAGTAACACTCTGGCTCCCAGCCTACGAAAGACAAGGTCCCCTTTTTTCCCAATAGGCTCTAACAAATCTTTATCTCTCCAATTATATCTCGAGTCATGTGATCCTGATGAGATCCCACATCATCTACTGAGAGTAAAATCATTGCATTTGTCTAAAAAAAGACATAACCCTCAAGGGATCCCAGCCTAGATGAGGCTGAGGACTCCAACACAACTTCAGTGTAATAAAGTACCACATTAGGGAAAATACAGGTTAATGAGCTCACTCAAACTGAGTTGTATCAGGTTAATTAATGAGTGAAATATTCCATTTTTGATTACAGTGATCCCAGACAGAGTATTTAATTGATTTTTTTTTTTTCCTAATGAAAAATTGAGTATTAATCTACAAAATCAACATTGTCCAGTTAACCGTGTTGATTTTGCTGGAGTGATATTTTCTTCTGGAAAATAAACAACATCATACTCTAAGATATGTGAAAACTTAAACTATGAAAACAACTGTTTTCTTTCACTCTGACAACTGTCATTCATAGCTGATGCCCATCAACATTTCTCTTCCTTCCAGATAACATGAGAATTTGTTCAATTTCTCAGCCTCTGCTGAGATAACTCACAATTTTTTTTTCCCTTTTGGGGTTGTTTTTAAATCTGACTGCTGTGCTACCGCTCTCTTTCAACCAACTCAAACTCTCAAAACTTTCTACTTTTTAAAGTGGAAAAGCTTAAAGCTTTCCACATTTTCAATTCAGGCATGCATTTTTCCTCAATTCACATATTCACGAAGAAATGATAATCATTTTTTCAGAGAGGTATCACCCACACTGTGGAGTTTCTCCTTCAATTTGTTGGAGCAGTAGAGCTGTGCAGGGGGCCACGGGTGCGGGCAGGGCAGGACATGCCCAGCACCTTTGTGCTAACTGTGACTAAGTGCCATGGCAACTGCATTTTCTGTACTGAAACTCTCCCTGATGTGAAAAATCTTGCACGGTATCTGAAAGCAAACATCTTCACAAGCTGCTCTCAAATCATGTCTGACTGAAACACATCCAAGTCACAAGACTCATCTGATTATCTTGGTAAGACCTGACGGGTGTGTACACACATCTGTCATTTGGAGAGTTGGAAAATAGTTCCGATTTCTAAATGATTGGGAGAATCAAGGAAACAGTGCTGCTGAGAGACGCTTTCAAGGATTCTGGTGTCAAATCAGACCTGACTTTATAATTCTGGAAAACATTAAATCAGACAAAGAGTTTTGAGTTGCTTTAAGCATTTTAAGCCAGGAAATGGGAAGAGGAGGGTTTCACCTGTTCATCCCTGACCACCTGCCACACGGTGCTTACTCTGTGCTAGTGTAAATATGCCAAAATAAACTGGTTACGGGTGGTCCAGTATCTGTGGGACTATAAGGTCTCCCCAGAAAACTGTGAAAGACTGGAAACGATGATCTTCACAGAAGGTGAAGCAGGACTTGCCTTCCACAATCTCCCCCGTGACTGCATTAGCAGTTCCATTCAGGCTGGTGATTAACAAAGGAGTAAGTAACCAGTAAGACCCTAAAGCCCTGGTTGTAGAAGAAACGTGGTCCAAGAGCTCCCACTCCCTCCAATTATTAGCTGTAGATCCAGTGGATTCCCTTTTAACCATGCCAGTGCTTCTCTCCAGATAATGCCCAACCAGAGTATTTGCAATGGATCTGTGCCCTAGCTCCGGAGATATGTGAGCAGGGCAGGCAGAGATGAAAATCACTGACAGCAAAGAAGGAAAATCCTTTTCACGGATGGGATTACTCCAGAAAATGAAAACATGAAAGCTGATATGTGCCAAAACGGAGGGAAAGCCAGATTTGGGACAGATCATTATTCTGACGGCAACGGCATGTCGCTGTAAGCACAAGCTGTGAGGTTGCAGCTTGAAACACGTGCAGGTGACTATAGGTAAGAGTCCGAAGGATTGCTGGAGGGGAGGGGACCATGAATGTCAGAGCCTGTACTACATCAACCCATATTTTTTTCTCCACAGTTCACACCATAACAGTATTTCTTCCCCTGGTTTGCCCATCTATCTGCTCCCTGTTCCTCTTAGCCATTGCGATTTAGGCTGCCTGTTTCAACGTGAACTCGAGAAACTTCTCCCACCTTCCCTACCCAGAGATGATGAGTTGCTTTTTAGGTTGAGGTGTTCTGTTTGTCCAGGCAGGCACACCTGACTTGGAGTGTGGAAACTGAGATAACCTTAACTTTTCAGACCCAGATTTTTAAAGGAAGCACACCGCAGTACACTGCAAATGAAGTTTTTGAAATCAAGTGAAAAAAGTTGTGCTTGCATTACTTCTTATTTCCGAGCTTGTACCTAACAACTTTGCAGCATTTAGTAGTTTTTGCCTGGCCAGGTGATGCACGGTGAAATCAGGCTGAGTGACAGTATGATGTGGTTTTTGGACTCTCCAAATCTAGAGAGTCTAGACGCGGTGGGATAGCTCTGCTCCGCGACCACTTTCCCACATCGTACGGGTGGTTTCTCTCCTTTTCCTCACCAAATGCAGCCAAATGCAGTGTGGAACACCTCAAAGTGAGTTTTGTTTGCATGTGACTGTTCTACAAGCCATGCCATTGCATAGTAATAACATCTGCTGCTTCTTATTTACTGTTATCTGTGGCCACTTGTAAGCTAGATAGATCAACAAAGGGTTAGAATCCCATTTTGTTTACCCACAAGAATACTGAATAACATTACACAGTTTGACAGAGGATCCTGCTAGAAGCAGCCTTACACCCCGGTAAATCCCCATTGTGGGATGTGTCAGTGAGCCAGCTCTGTTAATTCCCTGTAAGGAAAGTTTTAAACCCAGTGTTGAGTCCGGTGTAATTTAAAAAACATGATGATTGATATTCCATCCCGTATTCATTTCTGTAGCCCTGAATACATCTGTTCATTTTTTGCACAGACTGACACGAGGGCAAGCGTCTCAGTTCTCTTTGAAATATGGGACCTATGTGTTAGTCTTCCAGCACTTGGAAGTTTATTCCGTTTACAAGGAACTACCAGAACACCTCAGCTGCCTCCTTGAAGGCTACTGGGTTAAACGGTTGAGAACAGACACATCCAAAGAGAAAACAACACAGTTTTTGATGAGGTAGAGAATAACTTGTTAAATAAGGAGTGGTTCACTGCCTAGCCCCTTACTTTACTCTGTTATGAGTCTCAGCCTTCAGGGACTTTATATCCACATTTTCTGTATGATAGATGTTCATACAGCTAGTCTGTCTAGCAGGATCAGAAGGACCTAAAATCCAAAATTCCCAGTGCACTGCAGACACAAAATATCCCCAACATCCTATAAAAAACTGAATGTCTATAATAAAGCAATCACCGCCACAGAAAGCACAGCTATGTGTAGCACAGGAAGAAAGCAAGAGTCATTGTGAGGAACATGAACAAAACTCTTATCCTAGAGCTTAAAATTCCTGCGGCCAGGCCTATCTCATACTATAAGAAAAAAACCAGGGATTTGTCAGGAGTTCACAAGTGCTGTTCTGAAATGGACCCTTCCCCATGTTGTAAAGGAAGGCAAAAATTTGTGACTGTCCCTGTTATCTAGCCTGAGGGAAATTTCCCTCCTGATCCCAAATTAGATCATCGGTTTAATGTTCAGTGCATGAGCAGACATACCAATTAGATGCTGAGAAGCTGTAATAATGTCAACAGCAGCAAAGAAACCTCCTCACATACTGTCTTCACCTGTAGCCAATTTCTGGTGCTTTAGAGAAGGCATAAAACCCTCCAGAAAATGCAATAGGCATCGAGTCACAAGTCTTTTTTTTTTTTTTTTTTTTTTTTTTTCTTGGCTCCCACTGGTGACCAGTAGCAAATCTGACACTTGGATGTCATGAAATAGAACGTAGATGCGGCGTGAGCAAGGCAGCAACCAAGAGGGCTCCTTTCAGGCCTCCTTAAGGTACCAACAAACGAGCTTTGCAGGGCTCACCCCAAGCTTCCTCATGCCAGAAACATTCCTCTTCCTTCCTGCAGTTCTTCCTGTGACTTTGAGAAGTTTCCACTTCAGCCCATGGGTTTCCTTTGCTCACACTGCCCTCTGTGGAGGGGAAGTCCAGAGATGCACTTTCTGGAAACCTCCCCTTGGATTTTTACTTTTTTTTTTTCTCAATGAGAAGTTACTTAAGTCACATTATTTTCTTGATATTTATCCATATATACAAGGTACCATCACATCCCCTCTAGATCTTCAATTTGTAATACTAAAGAGGCCCAGTTTTTTCTCTTCTCTTCTTGAAGGAGATTCTCTTTTCCTTAACTACCTTGCAAATCCCACTCTGCATCTGTTTCCCCCGTCCCTTTTTCTTGCCACAACTATGCGTGATGGCACTAACACAACGCGCTGGTGTCACCCGTGCCTTGCACAGTGGTGTTGATTCTTCACAGGAACAACACCTCCCTTTCATTTCACAGCACTCTGCAGCTCACCGTCACCCCACAGTCAAACACTGACGCACAACTCATTTCTTATCTTTTGCCTGTAATTGATAACTACCTATGACCTCACAGAATTTTACGCCTTAGCGTTTGGTGCTTTTAACCATTTTTTAATTTAACATTCTTCTCACAGTTCTATCAGCTCACAGTTTTAGTTATGCAGAAAAATTTCTCCTCTGTAATGCCAATATTCCCAGACTTTGTGTCACAGCATATGTAAGCAGTGCATTTAAAGCAAGATTATTCTCTCCAGATAAAGATTTCTGTGTTAGAAATAGCAACTTCTTAGATTCCTTTTTGGCCAATAAGGAAAACCCGTAATCCCAGGGCTCAGTTCATCCCCTATGAGGAGGAATTTAATCTCCCCAAGAAGTACTCACTACTTTCTGCTGACTCTAATGAAGATGTTGATCTGTTTAGGCACAAACATCTACATTTGCTAATGTCCACAGGTTTCCCATAGGATTCATCTTGCCTATTTTTTTGTTACAGATTAGGTGATGTGACTTGTATCCCCAGTTCCTTTCTCCGAGATAGCTAATCTCAGCAATAACACAATCAGTCACAAAACCAAATTTGAGGACAACTAGAGATATCTAATCTCCATTGTGATAATCTTCCTTTTTATATTACTTGCCACAGCCTCCTTATAAGACTGTTCTTTAGGCAGTTTACAATCCCTCTATTTATCCCCATCATAATAAATAAAATAAAGTAAAATCTGCACCACAGATTCAAGGAAAAGGTCTGCCTGCTTCACTACCTTTGTATTGTCATCTCATGGTAGATATTTAGGGCAGAACAAATTGGTGAGTACAGGGTGATTCTGCTCGTGTGCTCCCCACGTGGTATCAGTACTGGATCAGTAGTGTGAGCACCGGGCAGAGGTTGCTCTCAGATCATCGTGTTAGTGACACAAATGAACGTTTCCTCCCTGGATCCATCCAACCCCCAGTTTGGGCCTTCACAACACTCCCTGGCAGGGAGCTCCGTAGGAAGGAGTATTTCTTTTTGTCTGTTATGCCTTACTGTTCTTAAATCAGGGAAGCAGTCAACAATATTTCTTGTCTGATCTCTGTCATTCCCAGTTGATCCCCACCAATATCATAGTTTTCTGTACGTCGTGTCTGCCTTCCAGCTTGAAGAGGCTGAGGCTGTTCAGCAGTCCCTAGTGTGGGCACATGCCTACATCTATCAGCACGTTGGTACCATTCTCTCCGTGCTCTGTAGTTCTTCTGTAAAGAATTTTCAGTGGGACATTTTCCATCAATTTTTTTTTTTTTTTTTTTTTGTAAATCCATAGAGACTGGGTCTAAAGCATTACCCTTGTTTAAGAAGTGATTCATCTTGTTAAAAGATCTACCTTTAATAAAACCCTACCTTTGATAAAACCCATTTGTTCCCATGTACTGAGTGCTTTCCCTGAAAACTGTCCTAAGGTTGCTGGGTCAAGTGGCCTGTATAATTTTTTTCCAGTCTTCTTTGAATACAGCGATGAACAGATTCTTGCTACTAAACCTGCATTTTTGTGTGCCAATTATTTCCACATCCTCAGATGGAGATTATCCAGACCCCCTGGGTTCAGTTCCTCTATCGCTGGACATTTTATCTTTAATATAGAGCTCTACCTCCTCAATTCCTTTTACCTCTCTTTCCTTCCTAAACAATTTATAACTAGCAATTTTTACATTCCAGTCATGCGAATAAACCCGCCAGGTTTCAGTCATGCCAATTATATTGTATTTCTCATAATCCAGCAAGAATTCCCAACTCCTCTTGCTTTTAATTATATACTCACAGGGTGCTTCTCCCCAGTCCCTCTCTCTGGACAGCTGCCCATGGTGAATCACACATGTCTGTTATCACATGGTGGCAGGGGAGAAGGGTGCTGCGGTACCACTCTGGATCTGTGAAAGTGTATGGCAAGTTCTTGTCTTGATATCTTACAGATTTATTCATTTCTGCAAGATCCACCTCTCTCATCCTCTGGCTCCTTCTCAAATGTGCATTTAACATCCATATTTATGGCCCGTTTTGATGCATCCTTACACACCTATACCAGTTCTGCTCTACTATTTACTCCTTAAAGCGTGCTAAGGAATATGTGATACAGAGCATGCAAAGAGCTACAGACCCCTTGCCCTCAAAATACCATTTGAAGAATATAAAACAAGCCTGTGCATCCCCATTCCCGATGTCCCTGACTTCTACGGAGGACGGTGAGCAACACTGAAAGGCTCCCTGTTTATTTAATGGGACAGGACTCTTAAAAGGCACCGAGGCAGCTGCTTTTCGCTCTGAATACGGATGTTATTACTGAGATTGTCTGCTTATTAGCAACTAAAACAAAATCTGAGTTCATGTTTTTTTTTCTATTAAAATGAAAGCAAATGCACTATTGAGCAAATTGGGCTAACTTGTCATTGCTTCCCAGCTCTCAAACTCCTCTACCTGTCGGGATAAGGTATGTCACCTACTTCACCTGTTAATTTTTTCATGGCATGTATGTTCTTGAGTACCACTGCTGCTATTAACGCCTCACTTGTCTGGTATCCTGTGAGGGGTCCAGTACTGACAAACACAGACCTAGACTGCAGGTGTGAGATCAGATATGCACTCAAAGTAATACTCAAAAAAGAAATTAAATGCTAGAGAGCTCAGCTCTGAGATGCCTGGCCATAGGAATTCATGGCCCGGGAGGAGGCACCAAGAGCCCTGTGTGAGTGCAGGACAGGACTCGTGACCAGCATGGTCTGCACAGCTCCTAGATGACCCGTGCTTTAGCTTCACGCCCTCCAGGAGATCAGGTGCATTGCTCTTACAGAAGGTACCTCCATCTGTGTGGGAACCAAAGCACTGAACCCTCTCTGAAAGGGAGAGCCTTCGTCCTCTTTTTGGTAGACTGGGATTCTGCATACTTTTGAGTCAGAAATCGTGCTAAATAATTACAGGACTCACCCACCAATTAAATATATATGCTGCAGTCCCTCTATTCCCAGAGGGGATTCACAATTATATTTCTCAGGTGCTAAATGCTTTTTGGACTCTTTAGCTGCCCTAGACATACAGGATAAAAATAAACTCTAGATTCTCAAATTATTTCAGAAATAATCCCAGCATTCAACCTCTGTTAGAGATGTCAGTGAAAACTAGAAACTTGCAACAAGCTGAAGGCCCACTTCGCTAGTCTCTGCACGGACAGGGGATGGCATGCTTTTTGCACCTCAACCTCTGGAATCTAAACGGACTTTTCAGATAAACACTAGGAGGAGCAGGCACTCAGAAATTTCTTTGATTCATCCTAAATGTCATTTGAAGGTGTGACTGACTCCCAGACCCTCCAGTCAGCTGGAAGCCCTTCAATCCTATCCCTCGAGTATCAGCGTTCTGGGAACGGGTCCTGTTGTGTCTGCATGACGAGATCTGCCGTGTTGCAGCTGCACCAGTGCAGAGAGCAGAAAGTTTTGACAGTACAGTGACTGTAGGGAGAGAGAAGGCTGGTGGTTAGATGAAGAACACGGCCCACAGCTGGGAGTCTCTGGAGGGTTTTGACAGCATCACACCACAGAGAGTGTTACTGGCGTTCATGTGCTCCTGGTGGGATTCATGTTGCTTAACCTCAGGCATCAGCAATGAGGAAAAAGGGAAAGGACTGTAGGAGTAGTGCTGACCATAGATTGTGGCCATATGTTCTGCTGACGGAGGTGTGAGGCTATGGAGTGGCTACTGAAAAGACTTTGCCTGGAGGGAGGCTGTTGTTGCAGTCATTTTCAAGATGCTGTTGGTAAAGCTTTAAGAAAGATGTTATCGAAAGCGTGGAGTGCATTCATGCTAGGGATTTGGACTGCTTTAATACACTACTATCTGTGTGCTTTGTGGTATTTTCTGGATATTCTCCTGGCATCCCAGGGTGTTCACTAACAGCATGATGACCTGTGATACCTACAGGACCGTGGTCAGTAATTGTGCTGTGGACACTGTGATGAGCCCACGGATGCATCACTAAAGATTTATTGAGCGCTGGGGGTGCACATGTAAGCGTGATGACGGTGCTGTTGGACTGGGGCTGGCTGCTGCCTCACTGCCCTGGAGCTCAGATAAAATGATCACCAGTCAGGCTGCAAAAGGCCGTGACAACATCCTGACAGGCTGGTCGTACAAACCCATAGGTCTGAACAAAGCCCTTTCACTGCTATTTTGTGGTGACGCTCTTAGGGACAAATTTAGACCTGTGTCTATTACATCGTTCCTGTCCTTATCAGAAAAAAAACCCAAACCTATGGTAAATCCTGACCAAGGCAGCTGTCTGTCTAAACTAATATATCCCTGCACCTGGCTGGATTCTTTCCAAAGGTTGATAACTCCTGGTCTGCTAACTGAAGTATAATTTTTCACCAAGTTAGTGTTTCAAATAAGAGGAAACACACATGTGGCTGCTGTGACGGAGTGGGGAGTGACAAACAACACCTTCTCCCCTTGTTTCATCATAACTTTATAAAGCTGGCTTCCACTTTCTCCTGAAATCACCCATTACAGCACAGCTTTGTTTACCCAGTACAGAATAGATCACTGTATTTCTCTTCTCCCACAGATAAGTCAGTTTTC
This sequence comes from Athene noctua, assembly GCF_965140245.1. NCBI lineage: Eukaryota > Metazoa > Chordata > Aves > Strigiformes > Strigidae > Athene > Athene noctua. The sequence goes on along the minus strand of NC_134051.1, from coordinate 18,637,478 downwards.
TGAGTGGGCTAGAGTCACACAGTTACAACTTATCTCACACATAAATCTTGGCTTGGAAAGCTTTCAATATCTGCCAGAAATTTGGGCATGCTTGATTGTCCCAATCCCAGCTAAGATGCTCAAGAAGTCCGACAGTCTTAAGCTGCTCACTCAGGCTGCTGTGGCCTAAGTTTATCTTCAAATCAGTAAGACAAATAATCTTTCTTCTCCTTTTTTTTTTTTTTTTTTTTTTTTTTCTAACATCACAAGGGTCACTTTGGTGCTCTCATTTCAGCACGGAGCTGTTTATTGACAGTCCCAAGGTTGGAGTTCATGAACTTTTGATACATTAAATGAAGTTTTAATGACCAACTAATTCTTGAAGCACTCTCCTCAAAAATATCAGTGAGTATTCACAGCACCTTGGGATGAAACGGAACTGTGAGCTGCCCTTCAAGTTTGCCCCACCTTATAGCACATCCTTCCAGAGCAGTTTTGCCAAGATGTCATAAACTTCCCATTATCAGGGAGGTTGTGTCCTCAGAGACACCACATGCAGAATGATTAACTGTTCCTCTCTCCCAGCAGTGGTGAAGGACCAACTCCCCAGCCTACTCTTAGACAATGGCAGGACAGAATGGAAACGGCCCAGCAAGGAGGAATCAGTATCCATAAGCCACTCTCATCTCATACTGTGTCACATCTGTAAACTTTATTTTCCAGTCACATAATCTGGAAAAAAAGCTCTTTCAAAAGCAGAGTTCAGATGTTAGCTCTACCAGACAGCTCTGGGAGTAGGGACTGTTAGTTTGTGTCTTTTGAGACTTAAATCAGTCCCATGGCTGCTACCTTCCATCCACTCTCCAGTGTTTTATTTCTTGATAAGTGCCAGGGTACAGCAGAGGAAATGAATGCACTGGTAAGCTGGCTTCTCAAGTGGTTCTCAGCAAGTAAGTGGCTGATGGGGGGACAGAAATGAGCTTTCTTGTGCCCAGCTGTGCCCTTTAACTGCCATTTCTCTACTCCAACAAACACCCAACCCAGCCACCAGGAAGGGGTTGTGGGTGGTCTTTTACTTAAGGGATCCCAGCAAAGAGACACTCCAGGCTACAGCATCGTCAAAACTGTGACCTTTACGTTTCCCTATCATTCAGGCCGCTGCCCTAGGGGTTATTTCAGGGGCAGTTGCAATGAGATGTCAGAACCTCCTTGCCAACTGCCCCCGGGTGTCTTTGGGCGCTCCAGGGAGCAGCTCCCAGGAGGGGAGCGCTGACCCGGCTGCAATGCCCATGAGGTGCCACATCCTGCTCGGCGGAGGCTCGGCTGGCTTCAGAGCACAGACCCTGCATCAGCCAGCAGGTAAACAAGCAAATCCTTGCTCCGGCTGGAAACAGGTTGCTTTTCAACAAGGAACTGTTAAAATCCTGCTCTTTCTGCAGGGTGAATCTGCTTTAAGATACAGCACAGAACAGCTTGCCTGTGTGTTTATCACACTGAGCCAAACACAAAGCAACACAAGCTGGAAGGAAGTTGTTTTATACTTACCAGCAGCATTGATATTTTCCTCACAGGAGTACCAGATCCCAGTGTGGAAATACCTGAAAAGGAAGCGGTCATCTCCCGTCTCCCAGCTGTAATGAACCACATTCTGGTTTGTCTCGTTTGCAGTCTCATTCCCGCTGTAGTTGAGGCAGTTTGTCTTCTTGTCTTTCCCACAGCTCGGCTTGGGGACCCTCTGTGTGCCCTCACACCAGTGGGTCGTGATAAAAGCTGTTGTAGAGAAGAGGAGAGCCATCAGATTCAGACTCACTGCTAGCAGGGCTCTGCATCTTCGATTTGTCTTCATGGTAAATCCGCCCTCCCTCCCCCTCCTGCTGAGAGAAGAAGTCAAAGGGGTTTGTTTTATTTTGGGGAGGGGGGGTGGGTTCAAAGCCTCTCACGATTCAGAATCCAGTTTTCCAGGCATCAAAACTCTCAGCTCCTTCCAATCTGTTGTCGTAGCAGTGAAGGAGCCGCTGCAGCCAGACTCCCATTCTTCCCCTCACTTGAAATCCTGCCTTTGTGCGCTGGAGGAGCAGCTGCAGGCGCGGAGCGCGGCCGGCCCCGCGGAGCCGGGCTGCCTCAGCGCGCTGGCGGCATCACAGAGGCTCTGGCTCACGCAGAGCACGGCGAGCGAGCCAACATCTGCTCGGGTACCACACATGATCCCCGGGGGCCCCGCAGCCTCCTCCGCGGGGAGACACCGCCCGGCTGCGGGACTCGCCGTCCTCTGCTCCCATAGGGTGAGGAGGAGAAACTCGGCGGGAGGCAGGAGGCAGGGACAGAGCCTGCCCGCTCCCACCGGCCTCGGCCTCGCCCGACCTCGGGCACCACTGCGGCGCGCTGACAGCCGAGGGGGACCGGGGGGAGGCGTCACATCTTAGTCCCCAAAAGAATCATCGTTTGGAGCTGCCAAATATATATATTTAATTTTTTTTTAATGCACCGGAGGGTAGAGATTTGTCCAGGAGGAGGAGGAGGAGGGATCAAGAGGTACTTCAGCTTTTCTGCTCTGAGCTAGTGAGGAGCAAATCAAGGGTTTGATTCTGCTGTCAGCGTGCCGGTGTCGTTCTCTGTCTTCAGGGGCTTGCTCTGGCACTCAGCAAAGCCCCAGAGGAATTTGGATTTGCAGGTGCCTAATGAGCAAACCCGGTGTCTTGCACCAGGCCAAGCAGAGCCCCTTCCTCAGACTTTCATTTCCAGACACAGCCCATGCAGATGCTCTGTTTGAAGTGGGTCTGTAGGACATTTTGCAGGTCCAGGTTTGTGCAGACAGAGAGAATTAATTAAAGAAAACCCTGGCCTTTACTCCTCAGATGGCAACGCCGTGAGAGCAGGGAGCACTGCATAATATCCCATTTCCAAAGAGAAGTGCACTGTCCTCTCTTGTTGGTTGGCCAACTCGTAGCGTTCATGGCCCCTTTCCACATTGCTCAGAGCTGTCTGGTGAGTACCACGTGCTGTGAGGGGACCAGGGCACCTCGAGGTAGTGGTGGTGCAATCTGTATCCAGGCACCGGGGTTGGCCACGTCTGTCACACAACAGCTCTGCGTCCTTAGTAAACGAATGCCATTTTCTGTGGTGAAGAAGTTGCACTCACCTCCTGGGCCTTGGACTGGGGGATGTTTCCTTCCAGCCTTGTCTGGAGTCCCTGCAAGGGCCATGGGGATGCTCGTGGCCTCTCAGGGTTTCCAGCAAGCCCTGGCAATAGCCATGCAGCCACACAGGCTCATACCAATAGATGGGACAGCACTCTCTGTACTCTGTTAAGCCAGCACACTGACTCAACGCCCAGAGCTCATCCTCTGCCTGCCTGCCTGCAGACATGGAATGTGGTGGTAGTTTCTCCAGCTCTCTGAAGAAAGCCAGGAAGGACCAGGTGAAGTTTCTCCTTAGCAAACCACCATACAAGACTTCAGGGACCTGTTCCTGCCTCCCTAATGCTTCCCTCACAGGTAACCGTAGGACTCTGTATTATGCCTCTTGTTGTGCCTGTCCTGCATGCCTGGTGCCAACCGTTTGTGAGATTTTTCATGATTTATACAGCTGGCCTTAGCCATTTTGTGTTATAAATAAGCTCAAAAGTTAGTAGAAAATTCTGCTCTGTGAGAACAATTGCGACGGCAACTTTGCAAGGTGAGTGAAATAGCTTTGTACTGCAGACACTTCCCTACCCAAGTGCCCTTCATTTTGTCCGCTCCTACCTGCACGTGATGGCTCCGACCTCTTCAGTGCCAGATTTTTCCAGTGGCCTGCACTAGAAGAGCCAAAGTCTTCTTTGGCCTGTTGGAATGGCACTGCACTTCTCCCTGTTCCAGTCCTTTCAGTATTACATTTTGCAGTCAAATAATCAGCATTATTTCCTTGGTTTTAATTGCACACAAGAAATACAGATGATAGCTGTTTAGAGGACTGCAGGATTATTACTTCAATTATTTTTATGTTGCAGGACATTCTGCCTAGTAATGCGTTTGTATATTCCTGTGTTTCTCAGGCTTAACCACCTGCTTAGAGGAATAAACAGTGCACTTTAAACTTTGACAGAATTCCTTCACAAGAAAGATAGCACTCTTCTTCAGGATTATCTTTCAAGTCGCTGTCAGTAGCTGAATCATCACACTTTTCCAAGTGTGAATACAGGTCTTTACAAGTCTTTTCTCACAAATCTTCTCTATCTACTACTCTGCGGCTTGTGTTTTCTGGTCCCAGCACCAACTTCTGCACACAGTTTCTCCCCGTGCCTATCTCCCTCCCTCAGGGCTGAGCATCCAAGAGTTTGGTTATCTGCGATAATTTTTTTCTAAATAATTTTTAGATTTTGGTTTTACTCCTAATCCTAACAGATATTTCTATTTCTGTTCGTCTTTATTTTCTTTATTCTTGTTTTTCGGGCTGTCAGGACTGCTGAGAACAGAGACAGTGGCAGTACATAAAAAAAGGCAAAATAAAGGAGAAATTTGGTTTCTTTTCTAATACAGAGCTTTTAGAACCTTAAGCGTTTTAAAATATTCAGCATAAAGTAAAATATGCTCAAAGACAGAGAATTTTTATTCCTGACAGTTTTTTTTTTTTCTAATTATTAGAGTCCTCTGGCTGTATATGTTTGGATTACTTGAAAAGAACTCATGCTGTAATGCTCCGACTATTTCTCTTTATATAATCTCTGTTCATCAGATTTGTTGAGTATAAAAATGGAAAGATCATACATACATTGCAAAAGGAAGTTCAGATGCCTGGATTAAGCTGTATTTATGTGGTATTACCTTTGATAGTAAAGCAGAAGGGTTTGAATGCCACAGAGAAGTAGTTTTCATATTCTGGCTACAAGAACCCTTAAAATCCTTTTTTTTGCAGCAATAGCTTTTCTCTGATGTGAGAAAAACTACCTTCATGAGTTACAGCTAAACCCCTTTTCCTTTACTATTTCTCATAGGATTAGTGTAAATTGTTATTACTCAGTATTTACTTGAGTACAAAAAGAATTTGACCCAGAGGATTTAAAATACCGATTCCGTTTGCAAAGGAACTCTTTCAATCAGGCTCTGCTTTTCACTAGTGGGAAACAGAAGCAAAATGAGAGGGAGAGGGAACTTTCGGGTCCCCTGATGGTGATGGGGGGCACGGTGAGCTGTCTGGCTGCTTATTTGATACCAGCAGTTGACGCTGGCATTATGGGATTATATGCTCATTTTAAGTCAACAATTAAAAAACTCTATAGTTTTTCTTTAAATTCTCATTTCTCACAGGTCTGTCCTCCCGGGCTCCTCATGTAATCGTATTGCCTTTGTCATCTGTCACTGGCCTGACTGCCACCTTGGGTTGGACCCCTCCTCGTAGCTCATCTTTGCTTTTCCTCAGCACCAAGGAATCCACCTGTTCAATTCATTCGTCTTGCAAATGGTTAGAAATCTCCTTTTCTAGTCAGAATTTTCCTCCTTTGACATAGAGATCAGCATAGCCCATCTCTTTCTTCTTCTCTTATCGTGGCAGATATGAATTGTTGGTGTGTCCTCAATATACTTCCCCTGTCCCCACTCTGTCCATCAAAATGTCAAATTTTGCCTTACCTCAGTCACATAACAGGATTTACTTTTATATTTGGGGAAGAGGGTTAGGATGGAAATGCTCTACATACTTCCCTCAGAACACTACCACGTCTGTTAGTCAGCTACGCAGTTTGTCTTCTATCCATTCCATATGCAGGCCACCTTTTGCTGGTTTTACCTAATTTTTTTCTTTTTTTCTCAGAACTCTAACCCAAAGTAGTCTGTGTTCAGCAGCGATGCTTAGCACTCTGAGCCCACTGGCTGAGCTGGACAATCCTGTTCATCTAAGAGATGCTGCTGAGATTACTGATTTTTTTAACAGAAATTAAGCCTTCAGCAAATGGACAGTCTCACTAGGGTATATTTAAAGGTGGGCTGAATATTAATACCACATGAAATCTTGGTCTTCAGTTTAACTTTTGACTTGAAACATGTCTTTCATGCACTTTGCTTGTGGGCATTGAGTCAAGCACAAGATGATTGCTCAGGAAATTCTTCCTGTTCCTAAACTGACCAGGCAAAAAATGGTTTCTGACAGTACTGTAGCAAAGACCTTTAGCAGTCTTGACAGAAAGGAATGCAGTAAAACAAACTGTTGATTCTCCTGTATGTTTTCCCCATAACGATTTCCCCGGCCCAATGTCACTGGTCAGTAGACAAGACATTCCTCGCTGCCTTCATCCCACTCTGATCTGCAGTCCGTCCCAAACAGAGTTAGATTAATCATCCAGCACTGCTCTCTGTATAAAAACTGGCTGTTCCATATTTTTGTAACAGGGCTGGGATGCTAACAAATTTGTACTTATCTGGTATCTGCATTTAATTCTTCCAGCAGCTGGTGGAGAGGAAGGGAGATGAAAGGAAGTGACAGGTCTGAGTCATGTTGTAAATCGTGTCTAGGAAAGTTGACTGGATAAGTTGCCTGAAAAGGCAGTCCAAAAAGTCAAGGCTCAGCAAGTAAAATATTCCCATGCCCATTCCCAACAGGCCGTTTACATGTGTCCACCTGTTCTGGGAGTGAATAAAATGTGATGGTATCCTGCATTTGACCCTGAATTAGAAATTCTTCTGCCTTGGAGATACCAGAATTATTTCCTCGCAGTCAAGATACATACTGTTGGATTGGATTAAGATAATAGTTTAATTAATATTTAGTAGGTTTTTTAAGACTAACTTTGCTCAGACACATTTAAGTTATCATAAGAAGTTACAGGTCCGCTTAAGAAGAACTCTAAAAGCAGAACTCACCTTCTTTATGGCTACAGTTAAAGAAGCATTCTTGCACAACAAAGCCTTAATGACAGCTTGTAAACCTTTCAAAATTCGTAGGCTCCTTGGCCTGGCTAAATAGTAGCCCCAAAGCCACAATAGACGTAGCAATGCTGAGAAACGTCAAAAGGCTCATTACACAAACATGTTCTTTTATAACCCAGGCATCTGATTTCCACATTCGTATAAAGTTATACATTGTCATAGCCCACTGTGCCTTTGGAGGTGCCTAATCTGCTAACTACAGATGAATTCATTTATATCACTTCCATTTTTTGAAACATTGCTAGGGTTACACTGACGCTGGTTGATCACTGACAGTTGATCAAAATCTTTTTAAACAAGACAGATCTCAGAAACGTTGCATCCTAGCCCTGGTGGCAAATCAACCAAATCTCAGATGGATTTAATGAAAATTTGATTTCTTCCTCGGAATAGACTCAATCTCTGAAATAGCATTTTAACTCTTCTCAGATATCACATTGCCCTTCTTTTTTTTTTAAGACTTTTTTCCCCTTTTTATTATCAATATATTTCTAGGGACAGAATCTGGAACGTTTACATGACTGTAGTTTTCAAGTTTTGCCTGGCAAAGAGTCACTTGTGTCATTTATCTGAAGAATAATGCTGCTTATTTGTATATCCATGTATTTTATTCCCATAATAAGGATTCATCCATATGCCCAGGCATTGTAAGTGGTAGAATATGATTTGGCAATGAGATTTTACTTCAAAAAGGGGTGGTTGGGCAGATTTGTTTGAGCAAGGCCTGTACCCTGGGGTTCATGTTTCTGTATATTCTCTGCAGAAATCATACCCTGTACAAAATCCATTTGGGAAAACAGACTTTACCAGAGCAGAGCAGGCGAGGTTACTTACGTACAGGGATGAGTTTTTGATGGGGCCAGAATGACTTGCAGAGATAGAGTGTACATTCTGTCACTGAAGGCATATTCCAAGGCAATGGATCAAGAGCCCCTAGGCCGTGCTCATGATCTCAAGTGGTGTTGCTGGCTCGGAGACAAATGGATGCAGGGTAGTGATCCTGGAGGTGAGAGCAAAGTCTGGCAACCCCAGGAAGCAGGATAGTCAGGCTGGCTCCCGAAGCTGAAACTGAATTTTACAAAATGCTGCATTCAGTCTGCACTGAGACAAAAGCTACAGTACACAGCAAATTTATACATACAGCGAGCAGATTTAAAACATTTTGGTACCACATCTCAATTTGAGCAGAAGTCTTTTCCCCTGGGAAGACAGTAGAAGACAAAGCAACAGAAGTAAAAATCAAGAGATCGATAGAGAAGCAAAACAGAGAGGAAAATATATCTCTTCATGGCAAAGCTAGGTAATTGCATAACTGTTCCAAGTGGAAGAGAAAAGGTCAACAGGCAGATGACAGGCTGGTGCACAGAAAGCTTGTGCCTAGCAGGGGACAATATTTCACAGTGCATTGGAAGAAAAATCAATGATTATGCAGAAGTGACTAAGAAAATGCCAAAGTGTATGAACAATATGAGAAGCTGAGAAGGCCTGGGTAGGACTATCCCATAATGACACACAGCGTCACGGTGAGAGACATCCTCTAAACTGCAGGACATCTGAGGTAGCACCAAGCTCAGCGGAGGGATGGGAACAATGTCAAAATTAACGATGAAGTTGTACCAGATGGCAGAAGTGGGAGTCAAGGCCAGAACTTGGCAAAAAGAGGGAAAATGTTAGCCATCAGCCTGTCTGGATAGCAGCAGGAGGGATGAGATATGTGAGCAACCTGGAGGATGAGCAGGACACTACTTAACTGAATGAAAGCACAGCAGTGAACAGATAGGGATTATACAGTGGGAGGTTGGTTTGAAGACCACAATATGTTAAAAAGTATAGAGCTGCAGCTGGTTTGTATCAAAGACCACTTTCACAGGACTATGGGAACTCTCTGGTCTCAGCAGAGGGGCAAAATAAAAGAGCAACTGTTCAAAGGAAAAATGCAATAAATCTTCCAGGAACTTAAATGGGAATGAAGTTGCAGGAGGGAAAAATTTCAGCAGCAGCATAAGGACTGCCCGCTCAGCTCTGGAGCCTGGGGCTGCATTTCCAGGCTCGCAGCCGATCATGAATATTTACTCTTTCCAACCCCTTCCTTGACTGAGTTTTGGACGGGGAAAAATCCCTTCTATTCTCAGTTTCCTGCAAGCTCTCGGTAGGGAGCACCTCGCCTCTTCACTTGGCCTCTAAGTTGACGTGTGTCTTTGAAGAGGTCACCCTCTTCTCCACCATGGTGGTCCTCAGTTCCTTCAGGTGTGACAGAAGTCTGGTACTCTGCAGATGTTACTATAACCCCCACAACACAAAACGGACTGCACAGCTTGGGAGAGATCTAGAGCACTCCGTTAAAACGGTTCTGCCAAATGTGAATTGTAGAATATTTGTGTTGAAAGGTCTGTCTGGAGTTCTTTTGATCCCACCCTCCCCACTCCAAGATAACTTCAAACCTGGATCAAAACGACTGGTGGCCTTGACAAGTTCAGCGTTATGCCCAGTATAATGCAAGAGTGTTTCTGTTCAGACTTGAGATATTTTTTCACTACAAGGACAGCCAAGGAGGTGAACAGGTTGCTGAGAGAGGTTGTGTAGTTTACATTTTTGGAGATTTCCAAGCTCAGACTGGCTAAAGCCCTGAGCAGCCTGGTCTGAATGAGAGCTGGCCCTGCTCTGAGCAGGAGCCTGGACTAGAGACCTCCTGAGGTCTCTTCCAGCCCGGATTATCATGGGATCACATGAGGAGCTACGCACCACAGCTAGTATTCCCCTCTCCCACCCACACGCAACAACCCCATTTTGTTCCTAATGAACAAACATTCCATCTTGCTAATGAAGGGCAATCCTGTGCTTTCAGGCATCAGGATTCAGCATGAGAACCTTCACAAACTCCTTCACGGTCAGAAAAGTTGTTACAAATTTAGTTTGGTTTTCTTTTTTCTCCCGTTGCTCTAACTTCTCTGAGAGCTCCTTTGATATGTGATCATCTACTGGCCCTGCAGGCTCCCTGGCAAGCATCCCATTTCTAGGATCTATAATTAGTTGAGATGTTTGTAGGGAATTGTATCTCAAATTCTTTTTGTCCTCATTTATCTTGTGTTTACATTTAAGCAGATAGAAACTGCGATCCGTCCTTTTTTTCTCATTTGGATATGACTTAAAGTTTTTGAAGGGTGCCTTATTGCTTTTACTATCATCTCTCACCTTGCTATTTCACCATGCCAACACTTCTCTGCTCTTCCTAGAGTCTCTGTTGACAGGTGGAATGAATTTACGTTAAGGCTCTGCGATGTCTTTAAATAGGCCTCATGCTCTTGATTTGGATGTCTCATAAAAAATTAAAGGATAATGTAAAAATAAAAAAGGCTGTTAATGTCCCAAGGGACAATGAAGACACGGGTCCTTCAGCTCGCTTGTGGAGGGGGTTGATAACCCCCCCTGGGGTCAGTGGCTGGAGGTCTGTGTCCACGACCGGCTCCGACACGGTGCACCCGTGTCACCGGGATCAGACTGTGCTGCTGGGAATCCTTACCAGGACCTCGCTCTGTCGGGAACTGCCTTGGAGCTCAAGGCCCGGCCCTTGGTCCTTGCCAGGGCCAGGCTGTAGCTCTGTCTGTGCCTGGGCCATGTTTGATGCCCCAGTTCTGGCCCACCGGCCTCAGCACTGCGGAGTTGCCCAGTGACTGGCCTGACCCCGGCCATTGCCCCCAGACCTCCCTGTGTGGGCACCGGGGGAAGTGTGAGCTGTGGGGAGATGGCGACCAGGGGCCACCTCACCTCGCCGAGCCAGCACTGTCCACCTGGGTCCGTGGTGGGGAATGACAGACCCGGGGTGGCACAGCAGACCCTGCTGCGGGCAAAGTTACCCCCTTTACCCATTAAACATGGCTGCACCAGGAAGGCTCAGGCTGGCAGTTTCCTCTTTTCTCTATTTTACTCCAGTGCTGAAGATCTGTAAAGCAAGTGGAAGCTCCTGTCAAACCTGGTGCTGGGACCGAGGGCTGTAGGGGTGAGCAGGATGTCTTTGGGGGAAGATCACTGCCCGCCGGCCTGCGCTGCCAGAGCGTGTCCTTGGCTGTCAGTGACGGCCTGAGCTTGATCCCAAAGCAAATCATGAACATTAAACTCCTCAGAAGTAGCAATTTCTGCAGTAATAGCTAAATTATAGCCCATACACTGAATGAAACAAAATTAGGGCTCCATATGTAGTATTTATTTGGGCAATTTCACTTAACCTTGCCATCTTTTAATTCCTTTTATACCTTGATTTAGTAATTTCTGAAATTTTTTTATAGCTCTGTTTATTGAGAAGACCACAAGAGACCTGAACTGAATAATTTTCTGTTTCTGCAGTTTTGTACTTTAACAGCAACAGCATCGTCTGTACATAAACTCTTTAAACAATAAACATCTTTATCCGCAATGGTTTAGGTGTTTATTATCTTTGTAGCACTTCATTTGTAGGACACAGTACCACCTTCAGAAGAAATGGAATCAGTTTGTAGTCAAGCTAATGGTTCTGGTTATTTTTTGATACTGTAAGAAAAAAGGTACCTTTTAAAGCGACAAAATATACTGCAATAATGCAGAAAAGACTTAAAATGGTAATTTATCAAATTAAAGATCTGTTTGATTGGACAGTGAAATGCTGGACTGTATATTAATATCAGACCTTCAACATTTCTAACAGTAATATAGTTCAAAGCAAATATACTTCACAGGAAAAATTAGGTTATATTCCAGCCAGTTAGTGTCACGGAACCTATAATTGAATTCCTTGCTTTCTTGTCAACCCAGTAATATCATGTAACTCATTTTAAATGTTCATGTAATCAACAGTCTTGATGCTGGTAAGCATTTAATAGACTGAATCATTTTTTTTCTTTGAAAGCCGGTCTTCTCGGCATTTCTTCTGTTCTGTTTTTACAACTTCTTCAGGAAAAAGTTGGTTTTTTGGAATCACGTCCCACAGGTTACACGCAGCACAGGAATAAAATTCGCTAAAAAGGTGATGCAGGTTTGTGCAACGTTTTTTGAGGAAAGTAAAAAAGAAGTACGTTTTCAAAGAAATGGAGCCACTTGCCACCACATCAAGAGAAAGAAAGAGAGAAAAGTTCATCAGTACACATTGCTCTTCACTCTGGTTACTTGTCTGGTCCTTCTTTGAAATGAAGTATCATGGTCGTGGGAGCAAAATCAGTCCTCAAAGGCAGCCGTTGCCATGACTGCTAAGGCACAATTAACTCTTGCACTGCACAGAAATGAACTAACGAGTGACTGATGGCAGCTGCCTACGCCAGTGCCACTGTGCTGCTATGTGCAGGGATGGCACAGGAATTGCTCTTGTTCTGTTCTGTGGTTTTCAGGCTTAACAAAATGCAGCACGTAGTGCGAACTGAGAAGCTTTCCAGAGACTTTCCATCAAATCTGGCTTCAAGTCGCCACAGATACAAACTGGAGGACCCTGATGCAAATTGAATATGGTCTTACTAAGATGGCAGTGGCACTGAAACTGCTCCCTTCCATCTCCCTGCTGAAAGAATTTCCTTCAGGTGTTTCTTTCCTTTAACATCGCCTGAGCAGTTTTGTACAACTGTTTAACCGCTTTATTGGCAATGAGGAAGGGCATAAAATCTGTTATTGCAAGCGGGAAAGAAACATATGCTTAATATGCAACTGGAAAATAATAATTTTAAAGCCCTTCACGTTCAAATTAAGAAGCTTCTTTTTTCCCTGCTTTCCTCTGTATCCCTAAACGATTGCTGGTACTGCCATAATGCAAAGATGCCAGGGGGGGAAGAGCCAGGAGAAAATGCTAGTAGCCATGGAAGGGACAAGTCCTGTATGGGGACACCCTGGTGGGGCACACTAGAAACCAAGACACTGAACTCATCCAAACCAAGGGCTGATAGATAAGGATAAATGCAAGGCATAGGAGCTCTCTAAACCAGCTTCACCACCAAGGCTGCTGTAAAGGGGGAGCTATGCACGAGACCTTCTGGGTCCCTTGGCACTTGCCATGTCAGCCCATGCACACGCCCTTCTCATCCCTGCTCCCAAATCTTCTCCTTGGCTGGGCCCACCAGCCTACGGGTGTTTGCAACTGGGCATTTCTGAATTATCTATCAACAGCCATGAAAACCAACCCTGAGCCTTCACTGCTCAGACTTGCCCAGATTCAGCAGAGCCAAGCTTACGCTTTAGCACCAAAGCCCCGTACCCCGGTATTGCCCAGACCGGGACTAGCGAGACAGGAACAGAACAAGCTCCTGGGCTGCCACCCGGGGCTGAGGTGCGAGCCAGGGGCTGGCCAGGGCTCAGAGGCACGAATAGTCCTGAGTCACTTCGCCTTTTTTCACGGTGCTTTGTTGCCACCTGATGGCCTGTTGCCAGATTGCAGGAACGACCTGAGCCCAGGAGCGGCTGCCCTTGGTGACACAGGCAGTGTCCCCGTGTGCTGCTGCACCGCGGGGACGCCCAGCCTGGACATCGGCTTTGCGCACCTTCTTGTCCCCCTTCCCACTTGTTGAGCCTACCTTTCTCTGTCCCTTCCTCACCTTTCTCCACTCCAATCCCCTCTCATTAAAATATTTCCTCCCTAATTAATCTCTTTCTTAAAGGTCCGACCTTTCCTTCACGCACATCCAGCTCCTGCATTTCTGACACCCTTGCCTACGTGACCCTGGCCTTACACAAGTATTAGCGATGGTGCTGATCTGGCAAAGCTCTGCTCCCCGAAGGGATCTCAAAGCTCCCGCCAGTCATCTTTGAAGTCCGGCTGTTGCTCCCATCACTCCCCCTTAAGCACTGGTGAAACCCAGCCACCCCTCAGGGCTCTGCCTTTATGTTTTGTTGGCACTGTACATTGTTACCTGTCACACGCAGCTTCTTATTATGTTGTATCCAGTCACTGCCAACATCCTTTTCAATGAGTGTAACCTCAAGTCAGTACCTGCAGCCCTGATGCATAAAACATCATTCCAGATGTTTTAGACACGTAAGAAGCTCTTACTGGCTCCTCAATTTCTTTTAAAAGTACTGAGGCAAAAATACCGAGGCTGAAACGGTTTGGAACTAAGGGACTAGGCTCTATAATTATTGTTGTGGTGAAATCCCAGTGGCTGAAGGGTGGGCTCTGCCTTGGGACCATCGATGTGGCTGACAAAGGCGAAGGGCACATGAGTTAATTCATCTCCGGTCATGGCCATGATATGAAGAGAAAGGAGAGAAACTGGAAGTTGTCACCTGTGACCTTTACTTGCTTTTTATCCAGACAGCTGAAGGTGCTGCAAAGAGGACGAAGGCAGGCCACCTGCCCACCATACAACCACCTTTGGTCTGCAGCAGCGGGCACACACAAGGAGAACAACGTTAACATGTTGGCACTCTGAGGAAAGTGGCTGGGGCACAATCTGCCAGCTCTGCTGAGAAAATCTCTTTCCACAGGCTGGGTGTTTTTTGTTTTTTTGTTGGTTTTTTGTTTTGTTTTGTTTTTCTGGGGTGCTCTAAAGTGTTTCTTGAAACCACAGTCGGAGAACTTCTTCTGAGGGCATCACACGCACCATCAGATCACATTGCTCAGCGTCTTCACTGCCACACAGTATCAGCTGGGTGGGGGGCTCTGAAACTTTCTGTAAAACAAACGCACTCACTCAAACACCCTCAGGGTGATGAGCTAGTCTGTCTTCTACTGCTCCCCACAAACCGTTCATCTCATCCTTCCTGCCACAAGCGCCCAGAGACCCAGTGCTCAGGAACCCACAGCCACAAAAGCTGCTGCCTGCATTCTCACTTGAACCGGACAGCACATTTAAGCTACTGACATAAACATATTCCCCCAGAGTGAGCGAGGAAAGAGCCTGCTTTTGATGGCTGCCTTCTCCTCACCAAGGAGTTGAGAAGCTCAGTGCTGGTACCAGGGGACATGGAGCGCTGTTGCCAGTGACACAGCTGTTTTGTTCAGGGAGCAGCTGGCCGGGCAGGGTCAGTCCATGCCTCCCAAGCTGCTTCCCCACAACCATCAGGAGCATTATCTGTTCAGGGCTCCAAGCCGAAGGCAGTGGCAGCCGTGCAGGCAACTCATGGCGGGTGCTTGACCCCCGCAGCTCAGCTCAGCACACTGGAATGAGCAAGGCATTCTATTCACGTGTCTGCTTTTTCAGCCTGCCCCATGCTCCTGTGAACACCCAGCACCCTAAAAAACAATAAAGCACAGTAAAAAAAGTTACCAGTGTGTCTGGCAGCACAGCAATGGGGCAGCAGGAATACTGAAAGATTTTACTTGTTTTCCAGGTAAGGAAAGGCAGGGTCAAAGCGGCCACAGCAACGCCAGCGGAGATGAGGGCAGTAACCAGCCACATGGATGTGCCGCCTAGAAATAACCGAAGCAGCAAAACTTCTCAGAGAGACTGTGAGGACAAACCACTCCATGCTCTCAGCCTGCACCCTCTGTGGCCGCTCTACCCACCCACCCTGGTGAGACTCTGTGTCAGCACACTCCAGGAAAGGCTACCAGCGCCAGTGTAGGGGCTGTACTCCTGAGTTCTTTTTTTTTACCTCCCCCAAGGAACAAATGGGCAGCGCATTTGCAAATAGAATGGAAGATACTGGATGGAAACCAAAGGAAGAGCTGCTGGAGTATCCTTCTTGGGCATGAGTACACCAGGGGAATAAGAAAGAAGGCTGGCTCTTACCTTGTGCCCTCACACACTGTGTCTGGCTGAAGCTGCTGCTTCTGTTGATCGCCTCGATGTATGTCTGAGCTTTTACACAATAATCAGGTCCTGCCTCCATGGTGTCCAGGTGAACCACGGAGCTGACCTCTTTCACCACTTTCTGCTGCATCTGCCAGGGTCCAGGAGAGAGAGAGCATCAGAACCCAGGGCAAGGACCTAACTGAGAACAGGAGTCCTAAGATAATGCCAGCCCAGACTGTCCTGGGAGAAAAGGAAGGAGCAGCAGGAGGTATCAGAGAGGACTGTGTGAATAAGAGGACAGGGGGAGAAAAGCAGCAAACAAGGAAGCACAGTGGAGTGCAGGATGAGACCACACACATCTGGAAGGGTAGGAGGGGATGTAAAGAAGGAACTGGGAGGCAAAGAAGCATAATGATGATGTTGGGCCACGACACTGGATCATGACCTACTCCCCTGGTGTGAGGGCTTGATGACTAAGGTCTTGACTGGTCTGAGTTTTTGCTGGGGTACCAAAATCATGCCTGTGCTATCACGGTATGACAGGAATGCCAGAACCATGCTGTGACAGGGGTGTGAGATCTGTGCCGTGACTCTAGAGCACAGAGAGGTGATGGACTGGGCTGGTGAGGAGCAAGTGAATTGGGTGTGTGCAACTGTAACACACTTCAGCAACTTTTAAACAGCATATGAACGCCAATATATTCTTTTCTTGCAATATACAGGACTTCATTAAAAGCTGCTATTCCCAGTCTCCCCAGTCATGAGAGGACAGGTAATAATTAGCTAATTGCTCCTAATTCTTGCTGAGTTACAGATGCAAAGCCTGGGCTCACAGAAGGCCTGCCCAGCTTCCAGCATCACACATGTACAGACACCTCCAAGAAGCCAGTAGGGCTCTCCTGGCAGGGCAAGCCCTTCTCTCCATCAAAATATCCTTCTCCACAGAAACGTGATCTTGGGGGCCATTAGTCTGAAAAGATTTCAAGGACAAAATCAGGTCAGTGACTACCTGGGGTGTGTAATCTTTTGCAAAACCCTCAAACCAGATGTGTCAAATGTGACTATTATTTAAAAAAAAAAAGAAGAGTCCCAGAGAACTGGACATGTACTGACCAGCAAACCTGATGTGTGACAGTCCAGTTGGTAGAAACCATTCTGAAGTTTGGAATTAATGTTTAGGTGGTTAATATCATATACTGAAGAAAAGTTAACATTTCATCCATAAAAGGCAGCCAGATACAAACCTATAATTCTTTCTAAGGTGTCAGAAAGCTCATGGACATGGTTGATCTCATTTGCTTGGATTTCCAAAAGATACTCAAGAACTATCAAGCTAACAGCCAAAGGCGTCAGAGCTCTGAGTGCACTAACCAGGCTGCGACGGCCCTGATCAGCCCTGCCTGGCCCCCCCATTTTCACCCTCCTGACCATGGCCCAGGACACCCGTTTAAGCTCAGCCCGGGACCTTCAGTCCCGGTCTGAGCTATGCTGGAGGTTTGCCTGCCTCCTGGATGGACCTTCCACCTGCGCTGTGTGCAGCTTGTCTCCTGCCTGGCCCCTGGTTAAATCCACGGCAGCCTCGTCCCCCAGCCCTGTCTCTGGTCCTGCCTCCTTCTGCTCCCGGCTGGGGTCCTCTATGGACCTGGTCCACCACTTGCCTTGCCTGGGGCTGCTGATGGACCCCGTAACCAGTATCTGGTTCCACCCACTGTGGTCAGATCCTGTGGGGCTGTGCTTCACTGGGGAGGGCACTGCTTGCACTGGGATCACCCTTGGCTCCTGGCTCGCCTGCTCATAGCGAGCAGCCCTGCCTCTGCTGCCTCCTGATAAAAGGCTTATGTATGGCTAAAGTGCTAATCCCTTCTGAGAGTGGAGGGGAGTCGTGGTGGAGGCCCATGCAGATCTGTGCTCACCACTGTATTACCATAGATGATCAGGAAGGAAAATGAAAACTGATACATGCTAATGCTACTAAAAAAACACTTCAGCACAATGAAGATGGCAGCCAACTGTGAAGAACTGCAGGAGAATCTTGTAATAAAATGATAAATGAAATTCAACATGGATAAATGTGAAATGATGCTGTCACATCCCGTTGCCTCTCACAGATGCTCACGAGAATTTTTCCCCTTCGTTTTTACAGTCAGTGACTGGACCTTCAGTCAAACATCCCCCATCATAAACAGGAACTTGGGGTTCAGATTTCATGGAGTGACCTCTGTGGTAGTCACCCATGTTAACAATTGCTGGGAAGAGAGAAGAGTGTGAAGACTTGGTTTTATGGTGCTAAACCACAGTGCATCTTGAACTGTGCAGATTTACTCCCAGCCCACCTTACTAAAGGCAAAAATAGTGGAAGGGCTTCCACTGCACAACAGTTAAGCTGTAGAACTCCTGACTACAGGAATTTGTACATGCTAAAAGTTTACATAGTTTGAAAACCAGAACAGACAAATTGATGGAACAAAAATTCATCAAGGGCTATTAAAAATACCATTTCTGGCTCAGGAATTTCCTGGAGTTGTGTCTCTGATTTCTCAGAAAACAGTATCATTACATACAGGCTCTCTCCTCACTATCTTCCTTGGTCATCTCCATTGCCCACTGGCAGAGAGAAGATACTAGTTTTGGTGGTCCCATGGTCTGACTTTATAGGAAAGCACCAAGTTCCCAGGAGGAAAAAAAAAAAAAAATCACTCTAGTGAAAACAGAGGGACCAGAGTGGGACATAAATTGTCACTGCTTCAGTCTTACCCAGGTATAAGCAATGCCCTCAGCTAAGCGAGTTACAGCTCGCTGCCACAGGCAAGCTGGTTTACAAAAAAATCTTGAGAAAACTTTATCAGCACCTCAATGTGACACCTTAACCATGGTCTGAGAATACTAAGTGATGTTCACAGAAGAAAGTCAGCATGAAGGCCTTCAGTTCCTGACTTCTGGTTTCTTTCAAGAGTTGAGGTCCCTGGGAGGATTCTTCTTTCCAGAGAAGGAAAAGTGGGGAGAACAGACAAGCTTCTCCATGGGGGTAAGAGCAACCCACTGGAATGTGCAGAGAAATATGGCACACCCTGACTCCAGGCAGGTCCTCCAGCCTCGCGGCAGGAGCTTGGCTTGGCAAACAGGCTCCAGGCAATATCTGTATGCTTTCAGTCCAAGCATGTGGGCTCTCTGTTATTGCCCCAAACCCGAGGGTAAAACTCACCCTACTCTCCTGGCCCTTCTTCCAATAGAGAACAAAGAACTGAAAGGCAGGTCCCATGTCTTCCAGCTCCACTAGTAAATGATACCCATCCGCTATGACCTTCATCAGAGGTGGGGTCAGGGAAGCTGCCAACACAGAGAGAGCATCATTATCACACCAGAGGCAGCCCTGGAAAGCTCTCCTCCTTTTCCCAGATGGGAGAGGAAGAGAAGCTGCCATCATGAGCACACTAACATTAATCTGGAACAACAGCTGGTTGCTTCAGTGGGGCACAAACTTCTCTCTGCTCTACCTCCCAGTACATCTAGACACAGTAGCAGGCTTTGAGCAGGAGGAGGACCATGAGCGGCACTGCAAACGGGAGTTTGGCAATAGCTGAGTTGCACAGAACTCGGTTTGAATTTTCTCCGGTGGAGGAAGTGTCTGGCCTGAGGGTCCCGTGTGATCAACAGCAGAAGAACCAGCTGGGCAATCTGAAGTTGAGACACCAGATCAGGCCAGTTCTTCTGCTCCTGGGCATTAGCTTAGCACTCACATACAGAAGAAGAGCTGGGAAACCAGTGCTTCTTCATAGGAATTTTGGCAGTTATTCAAGGGTGAAGGCAAAAGCAACATGAGCCTCAGGATAGCTCTGGCAGTTTGCATGAATCCTAATTTTCTTTTAGTATCTACATGGATAGACTTGGGCTGATGTCCTGCTGTGATGTAATTTTTTGTAAAAGTATGCAAGTAAATCTGTAGGTGATTTGCTTCATGCTTACTTTGATATTCAAAGCTTGGTTCAGTCTGGGATTCTGCTGTGAGGAGTATTAGTGAAACAATCAGAATCAATCATGCATGGATGAAACTACACACTGTACATTTGCAAACTGGGAATCGAGGCAGTACAGAGATTGTATCTGCACTACTTATCTATGCCATTCTTTACCACTCTGTTGTAGCTGAAGCTGCTTTCAACCTCCTTGTTTTCAAGATAGGAAGGAGAGCAATGTATAACCACATACAGAAGAGATGTTCTTAATAGAACATGCTCTTACATCCAGTGAATTGCCATTAATACTGAGCGGTACAAAAACATAAAATCCAAGTATGTTCATCATGAGTGTGACACAAATGGGAGGCCTGGAAAACCACTTTATACTTTTAAATTAAAAACTGAGAACCTGCTTAACTCAATGTCTCAAAATAATAATATTTTAAAAGTGATAGCATCATTGGAGGTTAAAAATAACTATTGGGCTAACATATTAACAAATGGACCCCGCAAGATGCAACTGCTAACCAAACAGGAGCGTTTATATTTATCTCTGCACTGGCACACAAGTGACTATTTGAATTTTGATAAATGAAGAGTGAGACTGAGTAAATTGTTAGTTTTAGGAAGACCTTTTAAAAGGGTTTTCCATACGTTGCCATACTTTGTGTGTATCGACACCTAAGGCTTTCACAACGGAGCTCTTTAGTGTAGAAGTACTGTGGGCTGTGCTGGTGCCCTGACTGTCTATGAACCACACACGGAACCTGTGGGCTGTGCTCTGAATTCCTTAGTTCCTCTCGGCCTCAATGCCAGATTTCCTAAGAGGTGCAAAAGCAGAGACAAGGGAAAGCGAGCAGTAAAAATTCATAAGGACAAGAACTTACAGTGACTTTTTTTTTCTCCTTTAAACATTTGTCCATGTATGCATATTCACACTGCAGTCCATTGCAAGCTGTATCCTCTGAACTTTCCGAGCGTGGCCAGAGGATTGTACTGTCTATACGACACAGGACCAAGCTCTCAGACGCTTCACTGCGCCATGAGAAAGTTGTTGCTTTTCTTCATGAAGAGGGTCAAGCTAAGGAATATCCTTCCCCTGCCTCTGCCTGACAGTGTGGTCTGTGGCTCAGCTCCCAGTGCCACCATAGCTGCAGGAAAAGGGAAGGATTCTCCATCTAAAGCTCTATCTAGAAAACACTTTACACCAGAAAACACGCTCACCAGCTTAGGTGGCGCTTCTGATGGTGCTGCTTTGACGAAGTGCTCTGTATGAGTGAGGGCTGCTCACTCATGAAGTAGTAGGTGACTTCCAGTGACTGAAGGAGGTTTGTTTAAGATTGGGTCAACTCTGATCTTGGACAGACAATTTCTTCCCTGGCTAAAACTGATGACTGCTGCGCATCTCAGACAGTTTCACTCTAATAGTGACCTCAACAGAGGTTTCCTACCAGAGTTTTTATTGCTGAAAGCAGCTGACTACATGACAGAAAACAGATAATGACTGTAGAGAAACACTGGAAATAGTATGTTATTTTAGGCTGCAGCATGATCCTTGGGTTGAGCTGGGCTGCTAACTTTGCAGGAGTTGGAAGCATATGGAGAAAATACCCTGCATTGCTAAGACTGCAGCAATACTATGGTTTCCATTCTTCGTTCCTTTTCGGAGGTTACTGACAACATGCGAGGAAGAAATCATGTCTGGAAGGGAGCAGGATTTCCAGGGCAGCATGAGGCGCATCGAGGGTGACATGGCTGTTTTCTAGAGTAAGTGCGTCCATAGGATCAGGTTCTGGACCCTCAGAAGTCTCTAGGTGACATGGATTAGATGGAGCATTGACACCAACCCTGAATGATCAGAACTCTTTGAAATCAGTGGCAAGAGTGGCCAACTTGCCAAAAGAAATGCCTGGAGTCTTCTCACTTATCTTTGAAGCCTTTGAAATTCAATCCCTGGTAAATTTGGCCCTGCCTCAGGAGGAACTCATGTCCAAGAACACAGCATGGCTATCTAAGACTGAAACATCTCAACCCTGCATGAGAGGGGCTGAGAAGTAGGATGTGCTCTGCATGTTGACGGGTTTTCTGCAATGTGCACAGTACACAGACATGCACGTGGGCAATCCCTCAACACCGAACTCCGAGAAACCAACACAACCAATGTAGCTTCGGCCAAATAGCAGGACTCACTTGTGATGCGATTGAAGAAGCCTTTCAGGGTGCCCCACTCTGATCTTCTAGCACCAACATTTGCCCTTACACGCAGGTTATAGGCCACGGTGGCTGAGATATCCTCTGTGATGTTACACACCGTGGCTGTGATGAGCGAACATTCACAGGTGGGAATCCAGCTGTTATTGGCATATTCGCGTTCATACTCCCTGAGGAGAGGAAAAGAGAGCAGACAGGCAACAGCGCGAGAGGAGATACATCTGTGATGTGAGCTGAGGCTGCTTGCTAGTTCTTTCCAGGTAAAACCGGTACTGGGATACCTGTGGCTGGAATACCAGCAATGTATGAAACCTGTATGGGTGTGTTCCAGATCTTATCTAGAGAAAATCTCCCAGAGTCAGTTTGTTCGTGAGCCAAATGCAGCATGATATTGTAGGAGGTGGGGATAGCCAACGCAGTGTTGATGCATCAAACCCTGCCCACTCACTTGACTTAATCATCCCTGGTAAATCAGAACTCCAGAGCCATACTGTGATACAAGTCATAGCTCAAGATGTATCAGAAACCTGCTGTAATGTGTGTTAAATGTTTAAAAGATTAACACTGAATACATCACAAATGTTTTCTCTTTCCTCTTCTAAAAAACCTGTTGCTAATCTTCCTAACTTTTGAATTCTCTGGGTAGAGACAGTTTTCGTATGCGGGTTTAACACACACCTTGGATTACTGAGGTATCTATTAACCTGTAAACACTCTCAAAATTGGAGCAAAAGGATTTATTTTGTTTCCTCCCACTTGTGATTGACAGTGCGGGAGTTTCAAACTTCTCTTACATCAGTGAAGTGTTCAAGACATCCAAACCGTGCAGGATTTTAAGTCTAAGTAAACAATGTTCAAAGAGCAAAGAAGAAAAAAATCACAAGTTACCCCTGAAACTCCACAGAGTATCTCACAGTTTCTCCCTGGATGATCACAGGACTCCAAGTTAAGAAGTGTTTCATGTTGGTAGAAAGAATAGAGATATTCTGAGGTGCTGGTAACAAAGCATCTTCACCTAAAATTCCCAGCAAAAGAAAAAACAAGAGAGAAAAAAGGTATATCAATATACCAGAAAAAAAATCTTAGAAGAATGGTGCAAAACTGTGTTTTGAATCAGAAACACACACTCCATTTCACTACCGTCACTTCAGTGTTTGAAAGTATTTTGCAGAGAAGAAATGGCATCCAAAGAGCAAATGACAGAGCAGTCAGGCTGGCACTGTTTACAGAAAGGCAAAGTATGCTTTCTCACAGTCTCAGAGCTTTTCACTGTATCGGTAAAACAGCGAGAAAAGGTCAAGCTTTTATAAAGCCATCCAATTCAATTTAATGAAGTCAGGTAACAGATGCTCTGTTGCACTCTAGGCTGCTCCAACGGATGTCATGTGCTATTTCTTTCCAGGCTTGACTGGACTGGACACTACAGAAGATCCTAGTTCTGGCTCAGGTTTTCTCCTGTTGCAGGATTCTAATAATGCCAGTGCTTGTAAGGCTGTCACTGAAGTACCTCTTGACAGAATAAACTTATTCAATGGACTATAAATGAAATTATTACATTACTCCGAGGTTGTCAAAGCCTAAGTGTGAGATGGTACCTACAGTGTAGTTAATTTTATCCTATGGCATTTTAATGTAAAATCCTTGGCAGTTTGGACCAGGATTCCCCACGAGCACATCCCGTACTACACTACGGGAACAGATTTAGCTCTCTCTGTTCTGCTGCTTTCCAGTCCCAAGGTAATTCTGTTCTCCCTGCTCAGCAGGGAATGGTTCCCAAGGAACCCTTGGAAGGGAGGAATAGATGGAACCAACTCAGTGTAGCAGTGGCCATTTCAACACCCTCCCAGTAACAAGGTTCTATCACAATATATCTGTGTTACCTAAAGATTATTTCCTAATTATTTTTTAATTACATCTATTTCACTGAACAAAGCCTATCTTCCATTAGTCACATTACAAAGTTAACCAGTTAATGTCAGTTGTTCTACCCAAGATCAAAGCCAGGTTGAGAAGTCCATGAGCAATGTTTTCATGGTGATTAATCTTTTAAAGCATTGGAACATTGTTCTTCTTTCTGCCCTTAGAATATTCCCTGTATTCTTTTCTTTATAAAATCACTAATGATGCGGAGAACCTTGGGGCCGACTCTTTTATGATTCCTTGGCATTAGTTACATGGATCTGTTGACACAATGCTCAGCCATTCTTTAAACTAAAAGTCGGATCCCTCTGGGATGAGGAGCTTTCTTCCTTGCCATTTAGATAGCAAATCTAGATAGCACTGTCTGTCCTATCAGCAGTTCCATCACTTTTGGCCTGTTGGGGGTCCATAACAGTGTCAAGGCACTTTAAAAAACCCCAGTTTTTATTGACCTTCATTCTGCATCTTAATCACCGATTTGGTTTCTTGTATTCTCCAGGCTTTTCAACATTTAGATTGTTTGCTACTACTTTCCTCGTACTCTTGGTTCCATGTTAATTCTGGGAGCTGGCATACCCAGGTGTATGAATTACGTAACAGACTTCAGTTACATGATCAGACACTAGTTTTTCCACATGACTCATGCACACAATGATGTTCCAGGTCTGAACAGAGGTGAACTGCACCGGAGTGTTTTCTAATTTCTTTGAGTACTTGGCTTTAGGACTTTTTTGATATATATTTTTTTTGTATTCAGCCATACTGAACCCCAGGCTATTAAA
This sequence comes from Athene noctua, assembly GCF_965140245.1. Taxonomy (NCBI): domain Eukaryota; kingdom Metazoa; phylum Chordata; class Aves; order Strigiformes; family Strigidae; genus Athene; species Athene noctua. The sequence goes on along the minus strand of NC_134051.1, from coordinate 18,613,047 downwards.
CTGTCTAGAATCCAAATTTAAAAAAAGACAGTTCTGAACTGGACTGTCTACCTTTTAATGGCCTAAAGATGATTTCCTCTGTGTTTTGAGACCAACCTGCTATGCTTAGCTTTTCCTGCTATGCTTAGCTTAGTGCATTGTTCTCCTGGTTTGCTGGGAAAACCAGTGACTCTTCTGTTGGTACAGTGAGACCTGTCACCTCCCTTCAGCTGAACTTTCTTTCTTCCTTTCTTTAAGGAAAAACTCTGGGCGTAATGACAGTGTATGTGCCCCTATAATAAAAGTTCACTGATTTAAGTTTCTGTTTGGTATTAACAGATTCAGGATGGGCATAAATTCTACTACTCATAAGAACTCGGCTCCAAGAAAAAAAGGTAAAATCCTAATACTCATCTACAGATATTTACGGATTTTTACTGGGCCACACACCTTCTGTGGCAAAGCCACAGCACAGAGCAGGTATTCATTCAGTGCCACGGAGGGTTCACACTTTAGTGTCAGAAAACAACCTCTCCAGCACTGCAGGTAAGACGGTGGTGGTGCAGTACAGTGGTACGAACACAGAGTTCACATGAATGGTGCACTAGTTTGCACGTTTGCCTTCAGGTAAAGGGAACTGCATCCCTAGAGAAAGAGTTTCATTACCTTTCATAATCAAAGAATATAGAATGAGATCTCTGTGTGGGCATAAATATACATATATATGTGTGTGTGTGCAGCTGTTACAAGTAAAAATGATAAGATTTTGTGCTTGTAAGGTTAAACAATTAAATAACAAATACACTACGAGTGCAACTTATCATTCAGCTTTAGTATGTCTCACTCGATTGTACGTACTTAGTAACTGCAGATCCATGCCCTAGGGCAGAGTGGACAGCCGTCAGGACCGAATCCAAAAAGTGTAAAGCTAAAACTTGAGATCTTTTCATCCAGTATACAAATTAAACGGGTTCCCTGTGCAATAAAAGCAACGATGCACTTCCCTGCTTTCTGCCTGGGACCCAGAGCCATGCCGAAAGCTGTAGTTTGGAAGAGAGGTTCATGCTCTTCCAAAATACTGTTGATCTAGACATAACGTATCCTGTGTCATATCCAAACAAATTATATTCATGGTTTCTCCAACCCATTTGTTGCAACAGCTCACAAAACAATTGCAAGCAAATGTTTAACATTGGGACATGTTGAACACTGGGACCAATTCTAGGTTGTATAAACAGGGAAAGCACTGAGTATACACAGCGAAGTATGTTGTTCCAGTACTGAAATACTCCATTAACTCTGGTCTGTGCATTTTGAAGGGAAAAGAAACAACAGTCATACAAAGTGCAGGAGACAACAGGACAGAGAGAGCAGGCAGGACCCAGAGGACTGTTAGCCCAGGGCTGTGTACCACTTCCATTCCATTCTGGATTCACGAGCAATATGTAAATAGCCTCGCAGGAAAAGCCAAACTACAGTCTTTCAAGCCAGGGTACTGACTCTTACCCTAACGTCTCCAGTCGGGCCAGATTTTCCCTGTAAAGAGCATTTTTGCCTCCTACTCTATCAGCAGTATATTCCATTTCATTTGTTACACAAAGAATGGATTTCCATTTAGGATGGTGCAACTTCTCATTTTATGCTTTTCTCCTCTTTGCGTTAAACTCAAAGAACCTACAACTTAAAAAAAAAAAAAAAATTCATTATCACATAAGGTACATTTGTCTGTCTTCTCAGTTTAAAATGACTTAAACAAACCCTGGTAAAATTCCATTGCTCTGGGATAGATTCTGATACACTTCTTTGTCTGTGAATATAGAACGCAGTAGTATTTTGTCACTACTACTTCCTCACTACTACCACCACTACTTATTGTTAAATATAAGCGAACATTGCAAAAATATTAATAAAATTATTCATAATAACCTTGCTTTTCAGGGGCTCAACAAACACAGGAAGAAACAGTGACTCCAGAATCAGTGTTGCATAATGCTTTTTCTGGCATGCTCGTTCAAATTTTGGGTACCTGGCTGAGAAATTATTCCTTCCTGCTGCGCTAATAAGCATTGTCTTTTAAATCCCAAGCATTGTACCAACTGATCTGCTTTTTCTGCTCTGGAGGACAACAATGTCACCAGCTTCTTGTATCTTCGAGCATGGTCTGCCTCTCTGCATTTGAGGAAATTTCAGTGAAGAGGAACCTGTCAAGGGGATTCTGAACTCTAAATACCGGGGACAAGAAAATAGATAAATGTCTGTAACACCCCAAAAATCTAAAGGAATTTCTGTGTAAGCTAAATGGTGAAAATAGAAGCCGTATGTCCTTAACTCGTAGAAACACAGCATTTTAGACAACAACAATAAATTATGCTAAACAATCTCTCTGGCTGTAACTCTAGCCTGGAGGCTCTGGGAACATCCCCTCCTCATCTGCTGACTGCACAAACTGACTGCAAAAGGCAAGACTCGAGTACACACCCCTGGCCTGTTTTTCTCCCTAGCACTCTGATACAAAGCCTGGACTCCCAGGCTAGACAGGAACACGCCGACTTCTAACCTGGTGTCTGCCCTGTGCAACCCTAGGGGCACATTTAGACATAAACATTCAATCAAAAAAATGTTCTTTGCTCAAAAAGGAGACTAGGACACAAATTTTCATATTTCAGGTCAAGGCCAGAGAATGGGGGACACAGTGTGGGTCATCCCACCTTTCTCTCCTACTGTCCGTCACAGTGTAGAAGACAAAATCGGACGAGTATGCAGCTGAGCAAGGCTGGCAGTCACTAACCACACAGGCAACGTGGTTCCTGTGCTGAAACATCACACGACTAGCCAGGCCTTAAACAAAAATACAGTAAAAGGTAACCCAAATTTCTTTATAGGTGTCTAGCTTTGCCATCTTTTAAAACACATTTGTCATGACCTTCCCGGTTCTACAGAATAAACTTTGCATATGCAACTTGACACTGAGTCAGTGGTTTCCATACCTAGTAACCAAGATCTATAAATAATGATCCAAAGTGTTTTGTTGGTAAGGAAATGATAATTTTTTTTTTTTTTTTTCGAAGCAGAGAACAGAATGGAGCAAGACACAACTTGAATTCAAGAGTTAATATGGCACATTTAGAAGGACAGAACTCAGCAAAATCTGAGCACACTGGCAAGCCACGTTTGCTTTCCAGGGGACTGACCATCACAGGAAACACTGAGGAGTCAGGAGATCTGAGGCCAAACTCCTTCTAGGAGATGTGTTTGGAGCCTAGAATTTACTTGGAGAAGCAGATTACAAATTGCACAACCTCCTTCCAGGGTAACGACCCTCAGAGAACATTTTTGAGCTATTAATTAACATCTTATACCCCTCTTCTCTCCACAGACAGGGCATCCCCTGTTCTCAGAGATCAGCATTGAAAGAGGACTTGAAAATTCAGTTTCTCACAGAACACCAAAAGACCTGAGACAAACACAGTATTATCAACTTCCTTCAAACTGAAACTCCCCTTTAGATTTCAGAATTGACTTGCAGAACACAGAATTTATGGATTGTCTTTTTCTTTTGCTTATGCTAGTATTAATATTAAACGAAGAATAAAAATTCCAGCTCACCTGACCTCATACTATTTGGCTTCAGCTTTGTAGAGGCATGTTTAACAAAAGGACGAAAGACTTTTTTGTTTTTTTACAACACCTGACTTAACTGAAGATATTTTAGCCATTTACCTGTGAGATTTGGTGCAATCAGAGCGCAGAGGAAGAAGCAGATGAGCTTTAGTGACATTTTGCTCACGCTTGTCGCCTTTTCCCACATTCATACCCTGTTGTGCAGCTCAGAAATTTCCCTTCCTAGACAGGGAGCCCCTTCTGGGCCAGCCATGATGCCAACGAAGTGGAGACTCCAGGGGAATACTGCAACCACCTCTCCCCTGCGCATCTGTGCCAATGCCAGAGTTGTACCTACATTGTTTGTAAGGGTGTAGTTACAGGGAGTGCCGGGGTAATCTGATGCCAGCATTTCTTCACAGGTCTGTGCAACTGCTCAACTAGATGGCGTAACCCTTTCACTTAGTTCACAATTATATGTATTAAACACATTATAAGGAGGAAACAGGATTCATTGGATATTTCCATGTAGTTTATATAGCTGTAAATGCTCAGCCCCCAAACTAGATAAATCTTGATGCTTCCAAGCACCAGGCAGGTTCCCCAGGATTATTAAGGCATGCCTGTAAGCACAGACCTCGCACAAAGGGCTGGTGAAGGACTCTGTGCCTCTGGGCTGGCACAAGGGACCTGTGTGCTCCTATTTATCTTCAAATACTATTTTTATGGCAGCTGTGTTGGGTGCGTACTGAGGAGGACTGTCTGTTCTCAGATCTGACTTGGTGCAGGCACATGTATTCCGAGGTTCTTCCATCTTCCAAGGTCCATCGCTCTCCATCTCAGCTCTTGAGCAAAGGCAGGTCTTCAGCTGGGTGCAGCCCTGAGACCTGCTTAGAAACTCAAACCGCTTGCTGGCTCCAAGGCTGCAGCAGCAGCTACCTTTGTGCTTGTGAGGCTGGTTTCTTCAGAGGCCAAGGGAAAGAAAAAGTTTAGGTGGAAGCTTCTTATGTTCTGCAAAAATTAAATGAAATTCTGACTGTATGGATAAAGGGGGGGTGGGGGGGAACCAAATCCTACCAAATGCTTTAGCTCTGATGAAAGCGAGTATTAGAAACCTCTCCTCTGAAACCTCTTCCTCCTCCTCACAGTTTGTCACCTTAGAAAGGGCTTTGATTTCTTTAAAAATATATTCCCTTTCTGATACCTTTTAATAGCAAATACATGCCTTCTGTTTTCAGCGGTGAACTAAAGGGATCTGTCAAAACATGTTTCGTTCATATTTTCAGGGGAAAGAAAGGATATTTTTTCATTTATTTATGAAAGAATAAATTTAGTATTCAGTTTATCAGGTCTCCAGATTCTCCAACATACAGGAACTGCACAAGCAGCTACACCCCAAAGTTTGCTTCTTACTTCTGTCCTCTCTCTTCCTTCCCTCTTTCTTTCACGTCTTCCTTCCTTTGCTTTCTCTGCCGTCCCTTTCCTCCTTTCTTCCTTTCTTCCTTCCATTCCTACCTCTTTTCCTTCCTTTGTTCTTTCCATCCTTCTTCTTCCTTCTTCCCTCCACGGAAGAGGATGTTCTCTGAAAGTATTTCATAGCTTTCAGGTAAACTTTGATCTTCTTGCTCTTCATTATCCCAATCTCCTACCATTTTTATTGTGACCAGTGCTGTTTAACATCTTTGTTGATGCCATGGACAGTGGGATCGAGGTAGCCTCAGCAAGTTCACCGATGACACTGAGCTGCGTGGTGCAGCTGACAGGCTGGAGGGAGGGGATGTGCCATCCAGAGGGACCTGGACAGCCTGGAGAGGTGGGACCATGCGACAAGTTTAACAAGGCCAAGTGCAAGGTCCTGCCCATGGGTCGGGGCAATCCCCAGCACAAATCCAGGCTGGGCGAGGAGTGGATTGAGAGCAGCCCCAAGGAGAAGGACTTGGGCTGTCAGTGGATGGAAAACTGATTGTGAGCCAGCAATGTGTGCTCACAGCCCGGAAAGCCAACGGTGTGCTGGGCTGCACCCAGAGCAGGGTGGGCACAGGGCCAGGGGGGGATTCTCCCCCTCTGCTCCGCTCTGGGAGACCCCCCTGCAGGGCTGGGTCCAGCTCTGGGGCACCAACAGCAGAAGGACACGGACCTGCTCCAGCGGGGCCAGAGGAGGCCACGGAGATGCTGGGGGGCTGGAGCCCCCCCTGTGAGGACAGGCTGGGAGAGTTGGGGGGTTCAGCTGGAGGAGAGAAGGCTCCGGGGAGACCTTAGAGCGGCCCCCCAGGGCTGAAAGGGGCTGCAGGAAAGGGGGGAGGGACTCTTGATTGAGGGGTAGGGATAGAATGAGGGGTAAGGGTTTTAAACTGAAAGAGGGGAGATTTAGATTAGATAGAAGGAAGAAATTCTCCCCTGTGAGGGGGGTGAGGCCCTGGCACAGGCTGCCCAGAGCAGCTGTGGCTGCCCCCTCCCTGGAAGGGTTCCAGGCCAGGTTGGACGGGGCTTTGGGCAACCTGGGCTGGTGGAAGGTGGCCCTGCCCATGGCAGGGGGGCGGAACTGGATGATCTTTAAGGTCCTTCCAACGCAAACCAGTCTAGGATTCTATGAAATGTCCATACTGAGAACAAAAATGTGGCTATTGGGGCGAGTGACTTGATTATTGCTGTGAAAGGCATAGAGTGTCCAAGAGAAAAACATGAACATATTTAACAGTATTAGCAGTGAGATACTATGCTTTTGCTGGAAAGCTAAGTTTTTGCAGAAGAAAGGCAAAATATAATCATCAGTCCAAAAAAATCCATTCTCTTGTTGTACCAAGAAGGTATAAATAAGGCAATACTGACTTTTGAGCTACCGCTCAGTTAGGCCTGGGTAGCATATCTGATTCTTCACTGGTTTATATCCTGTGGTGCCATAAACATGTGGATTTATGCACACTGATTAAATATTCAGACATGAGTTGAGAAGTATCTCAAAATCCATATGATCTGTAGTGAATTATGCCTCATACCATTCACTTTACTACTGAAACATGCACAGGAAAGAGTTGTCATACAATTTACAATAAATTTATTGGGATGATCAGGTACGTAGCTAGAAGTTGTCCTTTCCAAAGATTTCTTGCTGTCTGTGAGCCAGTCAGCCTCCTTTTCAAAGCTGGGGAAAATGAATACAGCCCCATATCACAGTTAATCAGTTATGAGCAATAAAAGAGGTAGAGTCAGTCTGAAAAAGAGACAAGTACTCTTTCAATTTTATTGCTTTGCTGTCAGAATTTTATTGGTTTTACAAGTCATTTTGATGAAACAAATGTTTTGATAAGTTTTCCTTCACAATTATGCTTACGTTAGTGTTTCTGTGAAACATTTTTACACTATTAAGCATGTATTCCAAAAGATAAAAGTTATTAAGCATGTCTTTCTGAAGATAAACATCTGTCTGATCAACATCGGTTTGTAATGCTTGCCTTGTTTTTCAAATAATTCAGGCCAGTAGCTACACCAGTAAACCTGGATGTAGAGACTTGATTCAGTTCTTTCCTGGCTTACAGATTTGTGATCTTGGAAAGCAACCTGATTTTTCATCACAAAACAGAGCACTGGACCTAGTTAAAACAACTTAAGGGGCTAATGAAAAACACGGAGAAAAAAATCGAAAATTCACAGATCAGTAGAAATCAGTCAGACCTGGGACTGGATCAGTAAGAAAGTACAAGTAATTTCTAACTGTTGCCTAATTTGGAGGCATTCTGGATTATTTTTGCTCATACAAATCAATGCAAAATGCTGCAAAACTATTTGGATGTTCAGTTTAGTGCAGTTTACCATCAGCATCACAATCACTGGCTCAGGGGATGGACAGAAATGGGATTCTGTCACATCAAAGTTGGCTAATATAATTTTGATGATTATATCTATCTGTATATCTATCTATATCTGGCTAATATATATTCTGATGATGAGAAAAAAATAGAGACCATACAGCCTTTGACATGTTGTTTCAAGTCAGCAACCAGCTTAACCTGGCTGGGAAATAGTGGAGATCTGGACAGAAAGGTAATTGGGAGAATATGGAAACAAAGTTGGGCTTTTCCTATGTTTGATACAAATGAGGACTTCTCAAATAAATAGGCAATAAATTGATTTATTACTACTTGGGTAGACTCGGCTTTGCAAGTGAAGATCAGCAAAAGAAAGACAAGGACATACCGAGAAATTGTGGAATTTACCATAGAGTTTTAACAATTTTTGTAGCAGCTCATGAACAAAAAACGCTGCCACTACTGGGAAAGGAAAAATTGATTGTTCTAGGGCCTGTGAATATTGTTCTGTTTCTAATACGTGTGACTGAACAGGGGAGCTCCAAAATAGGTCACGACATTTGCCAAACACATTGGCAACAATGATCATTGTTTATAAAACAGAGGAAACCAACAGTAATGCAAAAGGTAAGGAAAACAGTTCAATTATCTGCTACTATTCTGAAAAAAAAAAAAAAAATTACTCAAAACCCAGAAGGTCGTTTACAAACATAAGGCTTCCTGATAGGTATGTCAACATTTCCTAAGGGAATACCCAATTTAGAAGTTTATCAAAGCAAAATATGTAAATCTGACTGGTTTGTTTACATTCTTAGTAAGTCACAGCAAGTTTAGCTGCAAGGCTGGTTATTACGTGTAACAAACAGGTTTTCTAGGTGAGTGGAAATCACAGAACTAGGTAAAAAAGCCTGAGAAAAACCAACTGTGCTTGGGGAAGAAGCAGTTACCAAGTTGAGCTATGCAATGAGTTGCAGGAAGAGATAATATATATGAAACAGGCACTCACTCAGAAATGGGCTTGAAATGTGTGCTGCTAGAACTTGAGAGGGAATTGCTGAGAGCCAAAGAGATAACTGCTCACAATACTTGCTTGGATTTCCTTATGATAGCAGACATATATAAAGGCCCAGTCAGATCTCACAAATTCTTTCCAAGGAAAAGCCTTTTGAAGATGTGCATCAGGTGAAACAAGAAGCTGACAGACTGTTTTCAGTGGTGAACGGTCCTGCCTCTGGGGACAGACTTTTGGGACTATTGCCACTGTGGTAGCCAAGAACAGTGTTCCAGGAAAAGCTAGAGAGGGATAGCTTGTATGTAACTTGGAGCCTCGAGCAAATCTTTTCTGTATCTAAAGCAATGATGATGGAGACCTGCTCTCTTCGCTGAGCTTTTTTGGGTAAGATGCAAACAGTAAAAGGCATAGTTGCAAAATTTGAACAGGATGGCCTTGTGAAAACTTGCCAAATAAAGTAAGTTTAAGGAAAAAACCGCCCCCAGAGTGTGCCTTCTGGGTGTGTTGCAACAGAGAGCTGAAAACTCAAGTTGACGCAATGTAAGGAGGCAGAGTGGTCTGGCTAGGAACCCGTTCTCCTTCAGAGAACAGGTCACACTGCCCTGGCGAAGTGTATCAGTCATATTGTAGGAAACCAGAATTAAAACTAAAATTAAAACCTTCTCACCATTTATCAGTAGAAAAGAGAGAAGAAGTTTGACAGGTAATGGAGAAAATGCATGAAGTTCTGCCACCTTAGTCCTGGAACACAGATTTAGGCAAAAAGTACATAGCTACTCTGGTTCTCATGTGAATTTGAGAAAATTATTTGAAATTAATTTATGGCTCTTACCACTTACTGCAAATAAACAGTACTGTGGAAGCCATACCTAGTTCAGTTTGGGTTGTTCACATGTGGTTATTTGCAAGGAAAATGGATTGAAGGAACAGAAGAGAGAAGGCCCAGGTGAGAATTTGGAAAGAAAGCTTTCAGCTATAAGTCATATTTAAAAAGCAAGTGGAGTGGCTTTTATGTAATCACCTATCTCAGCCTCTTTGCTATACTTAGATATCCTGGTGGATGCTAAAATATTTGAAAAACTGATTTATTTACGTATGTTTTGTGATAAGCTTAACCTGCCAATCTATGGCAGAACCTAAATAAATGTGAATAGCTTAGAAAGAGGCAATTTATCTGGACCAAGTGTCTAAGAAATTCCCTCTGATTAGGCGACTCGAAGCCTTGCAAAACTGAACAACATGTTTGTAGACTGCTGTAGACTGTAGACCTGTCTGCAGGACTTTGTCGTTATTGTAGAACATTTGAATTTACAAACATTGCAAAACCATTGCATGGGACAGGAGGGAGAAGAAAACCCTATTTTAGGAAGCAGTGTGTGGCATCATTCTCAGGATTGGAAATATTTCCTCATAGTTCAAAATCAGTTTCTTATTGGAGACATGACTGTCTGCAGTGATGTTGAAAAGGAGCTGAAGATTTAGCTGAGCTGGTTGTGACTACAGTAATTCTGAGCCAGAAACTATTTTGCTGGGCAACGCAAAGCTCGGTGTGGACTAACGTAGATGAGTATCAGCATAAATAAACTGCTGAGCTTCCTGCTGGGGGTAAATAAAACATGTTGATCTGGCTGAATCAAGTGTCTCTACACTGCACTTGGGTGGAATACCAAGTACTGCTGTTGTTTATGAGTTGGGAACAAGGCTGATGGAAGAAAATAGATGACTAGAGGGAAAAGTTCTATATTAAAGCACAATTTTAAGTTCTTCAAAGAGAAATTATAGCACTACCTGAAAGAAACTCCTGTCTGTGGTTAAATCTATAAAACATTTTCAAAGCTCTTTATAGGGAAGAAGTTTGGTCAGGACAGACAATACATCCCTGAAATAGCCCTTTAAATTCAGGAGTGTTGAAGGATAACTTTAGTACATGGCTGGAAAACCTGCAGTGTTGTGCTTTCACAGCTGCTTAGGGGCTTGGGCATACAGGTGGTCTGAAGATTTCTCCAAACTGGGACACTAATTACAAATATTGCCTCAAGAGGGGGAGAAAGGAATTAAGTGCTCAGTGAAATAAGGGGACTCAGGAAGAGATAGTCATGTCCTGTTTTCCCATAATTAGTCAAATAGCAAAACTCTCAGTTTTATCCATCCAGCTCTCCCAAGGCTCTCATTTCTATTCCCTCAATGTAGGTATTAATTTACTCCTTCCACCGAATGTCAGTGTATAACACAGACAAGATGAGTACCATAGCTGCTGCTGTGACACTCAAAATGACATTAGCTGAATGTCTGATTTTCTCCTTTGGTTTCTCAATGAACATTTTATCTATGAGTATTAGAGACCCAGTAGGGGACACAGGATGAACTCTCGGGAGTTTATACATCAGTAGATATGTGGATCCTGTCAATGGGCTAAGCTAAATAATTCTGTTTAAAAACAGGGCCAAAAAACTCTAAATGACATTTTTATGTTCCTATGATAATTATCAAACACCTGATCTCCTTTGTTAAAATATATGGAACCCCTGAAATCAGAGTGAAACAAAACAGAACGACCACCCATATTTATTTAAGGCTTGTAATCCCAATGGAACTCCTATTTTACATGTAATGGTCTATTAACCCTTCACTAACGCTGCTTCTATATATGTAGTGAAGTGTAGCTGACGTTTAACAATATAGCAATGTGTATGTGAGGGAGTGAAACCTCAGGTGGACTCTGAATTTGGACAGGTGGTAATTTCCATCAGAAATGTGAGTAGGTTCACGAATGTACTTCAGTGTTCTGGTACCGAAGGGTTGGGTCGGACATGCTCAACGTTGACCATTTCTTCTCTTGGTGCCCTGCAGAAGTTTTCCTACAACCTACGTCAGAAGGAACCTGCCTAGTCTAAAACAGAGTAGCTGGCTGTTAGACCTCGTTGCTCACTGCACTGAGACAGCCCACGGCTTGGATTGTGCTGCAGAGTGAGTGGTGCCCTAAGGTCCTGAGCGCCCAAGGTCAGGAAGGGACCCGCTTGGGGTGGTCCTGAGCTCCCCAAGGTCAGGAAGGGACCTGCTGGGGGTGTTACGGCACGCCAGCTAGAAGAGTTCAGCTCTGCTCCTCGCAGACATAGTTTAAAATTGTATGAACAGGGGTACAGAGATCTGGGAAAAGAGACTTCCTATGAAGTGGAGCAGGAAACAGGGACTTTGAACAAGTCCCTGTATGTCTTGCTCAGGGTTCAAAGCAAAACCACAAATGAAAAATCTGAGCTTAATACCAGAATGCTGAGATAACCGAGTGAAAAATTAAGGGAAGTAACAGTTCTAGCCAATCCTTGCAATTTGATTTGTACAATGCACTGCTTTTGTCTGATTCTCAAGCAATTTGGTATTTAATTAGTATTAAGTGTTTTATCATGATATGCAGAAGACCTGACGTTCAAGGAAGACCTTCAAAACAAAAATTTATGTTGTTAAAATGCCTGTGGTAGTCTATTAGAGAAAATAGCTTTTTACCCCTTTACAAATATTACATTACGTAATATACAGAAGGATGGGATAGAAGGAAGAGGAAATTACCTGTGAATCATGGTGACAGTGTATGCTAAATGGTTCCGGGGTCAAAAAGACAATAAAAGGTCAACAGGATTTAGGAATTGTTTTAGTGGCCACTAAATGTCACTGTTGCTCCACAAAATGGCTGTAGGCACCTTATTTTATCCAAGATGACTTCTGAAGACAAAAACCTTTGGAAGCTATAATACACACCTGTGAATGTATTTCTATTACTTCTGGATAAGACCTACCCCCAATCAAGCCTTAATTTCAGAAAAACGAGCACTTTGTTAACAATATCCACAAGATTAAAAAGAAGGGAGTATTTTTTCTCTCACAGCCCTTGGTTTCTGGTATGTTTTCTAGAATCATAAATAGAGCAAACCCAGTGTATTTTTTTTTTTTTTTTTTTTTTAAATTCAGTAGAAGAGAAGCAAAATAATCAGTAGAATGTATTTTGGAAGTCTCTAAGAAATACATCCAGCAGTTCAGTGCCAGAAGATAATATGAGAGTCTTGACTTTGAGGACAAACCTAGTGTATATTCTCGTAAGGATTAATATTTTTCCTATTTGAAAAAGTATCTCTGGGTTGGATGAATATCTAAATAATTCAAACTGGTCCAAGAATCCCAGGCATAGTGACGAAGAGAGTCTTGCAAAAGACACAACAGAGCTATAGTTAACAAAGCAAAAACCTTCTTTCTATAGGGTGAGATAGTTTCGAGTTTTGCTGTGTATAAAGAAGTTTTTTTTAATTAATTCCATCTTAGATTTTCAAGAAGGAAATAAGGAAAGAGAGTGTAAGTTAGAAGCAATGCAATCTGGAAGGATTTTAAGAAAAATTGAGTTAACAGGAAAGAATTAAGCATGCTTTGAAATATTTATTCAGGTGTAGGAGCCAAACTGCAGTATTAAAAGCCTCCTGGAGTTCAGAAAATATCTGTAAGCATCCAGCTAAGGGACAATTCTTATTATAAATCATGTTTCTTCTCTTACTCGTTTCTTCTTTTGAACCTGGTTATTTCTCAGGACACTAACACAGGAACTGCATATTTGTTTTACTGTCATTTTCTAAAGCACGACTTTACATTCTCTGTTTCTTTACAAACTAAGCCAAATTCAGGGGAGTTGCAGTAGAGTCAGTCTGGGGAGAACTTCTTCCACATATGAGGTTACAGCCTGTGGCTGAAGAAATCATTGTGAGATCACCAATATGAGTTGTTGATTCTCAAGCTCTTACTGTACACAGCACTATGGCATTTGAACGCCTGCTGTAAATGCTCATAAAGGCAAGTTTACTTCTCTTGTAATTGATTTGAAGAAGCTAAAAATGATATACATTTCAAGATTATATACAATATATGATATATACCAGGAATCCATGGGTGAAAACAGATTTCTATTTTATAAATTAATTTAAAAAGCAAGACTCCAAAGCCATCTCTGTATGGTCCCAGTAACCGCCTGTAGAAGTTTCTAAGACCATCCATACTAAATACTCTGGGCAGATGCAGCAATGTGCATGTGGATATCTGGCTCCTCTTAATGTTTGTAGGTCTATGAGAGAGACCATCCGTTATTGTTGTTAAAATTCTGTATTTGGCCTGACGATCAGATATTGGCAGATGACTATGGAAGTAAACTCAGAAAACACTTCTCACTTAGCCTGCCATCGGGACTACAGGATAAGAATGTAAGAATTTTGAAAGAGAATCCTGTTTGTGCTACAGATGTCTTTGGAAATAAAAATTAAGAGATAAAAAGAAATATATCAGCATAGATGTGACCAGTGAGAATAATCCATCCGGTATTCAAAAATTGTATTTTAGACCGTTTAAAAGATGTGCTTGAAAACAAGTCCATTAATTCTACCAAATCACCTCAGATTTACATTTCCTATTTTAATCTGCTAGACAGGTAACACACATTGGTGACACACTTCTCTTCTGATCATCACAGGCTGTCTAGCTTCTGAAGTGTTTCCTTAGAAGAGTTTCTATTCTGTAACACTGTGCTACTGCTACCGAGGTAGTAGTCTCCTAGTTCCCCTAATCTCTAATACGTCTTGCTTTAAAAATAACGGCTTGGATTCTCTGCTGTTGCAAGTCTTTATAGACTTCAGCGACCGATGCCCCACAATTTCTGGAATGCCGTTTTGCTCTACACCATATGAAGTTTGAGCAGATCAGAAGGATTCTCTGACCTCTGCCTGACATTAATAGCTGGAGACAGCTCTCTCCCACGTGGTAGATACCTCTTTGTCTTGCCTGTACACAGTGGGTGAGTTTCTGGTCCAGTTACACAAGTTTCCCACCACCTGCCGACATCTGTCTGCAGTCTTGACTTAAGGTGAGACAGCACACATTAAATAAATGGCTGGAGAAGCGGAAGGGTAAGAGAGATAAGGTGCCTACAGGGCCAAGGTGCCCCACCCTCTGTTAGAACCCTACGCTACAAGCACATACTTTGGGAAAAGCTAATATAACATTAGCATAACCTTCATGATTTCTTACTACTACATGTGAGCATGAGGAAGTGAATGAGCATAAGCGATATACATTGAATTATTATCTTCAAGTTAGCGGAACTGACCTTAATAAAATTTAAAATATAGTTCTTCTCATGCTTCTGTTCAAGGAGCCTGCTAATTCTCTTAACAATTGCATGGAAGAAAAGTAAAGGCAACCTTAGCTTAACTTCGAGCAAAACCTGAATTTCGAAGGGCCAAAGTGTCACTTTTCACAGACATTGATCTCTTTCAAAATAGCCTCAGTCACTCTGAATCATTAATGAAAGGATCACATTTCCTTCTCTAAAGGTACAAGGAACAGTGCTGGCACAGAGAAAAGTTTTGACATCCTCTCAATAAATTTAGACTAGATACAGACTCTAAATTAGCTTTATGATTTCTCTGGTCACCTTATGCTTCATGAAATTAATTAAAAGCAGAAGTTCCGAGCTCCTGCCTTTGATTGTGCCATTCCTTTGGTCAAAAGGGAAAGAACCAGCACGGGAAAGAACCAGAAAGGGAAGTTTTATGAACCTCCCTTTAGGTAGCTTCAGCTTTTGTCCCAACAGAAGATATTTGACAGTGAGATTCTTATCTCAAATAATTCTATTGCGTTCAATGGTCCTAAAGTGAAATCCCCTCTCATATTTACTGTTCTGAGTGACAGCAGCTCTTGGTTCTGTGAAACTCCAGTGTGGAGAAGTAGAACTGAAACCACCATGGTGTTTTATTTCTCTTTTACAAATGGGCTAATAACATGGATTAAAATAAAAAATGCAATCCTGCTCATTATGATAATCATCTATCTACGGATTATACTGATTTACAAACAGAATTTACATTTTTCTAATGGAAGGCCTCAGGTGGAATCCAAGTGAACCTGCTAAGACAATATATAAATTCAATGATCTTTCTTTATTATAAAGTTCATTGTTTTATGGACTTGGAGAAACTATAGACCTTCAAAATGCTTTTACCTGGAAAATTTCTTTTTGCAGCTTAAGATGTCTAAAGTGCCTAGACTTCTAGAAAGGCAGTAAAAAACACAGACCAAAATATATCCTTTCAATGTCTTCCTCTGTAATCTATTATCCAAGGGCTTCATGCATGCTACATCATCAGAGCAATGCTCTTTGATGACTACTGAGTTCTTTTATAAATTATTCATAAATCTTTTTATATCACCTACTGTGGCATCAGCCAGGGACAAACAAATATTACAAACATGGCACCAATAAAAAAGAATGCATAATCAGTCTCTAAAATTTCTTTATATTCTGCCAAGTCCTGCACATTGCTGTAGAATACTAACAACCACCGGATGTCTCTAGTTTGAAGGTCCCCTTCTACAAAAAACATGTTGCTAAATATTATTTGACAAACTGCAGCCCATTTTCTACTTCCATAGATATGATTGATTCCTTTTGAACACGGGGTTTCTTTCTGGGGTGTTTGGGGGTTGTGGTGGTGTTGCATTTTAATATTAGATTTTTAAATCTTATGAGCAATGTAATTCTTTTGTTACTGATAAATAATAGAGACTATGGAACGGAGGTGGAACGGCAAAGAATGAAGAAGCTTGAATGAAAGACATAGACATATACTGCATTTCCAGTGGGGTGAATGAATTAAGAGAAAGATAGAGAAAGGTGGATTTGTGGATGTTGTGAAAAAATACTCTAGTATGTTGATATTACTTTATTAGTACATATTCCATTCTGTATTTCTTTCAGCAGAAGGATGGACACTCAAACAGCCTTGGTTCTATACTGTGCTGTCAACCCTGGTCTAGATGTTGGAATCTAAATATCAGAAGATATGTTCAGTAAAGCCACAAAGACTTCGGAGAGAAGTTTAGAACTATCGTGCATATTGGAGAAATTGTCTAAAAAATGATAAAATGAACCAGATGTGAGTACAAGATAAAGGGCACTCTTTGGTGAGTCAGTTGTACAGATAGAAGATGGAAAACGTTGATTACTTTGCAACTACACCACCAGCTGACGAAGTGCAATTAATAATCCTTGACTTGGGGCTACCGCAACAAAGCAAATTCAGGAATGACACAGCTGACAAGGGTCACACACGAACAATTAGGGATTGCATAGATGTCTTGTCCTGCAGCTACCGAGCCATCTCCGTGTCCCAGTACAATTTCTGACACACAACTGTAGCCATTGTGTGTCCTACAACCACAGACTCCCGGTTCTGGATGTCAACAGCACGAAGAGGGTCTTCAGAACAGATCAATGAGAAAGGAAGACTCAGGGAACAAAAAATGGTTCAGGACAGGAAACAGAGCAGCATTTCCCATGTTTTGTTTAGCAGGAGTTAATGTCCAGATCTCACCCCTTTGTGACGTCATTGCTGAGGTTTCTTTTCTGCTACCATCTGAGGTAAGGAGCACAGTAGATCTGATGGTGTAGACAGTAGTTTAGAGTTAACTTGCCTGTGGTAAACACACCCATTTGAAAACTGTTGCTTCCTTCTTTACCTTTTGAAAATGTAGTACTTTTTTGACTGAAGAGATGGGAATGGATGCTTTCCATCTAACTGCACAATCTAGCATGCTCTGTTCCTCATTAAGGATTGAGCAGCAAGTATAGAGAGAGGAAAATGAAGACTCATTCATTTATTCCTCTACTGAAGGAATATATATACTATCATTTGTAGTTCCTACAACCTTCGCTTAGTAGTTCAAATAATTTCTTGTGCTTTATCGTCATTCTATTAATTAATACAACCTCAGAATTTCCCTGGACTTCATAATATCTATTGTTCCACCTAAGTTATAGAGTTGTTTTCAGTTGCCCAGAATTTAAATTTTCCTTTTTTTTTTTTTTTTTTAAATTTTATTTATTTTATTAAATGGAATGAAACTCTGCAGACCCAAACAGCAAAGAAATGAGGCTTGTGAGGAGAACAGAACTGGAGATAAGAGCAAACAAGACTGCAAGGGCAGCTTTGATCAGCTCTAAAGCTCTTCTGTAGTTGCTGCTCCCCTGGAGTTCCCCTGCACACCTTTTACAGGAGTGTGAGAAGAGGTCTGAACGCGTTTGGCCGCCACACTGCAGCAATGGCCAAAGCATTGTCGGTATCACCAGTGCAACCACGCTCACCAGCCTGCCCCAGAGGTGAACAGATGTTCAGCTCTGTCATGCACAGGTACGTCAGAGACCCCTGGGGCACCCCCCAGCTTCCACACTGAACTCTCCACACCCTGCAGATCCGAGGGCTTTCGTTGTCTTCCAAAGGCACGGGATTTTTGAACATCTAAATTCAAACAAAATAGGTTGTCTGCCTCATTTTTTTCCCCTATAAATAGAGTTTTGTTTTAGTTCCTGTTGCTGCTTTGTCCCTTATGAAACATTTCATTCTTGTTTTTTCCTTTGATTCATGTATGTAATGATGCATAAGCTTGGCTGTTCTTCGCTGTTCTTCGTTCAAAGAAGACTAAATAAAACGGTGCCAAACCATTAAAACAATTTGAATTTACAAGGTGAGGCACCCCTTTAAATGATGAAAGGCTGAGATTTTTATTTATTACCTTTCTTTTCCATATAAAATGAAGACTCCATGAGTAAATGAAAGGAGTTTCCTTAAAGCAGAAATGCTGCCAGTACACTACGATCACAGAATCCAGAGAGTTTTCTGCAGCAAAGGGTTTTGTGTCAACAAAGCAGATAGTTGTTCTTTCTAAAACCATAAAGTCTATAAAAGCCCAAGATAGAAATAACCAAAAACCAGGGCAGATACAAGTGTTAGGCATCACCTGTCCAGTTACAAACATCAGATTATAGATGTTTTGGTAGATCTTAAAAGAAAAAACCTGATAGTTTTGCTGTACTTAACTAAAATTGTAAGTTAACTCCATAAGGAAATTAGAACAGGTCTGGTGGAAGCTAAAGTTAATGAAGAGCCCTGCTAGATTTTTTCTTTAATATTAACTTTTTTTTTTTTACTTTTTTTTTTTTTTTTTTTTTTTTTTTGTAAAGATGAATGTTCTAGCTGTCACAAAAGAACTACTTGTGTGTAACTCACATTTGACCACCTCCAAGAGGAAGGAAGAAACCACGAGCTCCAAACTTCAAGCCTCCTCAGTGTCATGTATAGTCCTTACTCTGGACATAATGGGCTTATGATCCTGTTGCATTCAGTGAGCTGTCTACAAAATGAAGGATGTCAGAAAGTAGAATGAGGAAAAACTGTACAGACTATAACCGAGATTTTTATTTTCCTTTAATTGCATACATTTGTAAATACTCCTTCTCTAAAAAGGCAGCAAACATTGCTGAGTGATCTAGAGTGATCTATAGATTATGTTGTCCTTAACATTAAGCATAAATGGGTAAAATATATGTAGTCTGTAATCTCATTAGTGCTGCTGTGAAGCTGACATAAATTAATTCCTGTAACACTTTATTCAACTGTGAAATACAACTGTAGGGAATATACTTAAACTGAAATAAAGCATATAGTAGAAAAGATTTCTGTTTGCAGCATTAGACTAATGAGTCTAAGGAAAGAAGAGTCTGGAAAAGAGGCAAGGAAAGCTGCCTCTCCAGCTATTATCGTCTCTGCAGAGTTGACATACACGGGCTCATTACTGCGTTATGTTTTATTCAACAAAATCACTTTAATGTTGCAGCTTAAATTGAATTCACTAAAGCATCTTCATCTCTTACCTAATGTGTCTCAAGTGTCTGCTTGCTGTTTGCATTTTCTTCAGAATTATGGCAGGGAATCTTTGGAAACAGCAAAATTATATTCAATCCACAAAACAATGTGGCTGTAATGGGGTAATAGGCCTTCAGCGTAATTAAAGAAACATTCCCTCATCAAAGTAATTCTGCAAGAGACCTAGAGGCTGTATTGTACAAATCATCCACTTAGTAAAATTCTTTATTTGATTTGCATTTAAAACCTAGTTATGCAAATAGGTTTGCTCAGTGGATTGCAAGAAATGTAATGACTTAAAACTACAGTGATTAAACAAAACTGCTTCTTCTCCATAAATGATGGTGTGTAATTTCCTTTTATTCACCTAGAAATATTTCAATTAGTTTGTTATATAAAGTCTTCTGGAAGAGAGGAATCCCTTTGCTACATACACAGAGTCATGCATGACGTCCACTCTGGACATGACAATTCTACTTCTCTGAAGTAAAATCATCCCAAAACATGGGATCTGTCTATCAAACTCTAATGATTTGTATCAGAGCAGAGGAATTACATTTGCCATTTTGATCTGAAAGCTTGATTCCCACTTTAAACGAAAGCAAATGGCAGTGAAAAATGATGTGTCGGTGAGAATTAGTAATGCACTGTGGAAAAGGCTCATTTTAACAAGGTTCAAGTTCACTTGTAGCAGGTGGTAGAGTCCCATTTCCTAGACTGGCTTTACCCTTGAATACCAATGCTGGTGTAAAGCTCTAAAATCAGGACATAAGGTCTGCAAGTTGTATTTGTGCTTTGCTACTGTCCTGTAGCTACTAACACCTCATTTCAGGTGACCTTCTGTCAAAATATATTTTGTTTCTTTTGCTGTTTATAGAATCCGTACAAACACGCTACTCCTATAGTATTTTTCTTAATAGCACAATAGTCCACTGAGCCTTGTTAAACTTTCTCTTAAACATCACTTTAGTACATGAACTAAATCATTTTACATAAAAGTGTATGAGGACGAACAACAGAGCTATATGAATGTCTCCTTCAGTCTAACTGTTTTATTTATACTAACAAATAGCTCGTAGCTGGACACACCATGTTTCAGTCAGAGTATCTCATGGCTAACAAACTCTGGGACTGGAATTTGGGGATTTGCAGCCATTTAAACCAGATCTCGAGCTACTTACTGGTTTCAGCTGCCCTGAGACACAATCTTAACAAATAATTAGTCTCTTCCTTAGGATTATTCAGACACTAGGTGTTAGACTGACCTTGGGTCCAGGCTCACACTGGGACCTTGAATTTTAGGCATTGGAAAAAATCTCATTTCCTTTAAAAGTGTCACTGCAGCCACCGCCTCTGCTGTGTTATTGTGCTCAACCCGTTGTGTTCCTTCCCTAGGCCAGGCTTCCCTTGCTGTTCCCTGACACCATCTCACTATTTAATAGTCCCAACCCTAAGGGCATTTACCTGGGAAGTGATGGAGGGAACAGCAGGATTTCTGTGTTGCATCCAGTGAGTTTACGTTCAGTCAGAAGGGATCTGACACACAGGAATATTTTGAGAGGATTTTAGTTTCAGTGGAGCTAGATGAAGTTCCAAATGGATTGTTAAAAACTTAAGACTACTGTTTTGTAGTGATCAAGCACTTTGTTGGATTGCTTTGTTTCGATGCTACTGGGAAAAAAGTGTTCCTTTTCCCCTTTGATTTACCTTGAGAGATTTTCTAAGTTTCTCTAATATTTGTACATTCCCTTTTCCACTTCAAGGTATATACCCTTTCCGGTTGTTAGTCTGTAAAACTGAGATGAAATATCATTACCTATACATTTTACTAGATTTGCATTGTCTGAGCTTTGATGTCAAGGGAAAACATGGAATAATAAAAAATAAGCTCCAGAAGTTATGATAAAGTGTATATTAAGCATTAAACTCTCAAACTTGTGGAAGACTACAGCCCCATAATTCCCATCAGTGTTGATTTGCGTAACTGTCCCCCAGGCACTAAAATTTAGCAGCACATAAAGAATAAAAGCAGAATTCTCTTTTTTCCACCCACCTTTCCATTCTGTACCAAGTCTTCAGAGAATGAGTGCTTTCAAAGAAAACCCCAGAAGAGTGCGAGGGCTCTCTGCAGTGCTGGAGGGTGGAAGAGGAAGCGCAAGAGAAGCAATGAAAAAAATGAAAATGACTCAAAGCAGATACTAAATCTTGACTTTGGAAACAGGCTAAGAATTCTTATATTTAAATAAGTATAAAATATTAAAGTTAGCTTCAGGAGACAGGTTTCTTCCTGTCCTTACTGAGAACTTCTGTCACTCTGTACCTCTAGTCCCATTTATGTGAGGGAGGGTAAATATTTTTAAAAGCTCTGACAACTGTCATGTTTCAGAACTCTCACATGAATTGCCACTGAGTAATGTAACAGCATTTGTCTGATTTTCTTTATGAAGTTTTCTGTTCAGCACATGCTTCTCGAAACAAAGCAATTGACTCAACAGTGAAGTTTTTTTACTGTTCAGCAGGAATTCTTCATTAGCAGTGCTGGGGTCACCCTGGAGATTCTCCACCATAAGGGCTCCCAGGAACTAGCAAGGGGCACAATCCCTTTTACAAACAGTTTACACACACACAAATCATACCTAGTCATGAGATTTCCTGGAAAGGCGTGCCTTATGATAACGACTGCCTGGAATTCATTTACATAGTCTGAGCATGCGTAATAAAAATAGAGGGAGGGTCTTTGGTGGTCGAGGGAAGAAGCAAGTAGTCTTCTTCACAGCCTTTGCTAGTTGATGCTCTTTCCAGAGCATGGGCTGTGGTGTAAAGTCTATTTAAAAGTCTAAAAATTTCTTCCTAAAAATTTCTAAAAATTGTGGTGTAAAGTCTATTTAAAAGTCTAAAAATTTCTTCCTAAATTAGCAAAATCATCCTCCCTAAATCAGATCTCTGTGTCCTTCTGTTCGAGCCCCCCTTATCTTTGCCCATTCTAGGGGTTGCCCACATGTCTGTTGAAGGCTTTGAGTCTGCTCCCAGTGATTTACACAGGGAGGGTTTTACTCTTCTCTAAACAAAGAGGCCTGGAGAAACAGTTGAGGAGCCCTGGGGAAACAAAGGAAGCAAAACACAAGCAAAGCTTTCATGGATCACAGTTTAGTCTTAACCAATGATTGTCAGAAATTCATTTGTTTGAGCCTTTTCAAAACCTTCTCCAGCCACAAGAGAACAACTTCATGATGGCAAGTGTTCCTGCATGACAGGCTCCCCACACACACACCTGCCCCTCAGGGCTCTCAAACACCCTCAGGGCTCACAAAGGGTCCCTCAGGGCTCTCAAACACCCTCAGGGCTCTCAAACACCCCCTCAGGGCTCTCAAACACCCTCAGGGCTCTCAAACGGCCTGGGCCAGCACCAGGCCCCAAGCCGGCCCTGGCCAGGCCCCATATTCCTCCCGCTCTGGCAGCCACCCCCTTGGCTTCCCGCCTTTTAAACCACCCGCGGGCCACTGCCCCCACCCCGCTCTCGCCCACCCAACTATCCCAAGAGCTGCCACCGGCCTCTGACCCCTCGTGCACCCGCCTGCCCGCCGCGGGGACCTCGGGCAGCTGAGGGTGGTGGCGGTGGGTTGAGATGAGGGGGGGACAATCAGCGCTGCCATCTTTGAGGGGTGAGAAGTGGCTCCCCATGTACTCCTGCCCGAGAGGGAAGCCCGCACAAGGAAACGCTAGAGAAATCTGAGCACAACGCAGAACTGAAACTGTGTTTTGAACATGTGGAAATGTAGTTTCTATTCACCCTAAGAGCAGCAATCAAATCCTGGATGTTTTCAAAACCAAATGTGTCGGAGTTGTTAATTTCATCGAAATTATAATCGGCTATCCAAACTTGTGTGTGAAAAAAAAAAAAAAAAGAGAGAATTGTGAAAAGAAAAACCTGTTTCAGCAGAGCAGACAGCGTGCTGCCTTCTTCCTGCGCTTAGAAGCTGCCGCGCTGCCTGTGATAGAAAACCAGGCCCCAATAACTCGGTGTCTTCAGAGCCAGATTTTGAAAAACAAGAATATGCACAGCCAAACATTGAACAGCGAGAGAGAAATAGAAAACAAAACATCTATAAATTCGCTAGGCTCTGTTTATTCTAGGTATTGAACAAGTGAGGAGTCTTGAGAGAAAATATATGAGAAAGCCATTCTCATGAATGGCAGTGTCATCAGCCATGGTCACGGGGACTTGGGTATAATGTTATTTTTCTAGGTCAAGTATTAAACAAAAAATGAGTGTGAAAGCTCCTTTCTTTTTAAATGTTGAAGTATTTCAGTATCTCAGAAGCTTTCTCCCTTTTTGTTGAGCTATTTACCAAGCTTGGTCACAGTTTCAACCTCCCTGAAATGTAAATATTTTTATAATTCTGCTCTTTGTCAGAGTGTTTCCTAGCACAAAGATATGGAAAAAATGTCTAGTATAGACACAAGAAATTACTCTATACAAAAATCAATTAAAAGACTGTTGGAGTTAGGTGCAAGGAACACTGGCTATGTTTTATTGACTGAGAAAAATGGGATATTGTAGGCTATCCCTTCAAATTCCTTGCAACCCCTACAGGATGTGTGAGGGGTAGCCATCAGCTGTTCGATTTTTGTTACTGTGTAGTTAAAGAGTGTGACTGGGAGCATTTTCTGATATCCAGGTGCCAGCCGGATCAAGTTAGCTGCTCTGAAGGGAGCAGGACACTGCATCCCCTGAGCGCCGTGCATGGTCCCTGGGGTGACCTCGCAGCCTCCCGCAGGCACCCAGGCACGGAGGGAGGAAGGACCCAGGTGCAGGACCCGGCCCGGGCAGATGCCAGTGGCACACAAACTGCCCTGACTGCAGAAAAGGTCCGTGACTGGGCTTCAAAAGCAATGCAAACATTTTTCCTATCTGGGAAATATCTTATGGGCTTACTCAATTTGAAAATCCTGAAAGCTATGCGAGCAGAAAGACTGAAATGAAGGATACATCTGTGCAAGGGAAAAATAGGCATCTGAGAAAATTATTTTTAAACCTTCATTAATGCTGTTTCAAACCTTAGTGTTGCATAAAGAGGTAGTAAAGAGTAAAGAGATCATTCATAGTACAGAGCTCATACCTCTGGATTCATAGTTTATTTTAATAAGCCTATTTATTTTAATAAGCCTTTAGCAACTGGTGACCTTTGGTGTGCTCCCTGCAAAAATGAGGCGGATGCATCTAACAGAATTAGCAGTGCTTAATGCTAATATTATTATGTTCTAATTTGTTTTTTAAACTTACACTATCTGTGGAAAATTAAAAATTGCAACTCTACTGTCACTTTCTCCAGTCAGTAACCATTGAGATCAATAATGTGCTAGGATTACCGGTATGGGGGTGATACGAAATAACAATTGAAAGACCTATTTTTAGTATTAATTCTTCAGGCCAGTTCAGTGAGATGAGAAAATATATAGCTTAAGGATATCACAGGATAATAGTTGCTGGTTTTATACATTGCTTTATATTCTGTAAGCCAGCTTTAATTTCTCTAAGTACATTTACCTCAGAGCAATTAATTATTTTTCTCTTAAATTCAGTTGAAACGCTTTTGTCTATGTATCGACAAATAGAGATACCATGACATTTTTTTACTAAAAAAAAAATAAATACAATACATTGTGAAGTGTGTTCATGAAAAAGGGTTTCATACTTTCAGAACAACTGCAGGAACTTGAACTATTAAACCCTTTTGGCAGACAAACGATTCTGCCCCTTTCTCCTTGTCCTTACTGTGTAAGATCAATTCAAAGAAACAAACAAAGGAATTTCTCTTGTTTATTTACTGTTCTTTGATGTGAAGTATGTTCTCTGTTACCTTAAAAACGCTTCCTGAATGTATTAGAGAAATATATAATTCAAAGGTGAACAAATGTTAGTGAGGTGACAATGGGGAAAATATCACATCAGATTTCTTCTGGAATGACTGGTAGCACTACTAGCATAAGCAAAAGGAATAAAAATCATATTGTTCCAACCCTTGATTTTGCTTTCCCTTTTTATCTCAAGATTGCAAGAGATCATGGCAGAGAGGTAGCCAAGTCTGCTTCCACAGTAACAAAATCTCTGTATTCTGTGGGGAAGATACTACACAGGAGGACGTGTCTTGCAAGTACATACAAGAGAACTGGAAAAGGCCCTCTGAAAAAGGATAACGCCTCTTTGAGGGAGTAGCAAAGCTGGGGGAAGAACATCTGTTGGGAATTAGTCACAGTATTGCTGGTTTGTAGAGGAATGAAGCCAGACTTGGCTTGAGATCCTGCAGCTAGTCAAGAACAGATTGAAAGAGCTATATGCTACATATAATTCATTATCCTAGGTACGGTTAAAAAGAAAAAAACAAACAAAAAAACCTGCTCCCCAAACACACACACACACACACAAATAACTTCAGGTGCAAAGCAGAGCTTTAGTTTGAAATGGAATAGCTGACTGCGATCTACAAAACCTTCTGTGAAGAACACTGGTGGGTCGTTTCTGGGCTATAAATAGGACATATTTCAGATTTGCCTTTACAGTTGTTACAATCTAAGCATTTGTTTGCAGTGAAGACTGATCTGGGCAATCTTCAAATCTAACGGCTCACTCCTGTAAACTGAGCAGGCTGAACAGACAAGGAGGCAGGTCAGGAGTACTGGCTCGCTGCGCCATCGGCTCTTCTGGCTTCTGTTGAAAACTCTGATGAGTTTTTACAAAATACATAGATTCCACTCATTTCGTACTTTGTTATGAGGAAATAAACTCTTGGAGGTGACGTGTGAACAGTCTTAGTCTCTGCTTTTATTCCTATTGTCTTACTCAGGTGTTGCCTTTCTTCAAACTGGAGTATATACTGCAGGGAGCAGAGGCCGTTTGTATTTGAATGACAAACGATCCTGAGGCTTAGCTGGGCATGAGAGACCTCATGGGGTAGGTGGCATGTGTAAGCCTAACGTGCCTACTGAAGCTGCAATGTACTTGTGTATTTTGAACTGGCTTACATTAGCACAATACAAATAGCAAGTTCTATCCCCACATCTGCTAGCTCCAGATTGGGATACATAATAAATATTTTCTTTAGCCTAATAAATAAATAAATAAATAAATAAATAAGCCAAGAAAGTAGCAAAAATATATCCTAATAGGATGAAGACATTCTCCTGCTGGTAAGTTCCCATAACTGGCTGTATTGTACTTGGATGTCAAATGCAGTGAAAACCAGAAAAGTCTTAAACTTTGAGACTTAAAGAGCAGCTCATGAGTCACTCTTACAACTCCTTAGTTTTGCAGTGTGCTTCATGTGAATGAGTCCCATAGAGTAGAGCAGAGCAACTTAGGACTGACTAGTTTCATGTGAAATAGAGACTAGTCAGTGCCCTTGGGTTGCTGGGCACCTAAGAACAAAATGATTTATCCCATTCAGCAATGGTCTGTGAAACTCCTGAAGAGGTGAGGAATGCCGAATGATATTTGCTTTGGGCTGGGCATAGGAAGGAAGAGAAATGAGAAATGAATGGCTCCAGTTACCAGTCTACTACACAAGTCTACTACGAGCTACCACAAGAATAAAGGCTTCAGGGCAGCTTTTCTTAGCTCTCTTTTGTGTCCTGGCTCTACACCACCAGCGTTTGGTTCATCAAGTCCCTGCCATCCCCATGCAGTGTTTTGTAGGAAATCTAAGCATAGGATGGCTCCGAGTTGGATAGATTTAGACATCAGGGAAGGTTTTATTTTCCTTTTTTTTTTTTTTTCCTGTGTTTTTTTGTTGTGTTGTTTGGGTTAGTTTGTTGTTTGTTTGTTTGTTTGTTTTCTTAGTGCCTTCTTCGTGTAGGCTTGCCAAGCCTTGTACAACTTCGCAATGCCCTCCCATGGTCAATCTTGGTATACCCAGTAATGATCTGTTTTTCAAAATTCATCATTAACAGAAGGTTTTCTGTGGATTTTTTTTTTCTGTTGTTGTGGGATTTTCGGATTTTTTTAGTCCCTAAAACAAAAGGCAAAAGATAACTTGCTTCCAGCCGAACTAGCTTGCTTTCTTCCAGTATACACGTACCTGGAACAGGGAATGCAGGATGCTAGATATGAGCTAATTTAGTATGTAGAAATTGCCACCTTTTTTTAATTAACTATTGATTTGGGGAATTTGTGTACTGAGTTTAATCAAGTGTGGTGAAATAGATCATTTAGTTTGTTTGAATTTAAGGTATATAAATCTGGTGCAGGGCATCTACATATTAGAAGTGGAACTTCTTGCTAGGAGCAGTCAGTATTTTCCCTGAAGGTTGAAATTCAGACTTCAACTACTCTTCATTTTACTGGTATCTCAGTTACAAAGTTTTATGTGGCAACACAGATTTTGATCTTAAAAAAATCAGTTCAGCATTACCATCACTGTACATGACTGGGTAAGATCTGGAAATGATGCAGGCGCTACTTTTCATTGAGAAATGAAAGATGCTAGCACCAGCGTTAGCTGAAGCCTGAAGGTTAGCTGTGGAGTTGAGGGAAAGCACAGCTGCCTTCAAAGGTGAGTGTTTCTTTGCCTACAGATTATGAACCAGAGTGAGGAAAATATTCTGCTGAAGAAGTAATTTCCTACAGAAAGATGGGGAGAAAAGTCTTCTCCGACTTTCAGTTGAAAATCTCACCAATTATTTCAAACTAATTGTTCTAAAATATTTAAAAGACTCCAATAATAGACTTCATAGTCTATTTAAAAATGATGCTACAAAAAACCTTTTATGGTCTCACGCTTTTCTCTACAGCCTCACTGCGAGTACTTTGTCTATATAGTATTAATGGAATGCCTCTTTGCTCTGGTGATACCAATTATTCCATGGCCTAATAGGTTACACTATTAAAGTTTCTGATATTTTAAATTTTAATCCTCTTAGCTTAGTCCCTGAAGAGTCATCTCTCTCCTTGGTGTGTTCATCCTCCACGTATTTCAGGAAGGTTATTATTCCCCTCTGTGATTATTTAGTCAAGGTATTACACATTAAGTCTTTAATTGTTTTGTTTTTGTTTTTTTTTTTCTTAAGAAATCCCTTTAGCCCCATTTGTGGCTTAAGTATTTGTGCTTATTGACCAAAGTCCATCTTCAGTACAAATGGATGCTGTTACTGCTAGGTAAACAAGCTTTAAATCAACAGGCTAGCTTTCAAGTGCTTATGCTAAGCTTTTTCTTAGCCCTAATGTTGGCTAGGTTCAACAACTACCTGATGGTCTTTCACAACTTTTTGCTTGTTTTTCCACGGTAAAAATCTCAGCTTCTGGCATTGTGCTCTGTGACGGGTATCACTGAGTACTTTTTTGTTATTCTTATACCATGAAAATATAAGCCCCTGAAAAGGACTGCAAGAGATGGTTTAATCTCACTAGCTAAAAGAAAAGTATGTCTTTTCATAGTAGAAGGATCTGGACTTTTGGATAGTCATTTTCCAGTAAGTACTTTTTTCCACTAAAAAAATGACTATCAAATGTAGTTGAGAGTCTGGCCCTCAGCTGCTCCTCAAAGTAATAATCAAGTTCATGATATATAACTGAGGTTAATTGTTAAGAAGTAATTTTTCTGCTACAGATGTTGAAGCACAAAATGTGTTTTTGCACTGGCTGGTACAGCTATCAGGACTAACTAGCCCGCCTTGGGCTGTGGCACTGGGAAAGTGCCTTTAGACTAACAGCATCTGATGTCTCTGGTATCAAACTGTGACTTTGAAAATCTCTACAAGCTTAATCCTGCAGAACAGGTGCAAGGGAGAAATTCTGCCTTATGCAAGGGAGAAGCAGGCAAGTTTTTAAGTGGTGTGCAGAGGGGTTAGGAATGTCACAGTTGCTCAGGGTCTCTCGGTAGCTCATGCTTTAAATAAAGAGCCATAACTTAACCTACTGTTGAAGGAACACCCAGTTGTATTACAAAACTTTGGGCTTTAGAAATATCTTTTCATGACAGGGTGATGTGATACATTGCTTCAAGTAGCTCTTCGTCATGTGAGAGATGGGATTAGGTGACCCCAAAGGCTCCTTTTCAACAATTGTTTTGTGGATTTTATCAAAATGCCTTAAACTGATGCCATTCAAGACTGTAATAGATTTGCATATTTATAATAAACTAATGTTTAAAGATAGGGAAAAGTAGCAGACCTATCAAAACATTTGATAGGAAGATAAATTTAGTATTTAGTTAATATAACCTTACACAGCACTTTGTTGCCTATGTAGAAAACTTAGATTCTGTTCTTTGCTTTGGTATTTGTCTGGATTAACAGGTCAGCCCATTAACTTATGTCTCAGTTTCTCTGTGTACAAATGTCTAGAATAACTGCACATGGGTTTCAAGAGTCCATGTGTTTCTATTGATACTCAGAAGAAATTGAAAAAATTAGAAGCAAAGAAACTATGTAAGAATGTAAGAAGATCATAGATAAAATTCAAGCAGAAATTCACATAACTTAGCCAGAGGTGAATGCACTGTCGTATAATTTGGCAAACTATTCGTACACAGCTGTGATATTAAGGGATGGATTTCTGTGAATCGAATCACCAGCTTACAATGTTGAGATCTTTTCACCTGGTCTTGGCAGATCTGCTGGGCCATATCCTCAACAGCCCCGAAGAGAGGAGACTGAAGTTATAGTGGTTGTATGCATCTATTGTCTCTCAGAACGGATGATCTTTGAGGAAAATCATGCATTCTGTGAGATCTATCTTCTTAAGCACATAAACATTGTAGTTGTATTCAATGCTTTAATTAAAAAAAGCCCTATTTAACTGTAAAAACTGGGATGTAGCTCATTCATTTTTCATTAAAAGATTTTGAGTACCAGCTTTCAACTTCATACCCAAACTTAATGGTTTGCCTGGGTGGCACAGAAATGATCGATCAAAACATAATGGCTAATGCTGTGCATGTGTTATTCCAGCTGCTGTAGGAGCCAGCATTATTATTAAATTTAATGGTTCCTTTCCAGGACTTCAAATTCTATGGTATTTAATTACTTCCTTCTGTGGTTTGCACCGCAACGGTACAGCTGTTTAAACACTGTTGATAAATAAAGGGGAGACCTTTAAAACCGGGAGATGCAGAGGCCCTATCTCAGTTTTAAACAGATCGCTCAGGTCTGATTAAAGCACAATAAATAAAATTGCCCTTGTAGTGTGGTGGCAGATGCCAGCAAAGCATCCCTTCGTGTGCGAGGGCTGGAACGGGGCGTTGTGCTCAGAGCACAGCCGCGACCCGCGTCTGGGGAGAGGTTTTGGAGGGTTGGGGACACTTATTGCTACTCTGGTGGCTCTGCTCATCCACCTCATGCTCTTGCTCTAATTGAGGCCTAACTGGAAATTAAATATATTTGCTGTAGCAGATTTTACTGTAGCTGCTCCTTCTGCAGAGGCAGAGCAGGTTTCCTTCCCTTTCATTTTCTAAGGAGAACAAATAAGGCACTCATGCCCGTGGTCCTGTGTTGTAGAGGATGTTAGCCTGATTTATTCCCACAAAAGTGAGTATAAGAGATTATAATTCTGTTGCTTAGAAAAATACATTCTGGAAGTTTAGGGTATTAACTAAATAGAGGCTAACGATTACAAAGCATCAATACTCAGGAAAGAAGCGTAAGATGTGAAATGTCTTTTCATTCCAGGTTTGGTTTCTTTCCCTGACCTCCCCATCTTCTACTTCAGTGTGTCTTTAAAATTATTTATTTCACCATAGCTACGTTCTCAGCATAAGATCAATGAAATAAGTGATACTAAGAATGAACAATGGGCACTTAAGGGGTTTAGGAGTCTTTTACCTGAAATACTCGACTCATTTTGAGGCTGATATGAGCAGGTATGTATTAATCTTTTCTGTTGCCCTTGGGCAGGTTTAAAACTACTAACCCACAGCCTGCTTTACATAATAGCAGATAGATGTTAGTTGTGGTTCCAAAACCTGTATTTTTTCCCTTGGATTAGAGACTGCCTGTAGTACTTTCTTGAAATTTCTGCTTTTTTCTTACGTAAATTTCTTGTATAACACTTAGGCACCTGAGATAATGCGTGTATAAACAAAACTAGATCGCAGCCTTGCCTTTGCCATTTCAGAATAGGAAAAGGAGGAGGCAAGACACTGAATGCATTTCTATAATTGTCTCATAAAAAGCTCTGATGGATCAGGACAAACCTTTCAATCC
Organism: Athene noctua; assembly: GCF_965140245.1. Lineage (NCBI taxonomy): Eukaryota > Metazoa > Chordata > Aves > Strigiformes > Strigidae > Athene > Athene noctua. The sequence goes on along the minus strand of NC_134051.1, from coordinate 18,581,728 downwards.
CATGTAAAGCTGAACCCTCATCTGTCAGGAGACACTCACAAAAAGCAGACAGTTTTTTTCTGCTTCGTGACTGAAGGAAATGGCATCTCCCTTTCAGGGCTGATGCTTGGAGGAAAGTGAACTTGCTGAAAACTGGCTGGGATCATACGCTTTACTTATTATCACAGATACTCCGGTGTAGTAACTTACTTGCTTTTAAGGCAGTAAAGTTCACCTCCTGCTTTGGATCTTGGTCTTTTTTGTGACTCGGGTAGTAAGACACACAGCGTTATACTTTATTTTCTTCCTTTGGCTATGATGAGAAGATTGTTATCTTCTTTTATGGAGGAATGCTGTAGCTCAGTTATTGCTACTTCTGTTGCTTCCAGGTTGACCTAAACTGATGACCTTTCTTTCAGACTCTACCAACTTTTCACTTGCTTAAACTGGTTATCTTGATGTAGTTTAGCACATGCGCTTTTGACCTGACTTCTTTACTCCTGCAGTATCTACAAAGAATATTGCTTTTGACCGATAGAGTCCATTTATTGTATATGTGGATTATGGTGGTATCTATTTGCCCTAGTTATGATCAAGGTTCCGCTGCACTAAGCTTTTTAAAGCAAGAAGCATGACACCACTCCTTCAGAAAGATACAAGGCAGACAAAGAAAAGGGATGTGGTATCCAAGCAAAGCAAGAGCTACGAAGAGTGAGAGGAAAACAAAGCTTTTTAAAGGAGGGTTTGAATGAAGCTATACTGAAGGGAGAGAGGTAAGGAGGAAGCACTGAAGGCAGCAGAAGTTGTAAGATGAAGATGCTACGTGGAACTGGAAGAATATTTAGATGACACTCACCATGCCTGAATGGTGGCTGAATGTTACAGCAGTTCCTTTATCTCTTCCAGCCATCTAATTTGCGCCTTTGTGTCTTCTCCTGCTCCTTAAGTAGCGTTTCCAGTATTGTGATGATAATGTTCGCTTTTGAACTGACACTGATAACGTTTCTCTTGACTTCACTGATCAAGATCTTATTGTAAACTGGAATAGCACTGGAAAGAGGAACAAAAACCCCCGAAGAGTTTAATGAGAGCCAATTGCTGCATTTTTCAAGCTGCTTGTTTTGATTTGTCAGTTACTTCCTTGCAGTCCTGTGCTTTATCATTGTTCACAGATGTGCCAGTGAATTTGGGAGATACGTAAGACTTGCAGAGTGAATTTTTGTTCAAAGACCGAGGAGAAGAGAGCAAAGGGCATTTTTATAAATTTGAGCTGTTTCAGACACATGCCTTGGTAATACAAATAAGTTTATTTCAATGCATGACAGCTGTTGCTGCCAAAACTCTGAAGTCTGTTACTAGCATGAAATCTAATGATGAATGAAATTAAAGCTTTGGAACTGCCAGTACGTTATTAGGCCTCAGACACAGATGGTGGGATAGAAAACACTACAAACCAGAGATTTTTCAGGAAAAAAAGAAGAAAAAGAGTTTGTGGAAAACAGTTTTCATGGTGGTACTGTGTCGGAAATCCTGACCTTTAAACCTGGAGAAGGCAGGAGATTTCTGCATCCTTACGGAGGTAATAGGCGCTTTAAATAATTTTTCTGTTTGCTTTATTTCTGGCAAGAAGGAATTGGACTGATGCAGATTTTTAACATTTAGGAAGTAGAGTTTCATGAAGCTGGCCTCTGCTTCTGCATGTTCCTGCTTACACTGCTTATTCAAACCTTTACAAGGATGCTCAAGTGGAAGGAAAGAGCAAATAAAACTACTTTTCAGTAGTTTCTTTCCTCTTTCCTGGTTTGTACTTGCCTGGTTGGGGTGGGGGACGGTTAATTTGAAGCCAGTTTGAAACAAGTGAGGCAAGGTGTTGGAGTAGAGAAAGCACGTGTTACTTGACTGGGAATGACACCTGTATTAAAACACAGTAAGGGTGGAGAAAAGGGTGAATAAAGCAGAACCTATCTGTGCTCTTGCCTGAAGCTTCGTCGTGTGGTGAGACAAGCAGACATGTAATATTAACCACACCATGTACTAGGAGCTTGAATGGAAGGCATTTATTTTATGATCAAGGATCCCAAAGGAAGAACCTAATCACTTCCTGTACTGATTATATTATAAAAAAACCACCCCCAAGTCTATAAAACAGATGTAAAGACCTCCTTGCCCTTATTTCTCCCATCCTTATCTAGCAGTCTGTTTTGCCTCCAGCATGGAATCATCGGTCCTGAGAACACTAATAGACCTTAATTGCACAGGGCAGCCTCAGCTGGCCTCCTCCCACCTGCTGGGTGGCGTACAGGGGACTCTGAGGCACTCTCAGTTTGTCAGGATGATAGAGAGGTTCCAGAAGTTTTTCAGTCACAAAGCTTGCTAGTTCCCTATAATGTTTGAAAGCAACAAGCTTTCTGACTGACATCTCCTATTTCTCAGTATTCTTTGGCGGAGGTACCTTTTGCCTGGTTTCTGTACTCCAAAAGATATTCTGGATGATCTATCCAGGGTTGTGTATCTTTGTGAGGCTGCTGTTATCAAGGACTTGCATTGCAAAGTGTGTTCAGTTTGACAGCTGGCATTGAGGTCAGTGTGAAACCTGCTACAGAGATGTTGTGCCAAGCTGCTTCGTAGCATGGCAGTCAGTGCCTGAACTGTCTCTCTGCTACATTTAGAAAAACAGGTCTGGTTTCCCTGAATTGGCTTTAGGTGTTTTTCCTGGTAACTTGGTTTTCCTAAAAGCAACAACTTGCTGAAAAAAAGCATGAACCAGCTTCAAGCTTTTCATTGGAATTCAAAATGGAAGCTGTATGGGTCTTAAAGTTTGTGAACCAACCTGAGATCTGCTGAAAAGGCTTTCTCTAACAGAAACTCCTACACCAAATAGTCAATTTTAAAATGTTAAACTAAAAATTAACCCTTTTAAGAGGGCTTAATGTCTTATAAAATATAAATATAATTCCAAGTCTCTGAGCATATTGAGGCCTGTTAATTACTTCAACTTTTGATTGCTTTCTTAGATAATGAGATAACATACTGTACATCTTTTAAAGTAAGCATGCATTATGAATTTTAATGCTATGAACTAGTCTCGTGCAACAGTGAATATAGTGCTTTACACTAATCATCTTGAGCTGTTGCTATGTCACCAACATACAAAGTTCTTCATCTGGTTGTATTTAACTTAGTCTGGACAATGGGCAGCAGGTGGCCACCTGAGCACCCTTCAGGATGCCTAGCATGTGGCCTGTGATCCCTTCAAGGACTAAACCAGGGGGAAAATATTTAGAATACCTTTGGCTGATCCGCACAAAACCAATGAAACCCTCCCTCAGCAAACATGTTGTTACAGCTGCAATAGGAAGGTTACTTCGAAACTTGTATTAAACTGCACCCATTCTGATATACCCAAATCCAAGCTCCTTTCCAATTAGGACATCTTTATCAAACCACAAATGGCGTATTTTTTGCCTTTGTCCAGTCCTAATTGCACAACAAAAGTACAGGACTAGCCAACACAAATGGCTAGTGAACAAGAATGCTGAGATGCTTCTCAGGTTCTTACCGTATAATTGTTCTATTTCTTTTTTTCAAATAAGTAGTCCAAATACTTCAAAATACTTCTTTCCTGGGGGAGATACTATAGTTTAAGGGCACGTAAACTGAAAATTAACTTTGTGCTTAGGTATGTTTAATGTTACCATGTGAGCAATACTCCATCACAGCCAGGTCCTTTCAGTAAGCTGACATCAAAGCACTTAGGCTGTTGCAAATGACTAAGAAAAGCTTTCCTCCAGAGGACTTAAAACAGCATGAGAGAAAACATAAGCTGTTTATTATCTACTTAGGAGTTTTCTATTTGTGTATGGGTCCAAACTAGTTGGGGGCAATGTTTTCAGTCTTTATGTCTGTAGCCCGGTCCTGTGGATTGGGTAGGCGTTTGCTGAGGGGGAGATAATGATGCTGTTTGTGCATGCTGCACCAACACAGTGCTGTGTAATCCTGCCTGTCAGTCTGTCGCTTAGGAGACTGTAAATCCAGGCAGTGGGTTTAAGGGGTATCGTTGTGTCAAAATGGATTCAGACCTTCTGATCTGTGTAAGTCTGGGATGCCATCTGAACATGGTTTTGTGTCCTGTCAGCTATAGTATTTTGTTCACTACTGTGTAATATTTTCTCACTTCACTTTTATAATCCTGAGCTTGTGAAACAATAAGTGTATATATATATATATTTTAAAAAAACCCTATACAACATTTTTTTCAGACGGAAAGATCTTTTTCAGAGATTTCTCCCCCCAGTGCTTTCAGTCCTTTTGTAGCCGTTTGTTACTCTCTGGCCATTTAAGATTCTCTTTTAAAAGAAGATAGGAAAGACCTGGGATTTTGATGCTTTCTATACGATTTTAAATGTGATAGGCTGTGTTTATAAAGCCTATAGCAATAGCCTGTCTTTATAAACTTACTCTGTTTTGTAAGGGTTACTGGATGTTCAAATTCCTCAAAACAGTTTAGGTGTCATCATCTGTTACATGGAAGAGTGAAATTTGATCTGGAAAACTGAGGCAGAGCAGTAGGTGATATGTATAGCTCCTGCCAGCGACTGCCCACTTGAACGGATGTTTGATTCATAAGTGTGAATTGGTTTGGGTGTGCTGAGACTAAGATGGAGATGGATCCTACAACACATCTCTCATGCTTCATGTAGGCCGCAGAGAAAACAGCAATTGCTTTGATTAAAAATTAATCCCATTGCTCAATTAACTACCGTATTCTGTCCTATAGGCTTATTAGTGACATTAAAACAAACCAGCTCATCCAGTTAAATGCTTGCTTGTTCTGATTCAGCATTATTAAGGCCCAAGATTATCAATATGGGACACTCAGGACCTGGAGGTTAAACGTTGTTTCATCAGAAGTTCATAGTGCTAGCTGGTGGTAGGCAAGATTTGTTGTTAAGAAGGATTTCAAAGTGTTACAGAAATTTACACGGGAATAATCTACTTTCTTGTGAGGGTTTCATGTCTGCTGTCTACATTTGGAGTTTACGGCACGGTAAGGATAATGGAGAAAGAACTCCCACCCATACAGTGGTTTTGTAGCAAGAAAAGTACTGGGTCAACAAAGGGAAGAGTGGCCTATATAAATGTATTTAATAAGACGTAAATCTTTTTGGTGTGACTTAAACTTGTTGAATTATAGATTTGAAAGTGTCTTTGTTTCTAATCCCCTTTGATTTAAGAAAGGAAATTTTGAAAGTGGATTAAAATGCACATGTATGTATCAGCCCTAGTGGTTCCAGTACCTTTTGAAGAACTTTGCAAAGGTTTGGGATCATACCTCTAGAAACCCAAATGTCTCAACAGTTCAAAGATATCACTTTGGTTTGTATCATGACAGGTGGCTTGCAATTATATTTTGAAATAATAGGCAATACAGAAGCCACCATGTAAAAAGGTGATTTCTCTCTCTACTCCTAGTACAGAGCAGAGTAAGTCTGTAGAGAAACCTGAAGTTATAGACAATGGAGTCAGGGCCTCCAGTGTTTGTCAGCGAACATATAAATATTTCATTATTGTTTTAAGCTTTTAGAAGTAATTACAATGATGAGATGCAGAGCTGAATTGGGAAGCAATAGCAAAATAAACGTAATTTTCCATACTTATTGTTCATCTTCAGACTTATTTTTTAATAACTTGTCCTCCTGTAGCAATAAGGTGTGGCAAATTACCTGATTAAGGTAAACGTACAATTCTGTTTTTCTCCCATTACAGTAATTTTACAAGTGGATAAGTTGTCTGTTGTTCTTTTTTTTTTTTTTTTTTTTTTAATCAGAGCATATATGAACAAAGATCTGAGCTTTTACTGCGGATTATATTGCTTTTCATTGGCAGGACTGACATTTTATGTTCTCTTGTGACATGTATAGACTTATAGAGCCTGTGTTTTCACTTTGAAGAAGGCACATTAGAGGGCTTTAAATCAGGTTAGTTTTACGTTGGCTTGCAAACTAAAGTGAGGTAAGGGAACGCAACAAGTATTCCATTAAATTAAACATCATAGTGCTCTGATATCAATGTCATTCTGAGGTAATTCCCATCATTTTATTCATTAAGACACTAAAGTCTATGAATATACCAAACTTCAGTGTTACGGTGATTGTGAACTGGTTGAGCTGAATTGCAAAATCCCTTGGGAATGGTCTAGCTCTGCTTACACCGAACTTGCCTGCGTTCAGTGGGAGCACAGTTCGTTAACAATATAGTCTCTCGGCTGATCTGTCCTTGAAACTTGACACTGTGAATGTTGTTTTCCTAGAAGAGTCTAACAAAGGGATTGTTGCCAAGTTTAAATTCTGAGGGATTCAGTAGGATGCAAATAGTGCATAGGCACCATCCTGGCATTCTACAGGAGATGAAGTTCACCCCCTGGACTGAAACAACTGTCCTCAATATTTGTAAAGCGGATACAATAACATAAACCTTCTTTACATCTGAGTGTTACAAGATTCAGTCAAAAGAGGTTTTTTTCCCTTTCCACCTCTGCCCAAACCCTTATTTACTCCCGGGTTCCTTTCATGCAAACCCCATGGCTCTCAGGTGGCACTTGGTGGTGGCCAGGCTTCCCAGGAGGAGACAGCATGGCTCTCATCATGCCTCCGGTTGCCTCGTGGCTCAGTGTATTTTGCTGTTGCACGAAGGTGGAAATGGAGAAATGCAAGTTTCTTTGCTGGGATCGTAGGCCACACAAATGTGTGCAGGTATTCAGGGCATACGTAAACAGAGTGGTAGCTGCTATCCCCCATGTACCTCCCAGCTACTGCTCTCTGGTTCCCGGGAAGTGTTGATGTTATGTTTTCTTTGCTGTTAGGGAGGACACCTCTGTGAGAAGGTAAACAAGGGGGAGACAAAAGTCAGAGGGAATTCTAAGGTGTGTTTTCCGGCGATTTGTATCCCAGGATGTGTTTGTATCTCTCACTCAGTTTGAACACTGGTGTCTCAATACAGTGCCCTAGGGGGCTCAGCACGCCTGTTGTACTGTACCTTACAGTCCGACAGGAGATGCTGACTAGAGTTGGACTGACCGCTGACAATGGTATGGTGTATGATACCCGTGCAAATTTGGCTGTTCTGTTTTGTTGTCACTGTTGCATGTTTTTAGCAATGATTCCGAGCTAAATGTCTTGAAAGCAGGTTGTGGGAGAATTCCCAAGGGCTCAAAGCACTTTGGTACCCAGTTTGGCATGCCTTCCTGGTTATTGGACTCTTAGATTTTACTGAGTTGGGCTAATTACTCTATTTGGCTCATGATCAGTTTTGTGAAGGGTTCTGTGTGAGGAACCAGCACGGGACTTGAAATCTAAAAATGCTCATTAGGAATAAAGTGAATTCTGTCAAAAGAAGAGAAGGGAGTGAATGTGGCCAAGACTCTAGTTGTTAAGCTAACTATCTAGTCAAGTCAGAAGGTGAAACAATAAATCAGGCTGACATTAAGCAAGGAATGTAATGATACAGAATAATGAAGACAGCTAGGTATGTCTGTAGCACTAACTCTTCTCCCAGGTCAGTCACTTTATCCTCTTCTGAAATGTACAATGATCTGAAAGATTTGGGCTCTGTTCCCTGAAGTAAGCTTCGTGTGTGCAGCCTGGTGCTCCAGCTTATAGTCTAGGTACTGGAGAACTGCCTGATATCAGGGATCCTTTTAGTGCCACGTGCTGTAGAAACATAAAATGTATAATAACAACAACTTCCTATTCTTGCCATAGAACATTTGCAAGCTAAGAAACAGGAAGCAAAGGCCTGACCAACCTTCTCCCCCTGAATACCAACAGAAATTTGTTTGTTGTCTTGCCATTTCTCCTTTTCTTTGCATGAAAATGTTGACATTTGAAAATGTTTGTTTTAAATGAGAAACAAAAATACTGTCTCTGTCTCTGTAAACCTTTATTTCTTCAGAAACAGAAGCTATGCTTCAAAAGCAAGGAACTGGATGTTTTATTTTTTAATTTGAAAGAATCAGACACTGCCTATGATCAAGGCACCCTGGGGACACAAGTGTGCAAGGAGCCAGGCAGCTGCCTGGCAAGCACACTGGCAGAAATGTGGCTGGACTGGTCATTGAGGCAGCCTCTGTGGCTGCCTGGTTCCACTTCAAACACAACATACTGGCAGAACTGGCAAGTTCTTGCGAAACACTTGTGTTCTATGAAATCAAAGCTTTTGGATAGAGAACTGTTCCAACTGAAGTTGATGCATTTTACTGTACAAGTAAGCTATCTGCCTGAACAGTATGATAGTTAAAACAACATTTGAGTTTCAGGATTATTTCTGTTTTATAGTATTTTTAGGTAAGGTTAGGGAGTGTATAGAAAGAATAAGCAGAAGTAGAAAACAGGATTAAAGAACATGGTGGGAGAAGTGTGATTGGTAAGAGCAGGTATGAGCGGTGAATGAACACTGGAAAGAAGAAAGCTTCAGGCTTTTGCGGTCTGACACCGCTTGCTGTTTAGAGCTGCACCTTCCAGTATGGGGCAGATGATCTGACCAGTTGCAGAACTCTTTCAAGAGCTCCAAGCCAGAGGGAAAGCTGGGAAGTGTTGGATCACATTGTTAATAAACAGGGAAAGAGGGTGAAGGATTTTTCGAAGTCAGCAGTTCTGCCTAAGGGATGTGGCTTCTGTACAAGAATCCCTGTTGTTGCTTGCTACTTCTGCTGCTGTTGAGGATACTGGGTAGTGTTTTGAAGTTTTCTTTTTCTCCTGAGCTGTATGTGTGTAGGAGCTCATGGATCTGAGAAGTGGGGCATGAGGTGTATTCATTTGTGCTCTTGCACTCATCTAGAGCAAAACTCTTCCTGCTGTAGCTGCCCGGCTGTGCTCTTGCTGACAATCTCTTGTTTAATGAAGAGGATCAAAATTATCAGCCAAGCAGGTTACTTCTGGAGATGGTTAATCACGAGTGGACATGATTCAAAAGAGAAGGCCAAGCTGTGGAACTAGACCGCTGCAGATTACAAGGCATGTGTTTATCTAGTACCATGTAGAAAGCCTGGTGTTTTATTTTTCCTCTTCTGAGCCCACTTGGCTTGTGTTCATCCAGCTTTGAAAGTATTTACAGCTGCAAGTTAGACTGAGGCAAATGCCCACACGTTCATGACAAGAAGTTTTATTAGTAGATGTTTAATTCTCTAGTTCTGGGTGTGCAGACTTGCGTATCTTGGGGCTGAACTGTTCCCTTCTGCAGATCTGGTTGGGGTGTCTCGAATGACTGATGCCCGTTAGGATTCCACCCCTCTGTGTTCATTCTTGACTAATTAAGTTAATGTTACTTGCTCAAACTAAAGCTTAGTCTGTAATGTCAGTGAAGTCAGTGTTGGGACACAGGTTAATTCCCTCTAACTCTATCAGATTCCTGGAAGACATACCTTGTGAACACTGGAAATACTGGACAGTTGGTTAGATGCATTCATCCCCAACTGAGTGTTTGGTCACCACTTCTGAAGCTTAGTCCTTAAGCCCCTGCCTGGAACATATCTAGATATTTGCACAGGGCTTCTTAGGGATTTACTTCACTCTGCAAGATATAAAGAACCTCACTTAAATCTACAAGCACTTAAACAGGAGAAAACAGAACTCGTATTACCTTTTTTTTTTTTTTAAAAAAAACAACTCTACTTCACATTGATTTCTGTATTGGAAGAGTGGGGTGAAGCAGCATATTGTACTCTCTATGTGAAAACACTAGGTTACTGTTAGTTGTTTTTTTTTTTTTTTTTTTTTTAAAGACCAGATATGACATCAATCCTTTGATTGTATGTGTTGGTGTTTTTCATAAACTGGCTGAGAGAGCAAAAAAGAGATATCCAAACTGTCATGTTGGGTTGTCCTAATGTCATTTTAATCTCATTCCTACAACCGTAGGACGGAACACATTGTTCAAAAATTATATGACAATGTGGCGTATGGATTTAGAAGATACAAAAGTAATTTACAAACTAAGGACACCCTTTAGAATAAAAAAAGCCACAACGAAATAGATTTGAAAGACGCTGTCTGGAATTAAAACAATCTTTGCATTTGGATGGGTAATCCTTCTTGTCATCGATAACAATATATAACCAAAACCCACTGTGTCCCTCGGGGACAGAGGTAAATTTGGATTTAAAGAAGGTGCAGCAAATATTTTGTACTTTTAGGAAAGGCAATTACTCTGGATCAGGTAGAACAGAAGTACAAGAGTTTTGGCAATGTAAGCAGCAGAACTGTGCATACAATCAATATAGGAAAGGTTATTACTTTTTATTAGGTGTAAAGAAGAGACAAAGAAGCTCTGGAAACTCCTCGGGCACAGTGCTACCCAGTGATCAGGAGAGGGCGGCAGAGAAACAGAAGTGCTATGTGCCATTCCCGCAAAGGCTTCGAAACACCACTTAAAAATTTAAGAGGAGCGAGAGCACATCGGAGCTCTCGGAAGCCAAATCCCCTTCAAAAAGGCAGCTTCATCAGTCTTTAAAAGAAGTCCATAACACTGTAAAAATGTCAAATTCCTGTGGCAGCCCAGAAGACGTGGTGAAGCAGCGAGGCAGAGATGGCAAGACGAGAAGGGAGGACGGGGATGATTCCCAACCTGAGGGGAAGAGGTTGAAGCTGGGCAGTGAAGGAGGAAACATTGGGAAGAACAGAGGAGCAGCAGCAACAGAAGAAATAATGCCTTGTTTAGGCAGAGAAGAGCCCGTGCCCGAAGGAGGTGGTGAAGGCAAAAGTGTAAGTGAGGATCTGAGCTGGGCAGGGGGAAGGGCCGGGAGGTTACCTTTGAAATTATTTGTTAACCTGAAGTTGGTAATCGGGCATCAAGTAGTGTAGGACGAATGAGATCAAATGTCCCGACTCACTGAGATGAGAAGAATGTTACTCTTTAGTTTCTTATCTTGGCTACATGCTTTTTAGTGCAGGAGTGTGTATTTTAAACTGGCTCTCACCATTAGCTGCTTGGAAACTGTCTATGTCGGAGAAGTGATTTTTTTTTTTTTTTTTTGGGGGGTGGTGGTGGTGGGTAGGTATGTGGAGAAGGAATATGAAGGAATATTAACTGCTAAAACTTGTTTTTGGTTCCCTTTATCTATTTAGAAATTGGGTAACAGTCGGTACATTGAATTGGACATTTGGGGTGGTTTATCAGTCTGTCCATTCAGACTTTCAGCTGCATTTGTGTTGTGGAATAATGTTTTACAGCTGGGGATAGGGGCAGAGCCTCCAGGGGAAGAGGAGAGTTGGTGGTTAGAGATCTCATCTGGTGAGAGAGCAAATGTCATCTGTTGAGATTTTGCAAAAAAGAACTGCTGAACAGTTGTCTATATGAATATCACCATTGTGTGGGGTTAACTTTGTCAGTGTTTTCTCTCTGGTTATTTAGCTCAGCTGCTGTGCCTGTCACCAGGTTTCTGAGGCATAGCAGAAAACTGGGTGGGAGACAGGGCGAACATAAGGATTCCCAGCCAGCTGAAGCTTTTCCTCTCATATTGCAATTCGGGCCAGGTACTTTTCCTGGATACCTACTACCTGCTTCCCTCAGTCAGAAGTGGAGGGGAGGCAACCATGTCTTGGGTGTAGATGTGTCCTGTTCAAGTCATCACAGAGTGAGAGCATAGCTTCTAGAATTCACTTAACAGCTGCTGGAAATGTTAGTGTACATATTTTATCTACAAGTTTTCTGAAATGTATTTTTTTTCTCTCCTGGGATTGATTTCCTGAATTAAGATATGTCTCTTCAAATGAGGAGTCAAGTAGGTGTTCCAAGTTTCTGTAGGATTTATGTTTTCAAATAATATGAAAGGTGGTTTACTTGATTAATTCTGGCAGAAGGTCGTCTCTAAATGCAACAGTTTTCCTGACTCACAAAAGTATTTAAAATCTGTCTAGGGTGTTCACTTATACAAGCAAAAGTCACTTTTATCAGTCCATGTAAGTGCATATACTCACACTTCAGTGTAAGTCTACATTTTGGGTTTCCAGTGCATATGAAGGCATGCTCTTTTTAACTCTGAAAGTAGCACTCTGGTTCTGATACCAGTTCTGGTAGAGATTTTTTTTTTATTTTATTTTTTTTTATTTTTCCCCCCACTCAAAGATATACAATATATGGGCAGGTTAATTGGTCAGATCATAACTCTTGGTTTTCCTGAAAGTAAAGGCTTTAAACCCATTCCACTTCATGATAAATATCCAGACCTGAATACCACTATGGGTTGGGGTTTTGGATCGTACATCTTACTATAATATTTAATGAGAAAGTTACTGAAAAATAAGCCTTAATTGAGTAAGTTTACTTTGTCTTTTGAGGGATCAGTTTTAGAATGTAGAATATACTAGAAAGATGTGTACCTAAATCACTGGGCTCTACCTCATTTGTGAGGCTTGGTTTACTCCCTTATTAATTTTCTACTACTACAGGAGATTTCTGTGGTGATGGATACCTGCCTTTTTTTTTTTTTTGGTCCTTTTGAGGACCTGTGTATATCTGCTCCAACCTTATATTCTGACTTTTAATCAGGGGGTTGCTAAAAATATTAACAATACTAATATAATAACGAGCAATTATTTCACCATTTGTCTCTCCCAAAAAACTATTCTTAAATAGTTTTTATTTAAGAATAAAAGTGTATAGGCAACAGTTCTTATAATAATTGTTAAATTAAACTGAGTTTCACTCAAAATTCATCAAAGCTCAGTGAAGCTATTCTTGCCACTCACTTCAGTGGACTCTTGCTTGGGATGTTGCACTACATTTTGTATAAAGTTCCAATCTTTTTTTTTTTTCCCTTTCCCATTTAAAACAGTGTGTCTGAGTTGGAGACATTATTAGAAATAAATGATGTGACACTTGAAATTCTGTTAACATAAAACCCTTTCTAAACCCAATAAAAACTAGTTCAACAATCACTCTAAGTGTCTGTCACCTTGTAGAGAGCAAACTGCTGGAAAAGATGGACTGTGTGCCCTTAGGAAACACTGGAATGACTTCATTTCTCTGCTTAGAAGAATCTTTATTTTAATAGGTATGGTGGTATGGGTAATCAATGCCTGCATTGGAAGAACATTTCCTAATAGTCCATTATGTCTTCTATTTTAAAGAAGGACATTAAAAAAAATTATAGGCTTTGACTCATTTTTGGACTAGTGATAAAAAATCAGCACAGTAAATGTGCTATTTCTTTATTTATTCCATTGCTATTTGCCTGATTCAACATCCATTCTTAGGTTTAGAAGAAAGAAATCTACCTAGGTCTTCTGCTCTAACTAATTACTCCACTTATGAAATCTTCTATTATGAGAGAATGCAAACACCATCTATATTTTATGCTTGTGAAATGATGCATAATACTTCTGGGCATTAACTTGGCATTGTGTATTTATAACAGTAGCTGCTGCTGTGCAGAAGTTGGTTGCAGAAGGACACTTCACTGGACAGAGCAGTTCTGTTTGCCGTGGGAATGAAGGGCTGCGTTTGCCAACAACTAGTTTGCAGCAGTATCTGGAATGATTCCTTCACTTAGTAGTAGTAGCTAGTTGATGTAGTAACCCGGGGTAAAACTGTAATTGTTAATTTAGACATCTATTAAAATAATTTGCTTCTTGCCTTCTCTTTTCATTACTTTCATTTGCAGTGAGGAAACTGCTCACAGCATGTGTGAATCACATAGTCTAAGGCCATGTCATTTTTTCCTCTAGAATGTTTCTTTTTGGCATAGCATCAGAATGAAGTATTTGGTTCAAACGCAATCCAATGCAATCTTTGTAGTAAGGTTCAACTTAAAAATTTCTCATTTGGCACAGATGGTGGGGAATTAACATTTGGAAGAGCTGGTGAGTCACCCCTTTCATCAAAAGTTTGGGTAAAAGTAACCAGGGTCTCTAGAATTCAATTTACTTCTTGTATGCCTGGAGGGTGGCCATGACTGTCAGCTACATGATGTCCTATGGTTGATTGTCACCCTACCCATGCTCCAGCATGTACTGGAAATTATTAATTTAGTTTTAAATAGTATTTCCTGAAATGGAAAGCATGTGAAGAAGTAAGGATGCGAGTAATGATTTTTTTTTCTAGACTGCTAGACATCCCCTGACTGTACGAGTTATGAGTTATATCCATGAGCTGTGATCACAATTTAAGAGGGAATAAGAGCGTGTACCCTTGTAATCCATGTGTCCTTGTGCTTAAAGGATACACTATTGTTTGGTCTCTTTAATCAACTGGTAGTCCATGTGGCCCGATCAAGGTTGTTTGGATTTTGGTACAAAGATATTTCTGTATTCATAATGCCTGCTGTGTTACAAACCAGTCTTTTCTCTTTTTTTCCCCTAAACATCTGTGCAAAATTTGTAGAACACGACCAAATTCCTGGGATTGATTCGACTTCTCTAGTGTTCATATAGCATCCAGCAGTCTTAACCGTGTTTTCATCTGTAATGTCACCTGTGCAGGAATGTGTAGGAGAGAGCTTGAACTTTGATCCCTTCAAACAACTTTCAGAAAGACTTAATGCCTTTGGGAATTAAAGCACTGTTTCAGATTTTTACAAAAATTGCCTTTGTGAAAATTTGGAAAAGAGAAAAGTGTAGAAGTACGGTGAAGAAAAATTGCAACTTTTTGTTAACATCAAAAGCAGTGTCTTTATTACAATTTTGGGACTGTCATGTTGCAGAAGAAAATCTGAGAAAAAGTATTGAAAATTTGTTCTTTACCGCTTTTGTAGGAGAAGAAAACTGCTTTTGCTGATCAGCTCTGACGAACTGACTACACTAAACTTGTAGCATGTGACAAATCCAGCCTTCTAAATCTCAGATGTTAATAGATATTTTAAACACAGTTTAGATGGGAAGATGTGGCGTGCTAGGTAATGTCCTCATCTCTGCACATGGAACAAACTGAACCCTGTCATTACTTCTTTGAAAAGTGCTTCGAGATCCACTCTGTGAAAATACTTAATCTTTGAAAGCAGGTATTTATCTGTTGGAAGTTTTGGGTCAATTGAAATATGGGAAAACTACCTTTCATCTTGGATTAAACTTTTAGCATGCTTTTCCCTCGCTCATCACTGCCTGCTTGAGACATTTGGAATGAAGATCCACAGGGACTGGAGTGACCTTTCCTGCTGTTCTCTGCAGTGACACTGTCACGTGGTACCTAGATCCTGGTGCCTGGTCTGGCCAGGCCATGGTTAAGGATAAGAGAAGTCTTCCCTTTTACATCGTTCCCTAACATCTGACTGCTGCTTCATGTTAAACTTGTACTGGGCCCATTTGATAGAAGCACTTTGCTTCAGCTCTTTGCTGGTTTACCAGATATTCCCAAACTGTAGAAGAACATGCCTTGGAAAGCTGATCATTTAAAAGGTTATTTCTCAGGAGGAGAGGAAGGATTTTCTAGGAATTAAGATATGAGCTTGGAACTGAAAAGGCCCGATGTTCAGTTCTAGGTAAAAGTCCCTCATGTGAGTGACAGGTCTGGATTCACAATATCAAATTAAAAGCTCTGTAAAGACCAGGTGAGAATATACGAACTGAACATCTGGGTTCACTACAGAAACTTTAGTATGTGCCTTTAGCAGCATGAGCTGCTGTCATTCAAGTGTTTGAGGTAAACAGCAAAGACATAAGGAGGCATTCGATGTGAGAATAGTGTGAATCTAGATAAATGCAGTGTGCATTTATTTTATGTTTAGCTCAGGTTATACAAAAAGTAGTTTTTGACCCAATAAGTCAAGTCGTTGTCGTGAAATACATTCATAGAATCAAGTCTAAGAAGTGGATCTGAAGTCTGACAGGCTTTTTTCTATGCATTGCCACACGACTTTACACCGTGTTAATGCTGTTTCTCATAGATTTTTTTGTTTTAGAAAGTTTGTTTGCTCCTTAGGGTCTGTTTAAGAAAACTTGTTTGTGTGTGCAGGTCTCTGTGTTGTTGATAGTATTTATGAATATTACTCCGAAGGGGAATCATGTTTAGCGAGGGACGACCTGGGATAGTGGGTCCATACAGGATGGAGAGTCCGAGTTTAGGTGCTGATTTTTGACACTTAGGGTCCTAAGCAGATTGAAGCAATCTGCTGTCAAGGCTGCAGTTTAAGTTTTTTTCCCTCCTCTTTACAATATTGTTTACATCTGTTGAGGTCCTTTTGTCCTCAAAAGTTATGGAAGGGAATGGACCACCTCTAAGAGGACACCATAGATTTGAAACAGTTTGAACATTTGGAACATGTTGTATAAAACAGTCTACCCCTGTCATTACTCTATTGCCTATTTTTGGGTTTGGTTACCTCATCTAGAGGGTAACAAGGATTTAGTCTATTGCCTTGTCAGGCACACTGCGATGTATGCTGGAATTAATGTTTTTGTTGTTTTGATTCAGAACACAATCAAATTCTGCGATCCAGGACAGAGGCATAATTATTTGTCTTTAGAAATGGAAAGAAAGGAGATAAATGATTCTTTAGAAGACTTGAGTGATGGTATTGATATAAGCTACTGGAGTAGATTATATTCACAGGAATATTTGCTAAATGCTAGTAAGGGAGCCTTTTGTGGAAAGGTGTGGATAAATGATCTTCAAAAATTAGTTTGGACTTGATTCCATGTCCAAGAACAAGCCGATGGAAAATGTTCTCCCTGAAACTGGTCCATCCTCCTGTTAAACCTCCTGCTGGTTACTGCCCATGTCGGGAAATAGTAGCACTGTGCCTTGAGCAGGAATAACTGCAGTAAGGAATTCATGAAGACAACTAAAGGCAGCAGGAACAGACCCTCACGGATGACCTCATTTTAACATTTTTTCCTGTAGTTATTAGGACAGATCACTAGATGGCAGGGGGTAAGTGTACAACACTAAAGACTTCATATGGACTGCCTGATTGCTTTGACATGGAGGAAGTTTCATTATATTCAGTGAATCACTTCCTATTTTTAACACACAATTGCAACAAGCCCTTTGTATTTACCCATTAGAAGTTTAATTTCACTGATAAGGAACATTCACCGAGTATTTCTGTCGCAATTTGAATAATCAATTACCTAATACTACATTTTTTGTAGAGTAACTGGAATATTACTTTTCATTGACATTACAACCAAAATGCATTAAAATCTTCTGAAGTACAAAAGAAGACATTTCTGGTCTACAGAGTTGAATTAGTGGAGATATGAAATTAAGATATTTATGCATTGCTCTTACTTTCTACTGTATTTCTTCTCTGTAAGTGAGTATAGGTTAGTGTGCATTGAATAATCCCCCAATCATCACGAAAAATGTTTATATTTCAAGTCTTTATGATTTAGAATTTAAGAAAATTCTTTACTTTCTGGGTGTTCTGGGTTTTTTTGAATGTTTGCAGTCATTGGCCTGGATTGAAACAATGGGGAATATGCCATAAAAGCTACGCAAAAACTGAAAATGGAAGCAGGCTGGTGCTTCAGCAGCTTTCCCTTTCCTGTGGAGTACTCAGTGTTCAGCCTAATTTCTGAGTGCATTATCACTGAAGAGTAGCCTGTTTTGTTGCATTAAATCAGACTGTAGTATGTGATGCACTGCCGCCCATGTAATTTCTCCCTAGAGAATCCACTTAATGTCCTCTAATGCTTTGTCCACTGTGCTGTTCTTCAACAGCCCAAGGAGTTATACATCGTCTTGTCTACACTAGAAAAGAACTTACCCTTTAAATTAAGAATACAGAAGTATTAACTTTGGATAGTTGTCTTCTGTCTTGACCTCTTTCCTTTTGGCATTTTAGTTATTATTAAAGGGGCCTTAACTTTTTCAACGGTTGTGAAACAAGCTGGTCACTAACAGGAATCTTCTAATAGCTTGGTGTAGGAAAATACAGCAGCTGAGTAACTTAACCTAATGTCATTGACTGTAAGTGGTAGATAATGAAGTAATTGTCAATTAGTTTTACTGAGATTTAATTAATAAAGGTCCATCTAAGATTCAGAAATCAATGAGAAGTGGCAGGAGAGGACATGTTGGTAGCCACAGTCCTTGGAAAGGATACTTTCATTCTAGTCCTAAGAGCAAAACTTGTTTAAAGTGAAAAAGATTTCCTAAGCACAATCATTCTTAAATCTACCTTTTTTTCTTTTTTTTTTTTTTTTTTTTTTTTAACCTGCTCTTTTCTTACTTCATGCTTACAATATAATGCATTTGAGCCGTATTACGCTAGCCATTATGTGGAGTTTTATCTGATGATAATGGTACAGAATGCTAATGTTTCCATTCTGCTGTATCAGGTACTTGCAAGGAAATACAGACTGTGGTGTGGATCACCGTGCTTCAGATGTTGCTGCGTATTACAGATTGTTTAGGATCCATAGGAAATGGCATACCTCTGGTCCTTCACTTCATAAAAAACCCCCAGCTGTTCTTTAACTAGCTGGTAACTGTACAGACCAGTCAAAAGGTGACGGGAAAGAGAAGCACATACTTCTTCAGGGCTGTGTAGCAGGTCGTTATCTGAAATGCTCGAGCTGCTCCGGTTCCAGGCCTCAGCTGGTAAGACCAGGGATAGCCAAGCTGTGACTCAGAGAGAATGTCTGAAACCTTTAGTTATTCTTCATTGCTATAAGAAAGTAAAGACTGCTAAAAGAGAGCAAAGTCGAGTATCTGTGGTGTGTTACTTGCTCAGTGTTACTGCCTGAAGGCTAGCAAGAGTTGTGCAGGGTTATAACAACGTTTAATAGTTGATCAGGGCCACCATAGAATCAACCATCATTATCATAAACTTAAAGGGCTCAATATTTTTCCAAGGTCATAATGACCTTGAATAGTTGAGCAAAGACAGCATAGGCTCAGTCATTAATGGCCCACACTTAAAGGGCTCTGTATTTCCTCAGCTCCTTTAATTATTTTGATGATATTGGTACCTTTGATAGTAAGGAGATGATGAAAAATATTACAGTTTTCACAAAGTTTCTGTTATTGTTAATGCCCATCAACAGCCTGGTGAATTCCTGTTTTAGAGAAGCAGTGTTATCTATTCTGTCTCCTTGTTCTGAACTTAATGATTAGAGATTTTAGTAAGATGGTATTTGGAGGGTTTCTTTAAGGTAAGAATTTCAAATACCGTCTAAGCTCATAGGTATTTAAAATTCTTATTTCTGCATTTGCTGTAAGTCAGAGTGACGGCAGATGTTAGAAGGCTAAATAGCACGGACCATATCTGCAAGATCTAAAGGTCAAAAATGTGATGTATTGTCAAATACTACCGTGGTAATGATCTGTGTTTTTTAAATGCTGGTTGCATCTTTCTTACTGATATTCTTGTTGATACCTGAATCTGATTTAGTGCTTCCTATTGAACATTTTTTTTTCTTTTAACTGGGGCTTAGCCTTACTAGTGCAAATGTCAAAGAAATATGCATAGCCTTAAGTGAACTCGTGGTAGAGTGAAAGTTGCTCAAACAGCAAGGACTGAATTTCATCCAATTAATTGGAATGAATCTATAGCATAGGAGATCAGAGTTGTTTTCTTCTGCCATCTATTCAGTGGGCACTAATTGCACACTTTGTGGGGGTCAAAAAAATGATATTATTTTATGTTCATTATGCTATTTCCCATATTTCAGTATCCAAAGTCACTACTCTGTGCCTGGTAGTGATAGGCTATCCTTGTTTAGAGTCCCAGCAAGAACGAGAGGTGTTTGGAAGTTTCTGGTCAAGTGTGATAACTGTATTATTGTGGTTGATCAGGACACAAAGGTGTGCCGGAGAGGAGTAAAGAATATACTTCTAGGAAGAACGGCTGCACCTGTACACCAATGGGCTTTGTGCTGCTGCCGACGTAGAACGATGGGGGAGAAATGAGTCCTGACTGAGGTACACTGGAACAAGGGTAGGAGAGAGACAGTGAGACAGGCTGCATAGCTTATCTTGCACCTGCCAGTCTCATTGGAGTGTACATCCCAGTTCCACTTCTACTGTACAGGCTTTGGCAACCTTTTCATTGAATTATATACTTTAAAAAGGTTGGGTTTTTTTTTTTTTTTTATTGAAATGATACAATGTGAATAAATTTCTGTCATATTACAAATGTTTGTTTTACTAGTCGAGATGTACTGTGTATTCAAAACTTAGTATTTTCAGCCAGTGTTATTTTCCAAAAACCGAAGGCTAACCACCAAAAATATAAATGGATTTAGTATGTAAAATTCCAAACTGTCACCATGCTGAGATTGTGTTACTTCCTTGAGTTGGGCCATAAAACATAAACTAAGCATTCTGATCAATAATTCACTGGTGAAGTAACCTCTATTCTGAGATGTTGAGGGTTTTTTTTCTTTACCTAAAGTATATATTTCAACTAAAACCCATAATTCTTTCACTGTCTCCAGAGAGCAAAATCATTGACTGTTATGTTTAGAAACTATGCGTTAGAATTCTGAGTCTATATAAAATGTAAAGAATGCTTCACGAGCAATGAATCACTTTTTACTTAATTTAAAATAAATAATGATATTGTAGAAAACTGTTGCATTAGATTAGAAAAAAGACTGATTTTTGGAAAAGCAGTAGAACAAAACTTCTTCCTCTCACTACAGGTTGGTTTCCACATCTCACAGGCACGATAGCTTTTGGTTATGTGACAATATTCTCTCTTACTGTCTCTAAGCAGATGTAAGTACATGACCTTCCTTAGATTTCAAGGCTAGAATTGACTGTTAGACCCTGGTTTCTGTTAAAAGTTAGTGCTAACTCCATAACTTCTGTTTGAGCTAGAACACGTAACTTTTAAAAAATCAACCGCTGTTGATTAAAGGCTTTGTCATGGACAATTCATCAAATCCCCAGGTAAATTGTAAATTTCTTGCAGTAGCTAATTATTCTCACTGTAAAAAAAAAAAAAAATATATATATATATATATATATACACACACACACTTGCGTGTTGTTCAGTTTTCCCAACTGCACATCCCAGCCTGTGTGGACTTGTTGGACCAGATATTATTGACTCCCATGATGGGAATAAAGCCATCGCTTTCTCTTGGATACACTGAGTAACTATATCCATGCACTTGGTTTTCCATCTTCAGGGTCTGTGTTCCCCGGCTGAAATACTTCATCTCCACCCTCTCTGGCTCTTTGCAGGTTCAACATTTTGGAAGAAAGCTGGTTCTCTGGATGGTCCCTTGTTAATATTTCAGTGGTTTAGGTACTGCTCTGCCTTGGATTTCTGGTTCATTTACCAACAACAGTGAATGAGACTGAACTTGTTGGTGTGTTGCTGCTGAGCAGAACTATACCCTCATCCTGCTTTTGTTGTGAATGATTCTGTGTTTGTCCATGCACAAGTGAATTTCTGTCAGACAAGCCCAGAGTTTAGCACTGCTACTTGATTTGGTTTAAGCTGTCTGAAAATTACCAGTGATTTGACTTATACCTACTCACTTTCCTCAATTTATTGAAGAAATCTCTGAATAATATTAATGGAATAACAGATCCTTGTGGGATGTAACTGTAGATATGTCTTAATTGGAATGACTCTATTCCTTTTTTTTTCCTATGTGATCATTTTAAATTCATTTTAAAGTGTGCTGTGTAGCTGCGCAGTTAAACTAATCTGGATATAGATGTTAGTACTCCAGAGTGGTTGATGTATATTATAAATAATAATTTTTATAAATGAACTCCAAAACTTCAATCAAAAATCACTTCAAGTTGGGCCATGCTTTTTTTCTGTAAGTTGTCAGCAGTCATTCTGTTACAGAGTCCTGAGCTGTATTCTAATTTCCCTAATTGTCCTAGATGAGTGCAGCGTTAGACAGCCACTTCCTACCCTTACAATATGCTGAATGGTGATTTTTTTTCCCCCAATTTTTTTTCCAAAAATACTTCATTATATAATACAACCAAGAAGTCTAAACTGAATTCGTATCTTCTTGTTCTCTGTTGACAGATGGATTTTGCCCCAAAGATTTCTTTCCAAACCCCTTAATCTTCCTAGTTGATGGGCCAGTTTGCACAAAAGGCCAAATATATTTGTGACACAAACTACTGTTTGGTGTTTTAAGATGTAATGCCTATGACCGGTGTGTAAGGTAAAAAAAGGTGTGTAAGGTAAAGCTGTTCCGTTGTGGATGGGCACAATGTGGATTTTTCTTAGCAGGGAAGCTTTTAACAAAAGCAAAACAAACAACAATCAGAAAAAACAACAACTGTGTGGCTGAAATAAATTATGGGCCAATGTGGTCTTCAACTTCTTGGTCACTATAGCAGGGTTGTGGGGTGCTGCTGGGAGGCGATCAGCTTATTACGTATTTCACAGAAAAACCCAAGTGGCTTGTTTACTGAAGGTAATTAACTGCTGTCTAAATCCAAGATAAAAGAAATCTTGCCTCCAGAGGTGGTTGGAATCATCCCTGGATGCTCTGAACAAGGCAAAGGGAAAGCAGTGAGGGACCTTCAGCAAAGAGAAGAGTTGAGTTCGCTTGGGAGCTGTATGTACAAGTCTGACTACTGCTCTCTTTTAGGAGGATGAAGTACAGT
Organism: Athene noctua; assembly: GCF_965140245.1. Taxonomy (NCBI): domain Eukaryota; kingdom Metazoa; phylum Chordata; class Aves; order Strigiformes; family Strigidae; genus Athene; species Athene noctua. Next base: position 18,559,225 of record NC_134051.1, on the reverse strand, counting down.
GGCAGTTTGGCTGCAAGGCCTGGCAACTCAGAGTTCTGTGCCATAATTGTGTTCTCTTAGGGGTGTTTGTGCCTCTGGATTGCCTCTGCTGAAACTGAGCTATACCTTAATATTCAAAGTTCACATGCACTGGGAAGTTCATTTTGTGGAACAGCTATTGCGCAAGGTTCGGGAAGTAGGATGCCTGGTAATGCTGAGATGTCAGATGCATGGTTTTGTTTGCTTTTTTTTCACTAGGGAGAAAAAACATAATCTCACAGAGCGTTATCTTTGCTCAAACCACCTAGTAAGAAAAAAAATAATATGGCAATTTATGGTATTTCATACCAATTGCTCTGTTTTCTCAGCATTTGACAGTTTTCATTGGAATTTCATATATGCAAATAATAGCATCCTATTATCTCTTTACTCTCTTCAGGCTTCCTTTTGTAAAACGAGCATTTATTTAAATCACTACAGTAGATTTTTTTTCTTTTTATACCAGCTGCATAATTACTAAACATGTTAAATCTGTTTGCTAAAGAAAGGTTTTTTTTTCACAAGCTAATCCTCAGCCTTTCATCTGGAGGTTCTAAAGAAATAGCTGTTACAGGTTACTAAATTAGTATTGAGATTTGAACGCTATACTAGGTCACAGAGGCTGCAGAACTGAGTTAGGTACGTATGTGTTATGAGATTGTGCAAGTGTGTGTACATCCTTGTTGCTACTTTAGTCTTGCATTGTTTTTTGTAGTTGCCAGGAACTCAGGAACTGGTTTTTTTTTTTTTTTTTTTTGAAACCCAAAGTCCAAAAGTCCTGCTTCACTGATGTGTAATTTTGGTGTGGTGACTTAAGGAATCCTGGAAATGGAATGTACATGTTTGGTCTATAAAAAAAAGCTTTCAGCTTTTTAAATTACTGACCCTACTCCTTGGGCTAAGGAATTTTCTGAAGAAAATTATGATTTTCAAGAAGTAAGATCTGTTTCCTGTCATCTCAAGAAGTGCATGTTGTCTAAAGGACTTTGACAATGCACTAATCTCTTCTTTCCACTCCTCTCTGGTTTGAACTTTTGAAACTGATTCGGTATGCTCTTCCACTGGGAGCAGGAGAGTGGACACTTCTGGGGCCGTAGAGCGTGGTTCCTGCTGGCAGATGGTAGAAAGACCATTTATCATGAGTCTGTTGCAGGATAATATTGTTAGCACAGTGTTCATTTAGTCAGCAATAGGACCAGGAAAACTTTCAAAGAAATGGACATTTTGGTAACCTTTACTGTGACTCTTAAGTCAGTGAGGTTTGCTATGTAGTAATAGCAGCTGTCTCAGATGACATTGGAATTAGCAGAAGTCAGTATCTAGACCATTCTCCTCATAAAAACAAGCAATCAAAACATCAGCTAAACATGCACTTACTATATAGTACCTTTTAGCCAAGTAATTCCAAAGGCTTCTGGCGCGAAGTGCTTCAAGTGTCAAGAAAGTGTCCAACAGCTTCAAGTGTCAAAACCTTCAAGTTTCATATGTAATAACAAGTCATATAAAATCATCTGAACAGTCTTCCTTATGAAGAAGTTTTATTATTTACAGACTTTAAAGGGGATTTGGAGGCAGTTTGGAATTTCATTGCTTTCACCTAGCAAGGAAATCGTATTTTAGTCAAGTAAAGACCCTCACTTGAAGAGATTAAGTTGGTTGGTGGGGAAATACACATAAAATGTAAGGGAATAAACAGTGGAAACAATCTTCTTTCCTTCTAAGGTGTCAAGAAGAGAGGGAACTAATGCAAGGAATTGTTGTGAAGCTCCCAAGGTACTTCATTGCTCTTGAGGCTTCTTCTGTCTGAGGGTAGTGTTTGTGCTCCCTTCAAAAACCAAAGAAATCAGTCACTAAAGTCATAGTAACAGAGGATGAAACCTCTTAAGAGTGTGTATCACTGGAGCTGGAAGTTAGGTTCTGTTTAAACAGCTTTGGTTTGTCTTTGACAATGTTCAGATTATTTGGTACTCATCACAGCGTTTAACCTTTGACATTTGTGGTATCTTAAAGCTTCCTGCTGTTCTGGAGACGGATGGCAGAAACCCATGCTTTGGTGTCTAGTGCTCTCAGATCCATTTTTCCATAGGAAACCAAGAAACTTAATGCAGCTGTGTGTCTGACTAATGTTTTGTTTTCTCCCTTTGCATGGCAATTTTCCTCCTACATCTTTAGAACTTAGATAGAAGTTAACATTTTCCTGCTTTTAACTGTACTTATATAAGTTCAGTCAAGGGTCCCCTGATTCCCAAAGTGGCTTTCTTAGCACAGTTTACTAAGAATTAGTTGTATTGCATAAGGCAAGTAGTTAAAATTCTCATTTTAGGTTTATTCATTTTATAAATGGCAACAATAACACTTTAACATGCATGCCTCCGTGAGGTTCAGCTAAAACTTAATTAAAGTTTGAAAAGCATCATGAGTTTCTTTGATTAAATGTCTCATGTAAATTTGAGAAGTGTGTTTATTATTGCTGATAATAAAAGCCTGGTTTCTTCTGAAGGGCTTATATGTTAAGCTACGGCTTGAAGGTGACTTGGGGTCATATTCAATACAATCTTTGTCTGTGTTCAGTGCCAGGAGCCCTCCAAAGGCCAGGCAGACTCCCCAACCTTCAAAATTACTTTTTCAATATGACAGCAGCAGAGTTTGATTTGCAAACACAGTAACTAATTTCCTTTACTTTAGGCCTAAGGGAGATGGTAGCTTTCTGTGTAACACTAATTAGACATGTGATTTCACTTAAACTGAAGGACACGGTGAAACAGGTGACATTGGGATTCTCCTAAATTTTTCAAGACCTGAGACAGAATCTGTTTTTTATGTATGCACCAAACTTAAAGCCTTCTAAGACTAGAATAAAAGTGCACTTGTATTAAAAGAGCCTTGATAATCCTGCAGAACTGACACAAACATCTCATTAAACAAATCGTGATGTTTATTTTCTTGTGTTTATTTTTTTTTTTTTTCTTCATTGTACGGGGCATTTGCATGAAATTGGGATCTTGAAGAGTTCATCTGTTCCTGCTGCTCATTCCTCACCTGGAGGCACAATCTTTTGGTCTGATTTGCAATTAGTTACTGTGTAATTGATTGCAGCCTCAGAGTTGGTATTATGTGCTTGGGTGGAGAGAGAGCAGCGGGAGCTGATGAACACTTAAAACCAGTCAAGTTTTATGCAAAGATCTTTGCAGAATTACACACACTGGGGGGAAAGATGAAATTGAGAAGCCACAGAGACTGAGCGGAATGGTCCTTAAAACACTATTTTTAATGGCCCACCTCTCATCAAGCTAGTGTCAAATTAGGAACCAATTGTAGCCGTGTTGGAGCAGGAACAAAGTTTGATGGAACCTACAGGGAGATGTCCACAGCTGCTCTCAGACTTCTTTTATCTGATCAGAGTACCTGTGTTTGGAGCAGGATTTTATCTTAACTAAGGGTGGAAATCATCACTTCAAGGTGTGAATCAGGAGTTTGTTCCATCATAGGAATGGTCACTTGAGCCAGGCATGAAATCTACCTCTGAAGGAGCAGCACAGATCTGCACTAACATTGTTTTAAATCCTAGACATCTGTGATATAACCGAGAAAGCAAAACAGATCTGGATTGAAGCAACTGCATCTTCTGGGAAAGGGCTGGTTTGTATGTGGCAGTGCCAGGGAGGGCAGCTGGCTCCTCGGATCCAACTCTGTCCTTCTGGAAAGATGTAGCAGGTGGTTCTGATAAAGTGTGGACCTGAATTCCTCTTCTGAGATGGAAAGAGCTAAACTGCCTTTGCAGTACTCTAAGGGTGTCCCTGCTTTATCATAACTGGTTTTCTTAATAACATGCTGAGTTTTTATCCTTCCTAACTGTTGGAAGATCAGGCAGGTTTGAGTCATACCGATGTTCTAAGAGTGTCTTTGGGAGACTTACTTCTGAGCAGTCCTGCCTGTTATATTTCGTACCAAATGCAGGCACAGGATTTAAAGTGCGTGTGGAAGGTCTTGTTAATGAGGGAATGGAACATTCACATAAAAGTATTTGTTCAGCTTTGCACCTCATTCCCAAATTCATTTTGAAGTCAGTGAGTTTTTCCTGTGGATTCCTTCCGTCTGTAGGTTGTGAGTAGGGTTGGGGGGGGATTCCTTCACAATTTTCATGGAGATGAAAGAGCCAACATAAAGCAAAGCCATGTGCTTTCCTCACTGTAGAATATGGCCAGAAGCTGTACAGCGTAAGTGACCTGAAGCAGGGCGTGATGAGTAAACATTTCCTAACAAATGCAAAAGGTAGGATGAACAAATTGTTCCTTGGAATATTTGTCTAGCTGTAGTGATAACTTGGAGTGCTGGACATGACTGAATTGTTCTTGCTGACTTTGATACGTATCTGTGCATCAGCTCCACTTACATGGCAGGTTTCCATAGCAAATGAGCTTTAAGGTCTCAGGGGGGAAAAAAAGTAAGTCTTTGTCTCAATATAATATGTTTACTAAAGGAGAAAATTGGAATTGGAATTTGGTTGTTTTGGTTTTTTGTGTGTGGGGTTTTTTTGGTTTTTTTTTGTTTTTTTTTTTTTTTTTTTTTCAAATATAAGTACCTCAGAAAGTCTCATTGCTTTGTTCAGACTAGATTCTGGATGCTGTTGGGGAGTACCGGCCTGAGGGCTTGACAGCAGCACACAGTGATCTGTGCGAGCTGGTGAAAGATGGCTTACTGTGCATGTCCAGAGATAGGTCATATCCCAAAATAACACGAGGAACTTTGAAACCCAAACGAAGTGCTGAGGCCATTATCACGTTGCCTTCGATCAGGGGACAAATCAATGTTCCAGCCTGGCTGTCCTTTCTGAAGTTGTTTTTAGAATCTTGGTATTTAGGAGTCTCCTACAACTAGGTCTTATTTCCTGCTTACCTCTTTTCAGCACTCCCCCTGCCCTTTTGTCTCCCTCTTCAGCAGGGTGTATGTGGTTTACAGTGGCCAGCACAGTTGTCCAGGGTTTTGGCTTTCACCTCTGAGACTTTGGTAGCTGGAAGAAAAAGCTGCAGATGAGAGAACTGACTTGCTTACCTCAGTGGCTTATTCATCTGCGAGATGCATGTGTATTCAGCTCCTTGAGTGATTAAGTAGGCTGAATTTAGAGCTTGCTTTTATTATATTGTCAGTGTCAGTTTGCTTTCTTCTACTTTGCTTTGTTTTCATAAATACTAGATAGCCATTTTACCTTTCCACTGTTAATGCTGAAAAGCTGCAGTGGAAAGCAAAGTATCCAGCACTACATACTTTGAAGAATAAAGAAATTAAATAATCCTGAAGCTGTTACTCCTATTTTTTATCATGGTCTTTGGGCTGCACATTTTGTGGGGAAAAAAGAAAGAGTTTCTGTAGGAATAAGGACAGTTGTATCTGTGGGGACTGAACTGCCAAATGTCACCTTAAGCATTATAAAAAATGCCAACAGTTTGACATTAAGAAATGCAAGAAGTTATACAATTAGTATGAAAAAATTGTGTGTGTGTGTGTATATATATTATGGAAAACTCTCTAAATCTTCGAATAAATATGTAGGATTAATCATAAAGCTATTCTTGAATTGCCAACACTGAGTACTAAATTGTAAGTAAAGCTCTCTTTTTCAAATTCATGCACCTGCTTTCAATCATGATATTTTAAAAGTAGTAATTCTAGATTCAGTTTTTCTGTTACCTTCTACATTTTAAGCTGTTTGGTTGATATTTGAGTGACAGATTTATCTGTAAGACTGCAAACAGGAACGTAAGCTGCTACACAAGAATGTAAATTAAAAACTGAATTTTTGGTAAGGCTGAGTTTCTGAAATAATTCCATCACTTCAGCAGTACAGAATTTCAAGAATAAACCAAAATGTTAATGAGAGTCTTGATTTATAAGCTTGAAATTTAGAAGCATTGATACTTTCTTGAAAGAAAATTTTTTTAAATCAATGGAAGTTTTGAAATGGATTGCCAGATCAAGCTTTACTGTGAGAAATGACTTTCTGCATCATCCTCATTAATAACCTTTTGAGTTCTGGCTTTGCCAGGCAGATGAGCTCATAGCACTGTAGTCTCACCTCCTATTTCAGCAAAATGCAGGATGCTCAGCTGCTGGCGGTGTGGGTCATTGAGTTTCTTTCAGTAGTCTTCCATAATAATTTTAGGAACTTGAGGAACATTTTCGGCAGGATGAATTGGAGCACTTTCTAGGAATTTGACTTAATTTCTTCTTTTGAGAAGGTATTGAGGACAACTGCTAAAATGTTACTGTCACTATTGTGAATGTTCTTTGCAGAGAAATTTTTCTTCTTATTATGATTTTGCACAAATTCTTCATTCTCTTTTTCCTTTGGGCTTTATAAAAGATTTAGATAGTTTGAAAAGCTCAATTAAATACTTGGAACTATTATCCTAAGACAACATTGACATAACTCATTCAACAGCAAATTACTGATTTGTGCCTGATCTTGTCGACAGCATTCTACCTGTGTGCTATCATTAATGGCTTCACTCTCTGGAGGCCTCATCCTCATAAAAAATACTCCACCCATCTGCGAAGTGGTGAACCAGATGCAATCAGCATTTTTAAAAATAATTCACAGTGAATGCACTTTTTCAAGGAACAGAATGGCTAACCTCTTTACCTTTTTTTCAGAGGAACCTGCTACGTAAGTACAACACTTCCATTTATCAAAGGAAAAAAGAATATGCTCTACAAATCAAAACAAAATCCTTTGGAAAAGCAATTCTTGGAATAAAATGTAGGTGGAAGCAGTTACTTTATTTAAAAAAAAAAAAAAAAAAAAAAGGATAAATTGGATAAAACCAAGGAAAACAGCTCCTTAGGTCAGGGTTGCCCATCTTTGTCAAGCGAGTTAGTCACAGTTTGTAGTCAAGGTCAGAGCTGTGTGCTGTGGCCTCTTCTGCAGCACGCCTGGTGGAGGGGATGCAGTTGTTCTCTAGGGGCTGTTCTTTCAGAACAGCATCTCATTTACAGAAAATGCCTTACCCCATTCTGAGAATTTATGTGCTTATGAAATACTGAATGCTAATATATTTTTTTTAAACTGTAAACACTTCCTATAGTCACTCCTGTCGGTGCTAAATTCTGTGTATCGTTCTGCTTCTGTGCTATTTACAGTAAGATAAAAACATTTCTAAGTTGTTGTTTCTTGCTTTTGTTCTTCCACATGGTCGTGCAGCTTCATTTTGCTCTCCATAACTAGGGAGGGCATATTTGTGAGGTCACAATGAGAATGGGATACATCCTTCATCAAACAGGGGCTTCGATTTGGCCTATGAAAGCGTTTGTGCATGCTTTTCAGTACTGTGTGAATTCCACTTAAATCAGTGCTACTGAAAACTGACTTTAAAATAGGGTGGATGTAATCACATCCTCAAAGTCAGGTCCCTGTCTCAGTGCTTTGCTGAAGAGGAGAGAGAATCTAGTGCACGCTGCAACAGAATCACATTTTTCCTCCTGAGGTCACGGGTATAGTGATGGAAGGAATGTAAAAGTCCTAAATCACAGCAGAGTGTTTCTAAAAAATCTTGTCTTGGATCATTTTACAGTTTACATCTGCTTAGCATATGGGAAAAAATAATATTAAGATGTTTTTGAATCTGTATGGTGGTAAACTTAAGCAGGCTCTTGCTGAAGTGATTTCCAGGACTCCACTATTTAAAAAGCGATGCAAATGCATCTAGGATTCAAACCAGGGTTACAAACCTGCTTGCTGTGTTTTTTAAGTAGTTGCCTTCTGCAACTTTTGGTCTTCATTTCAAAGTCCCTGCAGGTTTCTTCCAAGTGAGTTGATTTCTGTTATATTAGACAAAATAAACCGTCCTTCCACAGTGCTATAAAGACGTATCTCATGTCAAAGACACTGACTGCTTCAGGTTTAGCAGGTTAAAATTAATCTGTAGTTACCGAGTCAGTTAACAGGAGAGCATTTGGTTGTGTTAAAACTCTGACTATATCAGGTAAATACTGAGTGTAATGAGCTTGCACAGGTACAGGAATCACTGGATGATATATTTGATAATCATGGAATACCACCTCAATATTTGCTGATCTATGAAGCCTCTATTACTCAGGTGTCTAACAGTATGCAGATATGTGTATTAATGGGTTCTGTGTCATATGAAAATGCCAAATGTATAATTTTGCACTTTATAGAGCCTGTAGAATCTAGTTAGCCAACTGTGCTGTTGGAAAACAAGATTGCAAATCAATTACTTCATGCTTGACACTGTTCGGATCTTTGCTTTGCTCAGATCCTTGTTCAGCACACACTGCGGAATTGAACATGCTTGGGAGTTTGACCTATTATTCAGAGATAACTGCAGACTAATAACAACTTTGATCATTGAGAAATCTAGTCTTTTTTAACCTACAAGACAGCGTAAATGGCCCAGTTTTATAAACTGAAATTTATAAGCTTATCAGATCTAACATTCAAGCCTTTATTATCTGGAAAATTCAGGCTTATCCTACATAGGGAATGATAGGCATTTTAATCAAAAACCTATCCTTTGCTGTAGTTAACTCCCTAGGGAGACAAAATGCAGACAAGCTGATTCTGGAAAGCATCTGCAACATTCTTAAAAGAAGTAATTTATCAAAATACTGCTTCGAAAAATGACATGCGTTTAATGGTACCGAAACTTCCTTGTAGTCCATAAAAAAAAACCCCAAACAAATTAAATCTGATTTGGTGTGTGCGGTTCAAATGCTCTTTCCAGATTCTGAAAGCAGAATTTAGTCTCACCAATACTGTGTTTTCCTTGAATGTTAAGATCATCCACTACTAATTGGAAGATGGATGACTACACAATTAGGCTGGGTATAGTATTACTCGGGTTGCCATATGGTGAGTCAGCTTTGCTTTTAGAATTTCTGTTTTTCAGTGTGTATAGTTTTATCACGGAATAATAATGCTTAGAGATTTACTGTTTATTTTCTCGGGTTTAATCTTGCAGCAGAAATCTTTAGCTGACATTCACTATGTTATTAAGCAAATGTTCCAGTATGAGGCGTGATTTGTTTTTATTTTGAGTGACATGACCATACTTCCTTTTCAAAACTCAGTGCAAATAAAATCTCTGGGTTTAATATTCTTTGGAGGGTTTTTTTTCTGCTATTGAATGGGGAAGTCAGTATAGGTCCTTGTTATTTAATATTCATTCAGTGTAATATCTGAAAAATCCCCTCTTTAGAAGTTAAATACGGCTGTCATATGATAACAGGCACTTTGGGCCTAGTGCAAAATCAAAAGAAGTCTGTAGTGACATTCCTGTTGCTTTTATACATCCATTATTGCTTGTTTGAGTAAAAATTTAAAGGTGTTCTTTCTCTTCTCAGAACTGGGCTCTGCACTTCTCGATATAATAATTTATTTGTATAGTACTTATTACCACTTCTTTGCAGTGATGTGAAGAGATCCTGGTATTAATGCATCCTCATGGACTTAAAGATTCTAGAATATTTGTGTGGTATGAAACTGGGACCGTCTCATTGCTTAATGTTAGTTTCTGAATATCGTAGGCCTTTGTCTGGTACTCACTACTCCGCTGAGCCTGGGAAGATGACTTTTGGAAGTGTACTTCTTCCAGCCTGAAGGCTCTCTGTTTATCTTCGTGTCAGGAAACTCAAACCTGGACAGAGAATCCCTCACTTTTTTGGGATGCTTTTCTTGTGAGTCACCCTGACTATTCAAAAATATGTGTGTGGCATGTTGTCGCGGATGAAAGTATTGACACGGTAATGATTTAGAAAAATAATCTAGATTTATTAATAACTAGCAACTATTTGTCAATACAAAATAACTCAGAAGGAAAAGAGACTTATTCAGGTTCTAAAATGACAATATTCACTCTAACTTACTTAACGGTACCTTAATTTATACACCTATGTACATGCGCATACACAAACCAGACATGTACATCCAGGAACAAAGGGGTTTGGATTCGGTGAAATGAACACAAAAGGGACAAGCACACGGAATCAAGGGTAAGGGTACGTACCCACACACACACCCCCACCAATAAACAGGTGAAATAGAAGCCAGCTCAAAGAAAATTTCCCTCTCGAGTTTAGAGCAAATACTCCCAATGCCTTGGCATTCCTCAACAGGCGATGACTGAGACTCGAGCGGGGGGACTTGGCCCTGGCCTTCCGTCTGGAGCAGACGACACCTGAGAGGCTCCCAGCTCAGAGGAGATGCTGGTCACAGGCTGCTGCGATCCAGGAGAGCTCAAAGGGCCTCTCTGGTGGTCGCAGTTTATAGGATCCAAGATAATTGACTTTTGTCAAATACTGTCTGGTGCCTTCTGGCAGCTGCACAAGAATTTGAATAACATGCAACCCTGTCACTGCTCCATCTGACCACATCCCAGGCACAGGGGTGTCAGGCCATCAGGAGATGATGGGCCAGTATAACCTTTTCCGAGCAATCAGAGGGGGGCAGGAGCCAGGCTCCTCAAGCTTATCAGTCCTCATCTCTACAGATGGTGTATGGCTCGGGGGGGATGTGGATGGAATCACACCTGGCACCAAGCAGCCCAACAAGGAGGGCAGGGAGGGGTGAGAATTGCACCACCACATATGTCTGGGTTTTGTTTGGTTTTATTTTACTTCAGATTCCAGGTGTTGGTTCTTGTTTCATTTTTCTGTGCAAACTTAGACATATCTTTAATACCTAGTATTTTTTCAGTGATGAAGCATTATAAATTATGGCCAGTGCTGAATTTGGTGAATTTGGAGACTGAATTAACACTACTTTTAGGGCATGGAAGACTACAGCTATAGATGTTTCAGTAAGTGCTGCAAAAACCTGAATCCTACATTTCTGGTACATAAGGACTGGAAAATGTTAACGTATGTATGAAAATATATTTTCATCATCCTAAATCTTGCTTCGACTCATTGGTAAGCAACTGCCAAGTAATTAAATGTGTTTGAGGTGCTATGCCAGAGGATGTGTGATCCAAAAGTAATTGCTACTCATGTAATGCTCTCTAGTGTGATCTAGAAACTGAGCTCGTGTATCTGACCTGCACAAAATGAATAGCAACTACCATCTATTACACTACACCTGCATACTAAATGCTACTTAATTAGTCAATATTGAACTACTAATGAAGCAGGAATAGGCACTACTGACTAAGTAAAAAGTGGATGTTAGGTTGTATGGAATGTGCATACTACAGAGGGAAACCATTTTCTCATCTTGTTTTATAACTAAGAGCATTCAAGGTTTCCATGTGTTCTTTCAATGACGTGAAACATCTCTGAATTTAGTTTTTCTGTGGAGATGCTGCTGGATCTAACCAAATAATCTTCTGTAGGGAAGTGGGGTGCTCTGTATCTTCTGTGTATTTCTTGCAGCTTATATTTGTTAAGACTGTCTCAGACTAAGTTTGTTAATTCATTATATCAGACATTCTTGCTTGCACTGCATTTGAGCCTATAGAAGGAAACTCCCGTTCTGCTACAATGAGTCCTAGAGTGATTAGAAATAGAGAAAACTTACTATCTTTGGCTATGTCTTCATTAACAAATAGCAAGGCCCACTTAGAGTGGATCTTTAGAGCAAAACTTAGCGCTAATGACCCACTGATACCACTGACTTCCTTTAGAAACACTGAAGCACTTGGGTACCTTTTGGAGTTATATTCAACTTTTGTCAGTCGGTGTTTTCCTTGAATGAAAATAGGCTTTCATTCTAAAGTGTGGCAGGAGCAGGAGCTGCCTGTAGTCATGATGCTCTCGGTAATGCGCTGGTATAGAGGAAAGAAAGTGATAGTCAGGATCATTTGCCAGTTTGTATCACAGAATTCACAGCTTTCTAATCAGTAGGCTATTTTCAGAGCTTGAGAAGGAGTGGGAAGGGAAGTTCTGTGTCCAGATGAAGACTTGAGACAAAACATTCTGAAGAGCTTTGCTGAAGCAGTCTTAACCAGACAGAAATGATTACTCACCTGATTAGTATCACCTAATCAGTAGGCCAAAGGCAAGGCTATGATTTGGATCAGGAGGGTACGAGTGAGCAACATCTCTGGTTTAATCTGCATGGTTTGCAGCAAAGAAAGGGGAAAGGAAAGGACATAGGGTGGAAGGAAACAACACGCAGCATGTTTTTTCTCTTGGCTAATAGTGGGTAATTGGAATAGAGAATAGACTTGAATAACGATCTGTATTTCAAGACTGTTTCATGACTTACTGCTTTAAGCAGTTTCCAGCATGAAGCTCCACTTGTTTCCAGCATGGCGTGTGCTTTAACGCATCCCTGTTACGTTTTGGAGATGACTCCCTGCAACTTGTTGTAAAAGGAATCCAAAGATACGCTGACTTGAAAGGAACTTAATTACAAGAAGTCACAAATGGTTCATTGCCTCATGGAAATGAAAGGTGTAATTACAAATCTATTCTGTTCATGCCTGAAACTTCAGCAGCCTTAATGTCTGGAATGAAAAAAGCATAAACTCCCTTTTCAGGGTAGTCTGGTTCATTCTTGTTTGCTCGATTGGTATTATCCTCTTGGCCACAGATCTGACATTAAGCAAATACTTATGATATCCTTGAATTAGTTAAAATAATGATCACTATGTTGTATTGCTCTGAGAAGTTAGGTGATTCTAATGATGAATCTTAAAAATATATGGAAGGGAAAAAAATCAAGTCTTGCCCTCAGAATATTTTCCTGGCCTATAAATACTGGAACTTCAGCTGTATTGTAGCTGTAATCCAAATAACGCTGTTAGAATGAGTATATCCAGAGGAAATAACATTTGTAGTTACAAATGTATGTGGGAGGGTGGCTTTTGAATCCAGTATGCTAAAAAGGGTGTGGATTTTACTTGGATCTATCATGATGCCTGAATTACCTTTTAAAGAAAACTAATATTTCTTGTGTTGGAAAAGTGTGCTTTAAAATTTGTTTTCCTATTTAAAGCATGATATTTTTTTTTCTATGTCATCTTTTCCTGCTGTGATTGCTTTAACTGTATTCTGCTGCTTTTTTTTTTTTTCTTAAAGTACATGGGCAGTACATTGGCAAGATCTGTCAGTGTAAATCTGGATCTTAAAACAATTTTGGAGTGGTAATCAAAAGAACTAGCACATGCTTCCAAGTCACTTTGGATTAAATATGCTAGAGTGTCTACTGATTTCTGAATGTCAAATTTGACACTAAAGTTAGATGGGAAATGGATTTCTATTCTAGGGGGGAAAAATAGATTTAGTTTTTTTTTCCTGAAGTCCACTTGAACTTAAACTGAGGTGATGCTGCTGACGTTGTAGGCATGAGGCTGCTGTGTGATGGAACTTGTCCCACTCTCTTATTGAAAATTTACTGAAGAATCCATAAGTTATCCAACAAAATCTTCCAGCATGTGACAGTAATGAGTGTCTGCTTCCATCCCAGATACCCTGAGTCTTCTGAATTAAGGCTGTAGAGTTCCTAGAAATTTGGGCTGACTAGAATGCAGTTGTTAATAAAAGCTATTTCCAGATTTGGTTTTGAAATATAGTAGAATCTTATTTTCAGTATTCCTCCTAAATAAAAGCTAGACAGAGATAGGAGTGCTTAAGAGTAGTCAGTAACTTGAACTTCCATTTGAAGAGTAGAAAGTCCAAGTTTGGTGTGTGCTTTATTTAATTCCTAGTAGGTACCTGAACATATCTTTATGCCAAGCAATGCCACAAGTTAGCTATTGCAAGTCAATTCTTCTTTGTGCTGAAGTCACACTTCATATAAATAACTGAACTTGTGGCAGGCTGGAAATAGGCCTGAATCTGGCTCTCCCCTATCCTGGACAAGGAAGAAGCACCGGAGTCTCTTGTTTAGTCTGGAAATACCATTTTCAGCCCAAGACCTCGTTCTTAAGCAGCACTTCTTTGGCTCTCCTGTTACAAATTCCTTAGTTTGAAGCAATGTAATTAGCACAAGCTCAAACATTTTGATAATAGCTTGAGTTTATCACCTTCCAATTAGCTCAGTGAAGAGAGAGGTAGTTTTTGCCTCTGGCACTCTTGTTTTATTAAGATGTATTGGGTAATCATCAAGCTAAAGGCTCAGAAAGCAGCACACCTGCATATTCATCGAGAAGTCAAAACTGTCATAAGACTGGCCTTGCTAAGATCAGAATCAATGTCCCTTTTAATTTTCCTAGTGGTCCATGCTGCTTCTCATTATCCCTCCAGAATTACAGGATTGTCATGGCTTAACCCCAGCTGGCAACCAAGTACCATGCAGCCCCCACAGTGGGATGGGGGAGTGGATCGGAAAAAAAGTAAATCTCATGGGTTGAGATAGAGACAGTTTAATAGGACAGAAGAGGAAGAAAGAAATAACAATGGTAATAATAGAAATGATAATAATAAAAGAATTAGAATACACAAACCAAGTGATGCGTGATGCAGTTGATCACCACTTGCCTACTGATGCCCAGTCAGTTCCCAAGCAGCAGCCCCTGGCCAGCTTTCCCCCCAGTTTATATACTGGGCATGATGTCATATGGTATGGAATATTTCTTTGGCCAGATTGGGTCGGATGTCCTGGCTGAGTCCCCTTCCAACTCCTTGTGCCCCTCCAGCCTTCTCACTGCAGGGCATGAGAAGCTGAGAAGTCCTTGACTTAGTATAAACACTACCTGGGAACAACAAAAAAAAATCAGTGATGTTTTTTACACTAAATCTAAAGTACAACACTATATCCGCTCCCAGGAAGAAAATTAACTCTATCCCAGCTAAAACCAGCAAAATATCTGAAATTGCTTTTTGGTTTGCATGGTACTGGAAAAATTCAGGTAGAATGGAATCAAGGGGTGGGCGTGACTGTCCTGTGACTTACCTTACCTTGTCCCAGGTAGCCAGTGCTGTCCTTGGTGGATCATTACTCTGAAAGCTGAAGAAACTCAGGCCTCAGGAAAAAAGCAAAACCAAAACCAAACTAGAAGCAGCATTAAAATGATGGCTAAATGTCATGAGTGACTACTGGAGATTTTACGCTGTGCCCTTTCACTGAAGGGCCAGAGCTGTTGATGAAGGAATTCTCTGTTCGAGATCCATGGATGAGGATGATGAGAGCAAAGGCAGTATCTGCATGGATATGTGATCCAGTATGGCACGATATTTTTTATAAACTGTCGCTTACAAAAGCTGAGGCAAATACTCATTATACTGAGAAAAGGGTGTATGCGAGTAGGGCTTTGTACATACCTCTCAAATGTAAAGGCTTGGAAATGTGTTTTTCTGTTTTTAGTTCAGCGGCTGGGAGGCTACAGACACTCTGCTCCTCATCTCCCCTTTGCTGTTATGGAGGTCAGCACTGATTTTTCTTCCTTTCTATAGATTTCTACTTGCTGCTGCCCCTAAGGCTCGTTTACCCATGCCAGATTTTGAGACAGGAGTCATCCTACTTTCCACAGACACTTCAAGAGTGTGGGCTGTACTCATGTAGTTTTTTGTAAAAGAAGAGAAATTAAAGTACCTCACTTCCAAATCTGGAGCAGGGAAACGCATGTGCCAAGGCTATGAACATCTGATAGTCACTCCTTAGCCTCTTTGCTTTTATTCCTTAACCTTGGGCTTTGTTGTACATTCTGGAGGAAAAAGCAATTTGGAGTCAGCATAGAGTTTGGGTGACCTTATGGACAAAATTTCTGAAATACTGCAATGGAGAGGCACTCGAGTGGGACAAACCAGAAACGTCTGTAGAGGGGAACTGCAGAAGTTGTTTGTAGCCACCAGAGCCCAGTTAATAGGTCATGGTCAAGGACAGTACAAGAGAGTAGGGATGGTGTTTACCGGCTGTGCCTTCCTTAAGGTTTTTTTTTTTCCCTGAGATAAACTTTTCTAAACTTCAGTAACAGTTTAAAGAAAGACTTTCATGCTCCCCGGGTACTTAGTTGGTATGGTGTCATAGTGGGAAGATACCAAAAAAATTTTAATTGGGAATTACTCAAAAAGCTGTCAATAACATTTTTTCTTTTTTTTTTTTTCCCTTTAGAAAATGTTGATGGTGAGAAAATAGGATGAACTTTTTTTGTCTTTTTGATGAATTCCTACCAAAAACTTGTTCCTGTGCTGTTTGCTGCACGTCGCAGCTGAAATCAAGCCTCTTTTTAGGGGAGGACTCATTACTGTAGAATTTGATTACATAATATTCGTAGCAAAAGTATTTTATGGGTCAGCAGGAAAAAGCCCAATTACTACAACCTTCGTGCCACAGAGCATGGGTGAGTTGCTCTGTTTCATCAGATACAGTATGACACAAGTCATTGAAAGCCATTCGGTCACCTCCATAAATTAGACCCTCTATGAAAGGAGCGTTCAAAACTAGTATGTAGTTATTTGTATTTGGTGAGAGGAGATAAAATAGTTGGGTTTTAAGTCAACAGTTGTCAATAATGTAGTTTGTGTTTCACTTATAGACGAAATACATACAATCTGAATGATTCATAAACTGCAGCCATCTTTTCAAAAGTGATCTTGATATGGAAGGTTTTCAGTCTCAGTGGAAGGTAGTTGATTTTGTACGCACGAGTCAGTTTGGTCCAGATCTTCAAATGTATTTGAGTGCCTTATTGCTGTTGACAGTAAGACAAGGTTTTGATTTCTAATCAGGTAACAATCTTTCTCTGAATTTCTTACCTGAAAAAAAAGGTAAGTTGGTGTCTAGATTAAAACAAAAAAACCCCAACTTGGCCTATATGGCGTAAAAACTGACTTCCTACTCATACATACATTATTACTTAAGGCAGTCCCACAGCCTTTGCAGTGTTAGAGTTTTATTGGATTCCATAGCTCAATAAAAATTGCTTTTTTTGACAGCCTCGGTGGAAGGAAATTTAAACACTAAGGTTTCAATAGATGTTACATAATTTTGTTCCTTTTTATACTTCCTCAGCACTATATCAAGTTGGTGCCCTTCTGGAAAGAAAAGAGACAGACAGTCCTTCTGCATATGCTTTTGAAAAGTATAATAATGCACAGGAGGCATTCAGACCACTGGAAAGGAAGCACTGGCTATTTCAATATTAACAACCAACCTTCTGTTAACAAATTACATTAATTCCGTTAGTGCAGGTAAATATTTTAATTCTGTGAACCTTTTTTACTGTGAAATAATTCAGGGTTGTATGGAAAGACTAAATAATTTAGCTGGATCTGGATGTAACAAAACAGGAAATCTGAAGGGCATCAACTTCTGTGACAATGTTTTTCTGGGTTACAAATGCAAAAACGCTTTTGGACTAGCCTAGGACTTGTATTTAGGGAAAGAGTTAAGCTCACACTTAAATCCTGAAGTATGATTTAAGATCTTCAAGCTTCAAACAAACCTAAGTCCCTGAGTGAGGGATGCTTTGTTAAATAAAAAGCTTATCCTCCAGATGCTCCTTCCCAGAATGTATCGATTTTTCTTTAAGAAGCTGGCATGCATCCCTGGGAAAAGGTCTTTGCTTATAAACCGTGATCAAAGAAACTCACTGTAGTACATGCAGGTAAGAACTGCTGTAGAGTTTTTTTGTCTAAATCATCAGACTAATTTCTAATTTGTCTACACAGTAATAGAATGACTATACAAATAAAAAAAAAAAAGTTGTAAATAGTTAAGATTTTTTTTTTAAGTGGATGGGATTTAGACAGGAAAGCAAAATAAAATAAGGGAAGCAGAGAAAACATGGAGCTGAGTACTCATGGCTGAGCACACTGTGTAACTCCGGGCTGGGTTATACATTGCAAACCCTCTGAATTGAGTGCAGGATAAACACTTGTGTAAGACAAAGTGTAAAACCTTTGTCATTGTCAGTAGACCACCACACTTAATGAAGACTGTGATCCTCATTCTCCGGACCAACCATGAGGTTGCACTTCCACAATTCAGTCACTTCTAAAAATGTTTTTTGTAAGGTTTACCATATGCCTGATAAGGACCCTCAGATGTAGGAGTACGTTTATTTACAGACTTAAACCAGGAAATTTTGTGCAACTTCAGTAACCATAAATCTATTGCATATTCTTAGTTACAGGGGTGATAGCTAATGCTGTGTTGTGAAATTTGAAGTGGGGGAGAAAAAGAATGATTTTTTTTTTTTTCTTCCGTGCACTAGAGCACTTTCTTTGATCAAACCAGTTAAACCAGAAAGTCATTTACAATGTTTCTTTAAAGTGACGTCTCTTTAGCTCCTTTTTATAGGTACCAGTCTCTTTTGTCAAATCTGTAGTGTTCATTTAGTTCTCAGATGTGAGTGCAAGCTATCTTTCTGAAGACAACTATGGAATGAACAGTATAGAATATAATTGGAGATAATCTGAAAAAGAAATGCGGAATATATTGCCCAATGCTATGCAGGCTTGTAGAACGGATCTACCGCATAGCTGTATCTTAAAGAAATATATAACTGCTAAAAGTTCTTGCACTTAATGCTAAAGATGAGTACTGTGTAAAGGAGAAAGGCAAGTATTAATATGCTCCGTGAATAAAATAAAAAAAATACTGGAATATGAGAAGTCAAAGAACATATTTGGAATCATCGTTGATGTGAGTGGTGTTTTATAGGAGGTGGAGCCTGTGAATGGTTAGTTGTTTAAAGGTTTTCTGTCAATGTTGCTTGCAGGTTTTTTCTGCCTTGATTTTTAAAGTTGAGGCCTCTAAGTATTTAGTTTTGGGGAAAATGTTAACATAGGCAAACTTCTGAAAAAAATGTGTGTTGCATTTGAATCACAACCTGGATATTTGATTTTTGTGAGCTGTTTGAGATACAAGAATCTGTAAAATTAAGGAAAAAATAATAATAATTCAGTTTCCTGATCCTGAAAGTTAAGGAAATAAAAAGTTATTGTTCTTATTTCTTCTGAACTTGTTTGCTGATCTCTTCAGGGATAAAACCAGAAAGCATTGCAAAAGGCTTTGTCACCAGATGCAGCAGATCATCTTTAACATGTTTCCATTTTTTAAAATCTAGATACTATTAGTAAGTTCTTTTTTTTTTTTTTTTTTTATTTTCAACATAAGGAATGCCAAGAAGAAAACGATGATAAATGCTGCCCTAGCAATAGTTCGTTATTGAGAAGACAACTGAAAACTTCTCAAGGCTGACTATGGTATATGAGAAGGCAGGTGAAATTTTGCAGTTGATTGTGAAGTTTTATTTCTATTCTGCATCTGTGCTTTTGGATGGGGGTTATGTTATCTCTCTTCCCCCCTAGGCCTTTGTTTTTCTAGGTTTTAAAAATAACATAAACCATGCTGCCTATATGATTGGCCAAAATTTCAATATTAACAAGGGAGGGTGAATGAAAATGCCGGTACAAATGGCATGTATTGCTGTCAATCCGGTTTTGAAGTTGTTACACTCTTGTATGAAGAGGAGCAGATGCTCCTGTTACCTTCAGTTGTCTTTTTCTAAGCCTTATGATTTAAAACTAGCATCATCTCTTTCTCAGCCCTACAGTCTTAATTTAATACCAGGCACATTTTTAGCCAATCTGAGTGAACGTGAAAATATGAAGGGAAAAATAGTGTCTTAGGGGAGTTTTTCTATTTGTAGAAGTATTCTCCATCCACACATTGTGTGATCATCCAGAGTAAAGAGAACAGAAGATGGGGCGTGGGTGATTTTTTTTTTTAATTTTCCCTACTTTCCTTATTTGTTTACCATAGACAGGACAAAATGAGCAACCTTTTTATTGTGAGATTTTTTTCTGGGGAGAGGAAAGAAAGTGTGTATAAGTAAGCAGACTGTTTTCATATGTGTTTTTTTTTTGGGTTTTTTTTGTTTTGTTTGTTTGTTTGGTTTTTTTTTTTATTTTATTATAATGAGAAGCCATTGCAACTACCCATGTATTAAACCTTTTGCTATCTGGTGCTGCTCCATACTGCAGTGAACATGTTTTTTGAACTTTGTTATGGGACACTGAAAGAAGTTAATAAAATAGAAGTGCCAGTGAAGTTGCAGAGTACTGCTGATTGAGGATTAACTGTCCTAAGAAGTGATGTTGCAGTGGGAATTCTTCATTAAAACTCATCATCTTTATTCTTTTAGCACAACTGCTCCTTTCATCTGGAAGTAGTAAGTAATGTTGGAATTCAAGTCTGCGGGTTGATGCTCTTTTGAGTCTTTAGTAGCTCTCTGGCATTGTATAAGTAGTGACACAAATAGTTATCAGTGGATTGGTGACCTGCAAGAGCCAGAAACCAAGATAATTCCAGGAATCTGCCCCAGAGAAACCAGACAGCCACAATAATAGATTTTAGAGAACTTTACTTACAGTCTTGGCCACGCAATGCAATGTGAGAACAGAACCCATCGTTTCGTTCACTACAGAAGCAATGTACGTTTCATTGCAGAACTTTTGAATTCACTGGTATGTAACTTTGAGAGATGGATGTCTTATATTTAAAGATTAAGATCCTGCCTTTAAGGCTCCCAAGCAGGTTACTGACTTTCCAGCGAAGACCTAGAGTTCAACTTTGTGTCTGTCTGAGTTTCCAAGACAATCTCAGTGTATTTGCAGAGGCAAACCTTTTGTATGAAGATAAGCTTGATGTGGGCAGGACACCATCTTGGAGGGGTACACTGTTTTCGTAACTTATGAATAGTTAGAGGTAATCTTAGTTTATCTGAGAAAAGTGAATGATCTGTTTTGTTGGAAAAGCCCTTCTGTCTCACCTCAGTTGCTTTAACCTATGATGTTTTCCCAAGGCCGTGTTTCCTCTGTACTGTAGACAGCGGAAAGAAAACAAACGACAGTTTGTAGATGTTACCAGTTTCTCTAGACTTATTCAAATTGGTATTTGCCATATTGTATAGCACCCTAAGGCTTGTTAGGCAAAATAAGGCTATGTTTCCAGCCTAATGGGGGCTTTCAATGCACAGGCAAAGGATTTCCAGGAATTTACTGTAGCTACAATTTTTGTGTTCTTTACATTGATCAGTGCATTTTGGACAGGGAGCACAGTGATGTAGAGTCATTAAAGCTGGTAAATGAGGTTCCAGCCCTGCTATCAATAAGAGGTGGGCTTGTCCTTCTGTATCATTATGATGCCATTTGATCATAATTATATTGGCATTGATTGTTTGAACTGTTGGGCTCTTCCTGAGAAAAATGTAGCAAGTTGTTTAAGCAGGCTGATATTTACTGGCTAAGATCTTCCTAATTTTGAATGTTCTCATTTAAAGATTTTTCAGCATTCGGTACTATGCTAACAGAAATCAGTGAATGCAGGTTCCTGTAGTGGGAGCACTGTATCCTCCAGAGCACGTTCAGTTACTTGTCCAGACAAAATCCATCGACCAGATTGTTTGCAGAAGGAAATAGCTTACCAAAGCCTACATCTGGTTGGAGAGTGCTGTGAAGATCATTGCGTTAGCAATTTTCCGTGCTGGCTTTTGTTGTTTAAAACAAAATCCTAATCCCAACACAGGTTCTCACTCTCTGTGGTTAGTGTTAAAATACTTATACCTGAAAGAATAAATATAGCATATATATTATTAGCAATATTCAAACTTTAATAACTTCTGCCTTAGGATATTTAGAAAACATGTTTAAATCCTGCCGTTGTCACTGTGTTATAGTGTTTTCCGGATAAGGATTGTGTGTTGAAATTGGGAACAAAGTGAAGAAATACACAAATCTTGATGTTTTGTGCATTTGGAGCACCGTATCTAATGATTCAGTTACTAGGTCACGTAGAGCTGCTGATATTTTAATCTCCAGAGTTTACTTTCTGAGCCCTGACAACAAAACACACCAGAAGGTCCTGGGAGACGCTGGAACATGTATACTGGTACAACTGTTAGTCTCCTGTTAGTTAAGTCTCCCTTAGTAACTTGTGTTTTTAGAAAGCAGGTTCCTCCGTTCAAAACCTTGTGCTGTAAGAGCATATTTGTTGGAATTCTTTTTCCACCATGTCTGCTTTTCCTCCTTATTGAATTATTTAGTTGCCTTAAATTTATAATTACTGTCTTTTATCAGAATTACATCTGTTGGAGAAATGTAAAAAACTTTTATCAAATTTGGTTCCTGTTTCTGCTGGAGTGGACTCTCTTGTGTATTTACCACATAAAGTTTAAATTTCTTAGGCTTGTAGGGCCAAATTATCAGCCAGTAGAAACTCATATCCCTACATCTGCCTGGTCTCACTTCTAGCTCCTCTTCTACAAAGCAGGGTCACAGTGCTAAAATAATTTTCACAACAGAAGTGCATGTTTTTAGACAGACAGTAATCGAAGTAGGTGGGTGACAGGATAACATTAAACAACAATAAATCCTGAGTTGTCCTACTGTTAGCGTTCGGGTTGGCTCAGTTAGCAGTCTTACCTGAGATGTCTGAATCTGAGGCTGCAAAATGAAAATCTTCTAGCAACAGACTCTTGTGATTTGAATTGTAGTTCTTTCTTCTGAGTCAGCTAGAAATAACAGGAAAAAATGGATCTGCATTTTTTCTGCCTTCTGATACTGGCTTCTCTGGAAACAGTAAAAGCAAAGACACTAGAAAATGAAAAATAAGGAAAGGACAGTTTGCCCTGTTCTATATTTCTAAATGAAATGGAGATTGTATTGCTTCGGGGAATGTAAAGGAGACTGTGGAGGAGACTTGATGTCTGTACGTGATGATTTCCAAAAGTAATTTGGTTATTCCAGCCGTTCCTACGTAAGCTACATGTGGCAAATACTGTAGGCTTAAAGAGGTCAGATGCAAAGTTCCTCATACACCTTCTGCTGCTCACAGGTCGCAGGGGTTTTGCTAACAAACCAGAGTGTCTTCCAGCTGCTTTCCTTCACTGGTCTGGTACTACAGCAGCTTGCTTAGCTCCATAGGTCTGTGCTGTTACTGTTGGGACTATTGTTTCTTCTCATTCTACTCTGTGTGTATCTTCTGGTTCTTTCAACATAATTTCCATGTTAGAGATTTCCAGAACTCTTTTGATTCCTAACACTTCTCAATTCACGTTAAATTTCCACTGAGCTTCAGCACTGAAATCCAGTATTTTGTGCAGTTAACATCTGAACCTGAGTCCGAAAGCATTTCACAGTTCACTATATTTGGGATGGGATTGCCTGTAAGTTATTAGAAACTTACATCCCCGTTATCAAATCCAGTTTATTTTCTATTTCTCAGTAGTTTTTCGTCTGTGGTTGTGTAGCAAACCTTAGAGGAAAAATAGAAGATTAATTTCTGAAACATGCTCTTCATGTTCTTTGGCTGTGAAAGTCAAAGAAATCTCACAGGAGTGTCCCACTCATTTTATTTATGTCTTTACTTTAAAAAATCTTTCCATCTTTTAGATATACTAACAGCTTCTGGGTTGTCATCCTCAACCGCCCTGAGATTTGAAACCGTTTCCAACAGCTTCTCTTCTTCTGTTTACTATCTTTCATTTCAGTTGAAACTCTCAGCTACTACAACTCAAATATTTGTATCAGAGAAAATGTCTGCACACTCAAGATATATTTTCCAAAGTAATAATATAAAATTGCATGCTGGCCAGTAGCAAGGGACAATAAGAAAAGCGCCAGAGCTCTTTGCCTGACTCTTCTGTGACTGCTCTTTGTGTCTGGCAGACTGTGGATGGTCTTCTGCTGGTGGGTAGTTACGAGGTGTTAGAAAGCTCTTCCTTTGTGGAGGCGGTTTACAGAGGGCAGACAGATCTGCTTCCTGTAAGAGAATGAGTATTTGCAGTGTGAAGAATATTTTCTGCTCTGTGGACTGGCCACCATGCACATGGATTTCCTCTACAGCTTCGTATTGCACCAGAAAGCCTCTGGAACAGTGGGTGAAGCAACGGGTTTTCACAAGTCAAACCTGCTATGCATCCTTTCAGAGGTTTGCTAGTGGAGACATCTGGGGGAGATTGTTTGGCCTTGCGACCCCCTTCTTTCATAGTTCTGCCTCTGGGCGTCTTAATTTATCCCTCGGATTTCACATTTCTTACATGAATACGTACTGTTTGGGTGCTTCCACTACATCTGTTAGCATTTCTGCTTCCCTTCAGATGTAATTTCTTCCTCCAAACGCATGCCTCCCTGTCTGTCTGGAGTTGAGCTAAGCTGCCCCAAGGGGCATGAAGAATTTGCTGAGTTATTCTGAGCTGAATGGAGCTGTAGCTCCACTGATGCCTGTAGGGGTTAAGTTCTCCCAAATGACAATCCTCTGGATTAGCAGACTAGAAGTATTCTCACGTTCTCTGCAGTCCTATAGAGGAAAGACACAGAATTTTTTCCTAAACGTGTGCATTCCAATATAGGTCTGCCATGCCATTTGTTTCTTAAACCCCAGTTTTGTTCTTGGTGAACGAACCAGTGTTGGCAAATGGCATCAACCCGTGTTAGTAACTCCAGTTCTTTTCAAATGTGGTTTTTCCGAGGAAATTTCTTCTTTCTCTCACAGAACAAACCTCATGTAAATTGTGCCTTTTTGCATTTAGGACAAAGTGAATCAGCGATAAGCAGTTGTTCAAAGAAATTGTACAAAATATTCTTTCAGAAGCTGCTGTTTTCAGGCCAGAAGTTAAACCATCTCATTCCACCTCCACCATATGAAATTGTCCACAAGAAACATGCCCCAAACAATGAGCCAATGCATCCATCTGTATCAAAGTTAAAAGTGGAGGAAAAAAGTGTTCTTGAAGGCTGAAAAGTACAACCCAAATGTATGTTACACATTGTCTTGACTCAACATATTCAACAAAATTTTGCTTTTATTTGATATGCAGAGCTACTACTTGCTTTTTGACACATGAAGATACTAAACATCGTTTAAACATCGCATTTTATACTCTAAGGCAAGACTTTTCATTATCAGACTCTTCAGATGTCTCTCATTTTAGCATTTAGATGCATTTAGGTTTATAAAGAAATAGGTTTACTGGGGTGTCTTCTCAAAAGGTGTTTGCAAATTTGTGTTTGACCCTTAACACTGTTAAGAGTAATTCACGTAGATTAAAGGAGAATAGCTGCCCCCAGTGTATGAAGATGTCTAAACCTGTCTTTCTCAATATCACATTTCTATACCTTTTTTTTGAGGAAATATTTAGAATAAATGAGTGGTTATCCAGGGATCATCCTCTAGTAAGTAATTAAAGTGGTCAAAACTTAATTTACAGAAATGCACAGCTTAATTCTTCTGAAGAGGACATAGCACTTTCTGGTGTGTTGAGAGGAGCTGAGGGGAGCATCAGAGGTGTTCAGTCCCTGATGACTGGGAGCTTGTGCTATTATGTGATTTATATATGAAATAATAGCCCTGAAAGTGTTTCTGGCGTGCCAAAACTATGGCAAGGTTTAGTGCAGTTACTGAAGTGCTACCGATGTTGCAGTAGCAGAGTGTCATTATTTCACAGGCGTGTTGCACAGGACTTTCTTGGGGATTGCCTTTTAGATTCAGCTTTGTCCTGTCTCCTGCTTACTAGCAGATCGGATTAAATTGAGTCTAATTAGTCCAGGTAATTTTGGCTAATATGTCAGCTCCAGGCTTCTAATCAGTCAGCCCTGCATGTGTTTCTCAATGACTGCAAGTCTAAGTAAGAACCTAGTTTCGTTCCTCATCAAAATATCTTATTTTCAGCATCTGTGCATTGTTTCACGGTGGAATAGAGGCTTGCACCTGTGGGGACTTCACTTATGACAGCTCTCGCAGAACTTACATGTCAGAGCTTTTATTCAGCAAAGATACTGCCTTATTTTAATCATCTAATTCCACTTTAGAATAGGTAGTTTTATTCTGAATAATAGCATTTGCTGGAAAATGTCAAGTACAGTTATTCATGCTTAATATAAGTCTGTTTTCTCTTTCCTGTTTGACAAGTTATCTGTAATCTCACTGGATAAGATATAGGTAGTGTGAGATGGATACTTGCAGTGTTTAGAGGAAAAAAATAAAAATAAAAATAGAGGTTCAGTCCTGCAATCTTTGCTAAGATGAGTGATCTTACTGAAGCCACTTGTTATTTAGGGCCTAGGATTGGACTTTGAATGCTGTAGCCTTCAGATCATGAACAAAGGAGTGTTTTGTTGGTTTAAAACAGACAAAAAAAGCTTCAACTCCATGTTCAGAGAAAAGGAAAAATTAAATAGGGAAATGTTCCCTTCTGGACTACCCCAGATTTGTATTATTTCAGCTGACACCTGCACAACACTAATTGACAAAACTACACCAATTGGAATATAGATGAGTAGTTCAGATGTTAGTCATTAGAGATGTATAGAAATATAGATCAAAGGCTTTTCATTAAAGTTTCTTTCATCGTGCATATCAGTAAGTCAACACTACCTGCGACTCTGAAAACACTGACAAAAAAAGCACCGAGATCCAGACAGAAGGGTTTCTAAGGATCCCTCTGTCCAGTGAAACGTGTTGGTGTGTTCTTTGCTGTAGTGCTTGTCTAAGCTTGTAAATCCTTCGTTACAATGCACTGACATGCGGGCGGCATTAGTGGGGACCTGAAAACATTAATGCAGGAAGAGCTGTGAGCTAGCTAGCTTTGTCTCAGCCTTGGTCACAGCACAGTGTGAGTCTGTCACAACTTGGAAACACCTACAATTCAGATGAGCCCCGTGTGACTCCACCTTTTGACTCTGGAATAGGATAGATGAAACTTTGCTTTGGGTGGTTTCTATGTGCTTTAACTCTTCAGAGAGCAGAGGAGGGAACGATGGTGATGAAATTAAAATTATAGCATATACAAGTCATCACAGAACTGTCAAAAGCCAATCCTTGCATAGCGTATGTCAGTATGAACAGTATTTTACTAAAGATGAAACTCAGGCAGGTATTTTGGGGGGTGTAGGAAGGAAGAGTATGCCTGTGATGTAAGGTTAGAGGTCAGGGGTTTACATTGATCAGACGGGAGCTCTACTTTGCGCTTTTTTTTTTTTTCCCCCTACATTTTTTGTAGGTATCTGCATGTCATTAATTTTAATTGCTTAAAAACCTGCTGGAAGGCAGTGATCAGGAATTCCTAGAATCCCACTGATACAAATTCACGGTAATCATGTTGAAGTCGACAGTTCAGCAGCAGGTACACGCACTGAAGAGCAGCACTGCTGTGTGTGTAGTGCTGACTTGCTGTGTAAGCTCATCCAGCTGCTAAATGGGGATGAATGTTTTGTCCCTTTCTAGAGGATTAATAATGCCAGTAATGTGCTTCCATATCTCTGGGTAGAAGGTGCTACAGAAGTGCGAAGTTTGGTTTATTTCAGAGCTCAGCTCAGCAAATGGTAGTACCTTTGCTGAGTTGGAAGAAATTTAACAGATACTCTCAGCCATTATGATAAATCTGGCTTTAGTTCATATTAATGGAGCAAAATTCTGTGGTCTTCTGAGAGAGAGCGATGGTCCACTCTGAACAATCCCTCTGTTCAAATTTGTTTAAATTTGTTTAAACAAATGAAACCCCACAATGGCTTAAGATGTTATCAGTAGGCTTTATGGCAGATCAAGTCTCATCAATGTAACACCAAGTTTTTGCATAAATTCTCACCACACTGTCTGGATAATATGACGTATTCAGATCAAATTTATACTGGTGAGTGATTTCAGTCGTGCACAGAACTGGCACTTGTTATTGTGGGATTATGATCTCAGTATGTGCTTATGATAATTGATGCCTGTTTTAATTTTTGCCCTCTTGACCTCCTCCATTCACTGATGCTTGTGGTATGTTGAAACCTATGCAGAACTGCATAAAACCTTGAAGTCTAGGACTTGGAGAGATGAGAGATCAAGTTAATCAAATACCTGACGTTGGTTTATCTGTGGGAAGGAAGAGAGCGCAGGCAGCAAAACCCCAGGACTTGACCATGACATTAAGATGTAGAAAAAAAGCAATTTTACTGAGTGTTGAAAAGTTGAGAGAAATTGATATCAAAATCAACACTGGACAAAAAAAGGGTTTGGCAGTCATTTCGGTGCCAGTACTGCTTTAAAATGACATTTGAAAATCTATATTTAATTAGACAGTTATTGTACTGTGTGCTAAATAAACACTAACTAATTATTAAACATGGCATTTATTGAAGTATAATAGATGTATCTAAAACTCTAATTTACTTAGGCTGAGTAAACAAGTATTAAATGTTCAATATAACCTCCCAGACAAGAGCTGCTGCTGCTGCAACTAATATATGACAGCATTCAGAAGCTGTGATTATCTTACTGTTTTCTAATATTTTTCTTAACAAAATATACCTCAGCATTATGTGTTTGTATATGTGATTCCTTGTAAGATCAGGATTATTGTAGAAGACCTGTACCTTTTTACACTTTTTCAGTTGCCACTGAATTCCTGCACGCAGCGTGTGAGCCCTTAGTGATAAATTCAGGATTTCTTTAACTGAGCACCTTGCTTAAAAAAATCTGGTTAGTGAGGTACTTGCCAACACTGCAGGCTGAAACTTGAAAACAACAGTCATTTTCCTATCTTTTCCCTCCTTTCTCCTCTTTCCCGGCATGTGGAGATACACAAATATACAACGTGTTGCAGTGCCAACCCAAATGCTGCATATTCCAATCCTGTTGTCTTTTTTGTTTTATCAGTCTCCAGAATTAAAGGTCAGGCTGAGATCCAATAAAATGCACTTAGAGCTTTCATGATTTTGAGAAAACTGAATGCTGTTAAATCCTTTACGGAATATAATATGATTTATTTAGTGTCTGAAAAGGATCACAAATAAAAGTCTGGGAGAATACATCTAACGTATCAAGATTTTTCTAGGAGTATTTTCTAGCATGTGCTGCTGCATGTGGGCATCCATTCATTTTTGCCAGACTATCCAAGAGGTGTATGCTGGAGACAGGATTGCTGGTAAAAGGGAACTTCTTGGCTTTTTTTGGAAGAGCTCTCAAACAGTCCCTGACAGTCTTTTATCTCGGGTATATAAAAAAACCCAACCCATCAGTAATTACTAGACTATATTTGGAAAATTCAATGTCTGATGTAAGCAGGAGACTTGGCAAGGAAGAAAAGAGTTTGTATTCTGCTCAGAATAAATATAGCATTTCTAAGTGCTTTGCTGCTTCTCTTTGCAGCAGAGCTTTTTCTGGTTTAATGCTGCTTTTAGCAGGTTTGAAGATACTCTCAAGGTTTTTTTCCCCCCTGTTTCTCACTAGGCTCTCGGAGTTGCTTCTTTTGTGTAGTTTGAGAGTGATTTTATTATTTACTGAAATGAAGCATTCATCTGAATTAGTCGAGAGTCAAAATACCACGGAAGTGCATGCAAGTGAGCTTGTAAATAGGAGGTAAGTTACTCGACTGCTTAACTAAATGCTTTACTGAGTTGGGACCAAAGGAAGGCACTGAACTATGACTAAGTGGATTTGAACCGACTTACGTTTGATTGTCATTTTATTTTCTGGGATGTTCAGGTGATGAACAAGCTTTTTTATGCAGATCTTTTGACCCCTCAGTCTCAGGTATTAGGGGCTGATGTTTTTCATGCTCACTTCTACTAGTTCAGTATTTACTTCATCTTCTTGTCTCCAAGCATCCCAAATGGGTTAGTTTAACAGATCTCACTGAACTGTCTAGAACTATCTGTTAGAACTATCATCTAACTGATATTAAGAATATAAACCCCATCTTACCTACTCTTCCTTTAGGCCAAAGGGTCAGAGCTGATAGAATTTTTAGGAGGTTGAAGCAAGTTTGACTATTGATTCCTCACCCTGCTGTTGGCTTTAGACTTTGCCTTGTTCTCATATCTTGCTCTTCATCCTTTAAAACTTGGTGTCTTTAGTTGGACACAAGACTTTTGCTAGCTGAAGTAGCTTCTTAATCTGTTTGGAAAACAGATGGACAATTAGCTTTTAAGAAAAAGGAAAGCATAGCATTTGAAATTAATCTCCTTTATCTCTAGGCCAGCACAGGGAGAGATATTGCCTTGAAAGGGACCCATGTCAAAGGACATATGTCAAATCAAGGAGACAGAATAGCAATTGTTATATTTTTCTGATGGCAAAATAACTTCATTATCGATTCCGTTTTTGTGCAAGCCAGGGTGCAGAGTTGCTCGAGAAGGGATTCTAGCAGAAAGGTTTTTGGAGAGCACCCACTTTTCTGTACACCCTACATATACAATTGCTCAGCGAAATACCACTTGGGATTTCAAGGGAAAGGTGGGTAATGTAAAGCAAGGAAGAAGAGGTGGTAGTGTGAAGGCAGAGTTATCCCAGCTACTCTGAAGAGGACAAATTCTGCTTGTAAGGGACACTGGAGAGTTTATTACAAACAAACAAAAAAGCCAATGCAAACCCCATATAAATCAAACCAAGTTAGAGCTGAATCTTAGGAAGTAACTGGCCAGTTTAGAAGGGCGAAGAGCCTGCTCTAACTGTGTTGGCAGAGGGCTGTGCTTCAAAGAAGTGACAGCAGAGCCACAAAGTCTTGAGGAGTTTTTTGTGATACATGGAAAATAGTGTAGGTGTCAAAATAAATATCTTCTGTGGTATTAAATAGCACTTAAGATCTGAGGGATGGTCTTGATAGCTGTGGGTAAGAGACTTTAGGAGACAGTACTCCTACTCTCAGCTATCAAGAGACGTCAATAAATCATCTGGCCTTCTGTGCCTTGATTTTTCCTTAATGTGAGTGTGAATAATGGTGCCAACTTCTTCACCAAATGATGCAAAGGTATAAGGTGCGCAATATAGGAAGTGTATGAGAGTCTGGCAATTGAGATATTGTTCAAAACCAGCACTGCTCATGAATAACCACCACTCTTCCTCTTACTGTGAAACAGGCAGTAAAAAAGGGGAATCTGCAGTATGGTTTAAAGATTTTGTTGGATGAGCCAGTTGGGAACAATTTATCCATGCTAAATTAATACTGTCCAAGATTTAGTTTGTTTTCAGGCAACCTTTATCTTGTACCCTGCTGGTAATTAGATTGGATATTAGGAAGGATTTCTGTGCAGAAGGGGCTGTTGGGCGTTGGAATGGGCTGCCCAGGGCAGGGGGGAGTCCCCGGGATCCCTGGAGGGGTTGAAGAGTCGGGCTGAGCCAGCGCTGAGGGATCTGGGGGAGTTGGGAACGGTCAGGGGGAGGGTCATGGTTGGGCTGGAGGAGCTGCAAGGGCTTTTCCAGCCGAGGTGATTCTGGGATTCTAATTGTTTTAACATGTTATAATTCTGCTTTTTATTGCTCATTGGTTATTTTTGGGAGGGTGGGGGTGATTTCAGAGCCTTTGACCTGCTCAGTCATTTCTGTGAGTTGTGAAATAATGCTTTGTAGTGATTTCATTGTTTCATATATTGAGTAGTGCAGGGTAAAATACTAGACAGGGATCAGAACTGAGAAATAAGCTTGTGAATGTGCACCTTAAGTCCTTAAAAAAAAAAAAAAAAAAAAAAGCAAAGGAAATTGTTTTTATATAATACGTCTTCAGAGAGACAGCACTTCAGCAGTGTGCTCATGCAGTTCATCAGTAAGGTGGCAATACTCTAATGATGTATTAGTAATACATCACTGGAATGCTTTCCCACTATTGATGTATTGGAGATCATAAACCATAGAGAGGGGTAGCAGACTTGCAGACTGAAGTGCCTGTTAAGCCCTTTCCAAGCCTTTTCAAGTTATTTTATTGAGAGGAGTTGTCAGCGAGAATGTTGAGATTTTTCCATTACCGTGTGCAGTTGCATGCGTGCATAGACATGGGGCACTGGTGGGAAGGGGGAGTCTTGCCATGAAGATTCCTGATTTTGATGGCAGATGCTGCAGGCTCTATGTATGTCTTCAAAGAGTGTAGAGACTCTTGATAAAATGGTTTGTTGACTGACAGTCTGGGTCTTACGGCAACTGCAAACGCTTAAGAAGTTATTTACTTTTTTTTTTTAATGCCTGTCTTTGAGCCTTGAGATCTCAGTGTGTAAAGACTGGGCCATATGGCATCCCTGTAAGTGTCATGGTAAGAAAAAAAAAAAAAAAAAAGTTTTCTGTCTCCATGGTTGTACATACTAGCTGCTTTTCTGGTATCAGCATGTGTTTACACTGTAATATCACAAGCTTTATCTCCCTCTCTGGAGATCACATTAAAAGATCATCCAATAAAATGAAAATCTATTTTTTTCACCATCCTGATGTCTGCTACTTTGTGTACTTGTCCTTAGTGTCAATAGTAGGCTACATGTGCATACATGCATAGCAAAGAAAAGAAATTTGTTTTTATTTAGGTTTACACTACCTTCCCTGTCCTTCAACCACTCCCTCAGAAAACTCTGTAAACCCATCTTGGGTAACCTTCAAGATAACATCCTAGAAATGAGTGCCCTGTGGTCTGAGAAGATCAACTTGAGGTAACAAGGTTTCTTGCAGCAGTTCCTATGCTGATGCTGTATTCAGCTTACTATGACCTGATATTCTCCCAGTTGTTTGTTTTCTTTTTTCTACAATTAGATTGTTACATCCTGGGGAGGCACCATCTTTTTCTTTGTGTGTGACTTTTATTAGACAGCTGTTCCTGTTTACAAGAGCTGCAACAGTACAAATTATGGCAAGTCTCTACCATTGGCTTGAATTCAAAACAGTTTCGACTTAAAGATTTTTGCAGAACTGGGTTGAAGCTAATGTTGAATAGAAAGGGAAGGTGGTGTCCATAATATGAAAACAGATTTTTCAATATCTTATGAATCACCTTTGCTAGAATAAAATGCATTGTGAACCTGGGACTCACAGCCACAAGTCAATCAAGGAAGCTTTAACCCTTTTAAAAGCTTCCTGGGCTGCTACTCCTCGATGAACTCAGTTACTGATGGAGTATCAAGGGGTTTAACTGCAACAAACACTCTGCCTGGAGGCAATAGTAAATCATAACCCGCTTTATGATCAAGAACAGAAGGTAGAGAACTCAGCAACGGTTGGAATGTTATTAGGTTTTATGCATGCTTCATCAGCTCTGTAAAAGGCTACCGGGGGCCAGAAATACTCAGCCTGAACCATTTTCCAAATCTAGGACCAAATTCCTGGCTATATGACCGCAAATACAGTACTTCCATTGCCTTCACTGGATCTTATCTATGAATAAAGTTAAAGCGATGTTGAATTTTGATCAGTATTATCAGAGAGGAGTTTGGCTGCTTACAGAGAAACCAGAAAAAGCATAACCCTGCGGGATGTATGGAAGTTAGACTCCAACTAAAAGCCTGGCTTGTGCCCCAGCAGCCCCTGCATGGGAGTTCATAATGACAGATGTAGTATACAGTCCCCTATACTTTCCGTTTATTGAAACTTCCACACGCAACTTAATGTTAATTTAAAGGCCATGTGTCTGTGGAGACTGACTGGGGGTTGGTTTGTTTTCTTTTGTGTCTACTTTGCTTGATTGTTATTGTACAGATCCATTTGTATGGAGAACATCTGGCCCTTCACCTCATAAGCAGTCTGCTCTTGTCTCTGTGGCATTGTGGGTTCTGTAGACATGTTTTGCTCTACGCCTTTCTGAACACAGATTAATTACAGTGTAATTCAGAGTAGATGGACTTTTAAAGCACCAGCTTCATTAGAATGTATCTGCTTGAAGCATAGCAAAGTAAAATGCACTTATCTATATGTTAATAAGTTAACCAGAGCCCTTCAGAGCATGTAAAATAAGCTAGTGGTTTTTAACCTGATGCTATGAAAATGTATGTTATTTAAAATTATTCGTGTCAAAGCCTTCTATTTAAATAGTTTCCCCAAGGCCTGGTTTAAAGGAAGCAGCTCTTGCATCTGTCTGGAGTCAAACCACCTTTTTTTGTATTTTAAAATGAAAATTAAATTGCATGGGCTAGGCTGCACTGTGAATGGCTCTAGTATTCCTTTCGAGCTTCTCCGAGAGGCACTTAGAGCATTAAAGTTACTTGGCAGAGTATTCTCTGCGGGTATTACCCAAACAACATCCGACGTTTGTCTGATTTATCTTGATTTGGCAACATGTTGATTCATACCTGTGGCTGTAAAGATGAACAGCAGTTGGACTGGGGAAATAAATGAGTGGGAATGTTTATCCTTGATTCTCAGAAAGTCAATATATAATGTAAAACTATAATATAAAATATGAGTCAAATATAACCTTAATAGACTGTGTTGCATTACACCTATATCTAGAAGCTAGAACCAGGCAGCCTTTTTGTCCTAGATAATGTAAACCACTTCGTGCCAGGCAAGAGAGCCCTGAGCCAAAGAGGCTACATAGTAAATCAGGAGTAGTGGAGTGGAAGAAAGATTTCGATTCCCATTTTACAAATGAAACTGGAGAACAGAAAAATGAAATGATCAGCCTAAAGTTATGCAAGGAGGCTGAGGCAAAGCTGGGAATTGGTATCAGATCTTTGGCTTTTACAGTCATTTTCCTCGTTCAACAGTGACTCCTATCACAAGTCTCCTTTCCTGCAGCTCACCAGTTTACTGGGAGATGTTAAAGAGAACAGATCTCCCAATCACTCTTCCAGGGGTTTCTCTTAAGAATTCCAGATGTTCTGTTATGGAGAAAATGCTGAGTCCATCATCATTAAGGTTTCACAGAGAAGAATATAAATATGCATTTCAGTCTCAGTAACTTCCTGCTTTGAATTTTTCTTTTGACTTTGCCTTGGTGGGGAAAACAGAAACTGTCGATAGACATTTTTTCTATTAATCAAAGGAGTTTTAGGTCCAAGTAAACTCCACCTCATCTGTGCTGCTCCTGGTTTTATATTTCTTTTTGTTCTGCTCCTTCCCAGGATGAAGTGCATTTGATTTAAATATTCTTGAGATAATTTCAATCATCATTGTTGTTCTCCCCTCTACTTTACATTTAGTACATCCCTTTAAGATAAGTGACAAGTAAAGCTGCACAAAATATTGAAATTGTGGACTCACCATGGATTTATTCAGTGCCATAATGATGCTTCCTTTTCTGCTCTCCGTTCTTTCCTAGTAATCCTTAACATGCTATTTTCTTTCACTGTAGAGCATTGAGCTGACATTTTAATTGACCCGTTATAGCTCCAAGATATCATTTTTTTTTTTTTTTCCCCCAGATTCTAATAGGTTGCCAGATTTCGTCAATCCAGTATTGCTTTTCCTCTTGCATGCATCACTTCACATATATCAACACTGAATTTCATTGCTTTTATTTTTCACGCCCTCTATGTTATCAAGTCCATTTGCCTATTCTTTGCAGTCAGGTTTTACCAGCTTGAATGTCTTGCTGTGATCAGCTCACTTTGTCATCTCACTTTTCCAGCAACATAGGAGACTAAGTCATAAGACTTTTAATTTTATTTAAAAATTCATTTTATTAAAAAAATAAAACTACTCAGAGATCTTGTTAATTCAGAATTAAGGTTGCTCATCTGAGTTCTGTTCTGTTACGAGTTCACTGTGACAGGTTCAGTCCTTCTGTGTTTTGCACAGGAGACGTGAGTGAATGAAACTTCTTATCTACATTAGCAAACAGCAGCAAAATATTTACTGAGTTACTTATTCAACTTGATTAATTAACAGAATATTAAAAAGGCAAGTAACGGGGAATATGTGTAACAAAATCATTCAACCAAAACAATTCTATCAGCCATTCAAGGAACAGCCTTTTGGCATTAGGAGTGTTTGTTTACTAATTGGATTTACTGTACGGTGATTACTTAGTTTCTGACAATTTTCTGTACTTCAACATTCACCTCCTGTCTGAATTAAATCTGGTGCTTATGGCAAGATTCCCATTTCCTTCAAAGAGACTTGGGTCAAGCCTCTCTTGTAAGAGATTTTTAAAAGGTCTGCATAGTATAATCTTGTTTTCCAGCTAACTAATATTAGAGTGGCTCTGATATGGCTTTGTCTGTGCCTTTCAGGAGATAACACAGATCATACCAGACATTATCATAGTTAGATAATTTTCCTCTCCATATAGATTAGTCACAATACATTTATGAAATGATCAAACCCGTCACAATAACCTGAATTTTGATTTTGAATTCTGGGGAAAGGTTTCAAGTAGTTCAGGTATGAATGAAGAACTGTGGTTTGCGTTAGAAGCAACAAGGTACTGTATAAAAATATTTATTTCTCCAGCATGCTTAATTTCTTCTGTTGAGCCTCCGGAAGTTTAAAAACAAAAGAGTTCTCTCTCCTGCACCTAAAACAAATCTAATGTATAAATTGATTTGACTGGTAACTAGCCAGACTCCAGGCATAACTCTTCACAGACTTGATTTTTATGGTTAGTGTGTGTTTTTAAATCAGCACAGTGAATACACTGTAATGGTGAAAGGAACTTTTTCGCTCCCTTGCCCAGGTGAATTGCCTTGAGAGATTTGGGACCTCTCTGTCTGGGTCTGTGCACGTTTTGGACCTCTCTCTCTGGGTCATCGCGCACAAGGGCGCGTAGTGGAGAGGTTTCCTTCCCCATGTGCTTGGGTAGCCCCAGGGGTTGGGCGACTGGCTGCGGTCCCTCTTGGAGCCTCCCTGCAGAACAGCAGCCTTACCAACGCTTCACAGTCCGCGGGAAAGGTGCAGGAAAAAGGCCGTTGTGCTGGATGGCTGGGACGGACAGTATCACCTTTTTCTGCCCAAAGTGGGATTATAGGCTGCTTTGGGGGATGCTTCTTTCTGTAAGGTGGTGTGGAGTCCAGGCGGAGAAATGAAAGCCTTGTTTAACAGGCTGGTTAGGAAGCCACCCATGCTTTCTGACCTCCTCTGGCTCTAACACAATGCTCTTTCCCTAAAGTTAAACATTCTCAATTCTCGCTCTTCTCAGGTGGAGTCCAGGACCCCCTTGCCTACTCTCTGTAACGCTTTCTCTGCGTTTTTACCTTTTCCCACTTAGTATTGCCTGAAGTTGACTGATTGTGATGGTTCTCCCTTTACCCATCACTGCATAAATATCAAGTCTAAATTTGAGACTTCTGAATTTTGAGTGGTGCTTTGATGTATTACAATTATTCATACTTCATATATTGATATTGTACTTCTCATTCAGAACATCTTCAATCCCTCTTATTCATGTTCCTCTTCTCCTTTGATCTGTATCATTAGTGAGTTCTTATTCTCTGTGTGGTGGTGATACTTTTTTCCCTCCACTCGTACAGATCTCACCACTTCATTATTGATTTTCTCTTCTTTTGTTTGAGATAACTTCTTTACCCTTTTGGTTTGAATTTTTTTTCTTTTTTTCAACTGAAGTGCGATTGTTTATTTTTTTTTCATCTGCTTGATCAAGTATCTTTCCTGTAAGCCATTTTACCTAGAAAGCAGCCAGTGAAAAAGAAGCAGACAAGAATAGGATCAGTTCCAAGAGAATTTTAATTTAAAATGAAATCACAGGAAATTGCCTTTCACCCCTGCTCCCAGGCCAAGAAAGAAATCATCAGAACAGGGGCAAAATATTCACTTAGTTTGAAAAGAGTCGGATGGAAGAGGCTTTCAGTTCATCATTTAAATTTTTGGTTTTTTGGGGGAAGAGAAAAAAAGTATTTTTAAAGGTGTTCAGGAAGGATAAATCTATTATGAAGAGCCAAGGATCTTTTAGCTCTTCATTCAGGGTTTAATTTTGTTTTTTTCCCTTGTGTTCCTGGTGATGTTTTAATATCCCACTAGGTCCACCAAGAGGAATCTTCCGATCTAATTCTTGAGTACTTTCTGCTGTTGGTTTGTGGATAACTTAGTTATTGTAAAAGAATGTTGTCTTGGTTAAGGAAGAATAACCTGTAAAATAACCTGTCTTGGTTCAGGAAGACTCTTGTAAGTCTCTCTGAATTGTAGGCAACCTTGTCTTCCACTTGTTGTGACTAAGATAGAACATTAATCCATTTTCCTTTGTGAAGTTTGTGATCAAGGTAGAGAAAAATGATGAAGGAAAAGAAAAAAATGTTTTATTTTTCGGTGTCAAAAGAGGATGAAGTGGAAAACCCAACACTTACTCAAGAATGTCTCCTGTTCCAGAGAATAAAAAGAAAACTTATTTTCCCATCTTGTATTTAATACCCATCTATTTAAACTCAATCTTACAAACAGTACTGTAGATTTTTTTAATGCTAAATAATTACCGATGACAGTGAGAGTAGTGTTTGTTTTTGTCTAAATGTACATTTTCACCTTTGGGACTGGTGTTGCATATGGAGAACTTGCTGCTCCTATCTAGGCAGTCTCCTAGAGGCAACATAGCTAGAAGCCAACGTCCTCCCTTGGGAGTTAGGTTGCACTATCTCAAGTTTTCATAGCACTTGGGTGGGATTAACCTCTTCCCCATGTAGGAGA
This sequence comes from Athene noctua, assembly GCF_965140245.1. NCBI lineage: Eukaryota > Metazoa > Chordata > Aves > Strigiformes > Strigidae > Athene > Athene noctua. The sequence goes on along the minus strand of NC_134051.1, from coordinate 18,520,995 downwards.
CATTCCTGCTGAACTAAGCAGTGAGCTGAGCCAGAACTGTCTCTGCCCATGTGTCTCCTCTCTGCCTGTGTCTCTCCATCAGTCTCTCTGCCTCTCTCCCTCCTTCTCCCTCCCCAGTCTCTTCTGCTGTCCCCCATCTCTCTACCTTTAATTTCTCTTTAATTTCTTTAGGACAGCAGTCTTTTATCAGCTTTGTCTCCTGTTGCTGTAATTGGGGTTTAGGAACCCAGTGAACCTGATTTTCTGGGCAGGTTACATCATTGTGATGTGCTGCTGTCTCCAAATGTCGTCTTGATCTGGTAGGCTGTGACTGTTTCTCAGAGACAGGGTTTCCTGGCAGAAAAATTTTAAGCAAATTACAAAAATTTTTGTAGCCCAGTACCCTGCAGACACAGGATCACAGTTCTCTCTTCCACAGGCTTTTGGTGGATGACTTTGAGCAAATCACTTAATTACTCTGTGCTTTGGTTCTCATCTTTCAAAGCACCAAGGCTAAGGGTTCTTCTGTATTTCATTAGAGAAATCCGAGCTAGATGCATCAAAACCTGTACTGAGACGCCGCAGTGCTGTAGTGTTGGAGGCCATACAGATACCCAACAAGGACTGTAAATTTTAACTGACAGTTATAAAGGATTCCCGCTTAATGTCTGAGATTTATTTTATTTTATTATGGCTCTCGCACTTGCCAAGAGTTACCTCATGCTACACGAGATACTAATCTGTGTACGGGAGAAGTGGTGGCTTGTCAGACATCACTGACGTGGTAATGTTACAGAAAGCATTGACCCTTCTGTAGCAGCCGCTGCCATAAAGGGTTAGTGAGGGAGTCAGCTCAGAGTTGCAGGCAGCATCTTCTAAAGAGTAGCAGTCCTGGGCTTGCTTCAGCAATGTCAGACAGATTCTTCAGATAGCCTGTTTGACATTTTTTTTTGTTTTTCCTGTCTTCCTCCATCCCTCAATGTCTGTTTCTTCTCACCAGTCAGAATATTTGTGCGCTGCTGACATAATTAGGAAAACAGAACATGCTCTTCAGAGGTATTGACCCAGCACTTTATTATAAAGTTAGCAATATTTAGCTCCTTATTGTCAGCTTTCGTGGTGCTAAAGAAATAAATTCACTGTTCTCTTTTCTCCATTATTCAATTGTCTAATGAGCCACCTTTCAGTCCACTCAAAATCAAATTTTTGTGATGAATCAGTGTAAGAATGGAGAGTACATGAAACCACATACACGAGAATTATCCCAAATCTGTAGAAGGTGAGATGCACTTCCTTTCAATTAGAAATAAAGTTTTTCTTTTATCTTTTTAAAAAATTCAGTAAGACAGGTTTCCTGTACTTTAAATAAACTCCACAAAATGTTTACTATTACTTGTTTTCTCATATTTATGATTTATGAGTCACCCAACCCTCTCTGAATAAGTAGAAATCTTTCTCGAATTTCTCTGTCAGAGTGATCCCACTCTTATTTTTGCCTTCCTACCTCTCTCATTCCGCAGGAAATTAGTCTTAAAAAGCAAAGACAGAATGGTGTTGTAGGAGAGAAAAGTATAGTCAAAATATATCTCTCCACTCTGGTTTTCTACTGTCTCAAAATAAAGCAAATGCTCTCGCACTCTAAAGCAACTACCATAAGGATTTGCTTTGTGTATTGCTCAGCACAGTCCTCCCCACCTTCCCTTGCAATTTCTGAACGCTGCCACCGTACAGATGCTGATGATACGGGTAAGAAATAAATGTAGCTATACTTACTTGTTTATAGGTTACATGGCTACATTTATTTGTTGTTCCACATAAAAGGCTATGAACTTGCTGTCGTTACTCCTTTTTTCTAGGTCAGATTCTGCGGGTTCTTGGTTTGTAGAACTGGGGACTGCAGCTTAATCCTAATTAGTTGCCTGAAGAATAAAGTTTAAGAGGTGGTTTAAGTTGAATAGAATTTAAAGAGAAATTAAATAAGTGTATTATTTGGTGCAGGTAAAGTAGGCTACTCTCAGAATCCTAAGGAAGATAAAAAGCACTAACTCTGTATTTCCCTGGAATAGAAAGCCAGATCAGTCTTTTTCATGTTTATTAAGATATAAACCTGTTTTAAAGCGTTCTCACCTCAAAAATAACTTACAATACATGTATATGATGCCCAACAATAATTTGGTAATATTTATTTTCATTGCAAATAATGCTGTTTGGACCTTCTTGAGTTTTAACTCAGACTTGCCTTGCTTCAAACTACTAGCTGAGCACAAAAGCCTCCATATTCTTGGGCTCACAGATAAATGAACCAACTTTACAAACACAATAAAAGGAATAATATTCTTCAGGAAAAAATGTGCCTGAACACTTTTATTTGTGAATTAAGTAATTAATCATTTTGTATGTTAGGAAAACGGTACCATAAATTTTAATAATGTAATGCACACTCAGATGTGGCTTTCATCTATTTATAAATCGGATAACATTGTACCCATCCTATTTTTGCAGTTTGCCAGGTAGTAAAGTAAGAAGTTTATTGCATGTTCATAATAAGAAGGGAAGTAATGGCCTGAGAGGCACAAGGGTGAATGAGTTAATGAGTGAACGGTTTGAGTTTTCTCATTGGTTTTAACCCTGTATAAATTTAATGGCTTGCCTTTAAATGTCTCTTAATGAGAAAAAGCAAAGTGTAAGTTACTTAATGGCATTACACTGAGGGCTTTATTTTCTTATTTAAATTGAATGTTGTAGTGTATCTAGTGTATATCTACAGCAACTAACTTTACATCTGATATGTGTACGTACCCTTTCTGGGCTCGGTGTTAGCAGGAAGGACAAACTTCAGTGCTATTATTTGTCAAGGGGAAGAAACTGTGGCTATATTAAGTATATAACTGGTGATCTTTTCTAGCTTATATAGACTGTGAGTATGATAACTCAAGCCTGGAAATAGCAAATACTACTGTCAGTTATGCTTGTCTATGGTACCATCATTACTGTATCGCATGTGATTGCGTTAACTGGCGATGGAAAACTCATCAGCATGCAGGCAGGGTGAACGTTAGAAGTGGAGCATGGTGGTTATGGCAAGCACTCAGTTCCCTGAGCTCTCGCATTGGGTTAAGGTGCAGAGGACCCTTCTGCTGGCCCTTGCTCCATGCTGACAGTACGGGGGCTTTAGGGGATATCTCGGAGGTGTCTGCCTCCACAGGAGTCCGTTCTCATGTGCTAGGGGTCTCAGCACTGGTCCTCTTCTGATGCCATCCTGCAGCCTCTGAGGAGCTGTTTTATTCTACAGTCTGTGGCTTTTCACACCTCCTCAGTTCCTCCTGAAAGACTGGGCATTTGTATTAGAAATAGTCTGTGTGAGGATCCTGGGCATGGTTACAGATAATCAGTTATCCAGAATCATCAGAACTGTAATTCTATAAGTCTCAAACATACTTTCTAAATAATAATAATAAAAAAGAATACTTAAGTGTTTAGTACTTCTATATCTGAGATTTTTGGGAGGGGCTGGTAAATAATGTTTTGACTAATACAAAATGTTGTATGGAAAATAGCTATAGCATGGAAGATTTTTCAGTATTTACATGCAAAAGTGAGGAAAAAAGGGGGACTTAAAAGTATGCTTTCAGTCCATTCATAGTTGAATCAAGTCAACTAAAAGCAAATAAAAACTCTATGGAGATAACATTTTTTTTTTCTAAATTTTTCGTAGAAGCAAACTGTCATTTTTCACTCATTTTTCTAACCAGTCACATATTGCAAATGCACAGGGGTTTTTTTTCAAGGATATAAAGACAATTTTCTTAGTTGGGCATGTAGGAAAAAAGGTTAAAAGAGGGCTATGACCTGCTTTCATTTATACCAGTATAGATCAGATTAAAAATATCGATTTAATTAGATTTGGCCCGATTTGAAGTTTAAACATATCCAACTGTAGAATCTGCTGAGGACAGTGGTGGTCTTCCTTTTCAGGACACCCAGATTTGTAGGTGCATATGCCTTTAGAATAAGGCAGAGACATGTCAAGGAAGATCTTTGTAAATGTTCTGTGCTTCTGCCCACAGCACATCTCAGAAGAATTTCTCTGAATACTGTTGCATACATCTTTCATTGCCTTATCAAAGTTTCCAGAGGGCAGATGTTTTCTTTCTCCAAAGTGCCCCCTTTAAAAACCCCTCACCCCTATCTAACGATTATCCTAAGAGAATCTTGACTGTATCCCAGTAGCTGTGTCTGCCAATTCTGTTTTCAGCTTCAGTAAACACTAATGGAATGATATATATCTATTTGTGTGATAGTTTTGATGATTCTACTAGTTGTTTAAAATTAAGCCAGTTTTCTACGCAGTCGTAACAAATATATTCTTACACAACCAAGCATTTAAGCACAATTAATTGTGCCCTGAATATGTAAATGTTGCTACGTGACCTCGAACAGCCAGAAGGTTAGATAGCAGCTAGTACACTGACTTAAAATGAAATAGTTCAGTGGGTGCTTGTGCTGCCTTGGAAGGCTGGTCCCCTCCTGGGGACAGAGCTGTAGATATGATGCCTCGAATATTGGCAGAATTCTACTTGACAGCTTTAATTTACGCCGCTGTCCGATTAGCTGGTTGGGACACTGCGTGGATCCTGGCATCTTAGCTTAAGTGGCACTGCTATATCTCTGCCCGCAGGAAAATGTATTACCTTGGAAAAAATCACATCAGATAGATTTTTCTTTCCTTCTAATCTTTTTAGCAAGTATTTGCTAAAGACATAAGAGCTGAACTGAGGAAACCTCACTGGCGCTTCTGAGTTTTGGAACTATCCCACTTGTTTCCTCTGCGTCAGGAACATTGGCCTGGTGCAAAATGGAGGTGAGCTTGGGGTTGAGGGTTTGAACCTTGGTCTACAGCCACCAGGGAGGGGTTGTCCCACCACTGCCCATTGATTTCTTCTGTGATACCTATGGGTGTGGGTCACGTATTAGTAGTGAGACATGGAGACAAAGAGTGAGACAGGAGTAAAATCTCTGAAGTATGCTGTATGCATACAGAAAAAGCCTTGCGCTTGCTATTAAACCTAGCTATAAATGCACTGCTGGCAGGAGAAGGAGCCCCAGCAATGCTATTTCTATCAATTTACAAAGTTTACAATGCTGTAGAATATAACCTACTGCATATAAATCAAAGCATGTAACAAACTTGAACTCATAAAGATTTGTAATGTTCACTCAAACCTCTGGCATTTCAAATTCCTGCCTATAGGGACTGTAACTTACGTCAGTATTTTATAAATCAATGAGAGTGAATATGAATATTTTGACCCAAACTCTGCTGTTATTAATAAAGTTAATATAGGAATATGTAAGATGAATTGTAAACGGTTGCTGTTCCTAAACTCTTTAAGCCAGAAAGGACCATTATATGTGATCATCTCATTGACCTTCTGCCTAGCCCAGATTGTAGAATTTTGCTCACTAGTTCCTGACGTGAATCCAACCAACGCTCAGAAAGCCTTGCTCCAGCATGCTCTGACCACAGAACTTGCCTCTTTCTTCAAGGTGGTTTTAAAGGAAGCATCAATTACTCAGAGGGCTATGGCTGTCATCCTATAAGTAAGAATCATAGAGTGATTTTACAGTGCAGTATACCGCTGGGAGGGATATTCTGTTCTGTTGTATCCTTTAAAGCTGCTATAAAGGCCATTTAATAGGCTGGGGGAGGACATCTTTGAGTGGGGGCAGTATCTAGCCAGAGGCTGTCCTAAATGACTCAGACTGTACCCTCAGCAGAGACAGCAAGGAGGCATGAATCTTTTGTCCAGTTTATAGTTGTGTGCCTTGGCAGCAGCTGTAGGTAGCAGAACAACCATTGAGCTATTCCGAAAGGGAAATACACTGTAATTTAGCAGGTTTTTTTCTTTTTCTTTTCTTTTTTTTTTTTTTTTTTTTTTCCCCTGCTTTACTTTATGTTGAAAACTTTACCTGCTCTTATAAAAGTCCAGAATATGAGGTCCAATCTCTTCTTTCCAATCATAAGGAGGGGAAAAAAGCCACCTATTTATCTATTTATTTATTTATTTATTTTTACTGAAATCAGTACACTATAACCAGCCTTCTGTAATAAATTAGTAAAATCTTCCTTTAAGTAACAGAGTTATTTTTGAATTGTAAATTTCTTCTGCACAACCTTAAGGTTTGTGTCCATGGTAGTTTTTAGAGCTCAAATTTGGGTGCCCTGTTATCTGTACTAAAGATGTAGTAAACTGACGGTGCTATGGAGTGAGGAACTGATAAGATTTCTACTAGCTGATTTAGAATCTCAGCTGTCTCTTATGACATGTGTGTTGTCATTAATTTTTATATTGTCAGATTTCCTAACCATAAGCACATTTGAAAGATCTCTGGGCATATCTTGCATCACTTTTCTTTATGGGAAACCAAAAAAGTTTTAACCCTGTTCATTCCTATAGTTCTGATGAAACTGTAGAACTACTCTGAGGCTGTTAAGTCCGAACTGAGCAGTTAGTACTGATGATGGACACACGGGCCAAAGAACCTGTCTTCATTCTCAAATCCCAAGCTGATGCACCTTGGTGACAGAAATACAGCTGCTATTTGTTTTGTTTTCTAAAGTTTCTGGTTTTAGCTGCCACATTCAGCTCAGCTGTACCCAGTCAAGGACCAGATGTGGAGAAGAGAGGTGATACCCAACTCTGGTCATGTCCTTTGCCTTAGTTGCATATTCAGTACTAGGGACTACGTGGGATAGGAGGAAATAGAAAAAGCTTTAAGATTCAGCTACGCTTCAGTAAGCCTTTTGGGGATAGGAGAGGAAAAGGGTACTTACATCTCTTATGATGTCCCTGGTTTATATGGGTCCCTTGCCTTTAGAAAAAAAAATAGTTGTCTTAGGCAGGTAAGAGGACCTCCATTCTCATAGTATCTAATCTGTTAGTTGGTTTACCTGTTGTACAAAGATTGATTTGGAATACGTTTTCACAGAGTTCAGTATTTTGATTTTATAGCACAGGACACCTGAGTGTTTAATGGCCAAGGAGCTGGTATTTTTCTCAAATGGAGCAATGCGGCTGAGATACAGAAAGACGACTGGAATTAACCTTTTCAAATTGAGCAATGAAACAAAACACTTAATCATCTATAAGCATGGAGAATTTAGGTATTCTCTGACATCAGTGAAGTCTACACAGCTCTTAAAATGAAAATATATAATTCCCATAATTTAATTCGGTCACAAGATAGCAGATCAGAAAAAGGAGAATGAATCATTGTCACAAATACTGTTCCTCTGCTCCACAGACAAGGAAAGATAAAATGGAAAGAAGCATTAAAACAAGGAACCATTTACAGATTTGAATTTGGACCTCCTGTACTGAGAATCAGCATCATCTTCCTCCCTTAGTATTAAGCAGGAGGAGCGTGTTGTGTCATTGTATCCCACCATTTGGCATTGCTGTATGAGTTAGTGCAGCATGAGTAAACACACTGAAGAGGGGATTAAATGCCACCTTGAAGCAACATTCTTCTAAATTTCAGTCCCAACCTGCTTTCTGAAAGTAGCCATGCAGATGGTTGATTATTTAGTTCACTGTGTGAAGACCATTCAGAAAATGAGACAGAAGGAGGGGAATAGTTTAGACTGACTGTAACAAAGTTATAGTTTTCTGTAATATCAGATTGACTACTGAATTGTTCTAAGTGAAAATGGATTTCTGTCCGTCTCCCTCCCCCCTGTTTCAGGCAGTTGCAACCCCTTTCACAAAGGCTGGGGGTGTACCGATCTTCCATCTTCGCAGGCGAAGAGATTTAGCGTTATCCACAGCCTGACAAGATGTCTCATCCTCTAATCCTATTGTCCAGTACACGAAGGAGAGGGAGATACTTGTGTAAGGAGCAGCTGTGAGGGAAGGTCTGGTTATAATTACTAACTCTACCCGTTTCACTAAGATATAAACCTGATGCTGCACCTTTCCCTTAGCCAGGAGGTTACATGATTTGATGGGCAACAGGATGTTTTGGAATGACTTTTCTACCCTTTAAAGTCATATTTTATTTTTAAAAGTAATGCCGATGAGCTGGGGAGATATACACACTTTGCCACTGCTGATTTGAGACTCCAAATGCTGAGTAGTCTGGTGATCAAAGCAAGGCTGTGTGAGATGAGCTGCTGTGCCTTCTTCCTGTTCCTCTGGTGTTAAAAGAGAGGAGGAAAAATCTTTAGAAATACGTCACTTAAACAATGAAGTGACCCTCCATTCTTTTTCCTTCAGGGTAGTGTATTTACAATAGTCATAACTGTTTATTTTGACTGTATTTCCCATGCCTGCTTTTTCACCAAATGCATTTTCCTGATTTTTCAAGAAATGTTTTGCTCTGACCAAAAATAGTCCCATGTTTACATTTGCTCTTTTCCTTACAGAGCATCTCCCACTGAAAGCAGTGACATGTATGTTAGGGAGCAAGGTGCAGCTTGTCACAAAGAGTGTTTTCTGGATAGAATGCTCTTGTCTGCGTTGTGTTCGTCTTCCATGGGGAAAAATATTGACATGAGACTTAGAAATCAATAAAAAATGAGCGTGATAGTAATGATACAGGATATGACTACAAGGAGGAAAGTTCTTGTAGTTAAAACTAGGGCTGGGACTCAGCAGTGGGTTCTCAACTTTTTCAAAGTTGCCTTTGAAGAGAGTTGAGAACCCTCTCAACTAGATCAGTGTTTTACTTCCATTTACCCATCATGACAGGGTAATATATTTTCTGTTAGGTAAGGACTGGAATCACAATGATGACCTCTCTGAGTGTAGGAAATGGGTTCTGTCCCCAGTGGATTAAAGTCAAGAAAATAATTACCTGTGGTAGTATGTAAGGCTGGCATGTTTTCATGTATAATCGTTAGGTAGAAATGTGCAGTTGAAACAGAACAAACTTCCGTTCCTTTTCATTTAGCACTTTTGACACACACTACCATGTGTAGATGCCTTTGTATTAGGATGAGATGTAGTTGTGTCATTCTTTGGATGATGTAGTGCTTCTCTGAGGTTCTAGGCCTTCTTTTTTTTTCTTCCTGAATTATTTTAGTCTTTTAAAAATATCAGTGTATATGTGTCATGCAGCTGGACTTTTCTGAAAGCATGTATGGAAAATAATTTTTTCTTTCTCAAGCATGAGGACTGCTCAGTGGTAATGGCTATAATAAAATATTTCAATCCATCTATGCAGGCCTCTGTGATCCATAAACCTTACTGTCTCCAGCCTAAAGAAGAACACGGAAACACATCAGTTGTGAAATAGGTCAGAACTCAACTCCTTTTTATGGCTGCGTAAAATAGGGGACGAGAATGTGGTTGACTAGGTGAAGGTTGTGTAATAGCTTGCCACAGAGCTGAAAAGAACCTTTAATTGAAAAAACTTCTGAGTCGGAAGTCAAAGTTACTGCCGAAGGTCCCTCTGGAGCATATTTGTATTGGACAGGTGCCTACATTGTGTTTAAAGTGTGCTGTTTACAAACTGACCTTTCTGGGAGGGAATGTTCTCTATCGGGTATTGTTAAAATCTTTAACATAAAAACACCCCATAAAGAAGGATTTTCTGACTTCTGCATAAGAAGATAGCAATAACTGGCCGAACTTAATGAACTGCTCTGAAGGGAATGCGCCTTTGACTACGTTTATTAGTTACAGGAGTTGCTTTGAATTCCAACACTCCATCCCTGTTTCTGTCAGCATTCAGCTCTTCCACTCTCACAGACATGCTTTAGCTTGTTGCCCTCAGCTGTATTTTAATTGAAGCTCATAATATTTTAAGACTGCTTTGTCTTTCCAGATATCAAAGCAAACGGATTTATAAGTCCCTTGACTCCCGTACTATACACAAGAGCTGTCTTTCCACAACATGTGAATTGGTAAAACCAGCAAAATGTCATTCACACAGGGCTCAGCATTTGAAGAAGTTCAATATTAATTGCCTAGCGGATATTTTTCTAGAAAAAGTGACTTAATGACATTCTGTGTGCAGTGCAAGGTGAAAGAGCAGAAGGAAAATAACCTAAAACTGACTGGATTTTTAACAGAGGGCATTTATAAAATTGAGGCAGATCAGTTTTCAAGAAGGACCCACACAGTGTGATACCAGGTGACGTACACAGAGTGCTATTACATTAGCAACCAAAATAGAGCGGTAACTCACGACTCAGACCTTAACAGAGCTAGGGATGGGAGATTTCTTAAGAGGCAATAAATGGAATTCTGAAATGTCTCTGTGGCTTGGCTTTTCACAGAATCACAGAACTGTTGAGGTTGGAAGAAACCTCCTGAGGTCATCCAGCCCCCTGCTCAGGCAGGGCCACTGACAGCCCGTTGCCCACAACCGTGTCCAGATGGCTTTTGAATATATCAAAGGATGGAGTTTCTACAACCTCTCTGGGCAACCCGTTGCAGTGCTTGGTCACCCTCACAGAAATAAAAGCATTGAACTTCATCAGGTTCCTGTTGGCCCATTTGTCCAGCCTGTCAGGGTCCCTCTGCATGGCAGCATGACCCGCTGGTGTATCAGTCACTCCTCCAGTTTTGTGTCCTCCGCAAATGTGCTTGAGGGTATATTCTGCCCCAACATCCAGATCATTAATGAAGTTGTTAAGCAGGATTGGACCCAGTATTGATCTCTGGGGGACACTGCTAGTTACTGGCATCTAACTAGCCTTAGTGCCAGTGATGACCATCCCGTGGGCTCAGATGTTCGATTTAAATTCACCTCACAGTCTGCTCATCCAGCCCTTATTTCAAGAGCTTCTCTATGAAGATCTGATGGGGGAGGTGGTGTTGAAAATGTTGCTGATGTTACGGTAGGCAGTATCTGCTGTTCTCCCCTTGTCTACAAGGCTAGTCTTTCATGGTAGAAGGTTCTGAGAGTGGTCAAGCATGGCTTCCCCCGGTGAATCCATGCTAACTGCTCCTGATGTCCTTGTCCTTCACATGCCTGGAAATGTTTTCCAGGATTATTTGCTCTACCATCTTCCCAGGCTGAGATGAGGCTGGCCAGCCTGTAATTCTCTGGCTCCTCCTGCTTGTCCTTTTTGAAGATAGGAGTGACATTTGCTTTCCTCCAGTTCCTCCGCTTTGTGTGCTGAATTTCTTCCTCGAGGTGTTCTGCACTCAGCTTAGGTAGATTTTTTTTTTTTTTTAATTTCTAAGTAAATAAAGTTGAAATGAGTGGTTTTCTGCAAAGCAAGCTGCTGCTTTGTAAGAATGAAAGGAAGCAAAAGGGAGTGAGGCAAATTTGAACTTGGAGAGCAGAACCACCATTGTTCAAGTAATCCTCACTGTGTTAAACCTGCGGCAACCTTTTACAGTGACAACAGTCTGAACACTTGATTATAAAAGACAAAGGCCCTCGTAGTATTAATAAACCAGCATTCTGTCCAATCTTACAGTCCCAGCTTACACATGTAAACTACAGATATTAGAAAGTGATTTTCCTTGCAGTGTTTTTAATCACATTTCTTTTTCCTTAGTAGATCAGGAACAATTGAGAGCATGGATTGACTCCGATGAAGCGTAGATGAAGCATCACATGCCACCACCACCACAGCCACGGTTCGTTAGATCAAGTGTGCTGTAGCTGCCACAACTTGGTTAAATTTATGTGTAGCAGTCTCACCATGTGGAAGTGGAGACAACCTCTTGAGGGGCTTTATTTCTGTGTTAAGTGCATAGGAGGGAGTGTGAGAGGAGGTACCTGCACTTGAGGAGGATGAAAAATCTTACTCTGTTATTCTGATGCATACAGAATTACCTATTGCAGATGAATGGTGTATGTTTCCAAAGCTGTATAAATGACTAATACTGTGCATACTCCTAAGCACAGGGTAACATTTTCTAGTTATTAAAAAAAAAAAAAATCTTTTTGAGAATGAGCCTTGGATTCTGAAATTATGTAGAAACACAAGACAAAACATTTCAGACATGTCTGTATCATACAGACAATAGATATCCAAAATCCCCTCAATGGGCTTGTTAAAATTTTCCAGGCTGTATGACTTCAGTTATTACCTCACAAGGGAAACAGCGGGAATTAGGAAACCTGGCTTTCTTTCTCCCACCTTTGCCACTGATTCCTTGTGTCTTGTGGGGGAAGTATTGTAATGACTGTGAGTCTCAGTTCTCTGCATGTTGGACGGAGCACGTTGAGGCAACACGCATGCAGAGTATACGAAGGGTATGTGTTTGTGCTGGATGAGAAATAGGGTTTCTCTCTTGGGGGAGAATGGATTTGTGTTTGGTGGGGAAAGATGCTGAAATCAGCTGATGTAAAGTTTTATGTGCATAGATAAGAGGATGGAAGATTAAGAAATATAAAAGGCAAAAGAGGAAAAATGAGATTTTTATCTTGATGTTCTTATCATGCCTAGCAAAATATGTAGCCAGCTGCGTGAAGTCACAGATACGGTGGCTGGCCCTTTAGGTGACAGCTGTCATTGAGCAGATAAATATTAATAAAAATTTGCATTAGCTAAAGCAAACCCAGGGGCAGAGGGCTGGTGAAGGAAGTGTATCAGTCACAGGTTTTATGAAATCAGGCTCTACAACATAGTGATGCTGTGTTCTTCTTTCCTTGAGGAAATGTGGCATTTCATGTTGTTTTCCTACTTTGTTTATTATTTTCCATCACATTTATTTTCCGCCTACACCAAGTGCTGCAGACTTCTCTCACTCGGTTCTCCCTTTTCCCTGCCATAATTTTGGTATCCATTCCTTCTGTGGTTCAGTGTGGTCACTGGGGAAACATTGCTTTAATGATTTGCTATTTAACTGCTCAGTGTTCCTTGCATCATCAGAGAAGCGGCAGCACTGACAAAGTGCAGCCTGCCCATGGGGAGTACTATATCAGTGGAGAGACAAGTTGCTATGGTAATACATTACATAGCAATGAGGGATTTTGGAAGATGCATCTGACAGTTTGAGGTAAAGTATCATCATTTCCTTGCAGCTTTCAGAAAGTGTCATAATCTGAATTCAGTGGGCTGCTTTTTTCTTTTTTTTTTTTTTTTTTTTTTTTCTTTCTTTCTTTTGTGAGGTGACATTTCTGGATAGCCTTGAGCATGCCACAAAACAAAAAGGAAAAGCCTCTGTCCTTAAGGAGACAACAGTTCAAATAATAACAGAGGGGGTAGGTCACTTCTGAGGCAATTAAAGAAGCGTATGGCCAAATGGCTGTACAGGTTCCCTCTGTGTCCTTGCCTCTCTTCCATTTGAATACACGCATCTTTATTTGATAGGCATGAGTGATGCATGAGAGAAAAATATAGAACTTGTGAAAAGCAATCGCTAGTCATCAGAAGTATTGTAAAATAGTTTGAAAGGACGTTCCTGAGAGTAAGGGCCCGGAAGAAGAAAGTCAGCAAAGGAAAAATTAACAACAGAAAAAAAAAAAACAACCAACTAGTTTTTCCGACAAGCATGGAATTAGAAAAAGGAACCAATAATGACATAACGTGAAAAGTAACGCTGGAAACTGAAAAGTAACACTGGCAAGTGTATTTTACATTTTCAACTTTTTTCTTCCGATATTTTGTCTGAGTAATAATGAACGCCTATGGTTTATCTGTGTATGGAGACAGAAAGGTGATAGTATATGGAAATAGGAGGGGGGTAGTAAAATGTTTCCCTCTGGGACAAAAAGACCTCTTAGGACAGGTATTTATATACTTAACGTTTACGTAGGAATATATTTTTTAATCATAGTATATGTTACATTCCCTATTTTGAGAGGCGTAAGAATCATCCATGCTCTAGTTACTCCTGCAGTTTTGTGAATTTGTACCTTTGGATGGAACATTTGTCTGTGCTGCAGACCTGACGAGTATTATATGAACTGGAATATTTGGCACTAAATTTTTGCTTACAGCAGTTCAGAATTCCACCAAACCTACAGAAGTTAACTTCTCTCTAGGGCAGGTGCAGACACAAGAATTAATTTTTAGTGGATCTTTGGCATGTCATATTCTGTGTGGTAGTCTGGATGCTTCTGTGATTGTAATTTCTGTTCATCTTCTGAATAGATACCTGCAAGACACGGCTTTCAGTGCTTACACAGCCTACTTCATAATGCACACGTGTTTCTTTCTCTGGATATTAAAGCATCTTTGGGTTGTATGTCAGGTTTTGTGTTTGGTTTTGTGTTTGTTTGGTTTTTGGGTTTTTGTTGTTGTTGTTGGGTTTTTTTTTTCTTAAAAAAAAAGCAACCAGTATTGATTTTCAGAATATGCAATATCAGTGCCTAAATTATATTAACTTTTAAAAAGACTTCTGTTCCTGAGGGCCTTAAAGAGTTTTGAAAAATACAGCCCATACATCAAACACTGCAAGGCCACTGAAGTAGCCCATTCTTGACTTCAGTTTAAGTTCGCTTAATTCAGATATCACAGTAAGCATTACCGTACCTCCTTTTAGCTCCAGGCAGGATTAGATGCTTCATCTAAGAGAAGACATTTGCTGTTAGGGAAGAAACCAACGTAAGCTGCCTTGTGTAACCAAATCATTTCATACTACTAGATTTGTCGTAAATGTATGATGAATAGTCATTCCCTGATCTAATATCAAACCTTTGGGAGCAGTGTGTTTGAATGATGTCATTATATAATGTCTGAAGCTGTTAATATGATTACCTGGAAACATTGGAGAAGCATAATACTTGAGGAGACTGCATAATAATTTAGTTGTACTTGTTCTTACAGCATTTCTACCCTGAAAAGTCTGCGTGGTACTGCTGAAACCTATTCTTTTTTTTTCCAGGATTGTTTTTTATTCTTGTCGCTAACATTGTTAGGCTGTGGCAAATGGTATTGCAGTTACAGTTTTCAAAATTATGGTAGGGAAGGAACCACAGCTTGAAAACAAAGTTTTGTCAAGCTGCAGAACATGACGTGCTCATGGGAGAGCTGGCGAGCTGTGAATAGACAAATTAACTCTCGTTTTCTTAATTGTAACGTTTGCATTAGAAGACAGTAACCTCTGTGGGTTGGTTTGGTGTGGGTTGGTTTTTTAGATTTTATTTTGTTTTTTTTTCTAGCAATTTCTGGAGCTGTCATAGAGAGGACCATGAATCTAAGAGTCTGGGTACAGAATAAAGGGTGGTCCGTGCAGACAGAAAAGGTAGAAAAAATGTCCACTAGATCCTCTTTTTATTGCAGTGTGGTTCTTTTTCTACCGATGTTTGATTACTTCCCATTCTGCTAAAAACGGTGACATGAAAGCAAAAAAAAAAAAAAGATTATTTTCAAATACCTGTTTCATTAAATAGTTTTGACCTGAGTCCTACAGTTTCATATGAATTGCCTTGTTCTTTCACAGCAGTGTTGGTTTATATCTTAAAAAAAAAAAAAAAAAAGAGAAAGAAAATAAGAAGACATGGGGCTTTTTTCTTTTCTTTTTTCCAAGATGGTCCAAATTGATTAAATCTGTATCTTAAAATATATACTTTATCTTAAAAAAAAATGCATATTCTGTTCTAGGCTCATCTATAAAATGCTCTGAGGCATGCCTATAGTACAAGCAGTATCCTACCCTTCTGTTGTCTGTTGAAGATAGAAAAATTAATCGAATGATGTGGGGTTTTTTTTAATAAAATAGAGCTTTTTTTACAAGAGAATTTTCCGTGAAAACATTTAAACCACATGTATTGATAATGTGTGGTCTTTATTCCAGTGGAATCTGAACGTACTATATTTTGGGGGAACTAGTTGTGACTGACCAGAGTTTTCTGTACATGCTGTTTGGCAAATCTTTTTGTCACAGTGCTGTTATGTCTCTGTCTCTTATGGAAATACCTGTCATTTGGAACTGTTTCATACAGAGCATAGACTGCTTAAATACTCTTCTGCGGGCTACTGCTGAGGCACCAGGGGTGTTCAGCCTCCGGTAGAGGCTAGGATACACATTTGCTTCCTGGCATATAAAACCTGGAAATAAAATAATTGAATCCGGGCTTCCTGTATCCTGAACATCTCTGATTTTGTTCAGTCAAACCTGTAGACTAATGATTTCTTCTTCTTCATCAGTTTATTGCCCACATTCTAAGATTACAGAACCAGTTTCACTGATTCTTGGTAATTCTGCTGAGAAGGGGAAGAAGAATTGTGTTTCTCATCTTACACATATGATTCTTCAAACAGGTTGAGGAAGGCTTTACACCGCCGGGTTTACACTGCTGCCTCGGTGGTCAGATGCTTGGGACACAGAATAAACCAAGTGCTCTGCTATCTTTGCTCTGTGTCCTCTCTTGACCTGCTCTGCCTTTTTCAGAACTTCTAAATGGCTTTTTCAAAACTAGGAATTGAGGTCTTGCACGCTGAAGTTTCCACGTGCAGCACAGATTTCTTTAACCTAGTGTAGCTGTTGTAACGACGATATAATGAGTATTATGGTCTCATAACCTACTTTAGCTGTAGGTTCTCTTTGTGTTGACAAGCAAACACTTTCTTTGCAGCTAAGAATGACTTAGGTTGATCAGAATCACTCAGAATGTATTAAAATGCATCCCAACTTGTCAATGGCTGCATATGGTTAAACTTACTGGAAGAGATTTTTAGACACATGTAATAACGATACAGTTTCTTTTCAACAGCAGTTCAAAACCTGCTTGTCATTTATGATTTTTCCATTAAATTTTCTGTTTACTTAGACTGCGTATTTTGAATGTTATTTTGGCCTCCATGTCGCCATAAAGAAAGCAAAACAGTCTGTTTGTAGGTGTTACAAAGTGTTAATGCTCTGGCAATGGTGAATATGGTGTACATGGTATAGATGTTGACCGTGTGTAAACTCTTCACTGTTGGAATAGGTAAAAGAGATCTCTTATTTTGGGAATGGTAGTGTGATCTTCAATCCACTTGAACCGTATCTGCCTCTGAATTTTTTGCTGTTACTGTCGCAATAAGATGCCTTATATAATAATAAAGATGCCTTCGCGTACGT
This sequence comes from Athene noctua, assembly GCF_965140245.1. Classification (NCBI taxonomy): domain Eukaryota; kingdom Metazoa; phylum Chordata; class Aves; order Strigiformes; family Strigidae; genus Athene; species Athene noctua. Next base: position 18,504,040 of record NC_134051.1, on the reverse strand, counting down.
TGAAGTATCAACAAAGCCTTCTGCAAAGTGTAATGAGTGGATCCAAAAACTTTTTCCACCTTGTTGATAATCCCATCTTGTCCCCTTGGATATGGCTTTCTAGCCTGAGATTTTGAAGCAAACTTTCATTAAGGACAGTCTGCTTTATTTATGGCACAGTCTGATAAACAGGTTGAGAGAAATTGCATTGACCTATATATAATTATTTCATTTAGATATTGCAGTCTGAGTCAACTCTGGGACCTTTCCCTCTCCTCCTTTCCTTGTATTTATTGCTATTTATTCTTATCAAATGCAGCCAACTATAAAGTCAGACAGACAGAGCGCAGACTATGCATCCATCTGAGCAGTTTGAGCTGCTGACATTAAACCCTGATGAACTGAAAAATCCAACAGCCATTAGCAGAAATGTTTCATTCCTCTTTGTGTCTTAAAGCCAGAGAGAATCTACTAGTCTGGACCCGTTGTTCACGTACATATGCCTTCAGTTGTAGGTTCTCTTTTTTGGTCTCTGAGAATTTCTGCTATTTAAAGGGAACACGAAAGTTTCTTTGTTTTTCTTTGCCATCAGCTGTAGGTGGAGCTCTAAAACACAGAAGACACAGCTGTTACAGGCTTCCTCTCGACAGTCCTTCTGTGATTTACTGCTGGGAACTGTTCCTCTGCAGGTACAGCAATACTAGATATTTACATACATGCTCTCTTTAGCTCAACTTATTTTCTCTGCATCTAAAATTAATGTAAAATTAAACTTCTGACGTGCTGTTGGGTTCTGTCCTTGTTCTGACAGCTTTTCCATACACTCTTACTCATCTTGGTGCTGCTTACGCAAATGGCAAAAGGACTTTGTTCTCTTCTCCAACCTTGTCACCAGAATACCAGGATATCTGCAAATTGCATCTGAGCGGGACTGATATCACTTCTAATGGCCATCTTTTCTGACTAAAGCATTGTTTACTTTATTTGGGTACATCTGCCTCTACTACAGCCTCGTCCCAGAGATAATTCTCTGTCACTTGTCTGCCCCGTGCTCTGCTCTGCTTCGTCTGGTTGGTGAGCTCTTTGGGGCAAGGATTGCAGCAGGACATTAGGCAGAGCGGGGTGTGCCATGGGGCTGCTGCAATTGAAGGCCATTGCCCATGAGGGGAAGTGGGGACATGGTGCGAAATCTTGGCTTCTTTTTCACGTGGCTTTGAAATAAGGATTTGTGCAGAATTCTTCGAGTGGAAAAATGAAACACCGCCACCTGTAACCTACAGAAAAGTTATTAGCACTTGCCTTTAATGATGTATACAGAACTTGTGCTAATTGAAGTGTAGGTTTCCATCATGATTGATATGCTAATTTAGACCACTGGTAACCTGTTGGGTGCCGTGTATTTTGAAGATGGTTTCCACAAATTCACATGCTGAAGGACTTAAGAAGCAGATACTCCTTTAAGTGCCCAACTGCTCCTCAGATCTATGTGCCAAGTGATGTCCGACCTTGGAAACCTGGTTTTAATGAACTTCAATAGATTAAGCTGCTGAAAAGTACATACTTTGACTTTTGTCAGCTTTAAAGCCAAGAAGTTCAAACATTTAAGGTCATTATTTCTAGAGATATTCTTGGATATTCTTAGTGGAAGCCCAGTTTTACCTGTGCAGGACTCTTTACTCTTTTATTTTCTTTTTATAAATAAGTACATTTCTAGTCTGTGCTCTCTGGCTTACTGTAGAACAGTCTTTCAGGAGATGACCTGGATAATAAAAGAAATGAAAACTAGATTTTAGCTTTTAAGAGCTACACGCAGATTGAAAATATAGGAAAACTGTGATTTGAGAACACTTTTCTTTTTTTTTTTTTTTTTTTCTTTTGGCAGCATAAGATTTAGCAGCATTAGCAAACCTGCGTAAGAAGAAGTTTGAACGTTTCTGTTCCCTTCTGTGGGTAGAGAACACTTCCCTCCCACCCCATGTCATGGGGTTTATATGATGTTTCTTCTCTATAGCGCACTCTCTTGATCAAAGATTAAAGAACAAAAAAAAGACAGTTATAGGCACTACATCTTTTTGAGCCATGTAAAAAATAAAATGGTCAGGCTTTCGAGATGCATTCCGTATTCATCAGGCTACAGAAAAATAGAACAATATGAGGCCAGAAAGATAGTGGCAAGATGTGGGGGTTTAAACTGTAATTGAATTCAGATTGTAGCGATCAAAGGAGAGAGAAGAGAAAGATACGAACACACTAAAGCAGAGGTGGGGATAGAAGTTCCCTTGCTTAATACTTCTGTCCAGATTACAATGACAGGAGACTTGTACTGACTGCAATAATAGGACCCTAACACCAACTAATGATAGTCACATTTTATTTTTACAGGGAGAAATATTTTATAGAGAGCGTGCTTCTGTGACTAAGGGCTTTGTGAGTCTCAGATGACTCCCTCCGTATTCTTAAGCAAGTCTTGTCAAGTTTCTCTTAACCTTAAGAAACTATTTACACAATCTGGAAAAAGTTACTTCTGAGAATAAACACATAGGTTACCAGCAATTTACCAGGATGCTGAGGGGACAGGGACTACCCCAAGGAATTGAGGAAGAAATGCATTTTGTATTTAGTCTTTTCTTTTCAGAAGCACACTTTTTTCTAATGGTAGGAGTGGTTTATCTGTCATTTCTATTCCAAGGGCTCCAGATTACAATTACTTTTCCAGTTATATATGCCAGACCCAGAAAACACAAGAGAAATTCAGGCATCTTTAAAATGGCAGCATATATCACAGATATTAAGCATTATTCTTTATTACATATAGAAGTTATTTCGGAGAGATATTGAGCTTAGTAAGATTTAATGTTTCATATGTATAAATCCGAACAAGTCTATAATTACAAAAAAGATTATTTATTTTTTAAAAAGCACTCATAATCACGCCCTTGTTACCAGAGGGCAGAAAGTACAGCGCAGTTAGAGAACTTACCACAGCCAGCAAGACATGGATTCTATTTGCTTTCCCTTGGGCTTCCTGTGAGGTTGAATAAGAGTCGCATCAGGCTATTAAGCCTTGCTGGAAATTTTTTGTGAAACCTGATTTGGTTTGTAAATGCTGGCTTGTTAAAACAACATTGTTTTTCAGGAGCTTATTAGTGTTGAAGAGCCTTTCCCAAGATTCCAGTAGGATTCTTTAGCTTTACAGCTACATTTCTGATTTGGACAACCTTGGAAGTGAAAGAAAGCCTACTACTGTCACTTGACAGCTTTGGAGTGACAATGTTTTTCTGATTCCTGAAAAGGTATCTAGAAAATATTTTTCCAGAGTCAGAAAAACATTTTTTAGATAACATTTAGTTTCAGAAAATGTAAACTTCTAGAAAGTCAGAAATACTAAGATTAATTACAAATTTTTAAAGAGTTAATGGCAGGCTTGGAAGATACTGAAAGCATGTAAAAATGCAGAGATGTATCTACTAAACCTTTGTAAGATTTGTTAAGTGAAAAAAAAAATAATAATACAGAAGGTGTCTTGTCAACTTAGGTTTCTACATAATTTTGTATATGGCTTTTAGGACTCATGCCTCATTACAAATAATTTTTTATCCTATTTACTTTTGATTTAACACAATATATAAGAAATTATAATCCACTGAAATCCCCCTAAACTACCTTTTGATTTAGTTATGTGATGGATGGTATTTGTTTTGTGTGTTTCATCTATTAACCATCCTAATGTAAAATAGAAATACATGTTCTTTCTGGAGAACAGCGAGGTTGTTTCTGCCCTTGAGAGCAACTACATACACTTGGGTTTACTTGGTGAAACAGGAGGGACTTGAGGTGCTATTGTGAAAGAGAAGGGGGCAACCATGAAGCCTCGCCTCGGAGGTGACAACGATGCTTCTTAGAGCTTGAGAAAAGACTGTGTAGAATTATCTGTGATTTGGAAAGGCGATGAATTGCCGGGCTGAAATCAAACCTGAAGAATGAGGTTAAGCTTATGAAGCCTCTGGTGAGGAGGTTACTCCATCTAAGAAATAATGACAGCAGAATCTGCTCAAGAGCTTTGGCAAACTCCTGGTCTTGTCTAAACTAATTCATGGGCTTACAAGAATCTTAACTAAGGGATAATCTTGCATTTCTGCAGGGAACGGAAAAGATTTGCTCACTGACAGTTGGATAATAGGACGGAGAAATTTTCTTCATTTGGAAAAGTACCTCTGCAGTAAGAGAAAAATGTGAAGTGTCTTCAAAACAGCCTAGGGTCATTATCCTAGTGCACAGAATAATTAACAGACACAGTGAGAGCAAATGACTTGAATAAAGCTGTATAGCAGTCATAATGGCAAAGTCTGACTTTTAGCCCTGTATACGCTGAAGTAGGTCAGGTTTGAAGTCTTGTATCGAGTTCCCCAAACACCTTATCAGCACTGATTGTGAGGGATATATTGGGCCAGGTACAGCATTCTGGGAGCACTTTCCATTTTCAGTAAATTAATCCTCTCACAGCATGAAATAAAAAGATCAGAACATGATGTTAAACCTCATTTTGTATTTTCAATTACTAGAGGATAATTATTTTCTTTTTAAGTCTTGGAAGATGACATGATCTGAATACTCGGATACCTGCTGCTTCTGCTTGCGTTCCTGGAAGCAGAGTTCAGCTGGGGGACCGCACAATATAATCAGATTTATTTTGCAGCCTCGCAAGGCTCTGTATGTACCATTAGCTGGAGAAAAGTGCAGCACTTCCATCTTAGGTTTGGGGATGTTTGGCTTCATAAAGTGGGAGTACAACTACACGGACTGAATTTTGTGTGTGGGCTGGGATCAGTAGAAGGTGGGACAGTGGCAAGGTGCTTTGGATGGTTGTTCAGTACTAAGTAAACCTGACAGAACAAGGCTTTCACCTTGTTAGCTCTACTTAGATTTCTGAACAAGTGAATGCGAGAGTAATTCACAAATGTTCTCAAAGAGAATAGCGCTTTTTTTTTTTTTAAAGTTACTGTGGGGTGGGATTTGAAATATTGCAGATTTCCTATTTCTTTGAATGGAAAATGATGAGTGATTTTGATTGTATGTATCAGTGTGTTGTGTAAAAGTGTATGTGTGCTGTGTGTATGATTTCCTTTTATTGTATAGTCTTGCTTTTCTCATGTTTTTTCACTGGATGAACTGTAGTGATTTCAAAGAAATGTAGTAAAGTGTGAAAGGCTAACCAGGAACATAACAGAAAATAAAAATATCAGCAGATTTGGCACAGGTTTTGACATTTGCAGGATTCAAAATAAACTGTATGAAAAGCACCACTAGTAACATAACTGGAAATAAGTAAGGCCTAACTGATGTCACGCAAAAGAATTACTGGTTTAAAAACACAGCAGGAAAATGTAATCGTTTCTGTCCTACATGTAGACTCGGGAGACCTGAAATTCGGGTGCTTGTGCTTTCCTTGTCTGGATGCAGTGAATTGCACCTAATTTGGCACAAATTTCTGCCTCTCTTATTTCTTCACTTCTTTGGATTCAATTTAAGTTAAGAAATGGAATGTGCTGGGTTACTCATAATGCTTTTAGCATTTCGAAAAGCATCATCATGACGAGATTCACCTTGGGTGGAAAACGAAAAGAGGTCAGGAAAAGAAAAGAATCATAAGAAAAGATGATAATGAAAAGATTCATAAGAAAATACATTAAAAGACCAGTATTCCCTATTAACAACCTTTTGCCCGTTGAGATATTGTGCTAGAGATTACATTCACCATGCAGTTATTTTCCTTACACAGTGAAACAGTCACTGGAAAGACTGTTCCTTCGGAGCACAATAAACACATGACAATCTCTGTACATCGTTGGGGTGCGGATATTGATTGTGTTTTATCTTTTGACTTGTATGGGCAACAGTGGTGTTTAATTTGGGTTTTATTTGCAGCTGATAAAAACAGAGAAAGCTTTTATATTTAATTTTCTCATGTGCCTTCAGTTACATCAACCATTAACACTGGAGATGAAACACAATGCTGATACAGATATTCATTTTTAGTTACGCATCTGTTGGCTTTGTAGGGGCAGAAGGGGATAAATTACTATTATCATTAAAATGAATTTGAGCTGTGCTTATCCTTAAAAGAACAGTGAAGTTTTTGGATACAATACAGTGTATCGGTGAGATCTAAAGAAAAAAACAGAGGGAAAAATGTGCTACAACTTTAAAGAAATAATGTGGCTTTCTGGGGTGGTGGTGGAGATGGGGATTGCATTCATTCTTTAATTGCTTTGCCATATAAAAAGACACATTGCTTGAGTAGGATTTAAGAGATTTGGTTTTGCTTTTTTTTTTTTTTTTTTTTTTTTTAATATATATACGTAGTGAAGTTCCTAGGAGTTGAAACAAAATGGAAATGTTACTTATAAACACTAGCCCCTGTGCTGAATTGCGGGATTATTTTCTTCTTCAAAAATGTTTTGCAATGACAATAAGTGTTCCTTGATCAGATCCGTTACATCTGCTGAAGTATAGTGTGTATGTGCTCTCCTTTAATGCCAGGGACAGAAGGAAGGATAAAAATAACAGTAACAATCCAGATCATAGTTGGCTTAGTTTTGAAAATTGCAATTTAATTACATATTCATTTTAAAAAGAAACAAATCTTGTGCCAGTTACAACAGTTTTAAGGGTTTTGCTGCCTATTTCCAGTTCTGGTTTTTATCATAGTTCCGGTTTGTATAGCAGCTGAAATAGGCAGCCTGGAGGTTATCTAAGTGATTGTTTCAAAGGTAGACATATTCTTAGTTTATTTGATCTTTCATAATGGTAATATCTAAAATAAATTTTATTTTAAACTCTTTAAAACCAGAAATAACCTTATTTATATGTTGCATCCAGGCTTGCTTGCTGTTGACCGTGTTTTAATCAAATACACCTTAACATTTGGCAGAGGAACCATGTGGATGTATGTAATACCAGTTAGAAATTTCACTTCTGTGAGAGGGCACTATGGCAAGAAGTCAGTGTTCCAAGTCACATGCCAGGAGGGCTGTGAAACCGATGAGGAGTTCTTCCTGCTTACCTTCTGGCTCTGCATAAGACCCGTTTTATGTTTGCTACCACAACCAATTTGCTCTTTCTCAAAGGATTAACAATTTGTTATAGCCAATTTACATTCATAGTATGTTTTACGTATGTTGGATTCCTTCTTCCTTTGCTCCTTTTGTTATCCCTAACCCCAGTTTTACCCAGCTCTCAGGGTTGTTTCTGTAGTGATCAGTAATTGACCGTTGGTGTTTGTAGCCTTGGTGGCTTTATTATAGTGCTGGGTCAGCACTTTCAAGGTCTCTGCTTTCATTTGTGTTTGTATTTCTGAGGACCCCCGTTAAAGCCCCTTCTTTCTTTGTAACGGCCGTTAAACTGCGGTTTGCTCATAACATACACATTTTATTAGCACAGCCTCATCACACATGCAGCCTTGTTTCAGGGTCACCAACTAGCTTATTCATCAAAAATAACAAACCATTCGAAGAAAAACACCTGTGGGCATGCACAGCACAATGTTCTGGTCATCGCTGCCAGTATCTGTAATTTATGGTCATACTACATGGAGCTAAACGACTGTTACGGGATTTTAGATCTGAGTTTTGAAAAAGGAGGTGAAAGGGAGAAAGGGACACAAATTTTATTCTTGTAACCCTCTGCATTCTTTTTGTCAAGTTTAGTGGGTTTTATACATGTATCACTGAATGTAGATTTTTGGCTCTGTATTTTTCTCTTAAAATTATTTCTTCTAAGAGGGCATCCATAATAGAAGTTACAGAGAGGGAAATGGCCAGTCTTTGCTTTTTTTTGTGGAAAAACTTGAAGTATTGAAACTGGCAAGAAATCTCGCCAAGAGTGAGCTATCCAAGATGACAGGATTTGTTTCCTTTCAGTTCTGTGTTTACAAACAGCCATGAGCAACACAAAATCTGTCTGTAATTTATAAGTAACGCTGGGGGGCTTTAGTGGGAGAGGTAAACCTTCCAGGTAGACCACAGTATCTTGAAGGCTGAAAATGGGGTAATGTGGGTTGATTACACAAAAGTGTTGAAAAGCTTTTAATTGCATCTGAGAAGCTCTAAAATGTATAGACCCTTTCTTCTGGCAGTATTGGGGTCTGGGAGTCTCGGGCCACATGGAACTGGAAGTACTTAATTTTTCAAAGAAAATACATTTATGTTCAGCTAGGTTGTGCCTACTTTATTTGCTCTCTTCAGAAGCTTGAAGAGCTCATCAGAGGCAAGTATTTACTTTGTTCTTACTGTCCAGTTTTCATTGGTTGTCTTGTACACAGAAATTATACTCAACATGCTGCCAGGTGATTTATGTGGTTGCTGATGCATTGCTTTCATTATTCTGCATAAGCGCTGGGCATGAAAGAAGTCCTGAATATTCTGTAAAAATTTCAAGTTAACAGAAATCAAGTTCTTGTCCAAAAGTTAAATGGAACTAAGAACTGATCCTATTCAAGAATTTTTTCTTGACACTAGCTGCTGAATTATGCTGTGACATGTGTGAGGATAAAGCAATTACTTATAGTAGAGAACCTGCATGAACTTCCTATTGTGAGTAAAATCAGGGAAGAATAAATGCCAGACTTTCAAAAATTTAGGCATGCCAAGTAAAGCTAAGTAAATAATGTTATTTGATGGATTTCTGTTCCTGTTTATGGAAAATTATTACTCTGTAGACCTGCAGGTTTAAAATTAGCGTATTAGATCTGTCTCCTAATAGAACTAAACAGTTCTTGATAGAATATAAAATGAATATACTGTAAACATACCAGCTGTGAACTTTTGTGCAATATTAAGGAAGTTTGCACAAATTGTTAGCATTTTTGCACCTTGAGCAACATGTATTTAGGTGACCTGAGAGTGACTCATTCTTTTGGGCTTGCCTGCCTCATCTCGTAACAGTTTGGAGAGAGTAAGTCTGTGTGTGTAGGTGGGTGCGATATGTCTAGATACGAGGAGTTGTGAGAGCTGAGAACAAAATGAACAGGAAGGAAACAGGATTTTTAAAGCAATCCGATGCAACTCTCTCAATCACTAGGAAGTCAGAACTAGTTTCTGTTACTTTACAACGGAGGAAATGGAAGGAAGAAGAAATGAAAAGCGGTTGAAAATCAGCAGAAGCCTTTTCCCTCATGCAAACAGTGATAGAGCAGTCAGATAATTAAGATGCATATGCCACATGACATTAAGCAGCCTTTTGTGAACTGTTAATTAAGATTTAATCAGTCACATATTTTATTCTTGTTGAATGAGAAGATTAGTGTTAATTTCTTGTGGTGTTTCCCTATTCCCTGTTGAAGGAAGTCAATGTGTCTGAACACAATTTAGTGATCATAGCCTGGTGTGGTAATAAAAACAGTCTAGAGAGACACGAGCTTCACATTTTGGGTAATACAGGGAGTCCAATTCAGGTGGGACAATTGACAAACGAAGCTGCTGCTCTCGCTTTAAAATTTAAAATATACTATACAAGTATGCATGAAGTTGGTACATGTTAGAATCATCCTACAGTTGTTAACATAAGAATAAATGTAAAGGTCTTTCCCCAAATTCTTCATTTCATGAAGCACTAATCGGTTTTGTGCTTACCTCATTACACGCAAACTACAGGATTCAGACCTCAGTTCTGCACCACAAAGCTAAATAAGCTGTAAGCTCTGTGAATAATTAAATAATGTTAAACACTAACCCGGGTTTGGGTTTAAATAGACTTACGTGGCTTTCCCTAAATGTGTTCAGCATATGGCAGTTGATATCTTTCTTGCTTAAAAATTTCTCCCCCCAGTTTTATTTAAATAGATGCCTAGGAGATGAATACATTGATATTGCTCTTTCTGGAGGTTATATGACTAGAGACTTCACTAGCATTCTGTTTAATGTCAGTGAAGTAGTAACGATGTGATTTATCTACTACTTCATGTTAACAATAACAGATTTATAAACTAGAAATATTTTTCTATACACTGTTACACATTTTTTCACATTTGATGTTGGCTGGAAACCTGACTTGGAAGCCTCAAATACTTGAAATTCTAAGCCAAGAAAAGACTGATTTTTATTTTTTTTCTTATCCAACTTCTTGGTTATCCAGTTTAAGATGAGGTAGAGACACCTTTTTCAGATGGGAGAGTCCAGTGTCTTCTGAAAACAAAAACCCTTAAAGTTTCTCGAGGTGAGCATGTAGAAATGTGTACAGTTCCATGCTTTACAAGCCATCTACTTCACCACCAATTTGTGTGCTTCCAGGTCATTTTCCTTCTGTAGACATTAGGCCCTTTGTCTCCCTTGGCCTGTAAGAAAGAGCACTTTTCCCTGTCAGACTCTGAGAGCATTAAGAGAGAATATCGAGAAGCAGATTATTCTCTACGCAGGTTTAGTGGTTAACAGAGAGATGTTACTCTGCAGAAAACCTGCTACCTGGTGCCAAAGAAACTTCAGCAGCAAACTGTCTCCTCACTTTCGATCATCATCTTGGTCGGCTCTAAGCACCTGTAACTCTTCTGTGAGTTTTTAGTATGCTTCCTTATGCACACAGCCATAGCAGTAAAAATAAGTTTGAAGAGGTGACAGCTCTATTCAGAAGCGATGAGAAGGGCCGCTGTAGTTTAAAGAGGAAAACCTGCAGCGAGATCCTGTATACTCTTGTAGCTGTGTGTGCAAGGTATATCTACTCTGTGTATGCAGGAGAGAGGATAAGCCACTGAACTAATTAATTTTCTCCTCTCATCTGTTCTTTGCCCGTGCTGAAGTGATTTGCGCGGTGAAATTTGGCCGAGGAAGAGCACTGGCAGATTCCTGCTAATGATGTCCCTTAAAAAAATGCTGCCATTCTAGGGGTGATTAGAAAACTAGAAACTGCCTAAGCTACATTAGGTGGAACTATGCTAATTTCATTCTGGTTTTGGAAGAAAGAAAGAGTTCGCTAAATTTAAATGTGGACAGTGCACTGTAGCAATAAAATCTTTTCCCATGACTTCATGCAAAGAAGATTATTGTCAAAATCTTTTTCTAGCAATTCAGTTTGTAGATAATTGCTACTGTATCCATTAACTTAGTTTAAATCTTTATCAAATGATCCAGTTTTTAACTGTCCTATAGTGCGTACCACTTAAATTCTTCTTTATCCTATTAAAGTGCTTTAAGCTCCTATAGTGGCCTAATGCACATAACTGTTCTAATTCTGCTGAAGTACTCTCAAATCTCTTTCACCCTGCTAAAGTAGTTAAATTGTCCTTATTCAAGAGAGTATCAGCCATGCAGAGCAGGCTTGAAATAATATATAGAACTTTCTATCTATGTGAAGGGCTTTCAGATTTGATTTCTTCCATCTCAAGAGTGCTCACTCTATATAGGAGAGTACAGAAAGCTCTGAATTTTACATAATTGTGGGGTGTGGGTATATACGTATAAAATTCTGGAGTTGTCTTTCAGAAGCCTTCTGCCTGTGTGTGTAGCTGCAGTGGAAAAACGAGGTCCTAAGAGGTCCCATTTACTTGGTATTTTTCACCTGTTTTGGTAAACATTCTGTTTTCTTTCATTGTTACTCTGCTGCCTTTTTCAGGTGCTGGCTGCAGTGCCAATTTCACACCTAGATACTTGCCTGTCTATGAAATTGCTGTCATGGCCTAAAGGGTTACCCAGTCTGCAGGTATGTGAGGACTGTGATGGTGGGTTCATAGCATTCCGTACTACACAAGGGCACCGAGGCTTTTCTTATAGAAATTTCTCTACTTTGCTACAGATGATCACAAATACCACACTAGCAAGCATACCAATGGTTCATAAGGTAAATATATGTATCAAGCTATTACAAATTACTATCAGCAATCAATAATACAGTATCAATTAATACAATGGCAGCAGTTAACAGCAAAGAATCATATAGCAACAGTTAATATAATAGCAACAATCAAGTAGGCATAAATTTTTACAAATTGCTACAAACTTCCCATTAGTGTAGCAATTTATCAACAATATAACAGCAGATATTCTTATGATACGTTAATTATATGGTTATATAATATGAGGATCAAGTGAATTAGATTTCGGAAGGGACCAGAGGGGGGACCCAGCCATCCCAGAGGTGAAAGGATGAACCAAACTGACCCCAAAGGGGGTCCTGGTAAAAGTCCAAGAGCTTATAGAAAATTCATGCAGAATTCAGCCTCTTTAGGGAAGGAAAACTGTGTCCAGCACGGGAATTTCTCAGAGAGAGAAGCTCCGTTTTGGATAAAAATTAAGTCCTTTTTATATCATAGCGTCATAGGAGGATGTAGGACAGCGCCGCTTTGAGCAGCCAATAGATGCTGTTCATTTCTGTTCTTCACCTGTAACAGTCAATGCTGATGGTGTTTCTTTTCTTTAAGACCAATTTTATTTTCCCAGACTTCTTCCATTTTTACAGACAATAAGTTCCTTGGGGGTTTTTTGTGCTTATCAATGAATCTTAGGATGTCTCCAGGTTTTAGGTACTCCAGCTATACTTCAAAGAGGCCAGCTGCACTTTACAAGGATGCTCCTGGTTCCCAGGCTGGCAGGCATTTTCTTTTGTTCAGTAATTTTTTTTTTTTTTCTCTCTTCTAACGAGGCCACCTTTCTGGTCGCTCACATCACTTGCCTGTTTTAAGTTACTATTTTCTTTCGAGAATGTTATATGTATCCTGCATTCAGTGCTGAGAGTAAAGTCTAATGTTCATATATCCAACCTTACTAGGGGACTAAAATCAATACCTCTGTCTGTGCCTAGCATGGAGCTGGGTGTCAGTTAACATACCCTGTTTCTGAGTTCTGCATTGCTGTGGTGTGACTTCCACTTGACAGGCAGAGTAAGTTGTGCCTTTAAGATGCACTGCTGCTTTTTCAGCTTTGCTTCTGGTGTGTATTCTTTAAAGCAAAAGTTCTTTAGAGAGGCTTCTGTTCATGAAGTTACTTAGATTGAGATTTGGTAACCATGGGAGTGCACTGGGGTTTATTTTTCTTCTCAGATTAGAACATGAATATGCCCAGGAGCCATGAGATGCTGCCTTTCAAAGTTACAAAATATTGCTGGACTTCTGATTAATGACATGTTGCCTCTGAGTAAGGGAAAGTTCTGCTGAGCTTCTCTTTGAAAGCATGACACCTTCTGGCCTTGCAGTAGCCATGATGTATAATACAAAATTTTCCATATTACTGTGTCTAGCAAACATGCCACAAGTGACCAGCCATGATATGTTGTAGTCCTGGACTGGTGGCTTTGTGGGGATAGTTCTGTGCAGTTCAGTTCTGCAGAGTAGAGGCACTTGTCAAAAGTTGTGCCTAAACTGCGCCAAGAGCTCCACCTGAAATGATTTCCATCTTTAATTAATTTATCTTGAACTAGATATGTCTTACTTTTCCCATTTTACAATTAGAAAAAGTCAAACTGCTTCCTCAAAGCCTTTGGAGTTTTGATTCTGATGTCATCTGACTGGATCCTTTTCTGCTGTGTTTAATTAACAAATAGTGTAATAGCTATCACAAATACTGTAACAAATACCATTGTGGGAAAAGATCTGTTAGTATTGCTCGATCTACTTCAGGATTGAACTGTGAACACCCTATTCAGTGTCTCAGTGACTTGCTACTTGGTTGGGTTTGTGTTGAGGTGGTTGTTTTTGAAGCAGTCTGTGTTATTATCTTAATGAACGTGTTGCCCTCTACATAATCCTCATGTCCTGAAATACATGTTTTGAATGTAGTAATAATAGATGAGAGATCTAGAAGTAGTAAGAAATTACTTACCTGAAGAACTACATACATGGTAGGACTAGAAAGACCAACTTTAAACTCCTTGTCTAGATACCCCAGTAACAAGCCACAGATACTTTTCCATAATCATATACAATCTTTCCTCAAATGCATCTAATTGTGCTGGCATACTGACTTCACTCTACAGTTTTTCTTACTCTCTGAAAAACTTAAAAATGACAGGTTATGATCAACCCCCTTAATTTTTTCCATTATCATCTTCAGCCCACTTCTTTTGGTGTTGGTTCTGACCAGTGTGACTAATTTCTTGCTTTATTGCTTTACGTCTTTCTGTGCTAGGAAGCTTTTATGTAATCTGTTCTTATCTGAACCGGATCTTGATTGAAGTGCATTTCAGAGCCTTTTTGGTGGAAGATAGGTTTCTTATTATGAAAACACTTTATATACCAATTTAGACACCAACTAACATCTTATTTATTCAAGTAAGGTAGTGAGATTGAATTATGTTTCTAAATTTTCTATGCTTTCTTGGGAACATAAATTGTTTGGAGCTGTTTGTCATCATTGTTTTGCTCAGACAAAACGTATTACAGTAAATTTACTGCTTTGTGCTGTGTTTCTTAAAACTACTCTGTAAAGTTTATCTGGATTGAAAAGGAAATTATTTTTCTCTATGTAGTAACATGATACTGCAAGCTAAGCTCTGTGAAAGGGTAGCATTTTAATATGGTAAAAGGGAGAGATGGTGCACTGCTTAAAGTTTGGAGTTTAGGTGCTTCTGGTATACACTTACTCTTTACCAGTGAGAAGATGGGCCTGGGAGCAGCGAACAGGGTATTACTTGAGATAATGTTGGTTGTTTTTGCTGCCAAGGCACATTGCTGGCTCATGTTCAGTTTGCTGTCCAGCAAGACTTTCAGGCTGAGCAGCAGAGCTGCTCTCTAAGTGGGGTAACTGCAAGTTCTTTCTTTCCAGGTGCACAGATTTGTGTTTTTCCCCTGCTGAATTTCAGGAATTTCCTGTTGTCTCGTTCCTCCAGTCTCCTTAGGTCCCTGGGAGTGGTGGCCTTGCCCTTGAGTGTACTGACTGTCTCCCTACCCCAGTTTGGTGTCATGAGAGAGGGCACTCCATCACCTTCTTGAGGTCATTCACAGGATGTTAAACAGGACAGGTCCCAGTACAGACCTGGTGGTACTCCACTTGCTACCAGCTTCTGTGTGTATAGAACAAGCAGTACTGCCTGGGCCTGATCATACAACTAGATTTTATTTATTTTAAAATCCAGCTCATCATCCACTTACCTACCCTGACTGTAATGTCCTCACTGGGATACCAGGACACTGTGGCAGGCAGTGTTAAAAGCCTTGCTACGGCTGAGGTAAATGACAGTCGCTACTCTCCCCTCATCCACAAATCTTGTCGTTTTATTGCAGAAATCAGTGGGGTTGGTCGGCACTATTCGGCCGTGGTGAGCCCCAGGCAGGCTGTCCCTGACCAGCCGCCATGTCTGTGCCTGGTGGGCAGGCCGCCAGGCCTGGCCCTGCGCTGCTGAGGAACTCGGCCCAGCTGCGTGGCACCTAGGCACTCCTCACCGGCCTGGCCTTGCCCTGGGCCACTAGAAGTGGGGCTGAGGAACTGCTGCCCTCATGGTGGCCACTCCCCGCGGGCTGCGCCGACCTCTCCTGTCTGTTGTGAGTCTACGAGCCCTGCTCCTGCCCCAGGTGTCCTGAGTGCGAGGCTGATTGGGCCTCACCGCCTCCCACACAGCTGGGCTGCCCTCCTGCCCCAATGAATAAACTCCTAACGGCTGCGCAGCCTGGGGATAAAACCTCAGGTGCTGCCAATTGGGAAAGATTAGCTCCCCGTTCCCCCAGGCTGTGGTGGGGAGGGCAGCACAGGTGCCATTTCAGGAGCGCCCCTGGGCCTCAGCCCTTCCTCAGAGAGCTGCAGGGAGCCTGGCTGGGCAGCTTCTGGGAACCCTTCAGAAACCACCGGATTGAGTTACCTGTTGCTGGCTCAAGTAAGCAAGGTATTTATATATAGAAAATCTTACTTATGTATGGAAAATCACATTGGTTTTGTATTCTTTGTGTGCTCTTTCTCTTAATGGAGTCCAGTGGCTTCTGAGATACCATGTCTCCTTGCACCTTGAAGAAGCCTGTGGTCTCTCCCCCTTCTTCCCCAGTTAAATTTCCTTCTGGAAGCGTTTACTCTCTGGAGGTTAGAAGTCACTCAATTGAGTCCAACAGTAGGAGGAAAAATACCTTGGAACATCTAACTGCTCTGAGATATGTCTTAGCTGTAGGGTTCTGCTTCAGTTGTTTTGTTAGGCCCGGTTTGTCCTTGGTGTTGCTTTTTTTTTTTAATGTCAGAAAAATTGTGTAATGGATGAATTTAATCTTATTATTTCCCACATTTGAAGAACATTGTACAACTGGAATGGTATGTGGTAACTCTTTATGACACCTCAGAAATAAAATGCTCTGGAACATGTGGCTATTAGGAGCACTAGTTTTCTTTAGAAGTATAACAGCTGCATGGTGGTTGCAGCAGTTGAGGCCTGTGTATATCTTTCAGTAGTAGGACTCTCAGGGGCAATAGGGATTGTTCAGTTTTGTTTCTTTTAAGGAGAAATACGGACTAGGTTAGCTCTCCATGGAGAAAACCACAACCATACAAAGTAGAAAGCAAAGAGGCTTTGTGTTCTGGGATTGGAATGGATCCAGGAAGCACAAGGCTCCTTACCACTAAATGCCTGCCTGATCTTGGACAAAAAGTTTTTAATCTTCTTGCTTTGATTCTCTATTTGTAAATTTGTGATTGTAGCATTTTATAGTTATCATCTGTCTGTCCTTTTTCTTTAAGTTAGAAGCTGATCGGGGCTGGACCTGTTTCTTTTGTTTTGAACATCTGACACTGAATATGCAGAGAACTCTCGTGCCTTTCTGGTCTGCTGCTGTTACTGTGATAGCACCTAGCTTGTTAAAACAGCTGAAAATACTGTCCCAGGGTTAATGTGAGCGTCCCTGCTATTGCGAAGGAGCAGCCTGCAGGACACAATGTGACTTGTCTGAGATCATGCAGATACAAACTGGTTTCTTAGGCTGTGACTTCTTGCTTCATTGGAGGCCTTGTCTTTTCAAGCAGTGGTGGGAAGTTAGGATCTAAGGCTTTTGCCCTAATATTACTATATGGTGATATAACTGCAGAAGAAAGAGCTTGCATTTTACATAGACTAGTACTTTTAATTTTTAATGCATTCCTCTGGTTACCCATATTAGTATGAATTAACTTCATTACATTCAATATGTTTCTTTAAGTCTAATTTTGGAAGTGTAAGATTAAGAGCTGGTTGTAAATAATACAGTGCAGGTGCCTAGGGATCAGATCCTATGCTCTATAGAGCTTTTAAAGTTCAGTTCTTGCTCAGTCAGTTGGAGTTTCCAGTGCTGAGTGAATTTGCATTCTTTCAGCTTTATTTGAATCTGGTAAGGTGGGAGCATATTCCAAAGTCTGAAAATGCCCAGTAATGTGGTGGGTGCTTTGTCACTCTATGCATTTGCAGTATGTTGAAGTATGTTTGGTATATACCAGTGTGCTTGTAGATATTTGGTCTCACACTCTTCTACCACAGATATTTGTGAGTGTCAGGCCACTGTTTCAGTCTAGCCAAATGTTAGGGAATTGCTTGGTAGTCCTTGCCTTAAGTAGTGGTAATGGAAAGGAAGGCTGAGGGATGATGTGCTAGACTTTTTTTTTTAACTGACTTATTTCAGGAGATGAGAGTCTGAGGGCCAGAGGTGTCTTTGTCTTATGAGCTCAAAGTTTACATCTTAAAGCATAAAGGAAGCTCTCTTAGGAATTAATTATCCTGAGTACCACAGAGGTCTTGGAGACTGCAGTGCTAATGAGTATGAAAGCCAGGCAGACTTCCTGGAAAAAAAAGTTAGAAGCAGTAATAGTTACTTTTGACAAGTTCACAAATAAAGCATTTTTTTGTGCAAGGCAAAATTATCATGTAAAATATTTTCAAATTAAGGAAGCGACTGTGATTTATAGCAGTTAAGACCCTAGGAAGATGTACCAATATGACTTGATCTGTGAAAGAAGATTACATCCTCCAAATTATGTCATCTTCTGAATTTCAGAAAAATTTCAAGATGTATCAATTTATCAGAGACCTCGTACACATTTACTTAACCTTAAGTCCTGTAATTTACAGGCCTGGGTGATCTGCAGTTTCTTAGATAGGCAAGAAGAAGCTGAGAGTCTGGGCAGTACACAGAGGAACCTTTCTATTTCATGACTCTGGAAATTTAAGAAGCAGGAATGTATCTAAATTTATTCTTCTAGGTCGCCGAAAGAGCATGCAGTATAGCAGAAATGGTGATCCTGGTTAACTGCATCATCATTTGATAATAGGCTGTAATTAGCATATTTGAGTAAGGGTTGTGATAGTGGCAGCCATTATTTAAGAGGACAGTCCGTGCCCCAGTACTGTAATCTGTCTTGAAATTATTGTAGAACTTGCTCATATCACTGTCTTTGCATTTGATACTGTGAAACAGACAGATTCGTTCCACCTGTGACTCTGCTAAAATTAATTTTGTGCCTGCTTATATTGGACTGACCCTAGACAATGTATTATTTATTAATTTATGATTGAATTAAACAAGCTTTATTTAACAAAGAAAAAAAATGCATGTTAGTGATATCTGTTAAGCAAAATTGAAGAGAAAAAAATACAACTGCTCTGTTGACTTTTCATTACTAGTGCTTCATATTCTGCCTGGGAGCCAGTTACAAACGTGGCCCTTTGAGGTTGATTGTGGAACTGTTAGGTTTCATATCTCTGTCAGTCATCTGGAGGAGGTGATGGAGTGCACCCTCATCCAGTTTAGATGACACCAAATCGGGGTGCAGTTAGTGAACTCAAGGGCTGTCTTTCAGAGAGACCTAGAAAGCCTGGAGGATTAGGAATTGCATGGAGGAGATTAACAGGGCAAGTACTAATTCCTGCAGTGGCACCAGCTGGGGACTGCCTGGCTGAGTAGCAGCTCTGCTGGAGAAGACTGGGGATTCTGGTGGGCAGAAGGCTAAACATGAGTCAGGCCTATGATCTGGCAGGGATGAAGGCTAAGCAGCATCCTGTGCTGCATCAACTCAAGCACAGCCAGTGGATGTAGGGGAAGCTGGTGTTCCCCTTTACCTGCCACCTGCTAGACCCAGCCTGGGATGCTGTGTCCACTTTTTAGTTGTCTCAGTATGGGATAAGTGTGGGTGAACTTGAGTGAGTCCAGAAGAGGGCTGGCCACCAAGGTGGCTGGGGGCTGAAGCATGTGAACTGTGAGGAGAGTCTGGGGGAATTGGGTTTGGCTTTTTTGGAGAAGGCTAAGAAAGCCCTAATAGCTGTTGAATTGTATAGAAGCATTTACCAAGAAGATGGAGCAGGGATTTTTTCTTTTTTCTGAAGTGTATGGTGAGAGATTGAGAAATTAGCCAAAAATTGAAAAAGAGCATGTTCCAACTGGGTATAAGAAAACCATAAAAAAATATCCTTGTAAGAATAATTGAGCTTTGGAACAAGTTGCTCACATAGGCTTTGGATTCTCCATGCTTGGTGATTTGAGAACTACCCGGTCTGACCCTGCTTTGAGATTCAGAGATCTGACCGAAAGGTAAGACCCCTTAGAAATAGTAACGAATCCCTGATGTATTAATTTTTCTGATGTGAGTGGAGCAATGTAGTTTAGGCTCATCTCCATGCTTATGTTTTGAGTGCCAGATACCGCTGAGTCCTAAAGTCTGTAACAGCTTTTGGAAGTTGGAAACTTCTTAGCTGCAGTTCTTTCTAATCAAAGTCTCTAACTAGTTTCTAAGCAAAACTGTAAACTTCGTGTGGATTCCCTTCTGATGATTTAAGCCTCTTAACTGTAATCCAAATTTTTAATAAAACCACATAATCCAAATAGATCTCTTGAAGGATTTTAAATTTTTTTTTTTAAACTAGTGCTTGTGTGCAATGCAGTTGGTGCCTTGCAGGCATGATGTTAATCCCAATTTACTTCACTGTAGTTAATAAAATCACTGACTTCATGGGCATTACTTGCAAGAATAAGAGGCTGACGATAATCATAGAATATTCATTGTTCATTTTCTCTATTTGTCTCTTGAGCTGCGTGCAAGCAGTGTCTGCGTAACAGTTTCATTTTCTTTTAAGAGATATAGTTAAAACAGTAAAGGTAGGCCTCACTTAATTTGATCAATTTACAGCACACTTCCACTTAATGTTGCCAACCTTGTATTTAATGCAGAATGTTCTTGCCTGTATGGTAAATTGCTTTTAAACACTTAAAGAACACTTTCTTCACTAGAAAGTCTTTTAAAACAATTAGGGGTTTGATGGGTGAGTAGTGAAATGGGCATTTAATTTGAAGATTCTTTATTGTTCTAATAAAGAGAAGGCATTTTTAATAATAATGTTCCATCAGTAAAATTAGTGCAAGTTCTGTGAAAGTTAAATCATAACAGGCATGATGCAAGGTTGTTAAGGTGGATTGATGGTCTGAACTGTTAGCAGAGACTACTGGAAAAAAGCAGCATTCTTGACACAAAAGACAATATATATATTTATAAAATCATACAAGATAAAAACAGGTTGGTTATTGTAACCTTTTAGCACAGTACTTGATGATATTGAAAAAATGTTTAATGGATGTGTGTGTTTAATGAAGTCCTTTACTCAGAAATCCAATACAAGAGACCACTTAAACCTGAATTTTAGGCACGTTTTTAAATTCCATTGACTTCAATGGAGCTTAAGACTGTCAGATTGAGAGCCCAATTGCCTACATATTCTAGTCAAAGATTAGAATTAATTTAGTGTGTTAGATTCCATTTATTTGACATCATAGAGCCTTAATCCTGTTTAAAAATACTGCTCAGTAGTCGTTTGTCTGCATCCGAAGGACTTAGTTGGTTTGCATGTGTGTGCAGTGGGAACAAAACAAGGCTCCTGTGAGTAACCTCATTAAATTTAAAGTGAGATGGAGAAAAACACGGCTCTAGTCGCTAATTTTTGTCCTTAGAATTTTGAATTCAGCTAACTTCAGAACAACTCATGTCGAACACGCAGAAAACGCACAGTATTTGAATTCTGTGTAATGATGTGAAAATAGTATTTTAAAGAATCTTTTGTCTGTTTTCTTCCTTAGAAGAGCCAGCAGACTGACTACTCTTTCCTGTTGTTACTGATAACAAGAAAAAGACTAAATTGACAGGCTGCGTTATCTTTTCATCTTAGAAGTGGTCCATTATGAGCAGTGCTGTGCAAATAACTGTGACCTTTAACTGTTCCTCAGTGTTGAAGGCAGTCTGTAAACAGATTTTAGTCTGTAGTCTGGCGTGAGTAATAACTGGATTGTTCTCTCTTGAAGGCAGTGGTGTTCGCATGAAAGAAGGTATATGTCTTTGTTACACTTTTGCACAATAACTTTTACTGCAATACTAAGAAAAACAATGAAGAAATCCAACTTGAGTTTTTCTAACTCAAAGTGAATCTCTCTGCCGATCTCCTTGTCATGCAAGGTTCAAGCTTTACCTCAGTAAAATGATGGCAGAAAGGAAAGTCGGGCAGGAACACATCTGTATCTTGGTGTTCTTCACATCATATCTTTATTCAACCTTTTGCTCAAGATCTAGAAGCTTGGTCCAGCCAACCTCGTGCATAGCTCTTAATAGACCAAGCAGATATTTGTGGATGCTCCTGCTCTGGCCTCCTCAGCCCATGAATCCTACTCTGATGGACTGAGCTGAAAAGCAGTGTCAGAGCAGAATTCTTGGCTTAGACTCTTTTAGAGGTTTTCTCTTCCCAGTGTGAAGACTCAAGGCCCTAGCACAGAGTCCCAGTGCCTGTGAACAGGAAGGGCAGGTTTCAAGTTGATGTGGTTGAAGTCAGCAGTCTTGCGGCACAACCTGTGATCACATGCAGCAATGGTGCTGCATGATTTGAGATGTCCGAGGCTTGCGTGGTTTGGGGTAGAAAGAGGTCCTTATCCAGGCCCTAGGTATGAGCTAGTTTTGACCTCATAAACCAGGGAAGTTGTTGAGCAATCTGCCTGTGAGCTTGTTTACAGCACTTAAGAGCCAGAAGGAGCACAATAATTACAAACCTATATCAAAACAAATCTCAGAATTATCTGAACAAAAACAAAAGGGCAGAAAGAGCTTTCTGCTGGCACAGATGGATTTCTGATGCTTCACAGATTTCAAGAGGGATATTTTGACACCTGGCCAAACATAGAGCAGTCAAGTTTTAAATGCAGATTAAGTGCTTTGTAAGGAAACTTAAATGCCTGACATTTGTTAAAAACAAAATTGGAAACAACAGATACTGGTCCTGAGTATCATTAATAACAATATACATTGACAAGATTCAGCTTGGACATATAGAGCATAAATTTGAGGGGAAGGTTGTGCCTGTTCCAATATGGAAGAAGTATTATTATTATTCAGTTGTGTTTTACTATTAAGCGTAGGGATTTTTTTTGCTCAGCACTCCAAGTTTCAACACATTTTTGTTTGCTCTTGTATTAAGACCTGCTTAACAGTTTGTTCTTGGGAATCAGACCTCTCAAGTATTTTCCTTTGCAATAAGTTCTTGTTGTTTTGAGTAAATGAACTTCTGTGTGTGTCTACAGAGCTATTTCTCAGTAAAAAACAGATTAAAAAGAAAGGAATTATTAAAATTGCAGGTTCATTATACTTCTTTATTTCCAGAGACAATATGATTTACTGAGTAAGGCACTGATCTGACAGTCAGAAAACCTGTATTCTCTTTGCTCTTCTGCTGATGTCTTAAGTCAGATGAGTTTGAAACAAGAGAATCATGTAGATTTTTGTCTGTTACTCTGAGTAAGAAAATTCATGTAGGACTGTGTTTAATGATACTGGCTGTTGCATGACGTGATGGGAAGGGATCCCTTTGTTGCTGTTTCTTTTCATCTTTCTTAGTTGATGATTTTTCTTTCCTGCCTCATTTCCCCCCTTCCTATTTTCTTTGATGCACCAAAGAAATGTGATCTTTTGAGCCTTGCTCAAAATAAAATAGAGCTACGTGCTGTATTTAATATCGAATATAATCGCAAACACAGCAGCCTCCTGCATGTTAAGACTATCTGCATCTCTCTACATGTCTGTTAGCCAGATTTGTAGGGTTATTTATGAGAATAAGAGACACCTTTTAGGGCAGGTAGGTGAAATATAACAATGTAGGTCAAGTAGAAACTGTACATTTTTGTTTTTCCTCCTGTCTTCTGCCTTTGTCTGATAGAGTATTGCTTGAAAGAAAAAACCAACACAAACCCAAACCTCTTTAAAAATATAATATTCACTTAGTTTTCAGAGAAATTAAACTTTTTATCCAGTTCTCATGACAGTCTGAGGTTATATTGTTGATGTTACTTGTTCTCATAGTTCCATTGTTCACTCTATCCTTGTGTTCACTGATCTGGAAACTGCATAAACTGTAGTAATTGTTGCATTTAAAATGAGAGTTCAGTTACTATCCAGAACTGTGGCTTTCTCCGTGGTTACCCAGCGTGTCTGGTTTGGAACTTCATTATGTTGTTTCATTTCCTAAGGCATAACCATTGATGATAATGGTGTGAAATGATGTCAGAATATGCTGCAAATGTAGCAGCAGCTGAGGATCATGGTTCAATTTTATTCTTCTTTATGTCATTGTTAGTCTTCATTAACTCTAGTATCCTTATATTCCTGAAGGTTGACATATGTAGGTTTGTAAATATGTTATACCTTTGATTCTCTATGCAGTAGTATACTTAGATGAAAAATTATGAGAGAGATGTCAAACTTGTACTAGTAGGAATGGCTACGAGTACAACATGGAGGTGAGATGTTACTAAAAGAGTATAAGTTCACTCACTGTATTTATATAAAGAGCTAGTCAGGCTATAGAAGAAGGAAGGATGGGTTTCTCTTAAGTCTTCCCCATTTTTTTTTTTTCAATTAACAAAGAAAATATATATACAAAAAAACTTACATTTAAAAATGGTCCCTCCCACAGACTCACATCCCAAATATTAGTTAGTGTTTTAATATTGAAATGAACATGATCTAATACCCTCAGTTTCCTCAGTTTGTCTTTTGATAGATTCCGTTTCCCTCTAAAACAACAGCCTGATAGTCAGGGCATGAATATATTTAGTATATTTTCTTTGTGGGAAGTAAGAGCTACGTATTGGTTCTATGCCAGCGTTCACCTGTGCTTACTTTCACCTATGGTATACATACAGCCATCTCTGAGTCAAATACTGCATCTTTAAACTCAAGGGTGTTGTGCCTAAAGCAACTGCCATCTGATACAGGTTGGAGGCCTGTAAGTGTTGCTGCAAATTAAATAGTAACAAGGAGAGAGAAAATGTAGCTGCACATAGTATCTGACATATATTGCTTTGTGGCATATTAAGCAGCAAGCTGCTGATGAGATTTATTAGATGTCAAAATGAAGCAGAGTTGTTTAAACATACCACAGTTTACTACAAAATAACTGCAGGAGGGTTGCTCTTTTCAAGTGCTGCAAATTTGTAAATAGGAAAATGTGTACTTTCTTTCTTTTCTTCATTGGCAGCCCTGGAAAGGAAAGGATTCTTTCAGCTAGTACACATTCTTACCAATTTTCTTGAAGTACCAGTTCAAAGACAAGGTTGAACTTTCTCCTGTGTAGCCGTGAAAGCTGGATTACTGTTTACATTTCTTCTTAACTGTGTGTTATGTTGAAGAGAGATTTCTCCTACACCTGGAATAGTGTGGTTTGTTCCTCATGGGACTTTCTGAGCACTTAGTGAGGCCACTGAGGAATGTCGATTCCCAGGTTGAGGAATCCTACAGTGGGATGCATGTGCATGCTAGAAGGGAAGATGGTTTATGGCTGTGCAAAGGAACATCGGCATAGATACAGATGAAATTAGTCACGGTCACTTTGTATGACATTGTCAATCCTAGGGCTTCAGGGATGATTCCTGTGTTTCTTGGAGGTAAGCTTAGACATGGTTACAAGCCTGTTGTTATTGAAGTGAACAATAAATCCAAACAGGGGCTTCTGGAGAGGAAGGAGTTGGGTGCCTCGATTCATTATTCTTGGGCAATTATTTCCTTAAATGCACGTATTCGAGTAAGAAGATGGTAACTTGTGATTTAACACTTTTCATTCACTTGACAGAAGTGATTGAAAGGTCTGCTGTGATTTGTAAAAATGGCCATTTCATAATTAAGGACTGAGCTCTGTTGTGTAACAGCAGGGACTCTTAGGAAACTTGTGTACAAGAGGCATGTATATGTCCAAAGTTGGATGCTCCCAGGTCTGGGTGAGAAGCAATGGGAAGATATCCTGAATCTTACTTTGCTGTTAGCGTTCAGAGTGTAGATAATATAAGAACAGTAAATAAAGAGGAGGCTTTGACCATGAAAAGAGGAGATTTAAAATTCCAGTAAAAAAATGTATAAAAGAATTGTATTTTCTATTTGGTTTATTATTATTGAATATCTTTTTCAAGTTTACACCCTTTGCACAGGAATACGTGTGGACACTGAGCATTATCATTACTATTGGTGGTTCCAGGTCAAAACTTAATCCTTAGTCTGATTTAAAATTTTGCCCACAGATGACAGTGTGTGTGATTTCTCAAATTTGCATGGGCTACAGATTCCTAAATCGAAGTCTTAAGATACTTAGAAATGTTGATCACACCACATATTTCCAAAAGAACAGCCAAGCCTGTTGCTGAGTACTATCAACTGGGGGGATGGGAGGAGGCATCTGATATATCCAGAATCTCTAGCTAGTGTTATGCTCATGTCTTTGAAATACATGCCAGTGTGAAATTTTTTTTTTCAGCTCTTTAGTGAACCACTTCACGTCTGCTGTCAGCTCATGCCAGAAGCCTTTGTCTTATGAATTCCCTTGTACTGAAAATTGTGTTACGTTATGGAGTTATCGTGGAGTAAGTTAATGATGTACCTTTGATAAGAACGGGAGCAATGTTTATTTCAAATTAGGACTTCTAGCCATAATAATAGGCTTAGCCATGTTAATAGCATTATTCACTAAACAGCGTTCCTTGTTTCAAGTTATCTTCCAAGTCTAAATATCAAGATCCAGCTTCTCTGCTTGGAAATACCATATGCAGGGAAGAACGATGAAGTGTAAGGGGAGAGGGTTAAAGCATGGATTGCTGGGTTACAAAACGCATAGGGAGAATGGAAATCACTATTTTCCCTCTGGTGTTTTATTTGGCAACACAGATGGAAAAGAAATGGTCCTTAGAAAATGAAGAGGGGAGTTGCATTCACCCCATTCCTTGCAGAACCTTTCTGATTCGAGTTGGCTGCATGTCTGAGCAGTAACATTGAGTGGGAATGAAAGCATGATCCCTTGCTGAACTTCATTTCTGCAATCTTATTTTTTTTCTGTTGTACTTGTCATTTTCATGCTTTAAACATTCCATGCCTTCAAAAATCAGCGGTGGGCTGTTCTCCTGTCCTGGGCTGTAATAGTACATAGACTTTGACTCTTCCCAGGGATGAACTTGGACTCATTCTCCCTGCTTTCTTTCCTGAAACCTAATGTTAGGGATTTATTGTATTTACCAGCTGACCCTTGGGTAAGCACTAGTGTATTGTTGAATGGTACAACAAAGGTGCCATGTAACATATTCAGTGCTTTATTCTGTGGGTGTGAATCTCAGTTACTTTTGTTAATTAATTCTCAAGAATTGATGTTGAAGCTACCTGTATCTTAGTTCATGGGGCAGTTGTTTTAATGGTGCAAGTACTTCATTCTTAAGGTTTTGCTTGGAGGATGCAAAGTTGTGCCTGAGCATGTGCCTTTATTTCGTTACAATCAGAATCTATATTACTGGGAAATAAAAAAAAAAACATTTCTTAAGCATTGCACAAAAATTTAGGTTTTTTAGTACTGAATCTTGAAGTATTTGGCCCATGCGAATGTAGTCGAACCAAACTATTCAACACCTTAGGGCAATGTATTTTTTTTATTGATCCCAACTCTACACTATTATTGTTGCTTGATGAGGAACTAATGTAATTTCTAAAGAAGCCACATGGCTGTTGAATAGAAGAACTAATGTTTTATTTCCCTTGTGTCAAAATACACTCTTTTCAATTAAAATTTAGGAAGTAAAATTAATACCAATGTAAAATTTCACAAGAATTAATGTCAAGACTGAAACATTTTATTATGTATATAAATTACTTGGATAATGAGATTGAAAGCAAGTTATTGGGAGTATCTGGACAAGCCATGAACTCAATGGAGACCACTTAAACTGTGAAATCTGCAGAAGCAGCAGATAAAATGGATCTTCTTTATACTTCTACCTGACAGATTCTTTTCCATTGAGTTACTACTAAGTACAGAGCCTGAATGCCAAACTCTAGATCTGTTTAGCAGAGAAATTGCATAAACTGAGAGGTCAGTGAGTCTGTTGTGAACTTGAGGCAGGTATGGCTGGCTGTATTGCAGGTTTGCATTGCCCTGTTCCTGTAAGTGTGCTCTGTTCAGATCAAACACGGGCTTGGGGTAACCCATTTGTCTAGATGAGATGTCTGTGACAGTGATTTCTACTTTAGGCCACTAGCTCACTTTCAGTTCTTATGTAGGAATGGTTGCTACTTCAGAAACAGTCCTCTACTAGCTAGCAACACAGCTAGCTTGTTCTTCTGCCACTTCTCTTACTTGTAGATGCCAAAAGATAAAGTTAGGGCTGTTTTTCTGGAATGGAACAAATAAATATCACTTCTTAAATTTAATGCTGCACTCGCCAGCAGCTGAGCAGACCAGCAGCAGAAAGAAATAATTTTGGCATATGAAGATTTACACAGGGACCGACATCTTCCTGACTGAAAATTACCAAAACACAACTTGTTTTGAGTACCTGTTCATTACAGAATTACAAGTGGGAGTGGGAGGAAGGAGTCTTTGCCACTGCTCAGGTCAACACAATTTATCTCATAGTTAGAAAGCAAACCTAAGAGGTGAGGAGTGCAGTTGAAATTAGAGAAAAATTTTAGTTAGGAACAACCTCTGAAGGTCTCTCTACTTGTCCTTTTCCAGGACATTTGGCTCATCTGCCTTTTTTCCCAGTAATCGGGGTCCTCCCCTGGTAGCCATAAACATTCAGAGATGGTAGAGAGCAACCTCAGAATGTTTTTTGGCCTGTTACCACAGTTCTCACAGATTCATCCCATCTGATACCATAGGCTTGTATGAATAATTGATGTTGGTGTGCTCTAGATCCACTGTGGATAAAGCCTCAGACTGTGTTTAGTGATCAGGTGGAGAAAAAAATATGATCTTATATCCTACTGCAAGAGAGTTTTAGATCTATGCCATTTGTATTTAAGCTGGGTGCTATGGGATGGGGGAAGGAAAGAATGGATGAGGCTGCTAGGCCAGCCACTGCTGTCATGTGCCGTGGAGTAGTAATGAGGGAACTTCAGCCTGACCAGTTCCCAGCTGTGGCTACTGAAAAGAGTGAAAAATTAAATATTTAATTCTCCTACAGTGTTTATTAAACCAGACAAGTGGTAAGTCCCTGATCCAGTAATTATTTAATACAAAGCATGAAACTTGTATTAACTGCAGTAGCAATGTCTGTCCTCTCTGACCTTTATAGTGGTCGTGTTCTTCTCAGTGCTTTAGGCCATGGGGTTGTTTTCTTATCCCTTTCTGATATGAGGACACTTATGTATCGTGCAAAGTAGAATAGCTTTTACAGAAGCAGTAGAGAGAACTCAGATTAGGCATTACCTATGGCTGGCAGCATGAAGAATTATTGTTAGCAAGAGCAGTATTATGTGGTCCTGTACTTTCAAGCCGGTCATTCATCCATCTAATGGCCGAGTTGTTCAATGGAAGCCTGTTCTTAAAGTCGTATGGGGTGAGAATAAATATCCACATAAATTTCCTTGGTTAAAGCCACTTAACCTGAATGACTCCTTGAGCTAATTGGAATGGGTTTTGTCCCAGCTGTGGTCTAATAAAAGCACTAAAAGAATGCTCTATTTTTTCCATGTCCGTCATCTCTCCATCAGTAACATGGGTTCCCTTCTGCCTTTATGCTGGAATAGTATTTTTCCCAATGGTAAAATGAGTAAGTTATATACAGCCATGAAACTGGGTATCCAAGTCCCCTGGGAAGCTCTGAAAAATCTTGTAAAAAAATTTATTAACAGGAATCGTGCATTTTCTTGCAAGATTGGTCTTGTAGTTATTGTTTTTTTAAAAAAATGATAAAACGTAATGGACTCTGTTGCTTTTTTTATGGTTTGCTGATACGATTTATTGTAATATGATCTGTGGGAGGGCATCTCTTCAATTATAATCAAGATATCCAAATATCAGAGAGGATTTGTATCTCCAATCAAACTGTCCTAGTTTTGAAACTCCGAGCAGAAATGACATGCCTCAAACAGCAGTTTTGTGAAGACTATTGCTCTTTTTGGCCTGCTGCTTGAAAGAAAAGCTGCTATGTAATGATGATGCTTGCAAGATCTGCCTCAGTAAAAAGAAAAAAAATGTTAAATATCCCCCCTAAAACCAACAAAGCCAAACTTCTCTAGTGTTGAGCCTGAATTTTAGAGCTCGTTAAAAGGTTTCCTAAGTTCAGAGGTGAGCCAAGCTTGAAGGCATTTTTGTTTGTTTTTGTTTAATGCAGTAAATTCTCTGCAGTGTTGTTTTAAGTGAGCACCTAAGAAACTGCAGGGCTTGCAAGAATCAATTACAGCAATATGCTGCCATGCTCTCATTTTCTATTTTTTTTTTTATTTGTACATTTAATGTGTTCAGTATAGCTCATGCTCACTTTCCTGCTGACTGCACTATATTTTGGAGTGGCACACTCCTTTCATGCATAATGGTAGATGCCCATTGTGGATCACTTGCGAGAAAATGTGATGACTCATAGATAGTGTGAAGCTGCATACTAATTTAAATTACTGCAATGTAATGATAATTACTCCTTTATGAGAAGGGCCCCAAGTGCAATCTAAATGAATTCCTACCCTCAATAAACAAAGGCTAGTGCTAATGGGAAAAAAAAACCCAAACCCACAGCAAATTTGAGATGGCTGGCCATGATTGGTATTTTTTTTTTTCTGAGATTCTTAAATCCAAAATAATCATAGTTACTAGAAAAAATGCCCAAGGGCTTACATGGAAATTTCTGAGCTCTGCTCAGAATAAATACAAAAAGAGTTGAAAATGAAGATCTTTTATATACAGAAGCTGCCAATCACACTTCTACGTTTCAGTTTCTCTGATATATTTTCTTTCTCAAAAAGTAACTAGATTGTATTGTTATTTACTGATGAATGCTGTTTTTTTGTCAACAACCCTAATAGTTAAGAGCCTGACAAATCATCTAGTTAATGTACTTGGCTCTGAGACTAACAGCAGAACATACATATACCCAGCACATGCTCCTGTCAGTCCGTCACATCAGGAGCTAACCGGAGAGGCACCAGTCTTCACAGGCCCTCCAGCTGATACACCACGCGGCACGACTGCGCTAACAGATGTGGTTACTATTTTAACTGCTTAAATTATCATCATCTGTGAGAAATTTTCCATATTAAGACTGGTAATTAAAGTTGCAATGACAAATTATTAAATACAGTACAAAGTAGGATAAAGCAGTTTTGAAAGCAGATGTAAATTACAATGGCAATTAGGTGGCTCAAGTCCTAGTAAGCGCCTTAAAAAGGAGAGGAGAGATGGAAAAGGGCTGTTGAATTACTAGAGGGTCAAGTAACGTACTGGTGCTGTGAGTTTGACTGCCAGCAGCGCTATGAGGCCCTGATGCCATGCTTTCCACACAGGGTTTTGCGGTGACTGGTACAATCTTACTCTCTCCTCTCTATCTGCTGAGGATGGTTGTTGTGAGCTTACTCTGTCATAACTCCAGATCCCTTTGGTGTGTTGGTTTTTTTTTTTGCTATTCCCTTGTTTGCATCTCTAACTGCCTCCATGCAGTGCTTCCTGGCAGTGCTGCTTTCACTGTTATGTCTGGCATTTCAAACAGTTTTTCCCCCTGGGTCTGAAAACCTTTTGACGCTTTTTATTCTTCAGTTATTGTTCCAGCTTCCCATCTTAATATCTAGTCTGTTCTTCCTTCCCTCTCTTCTTAAGTAACATATGTTGTAAGTGTGGCAGGTGTAGCCATAGCCTAAAGGTGCCATATATTATTGCTCTGTTTACTTGTCTAACAATAGTCTTAGCTAAAATGTGTGTGTATTTAATGAGTTACCACTCTGTTGCTTGCATGCTTCAGGAGATTGCAATCCCCTTTCCTTCTGATGTTTTTCTGGAGGAATAACATGATACTGTTTTCACTAGCAACTTCTTATTTTTGCTGTGATTAAGTTGCTATTTATACAGTATTAGCCAGAAGAAAGCCTCATTCAACAGATTGAGTAGCCTTGAGTAATACAGTGGCCAGCATGCTTTTGTCCATTTTCTCTAATGAACAAACACTTTTTCAGAAGTAGAGCACCTTAATAAACTAGATATATCAGCATTTACTAAAGGCAAATGACTACATTTAACCTTCACTACAGAAGATTTGGGGTATTAGTGTTTCATGCATATAGCTTTGAAAGGGACATAACTAAAATAAAATGTGGAAGTGCAGGAATTGTTCAGAGGGAGATTCCTCAGGTTTTTCCTCACTGCATAAACTAATTTTATTTTTTTCAGTGGGTTTCCCTCCAATCTCTGTCCCCCTCTCCCTTGCCCATAACCTATGGTTGGCCTTGGAGCCTCTTTCTCAGCCGTTTCTAAGTGTTGTTCATGGCACTGAATTGCCGTCGTTGGGTCACCAACTGAAGTTGGTTCCCAAGCCTGCTATGCTCTGCATGCTGCTGTTTTGTTGCAGGTTTGGCATTGGTTTTATTTTAGTGACAGGCTGTGCTTTGGTCTAGGAAACCATATCAAATGGCAGGAGTTGCCTTTCCCCTGTTCCTGAGCAATCCTACCTGGAATTAACAAAGGCTTTGAATTTTTTCAGTGTACTCAAGATTTAGGCTGCGAGAACCTGTATCCTTCTACTGCTTAGGTCTCTCTTTACATTATCTTTGCTTTCTTCCAAGGAGTGAAAAAGCACTAAAACAAATGCCTCATCCCTAATGTTATAGGTGTGAGTCCCCAGTCCTGGAGTCTGTGACACAGCAAGCTTTATATTAGTCTCGTATTGGCTCATTTGTGTAACTTGTGTGTGTGTGAAGTGTGGGAGTGGGGCTTGCAAATGACTGAAATGCATTTGGAAAGGCAGTCTGAGTTGTTTCTGAGTTTAAACTTAAGATCCCAGCTGCTTTAGTGAGGCTTAAGGATGTATAAGGAAGGCAGTCAGACACAGTACTGGCTGATTCATACAGGAAAACTGATAAGGTGGCAAGTGGTATTAGCAGAGGGAATTTAGGAATATGCAATGAGTGATGGGGACTCTAGTGTTCGGGTTAGCCGGATCCTAGCACTTAGACTGCTATCTGATGTCTTTTCTGTAACTTCCCATCCAAATCCTAGAAGTACATGCAACGTACCTTCCTTTGCATCTAGTCCTACGCTCACAGATTCCTCTGTGCACATGTGAAAGATGACTGACAGCATAATATGAAGATTGAAAATCTATCATTCCTGTCCCAGAACTCTGGGACATGAACAGTGATACCAGGTGGAGATGGGGAAAGAGGAAGGTGGGGACTGGCCTTGAGAAAAGTCTGGGAGGGAATGGGGAAAGCCTGCCCATCTCCAGGCTGGAAGTTAAAGCTGTTCAGCCCTGTCCAAGACTATGTTCCATTCCCAGCAATACATCCTCCTCCCTATCCCCTGGCAAGCAACTGCTTCTTTTCAAGCAGCACGAAGCTCCTTCCCCTCCCCTGTGCCAGTGGCAGCAGCAGACTGGCTTCCAGACATAGGAGGCATTTGGATATTTGGCAGACAGCAGCTTGCGTGGTTGTCCTGCCTCCACGTGCATCCCACAACCCAGGCTTGAGGGTGTGATGGGCTCATATGGAAGTAAAATCTTTTCTCACAGAAGATTTCAAAGCTCGGTGATGTCTTTCACAGGCCTGGAGTGGAATGGAGTAAGTCTCTCCTGCACAGTTGCAGGTGCAAAGTGGAGACCAGACCTGTCTGGCAGAGTACAAATCATTCTGAGGTCCTTGGCAGCACACACGGAGCTTTGAGAGTCAGCAAGCACTGGATGATGCAGCTGAGGTCCCAGCTAGATGGACTCAGGTGAAAATGGTGAGAGCTGGGAGGGAGACGGCAAGGCAGCTGGGCAGAGCCGATGGGGAAGTGGTGTTTAACATTTCCATTGGAGTTCTCTGCAACGGAGAGACAGTGCTGCACACTGGTATGTTTGTGTTAACATTTTAAAATTAAGGTTTTAAAATGTTAGAGAACAGATCTTTCAAGAGAATATTTTTTTTTTGAGTGTTTGACTTATTGTTCCTGTATTATAAATTCTGCAGGCCTGTAAGGCATGAAAATTGCTGACCTCAGCAGAGCTGCCTTTGGGTCCCCATGGAGCAGTTCAGTTGCTATTTATGTGTGAAATTCCAATGGAAGAATGTTTTTTCTGAAATTTTTGACCACTTAAACTAACCACACAATTTGCATTGAGTCTAACAGAAGCCAAAGACGATGTTTGTTGTTTAATGTCAAAAATCTCTCTCTATATGCATGTCTAGTTGTTGATAAATGTTACATGTGGGGATGTAATGATCAGCCCTGTGTGACTTGCACAAAGAAAACCACCTCTTGCATTTCTTACTGGATTGCTGTGTTTGCAATGCAGCAAAATGCACCACTAGAATGTGTTGTATTAGTGTAGAAAGTCTGAATTTTCTCCTTGGGCTTTTAACATTTCATAATTAATATTTTCTGCGTTCTCATTTTTACCCCACCTTATGATTTCTCTGGGGAAATGAATCACTGGAAGGAAAGTCCTGCTAAAATAGTCATTATTGTACTGAAGCACACGAGGCGGGGGGGTGGGAGTGGGGGCACATGCAAAAGGGTAGAGATAATCTAAGGGAAGGAAAGGCAAAGCTGACTGGATAATGACTGCCTTGCTAGGATCGGGTGTACATTTAAGTCTTTTAAAAGATATTCTCATTTATTAATGATTCTACTTGTAATAACTGGGATTTTTTTAACATCCACTTGCACATCATCACTTGCTTCATCCTAAGAGACTAGTCTCCAACAGAGACAGTTTTGAATATTATTTGACCTGGAGGATTCTGGCATTGGAACATTTGGGTTGCAATGGTGTGCAGAGCCAGCAGATGCCCCGGAACCCCAAGGGCTGTCCAGCACCAAGTGGGTCTCCACAAGCCCAAAGTGCTGTCTTGTGCTGAGTGAATCTATGCAAGGATTGCCTGGAGCCAGCAGAAGTCCTTAGAATCCAGAGAAGTTATTTGAAAGTAGATTTGTTTGTCTGTGGGGTTTTCTCAGGATGTTAAAGCCCGAACAGTCTAAGGTGACCCTGTTTTTCTCTATTTCACTTTTGTAGAAACTTATTACGCGTATCAAATATGTAAAAGCTAAAATGGAAATCAGGAGCAGCTTATTGGATGAGCTGAGCTACTGTAGATCGTAAGTGCACCTGGGTAAATCTCTTCTGAGTCACATCAAAACTCACAAAAGCTCTCCTCGAAACAGTCATGAAGCGTGTCTGTCTTTTCCTTTTTTTATTTTTCTAAACAGGCAGAGGAGTTGCTGTGAAGGCTGGAAACGTTTTTTTAAATTATTATTATTATCATTATTATTCATCCAGTTATTTATTGTGTCTTGGTACTTCCTGATTCCAGACAAGATCAAGAGAGAGGAATGCCAGAATGTGTTCAGAGGAAAGTTAATGTATTATGCAAGAAGTTTCAGTAGACAGTTCAGATGTTTAATTCTATTTAAATAATAATCCTAAACTTCCAAGGCACATTGAGCTTGTCTGGCCTGGACATTGCAGTACAGCAGACTGTCAATACTATGTGCCAGTCTAAATCTGGAGTTTTCTTGTTCGTTTGACATTTTATTTTAGTCTTCAACTTAGTTGTTTTTCCATGGTGTCTTTATTTGTTTTCTTTTATTGTTGTTAATTTGTTTGTTTTTTTTTTTTTTTTAAAGTAAGGCCCATGATCTTTTAAGGTAAAATGGAATAATAGATTCAGATTGTAGGCAATGTGTGGATGTTGTCATGTACAACGGCTGCTCAGAGCAGGGCTAACTTCAAAGTTAGAACAACACGTTTTAATCCATTGAATTTCCAGTGATGGAGATCCCCAAACCCTTCTGCAATAGCTGTTTCAGTGCTAAGCCACTCTCATTGAAAAGCTTTTTTCCCCCTTGTGTTCAGTTGGAATTTCCCAAGTTGCAACCTGTGACTGTTGCCTCTTGCTCTTAGGCCATGCACCTGACCTGGTGATTAAGATTAAGGTCAGATTAAGTCTGACCTGGTCTTCCCTTGGGTAGTGGTAGACTGTGCTTAGATCCCTCCCTTAACCTTCTGTCTCCAGGGTAAACAAACCTATCTCCCCCAGCCTGTCCTCATGTCATGTTCTTCAGCATCCCAGCCATCTTAGTGGCTCACCTTTAGACTTTCTCCAGTTCAACACCTGGCAAGTGCTGGAAGCAGTCTCTAATATTGCCGTTCCAGCTGCTTTGCACTGATGAGATGTAAAAGGAGAGGTACTAGCAGTGGAGGCTGGGATACAGAACAGCACCTGTCTTAGCTGAGCTGAGAAGTCACAGTGCAAAGTTATTCCTTAAATACTATATTTTTGCTAGTTCTTTGTGAATGCTTCAAACCTGGACATATTCCTGTGAATTGTTTCATACCTTGGTCTACCAAAAGAACTCTGGGAAGGTTTTGGAAGTGTCATGTTGGATAGAAAGTATTACACAATATGTGTGTATATATATATTTTTTTTTAATAGAGAAACATGGGAAGCATTACATATGAGAAGATATCTGCAGTGTATGATAAATTGTTTGATCCTACAAACACCACGAATAATGCTGCATATTTTTGACTACTATCTACTGGCATGCCACTTATTGACTTACTATTATGCTTTAGCATTCTGCGGTGACTATTTGTTTACAAACAGAACTTTATTGTAGGATGCTCCTGTAACAGTCTCTTTGAAAAAAATCCTCCTATGTCTGCTGATGTTCAAAATGGAATGTTAATTACAGTCTCTTGAGCCTGACTGTGAGAGAATATCTCGTAATAATATGGAAAATAATTTTGTACATCCAGTTTTAAAAATAGAGTATTCCGCACATTTTGGTGCAAGAAGACATTGAATGTCTTTTGAAACCATGCTTCTAGAACTCTAGAGTCATTTTACATTAAGTTGTTCAAGGTGGCTGAAATCTGAAGATGGGATTGCTTTGAGTAAATGTTAGTAATGGATGTCGTTCCAGCGGAAGAGGGAGGCTTTAATTAAGAAAAGTTGTGACTAAATAGCAATCATAAATTATGTTCTTTTTCTGTGGATCAAGGTTAATATTACAAGTTACTGATCATAAATTGTTTCATAAGAACAATCAATTGAAACAGCACACACTGCTACCTCATGAATCCACGGCTGTCCTTTTTGTTAATATTTGGTTAAAGCACTTGGTGGTCAGTGGGAAGTTGAGTGTTTGGGTTTTTTTAGTTTTGTTTTCCCCTTTTTTAAGAAGCAATATTTCAAAACCAATATCTTCAGAATATTTAATCCATGTATAGTGGATTGGATGGGAGAGCCGCAATTTTAGATCTTCTCTTCCCTTGACCTCAGCACTCCATATACACTTGCTGCTTAATTCTTCTGACTGGTAAGAGGTGGTCTGCTGGGGTCAGCCTCTTCACAGCTGTGCTAGCATCCAGGTAGAGTAAATTCAATTAGTCAAGTGATTTATCCAGTGAAAAACCTGTTCCATTCACAAGTTAGATTGAGTTTTATGCTTTTACACATATCTATAAAAATAAACTGTACATACTGTCTACATTCTAAAATGAGGTTTCTGCAATACTTCTGCAAAACAAAAGTCAAGTGTTATGTAATTGTTAATACACCTGTGTGTAACTGTTTTTTTCCATAATGAGTAACTGAGGCACAGAGGCAATAGTTGCTTTCCCTGGGCCACATGAAATGTCAACAGTATACTGAAATAGAAACCAGGTATCTGTGGTTTATGCTTTAAGATCTTTCATGCTCCATTTTAGGGACTGAGAAAATGAAGTCATCAGATGCCTTTACCTGATTCCAAATACTTAAAGGGTTGAAAGAACAACATTGCCTGTATTGTGGGGGTTTTAATTCTTCATTTAAATGGAACAATTTAAGTGAAGACGAATTCTAGTAAGGAACAATTCTATTCTTAAAACCTTGCTCTTCCTTTCTCCAGTTTTGGAGATAAAAGCACTTTGTTACTGGGGGAATGAGGGCTATAAAAGATTACATTCTTGCCATTATGAAGAAAATATTTCCTTTTACACAGTTTATTGCTAAAATGCAGCTCTAACTCTGTAATAATTGATTATGAATGTTCCTTTTATGAGCTGTTAGAATTACTAAAGCAGACAGTATGTCTGGAATGAAAATATTTTAGCATTTCTAAATAAAAATAGGGATCAAAATCAGGACTTGAGTAAAGATTTCACTATTTTTCCTCATCACCTTTTATTCTTGCTGAAATTTGTAAAACTTCTAAGGAATTTTTGGACACAATGTCCAATTATTTCATCCAGTTCTTCCAGTATTTTATCAAGTGTGACCATGGTTGCTGTGGTGTACCCCAGTAATAAGGGATGCTAACTCTGAAGTCTCATCTGATGCGATGATCTTGCACTTCTGGTGCTTGTGGTTCCAGTGTTGATTCCTTGATGCTACCTTATGGTTGCTGCATGTACTAGATATAAATATTTAGGAGTTTTCTGGATATAGCTGTATTTCTTTTTTTGTAAAAGGTACATCACCAAGACCTGATATTACTGTATATTTCTACAAGTAACGAGTATTATTTTGGTATTGGTTATGTGGGGTTTTTTTGGTATGTAAGGACTGATTTCAGTCTACTGTCAAAGTTACTGAAATGAGAAACAGAGTTGTAAGATCTTGAGCCCCTTTTTTGTCGGGGAGAGTTCCCATGGATGAAAGTCAGTAAAAATGTGTTTTGTTTCTGAATACGGACGATGTTGACACAGTTCTTCCCTTCTACCATTCCTCACAGCACTAGCCTTTCACTAGTATCCACTTGTTTGTCTTTTAGCAGTTTGCTTCTGCACATGTCCCACTATAGTCCTCCGGTTATTCCATGGGTCTAAAAAATTTTGGCCAGTGCGTGCAGGTCTGAAGTTGTAAATCTCTAGGAATTAAAATTCTGAATTTTAGCTGTGTTCTCCTTGATTATCCTGGACTCTGTGGTGTTCATCTGTGTAACACTTATAGGAATGTCAAAGATTATCCCACTGAACAACAGAAAGGATAATTTGCTTAAATAACAAAGTACTAACCTTGTAAAAAGTGGTAGCTTGAAATGCTGAGTACTTGTTAGATTGGGAAGAAGATGATGACTGTTCAGATTAGTCGATGTATAGATCTAAAGCAAGAGCCATACAACTTACAGAATTGTTGAAAAACTCATTAAGATAGACTGGCATTGGTTAGAAATATGTCTGTTCAAATTCTGTGTCACTGAAGGGCATGGAGAAGTACAAAGAATACTCTGCTGCTACAGGGAAAACTGCAGCTCCACTGTCAGGAAGAATAACTTCTCTTGGTTCAGCTGGTTCACTCCTTGTTGCTGCTGCTTTTGTTGAGTTGCAGTGATGGTTATTTGATATAACTCCTTTGGAACAGTTCCTGATAAGGCTGAGAGAAGTGACCATTGAAGGGTGAAGGTGTTGAAGTTACCTTGTAATACATTTTTTTTTTCTCCTGCAGATAAACAAGTCAGTGTGTGGAAGTTGGAGAAAGGAAATAAGCCAGTGTTCTGATAGGGTTTTTTCCTTAGTTTCTTCAAATTACTTCCGCAGGCCTTACAAAAACTTCACTGTAACATTGAAATGATTGGATTTTACATTATCGTAGTGGCATAGGATTCTGGATTAATTCACATTTTTTAATCAATTCCCTATTTAAGCTGTTTTTTTCAGCTCTAGCCTGTCTACTCTTCTACTCACGTACACAAGCGTTTTGCTCCTAAGGAACCAATGCAAGAATTGCAGATAGTCTGTGAAATGCCATTCTCAATCTGAGTTTTCTTCACTATGTTTCTGGTATAGCCATCCCTACTCTATTTCAGACCTTTTGACTCGGTGTAGTGCTTAATGAATAGAATTACTATTTATTTTCACAATGGAGTTCTATTAATAATCCAACCACTTTATTTTTCTGACTTTGTTACAATAAGAGAAAATAACTTAAATGATAGAGATGAACAGAGCCACCTCAGGGACTAGTATTAGTTTATATTGAAGAAAGAAAGTAGGCTACATAAAGGTAGATTCTTGCTGTGTAAATGACAGGCATATGCATTGTATTCATGTCTTGTCTTATTTCCGAAGTGAAAGGGTTTGGATGTGCTTAAGAAAATCAAATCACTGAAGTCTTTATTTTTATTGCTATTATTTATTCTGATCTAGGTAGTCACAGTTTGTCTCTGCAAAATGCAATAGCTATAAAATACTCAATGAAGTATTTGCTGCTTGGCAGTAGACGACTACAAATGTGATGGATTAAGCGTAGTGTAGCTGGCATCCAGAGAAATGCAAGAAATAGCTTCCTAGAATACAAAGGTGTTCTTCTAAGCGCTCGAAATCAGCTGTATGAGGGATAGCCCAAAAAGCCCACGACGAGGTGAGTTGTCCGTGGGCAGCACTTCCTCTGAAGGGCAGAATACATAGACACCCACCCACTGAAGTAATTTCACTTATTTTTTAACTGAGCTACTCAAGCTGGTTTTGTGCCTCGCAAGCTGGGGTCTCTCTTCTTCGGAGTTAACAGCAAGTGGCTCCACATGGCTGGATATGTCTGCTGAAGAGATGACAGCAGTGTATGATGTCATGAGTTTGTTAATATACCAGGACAATCTTGCTCTTTAATTCATCATGGAATGCAGCAGAACCTTGCTATTTATGTTAGACTAAGATAGAATTCAAATATGCAGGTCTAGAAGATTGTGTGTGGAATACAGAATCCTCCTGGCATAGATGCGTCCTGAAGCTTAACTCTCAACTCTGTTACGTCTGGTGATCTCTCCTAATGATTTCCCTCCCAAACACCTTGTTCAGTTTAATCCCTTTTTTA
Organism: Athene noctua; assembly: GCF_965140245.1. Taxonomy (NCBI): domain Eukaryota; kingdom Metazoa; phylum Chordata; class Aves; order Strigiformes; family Strigidae; genus Athene; species Athene noctua. The sequence goes on along the minus strand of NC_134051.1, from coordinate 18,463,888 downwards.
CTACATATCCCTTCCTATCTCTGAACTGTTTCTTCCTCATGCAGTGTCTTGTATTTCTGAACCATTTTAAGACTAGAAGTTAGGGTATTTTCAGATTTTATTGAGCTTCTAAAGATGTTGCTGGTGCTGCTAAGCACACATTTCCCCAAAGTTTCAGTCCAGAAAACATTGATCTTAGAGTTAAGACCCCTCTGACATACTGTGTGAGCATACTGTTCCATCTGTAATACAGTGAAGGCTGTGGAAGAAAGGATATCATCACAGTAGCTTTATGGGTGGGTAAAAAACCAGGAGCCTGTGTATTCCCTAAAAAAAGAGAAATAATTGCCATGCGAAAGCCTTGAGAAAAGGGAAGTGAGATCTCCATGTGGAGAAGAAAAGTAGCGATAATATGTTCACAGAATTGTCTCTAAATGGATTTCTAGTGAGCTATCGGTTCTTTATGAACAGTGACATGAAGGGAAAAGCTTGGGATTTCACAGTGTGTAGAACAAATCTGTCAGTTTTTAAATGATTGCCTCATAAAATTGCAAGGTGGCACTGAGCAAAATAGCCTCATGGCAGGCAGTTGCCTCTAGAAAATGTGGCTATGAATGCTGGGCATAAATAGAACTGGCAGAAATTGTTATAGTATTTGTCTTATTTTTTTTTTTTTTTTGAGACTGGAGCTGGGGGTAATCGATAAATCTGTCTGAATTTCGGTGTGACACTTGCTGTGCCTCTACCGCAGAGCAGTGGCTGTTGGCAGGGAGCGCGGGGCCGTTCCCAAAGCAAACGTGCCCTCTGCAGGGCGCTGCGGAGAGATGCGCCTGCCTGCGCGGGCAACTCCGCTCCTCCCGCCTCGGGTAGCGTGCGGGGGGGAATGGCTCCCTCGAGTGTAAAAATAAAGCAGGGGGCAAGCATGTAGGACAGCCACACGCACAATGCCGCAGGGTGCTGCCTTCCACCCTCGCCTTCCCCCGTTTTCTGTTTGCTGGATTTGCTTTGGAGTATTTGCCTCTGAGGTTGGCTTTTTTGTGTTTTCTGAATAAATGAGTTTTACTGGCCTGAACTATCGTGAGTAGTGAGTGTTCACAGACTGGCTTCGAAATTCTTGGTGCTTGCTTCCCAGTCTTTCAGGTATTGCAATGCTTCATGGTAAGATTTTGCTCATCTGCTCTATGGAATGCAATAGGAGAGAAGGAAAACACAAAGGGACAACTGAGAGTTCAGGTAACAATTAGAAACAAAGGAATAATAGGCACAAAATTAAAGAAGCAGCGGGGCTGGTAGATCACTTAAAGTTTATTATGACATCTTGACAGTAGACACTAGAACTGAAGAAAACGGCACCTCTTTCTCTGTGTAAGAAATATCACAGACCAATTAGTAATTTTTTTGGTTGTATTTATCATATATTTAACAATATTATTACTTTTTCATTTATAGGTTGACTAGACTAAGTTTAGTGAGTAGTATTCATGTAATAATCTGCCATCAAACTATGGAAAATTAATAAAACCCAGTTTAATGAGACTTTACTCTCCATGAGTGACCATAAAACTAGAAGTTAAAAAGCGTCTGAGTCTTCTGAATTAAAGTCACTATTGAGAGAAAGCCTCAAAACTCTCTGAGTTTTTGGGAGTAAGTGTCAGATTAGGGGAAAGTAGAAAGTAGATGGGGTTAGGATGTCCAAAACATCCTAAAAGTGCTGGGGGGGAGAAAAAGTTGATCCAAATGTATCGGTGAAATCATTGCACTGCATTTTCTATGCTCATATTTGCACGGGTCGGATGTGTGTGCTTCATATGGTGGGAGCTGCAGTTAGATCCGTCTTTGGAAAAATATCCGTGCTACGGCTCTGGCTATTCAGTTGAGTGTTATCCCACCTATCTAAAATATATTGCTACTTCTCTGCAGACTTCAGGGTTTTAACTTACTATTTGCTCTCTGTGGTTGTTCCCATATGAGTAAAATTTGTTTCCTAAAATGTTCATAAAGAATGAAGGACGATTGCTGGTACAGCCAAAGTAAATGGATTTTCTAAATGGCGTTGCTTACTCATGCTGAAAGCTCTTGTGGCATTTAAGTGCTAAAAACTGATGTAAAAAATGGCCCGTAGAAACCAATTTTGAGTGTTCAAAAAGTAAGTTTTATGAATGCTGGAGACCTAGAGTTGAATAATCTTGATCACCATGTTCTAGCACGTCTATTAACTAGTTCTTTACATATACGCGGTGAAGTACAATCCTGTTTTTAACGAAGAGTTGTGCCACTACAATGAATTAAAGGCGGGACAGAAATAGACTTTCTGTGTTCTGCTGGGCTCTTTGCAGACTCACCAGTTTCCAAATGTGTCACTGGTGAATTTCACAGCCTGAAGTGGAAGGAAGAGTCAGTAAAGTGGCATTCCCAAACCTACTTCAAACCTCCACGTTTCAGCTTCGCGCTGATTAAAGATTGCTTGGTTACGGCAAGAAGCAGCCTGAATGTTTCCTGGTACTGTGCTTGTGGGGAACAGGCTGTAGAGCCCAACTTGTGGAGTGGGAAATAGTGACTAAGAAACAGGAGAAGAAAAAAGGAGTATTTACAGATAAACAGCATTAAATGGACCCACACTGAAACACACAAGTGCTACGTGACATGTCCGAGGCTTCCCCTCAGTCTGTATTGGACCTTTGTTGTTCCTCTCCTGGCTCTTGGTGCTCGGGAATAACTCTGAGACCCTTCTTTTATCAAAGAACTTTTGTTCTGCAATCTTTTGTACGGTTTTCACTGAATTAATGGGAGTTTTACTGTGTGTGGACTATAGGACCAGGCCCCAACTTATTAATAGTTTTTGTAGTACAATTTTAGGAAGATCCACACGCACTTAGGAGCCTAAGCATCACTGAATTTCAGTAGGTTTAATAAGATACTTAACTATTTTAGACAATTCTACTCTTGTTCACCATTTGAACTGGAAGTGTGTGGGCAGATCCCATCATGCCTGAGCACAATTAGATAAATGAAGGGTTTGACCTAAGTAATTAGTGATATAATACGGGAGCACAAACGAAGCACCAAGTGAGTAATTTTAATGCTGCTCAGATGCTTCTGGAGATCTGAACTTGAAGATGAAATCCTAAAAGGTTCAGAAGGCAGATATCAGGAGGCAAATCTATGAACCATGCACAAGCAGAAATATCTACTTAAAGCCCCCCCCAATAAATAAATACGCATACAAATTTAGCTAAGGGGGATCTTGGTGAAATGACTTCCAGTGTGACACACAGGAGCCATTTGTAATGATGAAGTATATGTTCCAAAACCATTTTACTAGCAGACTTATTTCAAACAGAAACTTGCAAATCTTATTCTCTGAGGAGAGGTAGTCAGTGTTAGTTTACCATTTGATCTATGACTGCAATAGCAAGTCATGCGTGGATTTTTATTAATTCTCAGTAATTGTCTAGCAGTTCTGGGAGCTATAGATTTCCATCCTTGAAGATAATTGCCTGTGTCACAATGAAAGATCACTGCAAAAGCAGCATTTCATTCCTTAAATAGTCAATTAATATGTGATTTAAAATACCGTGGTTTGTACATGATAGTGGTGTTTCGGGAAAGAATTGCACCTGTTTGTTGGAACATTGTTAGAATATTCTTTAACAAAATAAGAGCTTTATAAAAAGCTCTGCAACTTACCCTCACTTCTAAATAAAGTGATTTTTGCCCCAGAGAGGAAGTATTTGCCTGGCTGAGTTGTGGGACTGAAGTAATGTTGGCATCACTGGCATCTTCCCCCGACAGCCTCTGGTTTGAATCGCCCGGCTGTGAAGACCCCACCTGAGGTAGCAAGGCCCTGCCCGCCCGCACGACTGGGGGAGACCAGAGTAAGATTTAGTAGCCAGCTGCAGTACTACCACAACTCTTCATGAGCTTCCAGTTCACTGAAAAGGCCCCATATAAAGGTCCTTTAACTCTGATTTGCGGCTCATGCTGGGGCACTAAGTAACTACCCCTCTGTTTCTAAAACTGGAAGTAGCTGTTTGAGCACTACGTGCTCCCACCCTTGTCCTGCACCTTTGGGAGTAGCTACAACGTGGGATGCTGACTGATGGACAATGTCATGCTCGGCTCCTAGTCCAGTTGGGACAATCATGATGTGCTGAAGAGGAGTTTCCATTCTACCTGTGGTATCTGAAGGATTTAAAGGCTGCAAAACATTGGAGTCTCCTGGGAAGCAATAATTTTGGACACTTGGCCACCAGATTATCTTAAAAACATGCATTACAAAGGCCATGTTAACACCAGAGGTGTCTCTATCTTTGATACGTTTTTGCTAATTTCATTTGTCTTTTCCAAAGCCTTTCAGGTAAGGCCAAGTGCAAAAAAAATATATATCTACTCTCTGATGTAACAGCTACTCCTTCCAGTGTGGTGTCATCTACAACACCAAACAGTGTTTATTCTAAATTTTAAACAGAAAAGACTGAAGTGCTTTCCTTAAGTCGCAATCAATTGTAGAAAGAAAACCAATCTTAACAATAATAAAATGGTTTGTCTTGGACTGCCTGTGTCTCTGGCTGCCCTTCAGGGTGGTGCTGCTTTAAGCAGCATTGTGGATATTGGGGAAAGGATGGCAGGGCGTAGCAGATTTGTCTTCTGACAGTTATTAAGGTTCAGTGATGTAGCTCAGATGAACAGATTTTACTGACTTCCCATTTGAGCATTGCAGATGAAACACAAGTTTCTGCCTGCAACCCTGAACAGGTCAGTTGTGCCCTTTCATCGAAAGGCTGTTGGAGCAGTAGCATAAGCTACTGGCTGCGTGGCAGCACCTGCAGGCTTGTGTAGGAAGGAAGCAGAAGCAGAGTCCATAAAAATATCTTGTGAAAGCCAGCTTCTCTCAGATGAAAGGAACTTTGGAAGATTTTTACCTTGCTTTTTGTCTTGGCATTGATATTACTGGGATATTTTTCATGTGCACACGCAACAGGTAAACATCAGAAGCGCAGAATGTGAACGACAATATCTGTTTGCTGAGATTGATGGTACAACTTGCCTTTCTCTTTTATGAGGCTTAGCTTACCGTTGATACAGCAATACGTTTGATCTAGTCATTAAAGTTTAATGTTTCAAAAGTTTTTTTTTCTTCCCATCTGAGATCCTTTCTAATGTAAGATGTAACCGCACTGGAGAGCATAGTTACAATATCTTTGCTATTTTTCCTACGTTTTCTCCCCTGTTTGCCCCTCCTCCCATTCTGTTGAACTTGTATTTTTGCTACTGCTACAAAAATGAAATTAATCACCAAGTCTCATTTGTAGCTGCAGGGAGTAAAGTACATAGAAAAGCACTCTGTGAAGCGGATTTGGGCTAGTGTGATAAGGCAGCTATAGCTATTATGACTTTTTATTTCCTGTGGAATGTCCTTGTAAATGTTTCTAATCTTTTATTAACTGCTTGTTTCAGCTTGTGCTTGTTAGAAACTTTGGTGTGAAGAACTGCTGGAGCAGTTCCCCCCTGCTCCCCCCACTGCAGCTGGAGATAAGACATTTCCTGCTTGTGTTATGCTCTGTAGCTAGATTTACTTGCAAAACACACCTAAAAAACTTACCCCACCAATATGCTTATTTAATGCTATATGACTGATGTTTGAGTTTCTTTCTGCAGCTCCTAGGATATGATCCTTCCCCCAAATAGTGCATTTGTAATTATAAAGGGAGTAACGATTTTCTGGGATTTTTTTTTTTTTCAATGGAGTGGAAAAGATGAGCAAATCTCAGCTCAGAAAGTACATTTAAATCCCTGCTATCTGGAAACCTTTCAGATTGCTCAGTAGTTTTAAAATAGAGTGTCAGCTTGCTGTCAGGGCATGATATAGAATGGGAAATTGCTGTCTCTAGCCCTCTGCTCTCGACTGTATTAGGCAAGCTTTCTGACTCAAGGTGTTACATCTAAAATGTAAAAGTTAATCGTAGGCCTATTCTGCATCTTCTTTTTTAAACAAAGTTCAACGTTGAAATTTTATGTTACATCAGAGATGATAGTTTAATTGTTTGCAATCCTGATCACCGTAGAAAAATGTGGTATCGATCAGCACCTTCTTGTTTGGGTCTATCTCAGATCCTTAGTGGTCATCTCATAATAAAAGCTATCAAGCAGTTACTTCTGCAGGTGTGGGCAAACCTCCTGCGCCTTGGTTAGCTCTGATGGACAGTGCTCTGTTTGGGGACTGCCCCAAGTCACGATGCAGCCGCGTCACAAATCGCTTCCAACTGTCGCCGTTCACAACCTGCTCACCAGGGGAAGCTGGAAGTTGGGCTTTCCTTTGGACTAGTCATTTTGTCTCTGTCGGATACATGTGGAGTTCTACTCTCCCAGAAGTTATTTTGAAGTTCTAATTTGAGTCAGAAGATAAGTCTCTGATTTGTCCATGGTTTAATAAAGGTCTGTCCTGGTTGTTGTTGTGGAATGCCTTTAGGACTGCATTTGTCACTTAATGACAGCACCAAAGGCAGGAGGCAGATTACAGATTCATATATATATATATACACACACACACACGGGATATGCCCAATTGTGGTCTGCGAGCTACTTGTAAGGAAATTTGACAGAAAATTTTGACTGAGTGTTTGTGGCAACAGAGATGCCTCTCTAATCTTTTCTATTCATTTTGGTCCTACCTGCACTGGCTTGGGGGTTTCTTGTGGGTCCAGTCCTGTGGTTGCTGGAATAATTGAGAAATTACCCTCAGACTAGTAGGGTCTTTGGGCACCTCTCATTTTTTTACTTGTCTGGAAGAATTTTTGTTCTCTCAACCATCAGGTATGCTCACCTATTTACCTCCATGATTTACATCACTTATTTACCTAATTTTATGATCCATTAATCATTCACTCCCCCCAAGCTTCTCTGTGTGTCTTGAGCTATGCCGCTTCAGTGCGTTCTGAGAGCTGGTATTAAATCTTTAGGGTTAGTTTATTTTTCCTTTAAGGCCAAAGCCCGAAGCTCTGTGGGAGCTGATCAGTTCTTAGGAAATGCTGGTTTGCTCACCTAATTAACCTAGGCCCCAGACTAAAGCCCACTGCTCATTGACTTGAACGTACTCAAGAGAAAGGGGTGAGGTTTGAACATGGTGGCGTGAGGGAAAGCCCATTGTGGGTACAACTTTAGTATTGTTTCATATCTCCTATACCTTACAAACTTATATTTAAATAGAAACATTATCTTTTGAAATTTGTAATAATTTTGTGCATGCTATATAGATAATTCAGTGTACTTTGTCTGAAATACATGGTTTTCCCAAAATGTACAAATTTGGTACAGATACTTGCTATTTATCCTTATCTGAGTTTTAATGCTGCTGTTGGTTGGTAAAAATTCCCCAAACCTTATGCACTGCTGTCTGTGGAAACCGGCACTCTAATACATATCATGTCTACAGTAATTTCCTAGGGAATACTGGGAATGTTTTCATAGGCAACCGTGCTGAAGAATTTCCGTGTTCTACTCATTTTTCTGCAATAATGTGCTGCACTTAAGCATAGAGCCGCAGCTGTTTGTGGATATTTGTCAAGGAAGATAAAATGTACCACTCTTCACTTCCACCCCCATATATTTCAGAATCAAGCCCTGTCTGTAAGGATATTTGTTATTCTCGTATTATTTTAAATCTAATACATTCAGCACATTTATTACTGGAGGTTGCAACTGAAGCAATGCTCAGTGGCTTATGAAGTGTGTACGGAATATGAATTGTCCTGAGTACCAACATTTTGCTTCAACAGGACTTGCTACTTTATCAAAACCACAAAGGGAATAAAGAGAAGGTTTTGAACTTTTTGAAGCAATCAATGTTATTTTGTTATCAGCAGTTACTCCAATTAATGATGTTAATCATGACCATGACAAGCTATGGAGAACACTTCTGTAAAAAAAAGAAAAAAAAATAAAATCCACTCCCTCCACCTCACCTTCCTCCCTGGCCTCCAAACCCTGTTAAGAAGTATTCCTGATTCGGTTTTCCCAGGGTCTGTTTTCACTCTGATCAGAGGCACTTACTGAAGCTGTTTAAGGCTTCTGATGATTTTTTTTGGATGCCCTGTTTTTTTTTTTTTTTTTTACTATGTGCGCTATAAATCATAGTTCTTACAAAATGAGCCATTTGATTCTGAAAATGGGATACCTTAAAAAGTAGCTCAAGTGCCCAAAGGTAACTACTTCCTCCAGATGTTATCCAATTCTATAGGGGTAGAGAAGTGGTATGTACCATTTTAATTCTTGAGGGTAAATATCTTAAATAAAACAACTCTTGATATCCCTCGGTATTACTTGTGAAGGTCATAAAGCAGGTGGAGACTTCTGTACACCAAAAGCTCAGATATCCTCAGCTGTCCCAGGTCACGGTGGTAAATTTAAAAGTTCAGTTTTAAAATACTTGTCAGGCAGTTTTAGCCAGTCAAATTACCATGAATCTAGTTTCTTTCAGTATTAATGGTTTGTCACGAATGACAAGTTGCAGTAAAACTGATGAGATAAGGAATTCTGATAAAACTGTCAATCTGTCAAAATAAATAATTTATATGAAATTGGTTGTAATTCAGTAATACTGTATGTGGGCCTTCAGTTCTGGACAATATTTAGACAGTATGAACATGAATTGAGGCGAGGGGTGAGGTGGGCAGACTGCTCTCTGTACTTGGGGGCATTTGAAGTGAGTTGGCAACACCTCGGGGACTGTCTGCACTGCAGAAACTGCATTGCAGTTGTGTTGCTTTGAGGCTGTTCGTGTACCGGCTGTATTCTCTGCCTATATGATCCTTTCAGACCACTGAAAATGCATAAGGTCTGTAGAGCGTGGAACTCTGTCCTGACTTCACGGAGCCGCTGCTCACCGCTCCATAGGTGACTGCAGCTGAAGTATCACCCGCTGCGTTCACCCGGGCGGTGCAACGCTCGCTGCTCAGCGTCAGCCATCTGAAGCAGCACACTGACTCCATACTTTCTGTGCGCATGGTTTGATTCCTGTTTGTGTCTTAACTCATCAGAGATTGTTGCGGTGACTCTTTTTTGTTTTCTTGTTGCATCTTAAATGTATTTACTGAAAAAGTATACAGCCCCCTTGTTCTCCATGTGCTTGATGTGTGTGGCCGTGCCTGCCAGGCCCCCAAGCTGCGATAGCCTGGCAGAGCTGCTCACTTTACTGAAGCTCAGTAGGCGCCTCTGACTGAAATCAGATTCCACAATTTATCAGATATTTCTGTAGAATGTAGCCCATTTCCTGTGACTTATTCTTAGCACAGTCTTATTTTAACGTATTTTTAATTTTAATGCGATCTTTTATTTGATCTGGAGTCACAAACAGATTTGCAAGGAATGTATCCCTTTGAGGATTTTTTTTTTTACTTCACTGAGTAGCTGCATGAAGATATTCAGCCTGTTAAAATTCTGGTATTTGCAGCACTTTGTAGAGTTCTTTGAGATGTCCAGCTATGGGGGGGTTCTTGTGAAGAAAAATAGCTTCACAAGCTGCTTCTGAAGCAAAACCACATGCAGTAGGCATCCTTGTCATGGCCTTAATTTATGAAGGCAGCAAGCAAGCCTATTGCAGTGCATGCTTTATAAAGGCATTAAAAAAAAGTTCTTTAAGCGAGTTCATCATAAAGTGAATGCTCAAGGAAAAAGTAGGATAAAGCACTATTCCAGTTCTACAAATGGAAACTGAAATGGGTGAACTTACTTAACAGTGTTGGGAATTGATGACATGATTAGTAATTAATTAGACTTTCTAAGTACCAGAGAAGCACTTCAAGAACAAGCGATTCTTTCTCATCTTACTTGAACATTTTCAGGTATATTCCTAAGAAATAAAATAGTTTTAGTAGTTTCAATAGAAACATCTATTTATGTCATTAATTTTGTGGTTTGGTGTACATGTGAGTGCACTGGTAGTTTGCAACTCTTGAGTATGTCACAAATTTATAAAGATGGCTTTAATTACAGCAACGCAAACTGCAAAATCCTATGTTACTACTTTGTTCTGCAGTAAAAAGACTGCAGCCCGTAGATTCTATAATTTCTTATACTTGATTGTGTATTAGCAGTTACTGCTTTTGATATCCGGTACCCCATGTGAACAAAATGACACATGTCTACAGTTTAATATTATTACATTTTCTTTAAAAAAATCCTCTTATTAAAATTGTGAATGAATTTTTCATTCATGTCACTTCATATTTAATAATTTTATTGGGAAGTAGTTAATCAGAATGCTGAAAGTGTTTAGAAATGTGGCTTGGACAGAAGTTTTGCTTGTCCTTTTAACTGCCGATATACTCACTGGTTTTCTGAAATTATTAGTGTTTGTTTTCAAATGTTATCTGGTGAAGCTTGTTTACCACTGTTTTCACAGCAGAGTGATATATAATAGGTGTAGTACAGTATAAACTTTTTTGTTTAAGTCTGAAGCTGTTTTTCCATGGTTCATGTGACATTTTAATGTGACTCTTAAATAGATAAATATTCTTGGGCCTAAAATATGCAAAGGCAAAAAAGTGCAAACAGAACAAAACAGGAATCGTTTTGGTAGATTTACTGCAGGATTTTTTTGCCTACAGATTTCAGCTCTGTTACTAAAACATCACTGCATTGAAAAAAACCCTCTAACTTGGCTGTAAGAAGCTTATTTCAGGAAAGCTTGTCTTCTAGGTTACAAGGTTTCATGTCTGAACTGTAGCAAGCTGTTCAAAGTACAGTTCATCGACTTCAGGGCATTCTGTATCCTCACGGATGTTATATGCATAGCAAGTAGGAAAAAGGCACTTCAGGATCAGCTCCGAGATCATTTAATTTCCAGCAGTTGGGCAGAAAATTCTGAGTGTGTATTTTACTCAAAAGAGTAGTGTTGGGCACAATCCTAATCCTGTAGGAATTAATTTTATGGGAAGATTCACCTTTCTCATCACCAGAACAGGTATTTTTCTGAGACTATTGTATGTGATTTTTCTCCTTTGGTCTCATTTTCTCCTTATTGACTTTTTCTATTGCCTTATTTAAGTAGAAGGGAAAACATATTACAGAATTCTTTGTAAATATTCATAACAACTTTACTTAGTGGCATGCAAGCGGTTTAGTTAAGTTGTTGAAGGGAACTCGCTGATTGCTGGAAGAAGGAAAGGTAAAAATTGAACTCTGGAACAGTTCTGAGTTTCAGCACTGGTGTGAAAACCTTTCATGTGGTGAATGAGCATTGTGTGCTGGTGAAGTGTTGATCTAGAAGAGAAGTGGACAGGCCAGAAGGGAAGCTATACATATCTCTCATGTTACTGCATCACCAGTAGAAGACTTGCCTCATCGCTTTTTTAGGGGAATCTGACAGAGACTTTCAGCTATTTTACATTTAATTCTGTCGCACAGCGTATGCAGTTGAAACCTTCAAAAGGAATGTGCTATAGATATGAAATGTTATAATTTCTTTCTACAAGTTAACTTTTAAAATGAGGATGTATATCGCAGCATATCAAAACAGTTTTGGAACTTCCAGCAAGTTCCTGAAGCAGTTAAAAGTGATGTAAGACTAATTTTTTTGGGTGGGTTTGTGTTGGTTTTGTTTTGATTTGGGTTTTTTTTGTGTCAAGAATAATGTAGTCCACACTTTTGTTTTACTGGTCTTCGCAGAGAGGTTCCATAAATTCAGTAAATGTGTGATGATCAGAAGCATGTGGAAAGGGAATATTTATGTATCTGTTACAAAGGCCATCTCTAATGAGGTGTATTTTGCAAGAGGAGCGCTAGCTAATCAGTCAAGCTGTAAAAGTCCACAAAAAAATCTCCATCAAACCTGAAAAAAATGTGCCTTTATCTGAGCAGATCCTCCTGTGATTTTTTTTTTTTGGACTGGAAAACTTTGTTTAGGAAGCCGTAACATCTAGGATTTAATGCTGTTTCCAATGTGCACATTGGATTTTAAGCAAAGCACATATTTGAATTTTATATTAGAAATCATAATGCTCTTTTAGATTGAGCATCCTATTAGTGTAACATTGCAAATGTTCAACAGGTGTGGTCAGATAATTTGAAAGCTTTTGTCAGAGACAAGTGTGTCAGAGCTTGTTTGACAGAATACAGGGAGATGGGAAGCTGAAGCTGCTAACTGGAGTTTTGGTGGGGAGGACTTGTCGCTCTTGACTGTCCTGAAAAATGGGGTTATTGCACCATGTCTTTTGCTTTTGTGCTTTAACCCTTGCGTTCGGACAAGGCTATGGAAGAAACAAACAAATTAACATGGACAGAGATAGGTATGACTTCAACTTTTGCATGGAGATGCAGATTGAGTTTTGTTTGAGCTGAGTCAGATGGTCAATCTGTACAATCTAGTGTACGCGTGAATCCACTACAAGAGATTGTAGCCATTTACAGAATAACAGGGCTGCTGCTATGTTCTGTATTAAGGCAACTTACTGATTACTACTTGATGTTTAAATGCTTATCAGTGCAGCTTGGAGCTTTAGATGTGCATTTTTTTATCAGTTGTAGTTAGAGAGTTCTCACAACCTTAGTGCCTGAAAAAGCACCGAGATCATGGCTGTCATTATCCTCATAACAAGGCCGTGTTTTAGGGAAGCAGCATGCTGAAGCAGAAGGGCTGACTGTCATACCTTACCGCTCACAGAAGTCTCCACCTTGGCTCCTTCTGTTCCACGCGGTTCCAAGCACTGCAGCATAGCGAGAGTAAAGCAGGCAAAGAAGTCAGTTCCTAGGGTTGGAAAATGGCTTTAGCCCCATCTGCTTGTGGTTGTGTCTGCCAGTCCCTGGAAAACCAGGCTGCTTCTGCAGCTTCTGGTTAGGTGAGTAGTGCCTGGGTTACAGCAGGGTGAAAGCAGCCTCTCCAGTCCAGGCTGCCTGCACGGTCGTAGTCCTGTAATCAGGAGCTGAAACTCTGCCTGATGTTGCTGTGGTCTGTAGCAATCAAAACCAGAAAAAAACCAAACAAACCACAAAACCAGTTCTAAGATCCACTTTTGCTCAAAACCTCATGTAGTTAATAGTTCCCACGTGTGCTATCCGGTAGCTAGAATAGGTGTGTTCATTTAGACGTTGGAATTTCCTGATCTTCAGATTTCATTTTATGGCTTGAATTAGGTTTCACACTCCAGCTAATACTCTGCATCTTTTTCAGTTGGGTGTTATGGCAGAGGTTTAAATGAACAAATATTTCAATGGTTTATCCTCCTAACAATACCTAATAATTAAGTACCAAATAGAGAGTTATGAAAAGTTATGAATAAAAAATGTTAAGCTGGCTTTCTTAGAACCTCAGAACTATTTACCTAGTACAAGTACAGAAAGCTTGAATATTTAATCTTTGTCATAGAGTTGGAAAAAGGAAGAAACCTGATTTTTCAGTAATGTCTTGCCTTGGGTAACTTTTTCTAAAGGTTCATCTGAGAACACTGGATTTCAGCAAAGATATTAATTAAGCAGCTGTCTGGCAAGGTGATAATCGTACCCTCCACTGCTGTGATAACTCTGAGTTTGAGTTGGTCCCAGTCTGTCCACCAGTGGAGCGAGAATGCTGTAAAGCTGCCTTGGAGCCCATCTCCTAATGAAGCGCACAGCTCAAAATGTAGCTGTTTCAGTGTTACTCCTCAGTGACGCTACAAATAGGGACCCTAGTAATGGGTTGTATTCAGACTGAAAAACAAGATAGGTGTCATTATGCAGTAGATGGTAGAAGTGTGCAAACTGTTGAAGCAGCAGAAATTCCCCAAAAAAGCTACAAATCACAGGATAAAATCTGGATTTGACCCAATATATTCAGAAAGTGGAGTTTAGGGTTGATGCTGCTGTACAGCACTGGCAATGTTGAGATGAAAATCACGGTGGGACTGCTGATAAAGAACTCGAAGTCATGCATTAATTGTTGAAAATGGAAGCTAGTGTCTAAGGTCTTATCAAAATACTTAACATCAAACAAGAACTCAGCATCTGTTTTAGAGTTTTTTGTTTTACCCCGAAAAACTTACTAGTGTGCCTTGGGCATGTTGCTTTGTGCCCCAGACAGGTTCTGTTAGATGTACAGGTTTTGGAAGAAGTACAGCATTCACTTGGTGTTATCTGGAATCTAAAAACTTCCATTAATTAAGATAACCGGTGAAAAATACTTTGATTACACAAGGGTCCTTAGGAGCAGATTAGCAAATTAATTCTTTATGGCGTCCACCTTTTCTTGACGTGATCATATGGAAAAATTAGGGACGGAATTGAGCTGCTCAGTACCAATGCGATCGTCTTATCCAGAGAAATTAAAACTTTGTCAGTTCATAGCCAGCACCACTGCTTTGTTGATCTGCACAGACTCATGAATTCTGTGTACTACATGGATGAGTTAATTCCTTTACAGAGCTGACAAGTAGCTTTAAATGAATTTTTGGGCCCCAACTGAGAGAGGAAGTTTATCTACGGAGAGGTTTATTAGATCTTCTGAAAGTCCCCTGGTGCCTTTCTAGACCAGCTTGTTTCTGTGCTGAAGTTTTATTTTGTTGCTCTCAGTGCTGTACCTGGTCTTTGTGCAGATTTGTGATGATTACTGTAGATGGCAGCAGAAGCTAAATAAAATACAAAGATTTTAAAAATTAATTAAACTCCTCTCTGCTGTTGTCCTCTAAGTATGTTTTTTCTCTTGGTGCCTGCCAGCTGTTCTTGAGGATTGAAGCAATTATAGGCAGCAGAAGCCAAAGTAAATAAATTATATATTGAATTAAGGTTTTGCACATAGACAGGTTTTTTTTTTTGTCTGTGGCTGTGTTGGTTCTTCATGTATCCAGTATCAAATCCTAAAAGCCATTTAAAAACTCTCCCAATAATCTCTGAATTTCCCCTTCTTTATTCTGTATATGCCAGTGTCAAAGAGCAGCAGCAATTCTGACAAATGATCCCCCCTGTAATAAGGCTTCTCTCTGTCTTCTTTCATTGCAACTAAATTGACTTTATTTTCCTGTTGTTTGGGGTTTTGTTTGTTTGTTTTGGTTTTTTATCGTCCTTCCTTCCTCCTTTAGTGTGTTGGCTGTCTGTAGCCTGTGTCCTTGGATGTCACCACCTCTCAGTGTGCAGAACACAAGGAAAAAGGTTATAATACGCCATCATGCTAATTAGCTGTTTAATAAAACAGTTAATTTTCTCTTCCCAGTACCTCGCTATGTGTGTGAAAGAAGCACAGTGGACTCTTAGAACAGGCATTGGCCTGTTAGAAGTTTTTGCATTATTTTGAATAGTGGACCCCCATCTTTAAATGGGAAATGACTTCCAACTTTAAATTTATTACATGAAGCAATAGATAACTTTTAAATAATGAAAGGGCATACAAACAAATGATTATGTGTGAACTTGAAAGTGGGCTTTAGGGGCAAGCAATAAATAATAAATGTACCAAAATTCCCTACATGATTAGCAAAATTGCTTGAAAAGAATGAGCTGTGAGAGCCAGGGGCCTTTGTTTTTACTCTGAAAACCATAAAACTCAATTTTCTGCATGGCAGACGTTTAAAATTAGGCAAAATGTAGTCCATCAAAATGACTCTGTGCTTGTGAAATATTTCTGAAATCCCTTTATTATGAAAAAGAACTACAGGAAAGTATGGAACTGCTGTTTCACAATTGTGTGCAATATATGATGAAGGTGGTCACAGAGCTCTAGATATTAAAGTTTATGAATGTATTAATGCACTGCTTTGGGGGAATTAAACTTTAATATTGATGATAAACCTTCCATAATAAGATGTGGGGAGAGCAAGAGTAAATCTCTCTTGCAAAGTCCCCAAACTATTTAAATAACTGCATGCAAGCTACAGCATCTCCTGAGATATATTATAAATGAACTTCTACATAATCATGCGCATACGAATGTACATTGTACATAAAGGGGTTTTTTAGCAGATTTGTTTTCTGCCATGCAAAAGATCCTGTCCCAGATGACCATATTTCT
Organism: Athene noctua; assembly: GCF_965140245.1. NCBI lineage: Eukaryota > Metazoa > Chordata > Aves > Strigiformes > Strigidae > Athene > Athene noctua. The sequence goes on along the minus strand of NC_134051.1, from coordinate 18,447,939 downwards.
TTTAAGTGATTGAGCTCTAGCATCGATCATCCCACAACACTTCTCTCAGGATACACATCATTCACTACCCAGAGTGCATACCAGTGGGAGATGTTCTGTTGACTGCTTTGAAATGGTGTGAGGTTTCTGCAGTGGATTTTTACGCCAGTCTGATGTTGTTACTTTTAGATAACGTTATGGAAGAGATATTCTAACGCTAAAATGTGAAACGTTGTAGAGATACAAGAAATGGTAAATTACAGCGATCTGGGATGTAGCATCAGACTTTTGTCGAAAAAATCTGTCTGAAGGAAATCACAAACTCATGCTTCTCATCAAACAGGAGGAGAAAAATGTCATTTTAGATAGCTATTATGAAAAGTGAAGGTGTTTGGAAAGTTATCCTCGAACTGCGAGGAGCCAACTCTCGTGGTTTTTATTGCTTGCGTACCTAAGTACAGAGCTGCAAATCCAAAACTTGCATTTAAGAAGTTGCGTGATGAACTCTGCTGCTGCAAACCTTAGAAGCAGTTACAGGCTAGAGCAACTACAGTGATCTGATGATCTTAGCGCGTTTCACTGCCAGTTTAGATCTATATCAGATAAGAAGATGATAACTGTTCAAGGAATATTCTCACAGAACTACAGATTTCAAAGGGTGTCAGCAAAAACTTACGGAAAACAAATCTGCTCTTTATTCTTTCCTCTATGTGCTGCTGTAGAAGGCGTAAAAGTTTTAGGAGATGGTCTATTATGCTTCCATTTTGGTGAACATTTATAAAAAAGAACAGAAGTTAAAGCAGAAAGCATCTCTAGAAATCAAACCCAGGGTAGTTCCTGGAGGGTTTTGCTTTCAGCTATTCTGAGGTGAGTTCTGTCGTCTCCAGCTGTACGGGTTTAACATGGCAAACAACCACCATTCATGCAATAGTGCTCTCACCTTTTTGGCTTTTAACTGGGAACTAGGGCCATGTTAGCAGCTGAAGTAGTTGTCTCTGGGTTGGGATTCTCCACTTCTGCTTTCCAAGAAGAGCAGTGGAAGTTACTGCTGGGATTCTTGGTGACAGAGAAGAAGAAGAAAGAAGTTGTGTCCCTCTCTTGCATGCTTAACCCAGCAGCAATTCTTTTTTATGTCAGCACTAATAACTCTCATACGGGCCCTTTGGTGTCTGTTTGTCCAGGGTTTACAGACACTGTGAATATGTGAAAGTGTTTCAGTGATTTTTTTTCCTGAGGAACCAGAAATGCACCAAATGCAGCCATGAAGCCTGAATGAAAGAATAAGCCCATGGTTTAATTTTATTTTAAATAGACATTTCCTTTTAGAGGTGAATGCTGCAAAAGCTCCTGGAGTTAAACAGCTTTAGCCAAAATATGAGGTATTGACCACAAATTCTGATTAAAATAAAAATAATAGCTTCAGAATTAAAAACAAATGCACAAACAAACCTGAAATATATGTTTTTATGCTCTTAGTTCATTGAATTGTTTTTTATACGTTGCCAGGTCTAATAAGCAGCCCTGACTCTGGCAGTGCAGGGATGTGGACCAAATGCTGACATTTCTGGCCAGTATAGCCAGTTAAATGGCACTTCTTTTCTGTCATGAATTGGCTTAATTTGGTACAAGCTGGTAGTGAAATAAATAACCTTCTTTTGCCATAAAGGTAATTCTAAAACACATAATTTGTATTTACCTTTAAGGCAGTTTGTTTTGTTTGGTATGTTTGCATATGAACGGTTTTGTCAGCAATTCAGGCTTTTTTAATTCGTCCTTGCCAGACAGCATATAATATTTTTTTGAACTTCCTTGAAAATGTTAAAGTTCTATCATTTCATTAGGAAAGCCTGTAAAATAGAAGATTTGTAGCATCTGCAGAAACGTACTGTTGAGAGGACGTAAACCATTTCAAACCAGCTAGTTTGCTACATATCAAACTTGACAAACGAGCTTTTTGGAGATGAGTATCTGATGCAATAACACATCCTTGAAGCATTCTGTTGCCTACTATGGCAGCTTTTATTTCAAAACCTTTGCTTATAAGTGTGGCTTTGTTTATTTTGCTATACTGGGTTATTGCTAGTGTTTTATACTTCTCAGTTCCTGTAAGTGTGGTATCTTCTGATACCTGTAACAAGCTGAGCTGTGCAGCCTCTGAGGGATACCCCGTGCTGTGCAGATGTGTTAACGTAGAAAAATTTCTCCCCCTGGTTAGATCAGATTTTGGGAGATGGTGTCCTAATGACCTTCCAAGTCAACAAAATGGCTAGTGGAATATTACAACCTCTTCATTTCTACCTTTGCAAAGAGGAAGGCGTTTCTTAATTGTGATACTGGAAGAAATATATTTTTAATTTCTAGTTAACAGGAAATCCTTATGTCTGATCAATTCGAGGCACTTTGAAGCAGTCATCGCTCTTACTAAAGTTAATCAAAACTTACTGCTGTGTAAGAAAAATCAATAGAAAACAGATTGAGATCATATAAGTAAGGATAATTCTCCTGCAGGGCTTCTATAGCTTCATCCACCAATAAGTATGAGCCTGACTGCTTGAAGTTCCATGTGTCCTACTGATGTCTGTATTAATCAACTGTGGCAAATCCTCCAGTTACTAAACTTCACGTATCTGTTTTCAGTTATGTGGTGGGGTTTTTTTTGTGACTTTCCATGCTTTGCAAAGGACAGTTTGTGAGCTAAAATAAATTTGGATGATCGTGCCACACAAAGAGTATAAAACCTGCCTCTAGGACATCTCAGAAATTTCAAGATGCTTTCAATGCAGATGCAATGCTGTGAAATACAATTGGATCTGGTTTGGAAGGTCTGTTTCACTGAGTCTTCATTCTGGGCAAAAAGGAAGGGAAACTGTGTTCCCACTTACCTGTAAGTGTTTCAGTGTTTCATTTGGACACAGCTTGAATTTTGAGTTTTGTACTATATTACTATATATAATATGTAATTATAGAATATACACACATTTATAATAAGATTTATAATACAGTGGATTAATCTACACATAAATTTATTATAAATATTCTATACATATATTTTACATATCCAGTATTTTTTTATATGTATTAAGCACCTTATGTGAAATACCACCTTATAGAGTGGTGGTGTTTCAACAGAAGGTCATACTACAGGGTGACTTATGGTTAATGGCAGAACTAGGGAAAATGTGTGTTGTTTTGACTTTGTGGCATGTCGGTACAGCAGTTGCCGTGGTAGGCAAATAATTGGCAATCCCATCTAGTGATCTACTGTTGCAGAAAAATAGACTTAACCTATGTGCATTCTGACTTTGGGGGGAGTTAGACAATAATTGACTTGAAGTGATTGAAAACAATATTTAATACACAAATTATTGTCCATTAGATGATGATTTCCTGATGTTATTGGCTTTTTCTTCCATCTCTCTGTATACTTTTATGCAAACAACACTGTAATCTGAACAAACATTTGATGGCAGACTCTGAAATTCCTGATTAGTTCTCAGAGTTGTGTTCTCTTAGTGAGAGCTCCTCACTAGCTTTTCTGTGCGTGTGGTTGACATGGATCACACGCCAGTGAAAAAAAAAAAGTTGTTGCTTTGGTTTTAATTATTTTTTTTCTTCCTTTTTCTCTAGAATATGTTTTATTCAATCCGTTTGGGAGTAAAGTTGTAGTTTGCTTTTAATCCAAAGGAATCTGTCAATTCTCAGAGTAATTTTTTCTGACTTCATTTATTTTTGTCCAGGACAGGCTTCTTGACTGCAAGGTCTATTTGGACTGTCCGTATGCACCCAATGATTAGTTGAAACGAACCACCCATATTTCTTTTCTGTGAAGACAGAATTGATACCCGAATTAGTTCCTGTATATGATATGCATAAATTCACTTATTTGTGTCTTTGCAGTGGCTTGCTTCCTTTCTGCATCCAAAATAAAGGCATGGTCTTAATTCCTTCCCCCCCCAATGCAATTATATGGGTAGCTCGAGGGTCCTTCTTTAGACTGCTTTTTCTAGAAACAAACAAAAAAATCCTCTGATTTATTTTAAGACAGATGCCCAGCTAAGGATGAAATCAGAATTATATTTCTAATGATGATTTTATTATGTAACTGTTATTTTATCTAAATGATACAACTTTGTTCATACCATATATTCCCTGGTTTTTGACGTGGTGCGTAGCTTACTGGGCAGGAGGAGTTTTGTGTGCTTTTGGTAGGCTATGCCACAGGAAAAGGAATTATAACTTTTTAAAGTTTTTGCCTAATTATAAAAATACTGCTCATATTTAGCAAAGGTTTTTGGGACGGTGGAAACAAATATACCCACTACACACTTTCAAAATGGTTTCTCTTTAACTTGCCCTAATTATATGATTTTGATTATTTTAGGAAATACATTAAATGGTCTTTTAGCTTGGAAAGCAGACAACATTCAAAAGAGGTAAATACGCACGTATTTGCATGCATTTTACTGTGCATATCAATGTGCTTTAAGAGCATACTCAATGGACTGTAACAGCATCTTCGTAGTCATTAGGAACCACTAATGTGTGGTTAAAAAATAATAATTCTGAAGACCTATTTACCTGATAGATTTAATGGTCCTGATGGAACTATTAGAAGCTAAATAACAAAGCTTTTAAAAATGTCCTAAAAATTTCTAAAAGACCTAATGGTTCCTGAGGAGCTACATTTATAGTCAGTCTGGCAAGCTTCAGATGCCATTTCAGAAGCCAACACTATTTGCAGAATGAAATTATATAGGAATAAATAACCTGTTTATGATGCTTACAGTCAGCATGGTATTCTGCAGTGGTGGAATAAAATAATTCAGCTAAAATGAAGTTGTCTTAAACAAGAGCTGTACTCATCTTTTTTTTTTTTTTTTTTTTTTTATCACATTGACATCAGTTTCTTTACATTCTCTGCAAACAGAACTCTTGTGCCCCAGTTAGCAATAAGTATTTCTTCGGCAGGCTGAAGTCCTGCAGAGGCAGGTGCACTGGAAACATAGCTGCGGAAGGTGAGACAGCTATAGTTCACACAGCTACTGTTAAAATATTCTGGGATTTTTCACCCAAGAAGGTTTGGAGTTCTATGCTGTTACAAAATTTCCAAGAAATTTCTAAGAATTTCTCTTTCCTAATTAAGTTAGGGCAGCGGTAGATTAGTTTTTAGCCGTTAGTTGTAATGGCTTCTTGACTGTAGCCATTGGTACCTCTGGTTCTGTGTGTGTCCCACAGTGTTTTGTCACTCCACTAAACAAGAGGTGAACGGCAAACAAGCCGTGGATTGGAATAAGCGTTGTTCTAATGAGCAGCGAGAGCTGTGCTACGGAAGGACTGACTCTCAGCCTGCCTGTCTTATGTCCCAGCGTAGATGTCCAACTGTCAATTTAAGTTCAGTGTCATCCAAACCAACTTCTTAATTGCCTTTCCAGGCTCCCAGTGGACTCCATCTTGCCCAGCTGGCACTATAATAAAGGCATCTTCTCCTAATGCCCCTTCTCTGACACGTTTCAGTCACAGCAGTTCATTTGCAATAGCATTTTGAGGAGCTTACCTTTTTCTTCCAGCACTTGAGAGCTAATCCACATTAAATATAAGGATCACTGTAACCTTGGGGCCTTGGTCCATGTCATGAAGCCAGGTCCATTTAGATAAGTGCCTAGGAATGTGAATACTGCCTTTAAGAATATTGTTTTCCATGCTTATGAATTTTCACCTTTACTTCAGCTACCTATCTTTTCTCTTACCACATGAATAATTAAATGTGAACTTTCACTGAGACTGTATATTTCTTGGAAAATGTGTATTGACTTGACTTTTTTTGATCAGACAGGAGGAGCTCTTTTTTTCCTTTTTTTTAATGATCTATGAGTACCATGTAAAAACTCAGCTCTGCTGTGGCACGGGCAATGCTGCTGGTGTGGCTGGACAGCTGGTGTGCTTCAGCAGATGCTTGTTTTACCAGATTTTCTCTCTTCATTGTTTTCCCAACCTCATTTTTCTACCTACTGCCAGTTTCCCTTTGTGCTTACATTATCCAAGACAAGTATTGATGCCAAGCACAGTGGAGCCCTGATTTCCATGTAGAGGCCGCTGTGTATTGCTGCTGTATAAAGGATAATTCTGCAGTCAATCCTTAGGTGACTTGCAGTAGGACAGTGCTGCTGCTTGGGCTTACTGAGACAGTATTTTGTGGCTTGAAAGACACTTGAACCCAGAAAAGAAAACTAGATGTTGAGTAGGAGAAATTTCTGGTCTTCAGTTCTAACCAAAGAAATATATTCCTTGATTAACAAGGATACCTAATGATTAAATAGGTCAAAAGCTTCTTTATGCAACAAAAGAATTGTTTTGTTATGGCACGGATAACTTAAGGGACTTTTTCTTTCCCCTCAAACTGTTTGTTGCTAATGGATATAAGCTTAAAATGTTTGATATTCACAGCTGTAAGTGAATAGCTGTAAGACACCACTGATTCTAGTACTTAATATGTCTATTTTTGTTGGTCTAGAAAAACAATTCATTAGGAAAGTCAATACATAATTTGGAAGTATATTTCCTTTTAGTTCCCTGATTTGTTTTTCTATGTTTGAATTCTCTAGTGACTTTTAAGTTATCTCTCCAACTTTGCAAAGTTGACCAGGTTTTAAAAGGAGTGGGTTAAGAATTCTCATCGTGTAATTGCCAGCTCTAATGTCTAACATCTGACCACTCTTCCATGATAAAACTTTAGGAATAGTGGTGTTGCTAAATTAAAATCTGTAGGTATAGGTTAGGTGTATATACAGCTCAAATAAGAGTAGTACAGATACTATGAATAAAACAATGAAGCTAATGCAAGTACAGACTTCTCCAGATCTCATTATAGAGGAAGAGTCTTCTCATTAGCTCATTTGAGTCAAGTATTTCTCCTGCTGGGTTGCTATTTCTGAGTTTAAAGCAAAAAAGGACAAATAATGTGTTTGCTCTTTGCTGTCTTTAGTTGTTCATTACGTTTAAAGAGTTATTTCTACAAATAAAAGCACTACTAGCACCTGGGTGAGTATATTCCCAGCTACTTCAGCAGCAGTGCTTATCTGTTGGGAGGAACGGGCATGAGGAACTTAACACTGGACCACACAAAAAGTTTATTTTCCTGTGTCCTTCATTAATAGAATCGCTGTTGTTCAGAGATCCCAGACACATGAACACATCCAGAATCTCAGAGTACAGAGTTGAGATTAAATACATGCTTTGTGAGTTTATAATCTGAAAGACTCACTAGATTCTAAATTTCACATCTGTCTGGTATTATGGGCCAAATGAAAACTCCACATCTGAAGGGAATTGCAATTGGGAGTTTGACGCTGGAGCCAAAAGCTGCCATCTGTAGTTGTGCTTTCTAGACTTGAATAAATTAACCAGCTTCTGGAAGCTGAATAAACCTAAACTTTGAAATGAAAATTGCAGTCAGGAACACACCTCTAGTTCAGAGGGCTGGCTTGGCTAGATGTGCACATGTTTAAAAATAGATAGGTATGGAAACCCTGAAATGTTTGATCAACCCATGCTTAAAATATCACAAAAGCAAAGATGTCTGTATATATGTGGCATATATATACATCTGTATGTAAATCCGAATAGTTCAGGTGCAATGCCACTTTCAAAAATTGTCAACAAATTAAAAATCTTCCACATTCAAACAGTAGCATGGTGTTCTGGCTCAACTTCTATTCCTGTTATGCTCTCTCCTACCTAAACATGTAAAATAGTAATTAATAGTAATTTTATGTATTGCTTGTCTGTGACTTAAGGTTGAAAAAGTGAGAGTAGCTTAGCCTAAGGAAGAGAAAAATGCATGAAGCTGTACTAGTAGTCTTTGCATGCACAAAAAGTTGCTGCAGAGATTAAGGTAATGATAGTAATGCAGATCCACAGACAAAAGAGCAATAGGTAATGGGTTTAAATTGTAGCAAAAGAGATCTAGATCTGGCATTAAAAAAAGCTTTCTAACTGAAAGGTTAAAATTAAGCACAGGAATAAATGACTTGGGAAAGTGGAATTTTCATAACTGAAGGCTTTTAAAAAGAGCTTAGATGGATGGCTCTGTGGAATGAGTTGAGTTTTATATCCTGCTTTTTAAAATTAATTCATTGTCTTACTGCTCTGTCTCCACTGCTTGTTTCCTTTTTTCTATATTCTCTTACCTTTCACCCTCTTTCTCTCCCTTTTTTGGATGTACTAGTGTTGGGAAAAAAATTCTTGGCCAAATGTATTATCAAATGAAAATAGTTTATCAAACACATTGTTTCAAATGGGTAGTAAAGCCTCCGGATATTTTCTTGGTTACTCATTTTCATTAAATGTCAAGTCTTGAGTTGGAAATTCAAAAGCCTGATTTCTTTTTAAATTAAAAAATAAATAAATAAAGCTCTAATTGATTAAACTAGTTGCAGAAATTCCTGTTGCCCACTTGCATTGCTGTTAACCACCTTAGAATCTGTAATTTACAGCTAAATTTTGAAAACCTCGGACAATCAATTAATTACGAGAGAAATTGTTATGGTGAGCTGTCAGCCAAACCGATTGCTCTTGTTGAAGTCTGACTGTCTACAATCTGAAGGCTACCTCTGTAATTATCCTTGAGGACCTCTTTTCAATCAGAAGACTGCCCTGAGCTTTACGGTTTGAGTCTCGAGACCATGCATTAGACTCAGACATGTCATTTCGAAGCGAACGCACCCTTGCCACATCATCTCTCTCTGATACCGCAATTCTTGCTGTCGCTGCCTCGTGGAGCCTGCTCTTCCTGGTGTGTAACCATCCTGCTTGCCACACACAAAAAGTTGTGAATTCCTGGAGCATAGTGGTTTTCCTCCACCCCACCCTGCCAGCATCAACTCTGAAGCTGCAATGCATCATCTTTATCTTAGCTACGAGAAAATGTGAGGCAGGGTCTTGGATTGCAGTTGGCAAACAAAGCAAAAAGAAAGCATTGTGATTGCTGTACTTGAAAGTGGAGAGACAGTCCTTGAAAACAGAGCTGCATTCATCAGCAGCGCTGATATCTAGAGAAGTATCTTAACAGGGAATATGATTATTTGTGATCTTCAAGGATTTGGATCTGGTTCAATCTTGGGCATTGTTGTTTCCTATTAAGTAGGTTTAATAAGATGGCCCGACTTTAATTATAATCACACAAGGACAATGCTGAGGATATTCAGCACAGTGTAAATGAATTATCAGTTAAAAAATTCCTAAACCCAAACCAAAACGGTTTGGGTTTTCCTTAAGAGCTAGACAGACATCACGGCTGTTCTAGGGGTATGTACTGACAGTTTGGTGGGATTTTGATTTCTAGCTATAAGGTAGGACTTAGCTCTAGAGTTGAATTCCTAGTTTGAAGTAGGGGTTTGGGGTGTTTTGTTTGCTACTATGTATTGTATATTCATAGACTTAAAGCCTAAAGTGAAATCTTTCTTATTTTACTGTGGAACCGGAGGCTCTGACCACGTGTCAAGTTGAACCTGATGCTTAATCTTCCTGCACCTGCCTGTTGTCTTTGTTGATCTCTTGTTGCCAAACAAGGAATCAAGGAATATTTGGATGTGGTAAAATTATATGGTAGTTTAAATTCGGTAATTCACCTTTTGCTTTGAAAAATATGCAAAATATGTGGGAAAGCTGCTTCTACATCATATAGATACGGCTTTTAGTCTATTTGATAGCATATCTGCCACATCCCATATCATGCAATAAGTGAATATTAAAAATGGTTTCACTGCTTATTTGTTTTATGTCCATAACAAATGCTTCTGTTTAATGGAATATAGGCATTTTTAAGACGATGTGTAAATCAGACTTAAGCCCTCTCCAAAATATAAAGGTGAAAATGTTCTTTTTTTAAGTTGTGGAAGAACTTAACTGCCTTCATTTCATTGGAATGCACCTATAAAGTGTAGTTACTTGTATCCTCTCCTCTTTACTACATCCCTTTAATATTTTCCCTTCAGCAGATCAAGTGTTTCAAACTATAGATGTGAATCTTAATGTGTGGGTTTTTTCCTTTTTCTGAAAATGTTTTCATTAGGTCAGGTCGAAGCACCAAGCAGAAGCGTAGCCTTGTCTTACGGAGGGGGCATAATTGTGGCCTGAAAAAGGATTGAGAGCGGAGAAAATGTCTGAGGGGTGTGTGGGATTAGACACGCGTATGATTATTTTTGTTCTTATTGAATAATTCTGAACCCAGTGATTTGCTCACTTATATAATCACCACACAAATTTGTTAATATCTACAGGTAACACTTATTTCTAGACTGCTAGCTAGATTGTGTGCCCTAATTCAGATCAAGGTGGATTCAGATTTTTAGTTGTAAGGCAGAAGTTAGCCACCTTACCTGTGGAGTTCAATGTACATAATAAGAGTTCACAGACCATGTTTATGGTCTAGCAGTTGATAAAATTTGAGTATTTTATACCAAGGAATGAAAAGAATAGAATTTGTCAGCAGCTTTTGCTGGAAAGAAGGCAAGGAAGAAGTGCAGTACACTTTTCCCAAGTACCTTCTCAAGTCATTATTTTGGTTTTTCTTTCTCTGAATGTCCAATGCAAGATCCGAACTGTTTGCAAACATACTTTTTCAAAAAAAGGACATTTTTGTATTTAAAACTGATACCAAATCAGATAAATATCCACTGTCACTATAAATATTAATTTAAGCAATACTATAATAGGTTAAATAGAAGTATTAATATGTATATGTTGAAAACTGGAGATTTTTGCATACCTGATGAAATTTAAATATATAAGTAACAATACACAGATGCAATGTCAGTAGGTCTTTCAAAGACAACGTTTCTCCTTCCAGAAAAGGAAAATGTATGCAATTTAAAAAAACCCTAAACAACCATTTAGTCAGGGCACTTGACTAAGTACCAGTACAAAATTATAGGTAAAATTAATGCTTGAAAATAAATCACTGATCCTGACAATTGCTTTCATTTCATTGGCTACAGTGAATCTGTGTAAACACGAGCTGGATGTGGAATAAAAATACCTCCCTGTTCATTGTGTACTTGATATTTAATTGCTTGGTACATAAAACTGTTAGCTGAACTAACAATATCTATCGATTGTACTGCTGAAAAAGCATCCGTACCAACAAAAAAGGGTTCAGCCCAGGCAGTTTCAAACCTTTATTGTTCTGTTGGTATTACAATGACAAAAATCTCCTCTGGTCAGTAGAAGTGATATAACGACTTCCTACATATCAAGATAAATTTCCAAAATGGATGAAGATAGGTAGAGCAGTTACAAGAATCATCTATTTCAGGAGGGAAGTGAGAGATGCTGTCAAAATTTCCTACACTGTACCATATTATTATGAAAAGAAACCCCCAACCAAACGGTAAAACAACAAAAACCCACCCCAAAACTGAAATTTGTTTTCCTTTTTTGATATTCTATAGAAGACTGAGTCGAGTTATTAAGGAATTGGCCAGATTTGTTATTTATTATCTTGAGATTCTTGTCGTTCGACATCAGCATGGAAGGAAATTAGTTTGTATGGGTTGGGTGACTTAAGTACAGCAGAACACTACCAGTGAGCACGTGGAACGAAAATGCAGAGCTAAGCCTGTGGGTACAACGTTTTGAAAAGTGCAGTCTTCACTCAAAGGGTAATATCCCACAGGATTTTTTTTCCTATTCAGTTCTCACACGGAAATAATCACGTAGCACAGAAGGATTACAGCTACCTCAGATGGTTTCACTGAGGCATTTGCTGTCATTGTTAGGGCTGTCACACGTTAGTTATGAGACTCTCTATGGGAAAAATCAATGTTACCTACCTCAACTGTGGTCTGTGCCACCAACACTGGAAGTAAGAAATAGTACACCAATCTATCGAAAGGCAAATGCTAATTCTTTGATATTCTGCGGGAGGAAAGGAAAATACCTATCTCTCTAAACTTTCCTTCAACTAGGAAGGTGTGAAATAGTTTTGGAGGTAAAAGGGTAATGAGAATAAACACTGGACAGAATCGTCCCTTGATGCCGTGCTTATGACTTGTTTTCTGTATGTCTGTATTTTGCTTTATTTTTCTCGTGGTAATGCTGAAAGCCCTTCCCCTATTTTCATATGTGCACAACCTCACGACACAAGTGACAAGATCCAGCTGGTGGATGCACACAAGAGGGGGATGTGGATTACAACAGGTGACAGTTTGACCCTTTGTACCATTTGTCATTGCGGACCATGTCTGTAGGGATGATGTTGAAGAGGGCTTGTTTTAAAAGAATCTGGGGGACATTAGTCCACATCTGGTGGCTTTGAAGATTATTTACTCCAAACTCCTGCACAGAAGGAACAATCCTTTGCTTCTAGAGTCAGTGTGTGGAATTAGGGAGAGCTTGTGGCAAATGACTGAATCTGAAGAGTTTTATAACATATTTCAAATGATAATTTATGGTCACATTGAGCTGAGGAGTTTGAATTCACATTAGAAAACCTTCAACATATGTTAGTTAAATACAGCAATTCCATCTTGTTTAAACATAATAGACACACTCTGCTGAGTCACTCCCTATTGCTTTATGCAGAACATGCTTTGCCTGCGCCTAAAGAGTGTTATTAAAGAGACTGCTGAGTACAGAGAGCTTTAACAAAGAGATCTCAGAGTAAACACTGACATTTGTTACTGCCTCTGTTCAGCACTGCTCAAAGTCCCCGGGAACTTGGGAAATTGAGCTGTCAGATCTATGAAGATAAAATGAAACTTTGTTCTATGGCTTTAGTCCCTTAGGAAAGTTTTTCGGGTCATTTAGCATTAGTATTGTGAGGAGGGCTTATTATTATTTTCCTAAAAATTATTCCCTCTTGTTGATAAATCTAGAGTGACAACTTGGCATTGCTGTTAGCCCATTTCTGTTTGGTTAAGGCAATGCCTTAAAAACTGACAATGCATTTTGCAGACAGCTTGCCTCGTCCGTCAGCAGGATGGGATGACTGATGTGTGTCAGATGTAACCACTGTATCAATTGACTTGTAAATTCTAGTTAAGCAGATTCACAGTAAGACTTGGCAAGCAAGCACAAAATGCTCTGGGAAGAAGATTCACTTCTTGCTATTTCCAAGCATAAATATAGCTGCTGTTTAAAAAAGATGAAGATCCAGGGGAAAAATGAAATGACAGTGAAGCCAACATCTGACCCTTTGAAATTGTTGAACTAGGCCTTATTTGAGATTTTTGGTGGTTTAATCTGAGAGGAGGAAAACCTCCATGTTTATAAATGGCTTATTAACACTTTCTTTGGACTGCTGCTCTCATTTTTTTTTTTTTATAAAATGTGTACGTTGTATTGCCAAGCAATTTGAGATAAACCACTGAAACACAACAATAAGTCTTCATCCTGAAAAAATTATTCTAAATGAAAAAAACCCAAACCACCTCCTGATTTTCATAGCGATTCTCAATTCTGTGATTAAGGGTCTGGAAAAGGCTCTAGGGGCTTAAAAGTGCAGGGGTAGAGCCGTTCTGACCAGTATTTTGCCATCAGTGTTATCTTCTGTTTGAACCTGGGAGAATAGGGAGCAACCATTATGGGTGTACCAGCTTCCCAGCAGTAGCCTTCATGTTCTGTTGGGGACTCAGTTGAGCAGGTTTTAACTGTTCCACATTCCCACTCCCTCCCTCGACCGTGCAGGAGATCAGCGCATAACAAAAGATGAGGATTGTTGACTGATTTCACAGCTCAACCTTCCCTCCAGTGAAAGTAGAGCTGGTAAGGTACAGCTAGTCTCTCCACAGCCCTAGGTGATTCAAACGTGTAGCTGTGCTGGTAAAAAATGTAATGTAGACTTGGCATTAAATTCATATTTACACCTTCAGGCAGCCGTACTGTGAATACAGGATGTAGGACAGTTTCGGTGCGTATCAGCACTTCTTGCTCAATACAGAGGCATTATGGCTTCTAGTATCAAATCTCACAATCTGCATGCAGGATTCCTTAAGACAATGATCTCTTTTCCATTGCTTCCTATGCTGAAATGGCCGAAGAGTGAGAGTAAAGGCCAAAATAAGAAACATGCCAAAATCCAGCGTTTCTCTGCAGAGGGCTGGACACGCAGCAAGAAAAATCCAACCTTTATTACAGAAAATGTTATTTATAACCTGGCCGCTGTCGTTAACTTATTGGAAACTTCATTGCATGTAAAGAAAATTGTTTTCTTTGGTACATGAAGTTTTTTTGGCTCTGTGTACATTTTAATCAGTATGCTTTCCTCATGGGTACAGTCAGTTAAAAGAACATTCTAGCAATATTAGAGCTCGCAGTTTGGCAGAAGTACTATGTCCTTTGATTTATAATCCAGTGATTCTTAATTTAAGGATAAGTAAGCCTCAGATAACAGAACAGTTCCCAGGTAGAGTAACTTTCTGTGTAAATTCAGCTCAGTAAGTAGCCAGGGAGCTGGGTCTGTATTTGAAACAGATCAAAACACCAGGAGTCAGCCTTGGCTGCTTCAATCTACCTCCTGTTAGTGGAGTGACTTTTGGACAAGCAGTACATGTGGTATAAAATATAGTTCATCTGGAACTGTGGCTCTGAATGTGACTTTTTCCCGTGGGTCTGCAGAACCAGAGATACCTGCTACAACTGGAAGTCACAGTGCTGTCCTGTCCAACCGTGAATTTCAAGCCTGAGCAAAGTTTGGTTCCCTGCTGAAGGAAGCGACGTGCCAAATAATCATGCTGAAGCGTATGCTCATCTGGAAAGAAATGTAAGAGTAGCTTCTGCAGCTTGACTTGTGCCCTGTCATAACGTGTGCATGAACACTCGGATGTGAATGTTCAGTTCACACTTCTCTGTGCAGACTGACTGGTAGAAACTGTGGGTTGATGTTTCCTTCGCTTTTCTTCCATGTTTCCATGTGTTGGCAGTAATGCATTGGCATTATATTCAGTTTGGTTTATTAAAGCCAAGCAAATGTTGAAATTTACTTGGTATCTTGGTATCATTTCATTTGCAAATCCACCTCTAGTAAAATCAAGGGTGTTTTTTCTCTCAAAAAAAATAAGGCAGTCTTAATCTCAGAGAAATGTATGATGCTGAACACAAACTCTAAAAGTTTTTGTCTTGTAGAGTGAATCTAATATGTGAAAGTTAATGGTGCCCTTAGGACTGGTTTGTATCTGGAGTCTAGGATGGCTACTGTGCACTGCAGCAGAGGGAATACAGAAGGGTTGTCGATGCTGTAAGGGTTTCAGTGGTGGGAGCCCCAGGAGAAGCCTGTGGAACTTGTGTCACGGTACGCAATATGCGACTGGTAGGTGAATATTTTTCCTCTGAGCAACAGGAACACAGGAATTCCTGTAATCAGACCGGTGAGCAGTATGGGTTTGTAGTGTCTGCTGCTGGGTGCTTTGTAGCAAAGTGTGATAAATCTCCCACTGGAAAGCTGTGTAGTGTCTTACAAGGACAAGAAAGTCTTCCTTATGGAAAGACTAGAGAAGAAAAGCAAGGATATTCTTACACCACTGTGGGAGTCCTTGCTGTGTCTGTATCTTGAGGACTGTGTTCAGTTTTATTCCTTCTGTTTTAAAAAAAAACCCAAAACAAAAATAACTGGAGAAAGACAAAAAGGGCAGCTGATAATAGACGTGTAGAAAATGATGCGACTGGTTGTAACAACTGAGCAAACAAACCCTCAGTTCAAATATGCTCCGTTGGGGTTCCTCTATCACGAATGGAAGATTGAAAGCCATAAAGGGCTGGCATTGCTCTGCCACCCAGTAGAAAGACCTTTAGCTGAAGTAAGTTTATGAAACAAAACTGTCTTGTAGTAGAAGAGCTTTCTTAATCTTCTCTTATGATCTTTGTACTTTTACAGCATCATCTTCTTGGTACCCAGTTTTATGTGTGTAAGGTCTTACTCATTGTGCCACTGACTCCTGATTAAACAGTGAGCCATAGGCAGGCTGTGGACGGGACTTTGAACTCTTGCCAGGGGTCTTTTGGAGAGGTAGTACCAGCTCCTCTACACATTTGCATGAGCTCCTTCTCTTACAGGATAATTGCACGGGGAACAGAGCAGCCACTGGCAAATCATTAAATTGTAATAAAACTGGGCAATGGATGGGTTGTAGACAGTTAACACAAGGGTATGGAGGAGAGAACTGAGTCTTGACACCCTTCACTTCTGGCAAAGGAGAGAAAGGAGGTCAAGTGATTGAACTATACACAAGAAAAGAGTCAGAAACCGTGTCCGGTTACAGCTCCCAGTTCCCAGTCCTTCACTGAGGTGAAATTGGTGAAAACTCTTACCACGCAGTTTTCAATACAGGTTTAGAAAATTGCTAAGTCATTTTTATAAATCAGGAGGAACAATTTAAAATGTTTCTTCATTTTAAATGTTTCTTCTATCCTGTAAGCTTTCTTCAGAAATTGTTTAATCTTCCTTAAAAGCTTATTTTTAGGGAAATTGTGTTTTTTGAAAGTATTAAAGGTCTTTCCTTGGAATCTGATGTCTGTTTCAGAAGTGAATTCTCACCTGTCACGTATAATTTTGAGCTGGCTACCAGCCACCTGCTTTGACTGCACATCTTCATGCCTTGAAACTAAACCAGCCACAAATCCTTTTGAGGCCCAGCTCTGCTCAAGGAGCAAGGAGAGATGGAAGTTTCATCATGAAAGCATTTGGATTACTTGAAGCAACAAGTTTTAGCTTGTGGAGAAGTTTGATTTCGGTGGCTTATTTAGGTTATGATTCAGCACTATGACTTCCAAGGAGTGAAGGCGTCTGTGTTTGGAAGCCTTGTTAATATTAATGGCGCTGCCTGCACAGGGCTTGGTGGTGAGCTGGCTTGGGCTGCCACACAGGCAAGTGATGGTCTCCTCTGCCCAAGTTGTTCCCACATTTTCCCCTCTTTCTGAGGACTGCTGCTGCTTTTCTGTGTGTCTCTAAGGAAAGGCCTGTGCCTTAATTGCTCTGGTTTTGGTTCAAATGCATTTATATTTCTCTCAGGAGAGTACATCTACCCTACCTCTACAGCTTGGAGGTCTTGGTGGATACTGAACTACTCTATAGTAAGACAGCAATCATTACAAAGATCTTTTACTGCGGCCAAAGGAATGTAGATTACTTTCAGAAAGCCCAAACACAGGCTTTCTTCCCTTGTTCTAAGCAGACACATTCAGTTTGTAAAGGACAGCCTGAGTTCCATAAGTGGAAGCTGTTATCTGTTCTTACGTGTCCTGATTTGTGCTAAGCACACTCCCAGGAACATACGAAGTAAAGGTCTGTGCTAGAAACAAGATGCTGAATCTCGTATTACTTGAAGATTTCTCTATCTGGCCAAAAAGAAGTCAAGCCACCATGCTGCATGCATGTGCCCTTTCATTTCCCATAATGATACAGGTACGTGCTCTGCCTCTGGTTTGAGGAATTTGTTCTCAACAGTGGCAATAAATAGTAGAGACTCCTAACAAATAGAAAATGTGGCTGTCAGTTAGAAATATCTGCACATATGTCATGGTATTGCTGTTTGCCAAGGACTGGTGCCTGTGGAAGGAGTACATTTGAATAAGATATGGTTGACTTGGTTCTGAACTGTTTCACTGGTAAAAATATGGAATAATACAGAAGCCAAGCAGAATTACAGTGCTTCTGAACTAGATTTGTGTCTGTGTAGGACATCCTGTTGCCATCTTTTCCCTTAAGCTTGAGTAAATGAATGGATTCTCTGTTTTCCTGGAGTTTTGATTTAGGCCGATCATGTTTTTGTTGACCTGAATTTGTTGTTCCCTGGAAGTTGAAAGTTTGCTGATGTTGACTGATTTCAATACATACTTTAATTGTCAGTTAAATAGCTTAGAAAAGGTGAATGTTTTTAAGCAAGTCATTAGCAAGAGAAAGCTTTTACATGAAAATTCAAACTTGGCATGTATTTGTGGCCTTGAAATAGTGACAAAATTAAAACTGTTTCTATAGAAATATTATTTGATTTATTATAAATAAGTCAAATATTCTATTGAAATAAATTTCAATACAGCTGATTTCTCTGGGCTAACTGGGGTTTTGCTTTCATACAACCATCCTTGAGGAGAAATCCTTAGGAAGAGGGCATAGGTACAGCACAGAGTGGTTGTAGGGAACTTCTCGTTCAGTTTCTAATGCAGTCACATGTTTTTCCTCCATGTTGTAATATCTTAATACACTATAAAGACATAGAAGATTCTTGCAGAACTCATTTGACTGTTGTTATTCCAGTTTCCATAACGTTTCATGGAAAGAGGCTTAACCCAATGGCAGGGAGGAGGGAGTTGGTGGTGGAGAAGCAATACAAGGATTTTGCCTCGAGCTCTATCCTTTGTGCATGTTACAGTACTTGTGCGGAGCATCTGCTTCTTGTTGACTTCCTTTTCTAGTGTTACCATATTTTTACTGCTGGTTCTCTTAAACTGACATGTAGTCTAGCATGTTAGCGCTATCTACATAATTTCATAGCTTGTATACCTTCATAAACTTCCTGTGCAAAGTATGATTTTTTTGCAAGCTGTATAGATTTATTTTTCTTAAATATACAAATTTTAAATTGCCCTCAGTTCTCATGCCATTTATTCTTAAATTGAATCTTTTTTTTGTAATCCAGTTCCAACTGATAGAGCATTCCTTATATTATACGGACAGAAAGAAACACAGGGCTATAAGTGCTATCTTGCCAGGGTTATATGAGCTTGTAATAGCTGAATTTTCACTTTCCATTTATTTATTGGAGAGCTATCCTAGGATTTCGAATTGATTCCTCACTTTTGTTTGCATTTATATGTATTTCTTCAATAAAAAGAAGAAATCTCCTATTATTTCAGGCCTCATCAACCTTCCTGAAAAATAACATGAATAATAGTAGTCTAACAAAAATTGAAATAACCGTGTAGTTTTCTACCAGTCCTGCAAGAAATCTGTGCTAAACCAGCAAGTGTTCAGAGCAGAAGGCGGTTTGTAATTGCAGCTGTGCATCAAAATTGCTTTCAGAGAACAGTTACTATAGTTATATTAACAAATAACAGGCGGTACATACCTTAAATTTTTTTTCCTGAAGAAAGCAAACTTAAGGTTAAAATGCTCTTAGGAGGAACTACCCAAGGCGTGGGCAGTGCACAACATCCTGCTCTAATAGGAGATGAGGGAAGGTTATATATCAAATACCATGGCGCATGGTCTAACATGTTAATATTTAGAATCTTTATCAGTCCTTATAATTTAAAAGTCGT
The DNA here is from genome assembly GCF_965140245.1 of Athene noctua. Taxonomy (NCBI): domain Eukaryota; kingdom Metazoa; phylum Chordata; class Aves; order Strigiformes; family Strigidae; genus Athene; species Athene noctua. The sequence continues at coordinate 18,428,709 of NC_134051.1, read as the reverse complement.
GGATACAGAATCCATGGCATGGTATTGCTATCAGCAGGAAGAAAAAAAGAAAATGCTTTTGAAAGCTATCTGATCCTACACGGTATTTACCTGGGGAGTGGTCGACTGTTTTCTAAGGTCATTTAAAGCAGAGAGGGGTGTGCAGCCATCATTTAGCCTTAGTATAAACTTCTGATTTTCCACAACAGTGAAATACTTTCAGTCAAGACTCTGTCATGATAGTCACAGCAGTCCATACAAAGGAAATTTTATACTGTTGGCCCAACACACACAGTTTGGTATTTCTGCCCAGGCATATTTAGGCAGAAGTACTGAACATATAATGGGCCTGTATCTAAAATATCAAAGACTGAAAATAGTATGTTCTGATCTTTTTAAGAAAAAGACTACATGTAGATAGTGGTTGATTTTATGATAAAAAGGTGCCAATTTAATTTTAAATGAGTAAACCTCAAAGATTTATGTAATTGTTCCTAGTAACACAAAAATAATACTTGTATTTGATGATTTTCTGAAGTCTTAGTCCTACAAACTTCCCTATAACTTGTCTAAGCATTCTGGGGTAGAAGAATGAAAGGTAGTTAGAATGAAAGGTAGTTAAAATGCATCTCTATTAACATAACATTGATGCTGTGCCATTATCAGCTCTTGATGCCAGTTAGGTATTAAATTAGATTTTGCATAGCGCCATCGTAACTGATGCCACATTAAAAGTATCTTCTACAAGTAGTGTTTTCTGTTTCTGTGATAAGGGAGGCAGACCACTCTGCAGTAATAAATCTAAAAATAATATTGATAAAAATGATGTCCCAGCAGGGGAGGAATCAGGATACATCCCCACGTCTGATTTTTTTTGTCTTTACATTCAGTTAATGAAACTGTTGGATAGTTCATGAATTCAGTATTTCCTGATGGTATGTTTCAAGGATGGAGTGCATTGGGATATATTTCTGTGAGATTTCTGGCACAAAGTTTTTTTTCTTTCAGTTGTTGCAAACCAGGAGTCACTGAAGACATTATATGAGCCTGTTTTGAGTAGAATTACAACCCAGCTGGGTTTCTCTGAGCTTCCAACAAAGACAGAAACTTTATTTCTTATCTGAACTCCGCTGAAATGTTGTACTTTGAGGTCTACCAATCACTATTACCTGTACCCAAGGGCAGTACTGATTTTCCAAGATATGTGGGGATGTTTACTGGCTATTACAGTGCAAGGATAAACTCTTCAAACTGTGAGACCTTGGTGATGATGATCATTACTCTGCAGATTCTGTTCTTGATTGTCTTTTAACACTCCCAGATAAATGTCCCTGAGAGACTTGTAGGTTACTGAAAGCTTCTGCCTCAGTAAACCTAAAGTAATTCTACTCAGGAGATAAATAAGCAATGTCAGACATCCTCATCTTAGTGCTTTTCTTTGTGATTACATTTTGAAAGTATTTATTTAACTCTCGAGTTGTTTTGTCTTTTCCTTCAACATGATTTCATGGCAGATCCTGCAGTAGTTTACCCACTTCACTGACTGTTGGAGGATTAGGAAATACTTAACGATTCAGTTGAGCAGATGTGGTTAGGAATATTCTAGATTTCTTCTTGCATTGCTTACATTCTTCATCTTCAAGCAACATCTCCCCATATTCTCTCCAGGGCTTCATTGTTCAGCATTTTGAAGCTTCTGCTTGGCATATAGAAAAGATAATTTCCTGTTGAAAAAAGTTTCTCTCTTATTTCTTACGTTACTCTTTCCTGCTGTGCATCTCTGATGTTAGAATTATATCATAAAATCCCAGGCTGGAAGGGGCCTCAAGGATCATCTGGTCCAACATTTCTTGGCAAAAGCACAGTCTAGACAAGATGGCCCAGCACCCTGTCCAGCTGAATCTTAAAACTCCCCAACGTTGGGGAATCCTCCGCTTCCCTGGGGAGATTATTCCAGTGGCTGATAGTTCTTTTTGTGAGAAATATTAGTGTTATATCTGTTTCCTTTAACCTCAACAAACACGCTGTTTTTGAAAACCTCACTCTTTCCTTGTTTCTAATCTTTTGGGCTCTTGAATAGCCTTTCCAGACTTCTCTTTATTTTCCTACTGTGAAATCTCATGCTATTAGACACGTTCAACTGCAAAATGAATATTTGTATAATTTTACACGATATAACATGAATATGCTTATCACTTCTAGTAAATCTCTTATTTGTTTCTTGACTCATTGAATCTGTAAGTGTATTGGCAGCTTCTGTCACAACCATTTACATGAAATACGATTCAGGACCATGGATTTCAACGATGAAAAATGTTCTTATATCCAACAAATAAAACTTTCCAATATCCAATAAATGACAAATTGTTCTGTTAATTTATATTTTCAGTTTTAAAGTAACCTTTGATTTGATGCACTGAGTGCTATCTGCTGGAGAAGGGAAGCATTCTTTATTGTTTTCTTTAAAGATCACTTTCGCTAGTGTAGTATCATAGGGGAATCACATACTTTATAAATATATAGAAATATTAGAGTTGATTAAATGATATTTTGATTAATTCAAGTGAAATTTGTTCTGCCAGATATCTTAAATATAAAGCTGAATATGGGTAAAAACTATATATAAAATTGATACATATTCCATTGCTAATTATGGATTATGAAATAGCGATGGTATTGTCTGACTTGTAACTTAGTCCCTGCTCTAAATAACATAGTTGCTTTTATTTTTTTTTCCTCTGTGTTCAGTAAGAATGTATTTCTGCTGTGTAGAATAGGAAGTGAAAATCCTGTCAATAATTGCCAGTGTCACCTCTGCAGTAAAACGTGGCAAGGCCTCAGACACCACTTACCACCCAGCTGCTAGAGGGAGAATATTGCAGTGCTCTGGTAGGAGTGCCATTCTTTGTGTGCCTGGCAAAAACCTTTGGGAGACGCCTCCTTCTAGAGAAGAACTGTAATACATGTCTCTGTTAGGGAAGGCAAATCTGTTCATGGTTTAAACGCCTCTTGCTGTTAAACAATATTCTATAAACTGATTTCAATTTGCTGTCTACTCAGCCTTGCGCATCCTTATGTTTTCAGCAATTTTCAGAAGCCTTCAAGACATTGTTTTATCTTCATTAGAGAAGCCTTACAAGACTATGGAATCCCCTTTCCAGAATATACAAATATTTGCTTCATTCAAGGAACTTTTGCTGCTTATTGATTTTCTAGAGTGTCTTCTGCTGGGGGACCCAGGGGAAGAAATAAAAAGGCTGTAACAAAAAATCTCTTTCATCTTTTTAGATGTGACAGGCTTGTCATGTTTCTTACAACCTAATGGATGCTACAAAGACTTGGAATGTCTTGGCTGTTTGTGGAAGAATCCCCTGCCTGAACTCCACTTTTGTCCGGGATAACTGTCTTTCTTGATTACCTGGCAGCTCAGAATTACTCTGTTGGGGACTTTGTATTTAGAGGTACCAGCACTGCTGTGAATTGTACATGAGAAAGGAAAACCACTTGTATTAACCTTATGGGAAACAACTACCACAGTGGGGAGAAGCACGTTCACTAGTGCACCCGGTCCTGGGGTTTTGTAGCTTTTCTGTTATGGTCCAGACAGGTAACGGAGTGCAAGGAAAACTTTTCAGGAAACAATGCATGAGTGTACAGGATCTATAGAATCATCAAATGCAGTCTTCTCCTACCGTGAAAACCTATTAAGTATACTTAAAAGAAAAAATAGGACTATTTCGAACCAAAAGAAAAACGGATCTCCATGTCAAAGTTTTCCCTCCATGCAAGCAGGAGGGAAAGTTGCAAGTTGTTTTCTCTTCCTGAATTCTTGGTTTGAGGGGAAAAAACCCCACTATCAGTGCATTTCCTTTCCAATCCTTGTCATTCCATTCTCTTTCCACTAGAAGAAGGAAAGATTACTTCTTGTGTCTACCACTTCTCCCCCCCCCTCTATGAAGTTTGTGGTTTGAGGCCCACCCTTTGTGGATCTAAATACTTACTGCATGGAGCTGAGAGTCCCTCGATATCCCCCAAACCTTAGGAGATACAATCTTCTTGCAGTCAGACTCCTATATAGACGAGAGTTCCTTAGCTTTAGTTTTCTGTCATAAAGCCTCATGCTTATGCTGGAAATGTATGATAAGGGACCTGTTTGGAATCTTTTTTAAACTTCAGATGGTACGCTGAAAATAGGCTGTACTGTACCATACGTTACCTTGATTTATGTGAAACATTGCATATTGATGCCTTTATGGACAGCAACTTAGTGTTTCAGAGGAGTCTGCATGTTACAAAAAGGGCAGCAGGTGTTATTTAGACTAAATTGACCTTGAAATTGATTTCTTTATTTTATGACTTACTGAGGGGAGATTAATACTTTTTTTCCTGCAGCCTGAAACAATTTACATGGTAATAGAGGCATAGTCAGTCAAATAAATTGCTGGAAGTAGTAGTGTTCCAAGAAAGAAAATATGGATCTTACTTGCATTGATTCTTTCTATCCCCAGGGAGTAGCTAAGACTTTTAACACTGGGGAAAGACTGCCAAAATTTATTTTTCCCATTAAAGGCAGAAGAATGGATAGTAATGTCTGTAAGCTGACATTTACTCTAAGCTCAGTTCGAGGGCTGGGGAGAAGGGTGTGCCCCATATAAAATTTAAGGAGCGTTTTAATGCAATTTTATGATTTCTGGAAGGGCAGATGGATAGAAGAGGAAATCATAAGAAACTTCTGTAAAGCCTGATGCGGAGACAGCACAGCTGCCCTTTATAACAAAATAGACCTTGAGAAGGGTTGTTGCAGTTTCACCTTTGAGTACCAAGCAGAAATCATCTTAAAATACAAATGTTTGTGGACACGAGAGAACACAAAGAAATTACCTGGAGAAGGCACCGATAGGAGCATGAAGTGTAGTTCTATAGGAGGGAGAAAGCTTTTCTCTGCTGTGTTGCCACGAATGCCGCAGTGCTGAAGTGATGTAATTTCCATTTCCTGTAAACTCCAAGAGAAGTGCAGAGGTAAAGGATTTGTCAGTGGCATAATACCTTGCATAACCTGAATGTTAATGAGATGTTGTTATGACATATTACTTGAAAATGAGTGTGAATGCAGCTCCACAAAACAATTTTTTGCTTGTTTTAAATACAGAAATAGTGTATAGGAAAATGTCTTGTAGATGAAAATTGTCATGATCATCCTGGGACTGGGACTAAAGAATTAATCTCTTTTGTCTATCAGAAAGCTGCACCTGAATGCTATTATTGCAGCTGTAGTGAGTGAACAATTATTTCATTCTTTGTAATACAAGAGGAGGAGATTGGTGTTTGGCAGACACCAGCCTGTCCAGGCCGAGCTTCTGGCACTAATGGGGAAGGGACTCAGGCTCCTCCTAACAGGCTTAGATTAGTTTGGACTATTGTTGGAATTCTCTGCTCCCCTGAAAATAACCTTTGCTTGAGGAATTGTGCTAATCTTGTTTTTATTTTCTGGCTCTGTGCCCTGGATTATCACAGGTGGCAAGTGTGTTATTAGTATGGAGCACATCACAAGCTTTCCAAGTAGGTGTCCCATATGCAACATTGGTCCAGAGCTGTTTATTAACTTGTCACTGGTTCACAGAGCTGTGCAATTCTTGGAAGTAAGTTGGGGGGGGGGGGGTGCAACCCCAAAAATATATTTGCAAAATACCTGTTTAAAATGGCATATTTATTTGGAGCACAGGGCATTGTCTTCTGGAAAGGAGTTGCACAGAATAAAATTATCTTTGTATGTCTGCCAGCCAGCCTTTCCTAGAGTGTTTCCCGAGAGCAACGCTCCTGCAAAATGGTTGGTGTGTGGGGTTTGAATTCTTACAGTGCCCTTTACAAGCACTGTGAAACTCTGATCTAAGGTCAGCCATGCAGCCTACCGCATGATAGCTCTGTAACAGGGAAGAGCATGCTAATTAGAAGACAGTGGAAGGTAACAGGTGTTGAATACAAATAGTTGAACAACATAAATCCTGCTCTATGTCTGTGTACGTAGTGTCTGTATGACGTGCATCATAAAGCAGAAGCCGTAAAAAGGCTACGGGGTGCCTGAACTGTGGGGGGTGGCAGTAAGATAGAGTAGCTAAGCTGAAGGGAAAGAAGAAAGCAGGAGAGTGAAATGGATAAACATGAAAAATACCTGAAAAGGTAGAAAATGCACAGCTTATCAGTAATACAGCAGTCAGTAAGGATGGGGAACGCTATTAAACTACGCGGAGGCAAGAAAACAGGGCGATTTGGTCAGTGGTTTTGTTTGATGTCAGCCTTGGAGAGCTTGCAGCTTCTCACGGCGGACAAAAGGGACTGCTTTCCTTTGTGGGGAACGGATGAAATTAGACTGTAGGAATTTGTCTGTTAAACTATTTTAATGGTAGTTTGGCATCTGTATATGTCTTGTGAAGTCTGTTTCTTGGCATTTCCTATGAAGAAGTCAATGTATACAATGGCTAAGTTGACCAGAGAGCAACTATATGTCTATTTATACTTTTCAGGAACTAGTATGCTAAGTGGATGCTCGGCCCTTTTGTGACTTGACTTGTAATACATGGAGGAAAAATCCAAAATAACAAGAATGTTTTTGATACCGCTAGAGATGTTAATTTTTGGAGCCTGTAAATTAATGTCAGTGGCAAATGTAGTATGTTTCAAGCTGCTGTGTTTCTGCAAGGGCTGTCTATTGAGACAGTTGACAGATATTAAGCTTCCTTTTAGGTGTAAAAGTGGTATAGTCCTCCATATTTGAATGGGTAAACAGGGATGCAGAAAGACCATGAAGTGAAGTACCAGAGAATTACTATCAACTCCCTGAAGTATGTTCTGTCTACTGGATCACAGCACATCTCCTATAAATAAAAGATCTAGAAGCTTAATGTCTGGAAGCACACTTGAAAATAGTAATAATAATAGTAATAATAATAATGAAAAAAAAAGAAGTTCACAGCAGTTACTCTGTCTTTGCCAGACATGCCTCAATTTCAGCTTTTTAGGCTTTTATTGCCAAACATTAGGAGGAACTGCATAGCTTCACTTTGACATGGAAGCCTGATCTTATTGACAGGAAAAGCAAGACAACAGGAGACTACCCCTGGGAGACCTTTTCAAAATATAAATAGGAATGTAATGGCTGTATTCATTAGGGAAGAGAAAAAATTAGCATACCAACTGCTTTCTAACATATCCTTTTAGAAATAGTTCTATTAATTACTGACTTGAATTTTCCACTTACATTTATTGTGCCTGCATTTAGATACTGTGGCACTTGCATCACCTATTTAAAAACTTCTCTAAGCCTTTGCTTCTGTAGTGTTTTAACAGCAGCATAGTCAGCTTATTCTCACACTGTCCATACTACAGTTATATTCCCTTTTTTTTTTTTTTTTTTGCCACCTACATTCTGGTCTCTTCAGCTGTAACTGCAAAGACTCTTGAAGATATGCCCCAAGCCCCAAACTGCTTTGTGTCCACACTCGTGGAATGCCAGTTTGGATGTAGAAGTCCAAGAGGGATAGAAAACTAGGAATTTGGTATTGGTTTAGGGTGTACCCAAATGTAGACCTGTCTGCAAGGAGGGCGAGCCAGCATAGCCGTGAACCTGCCTGCCTGCCCGGCCTGTGCTGTAGCAGCTTGCAGCAACATCGTATGGTTGTTGCCAAGGAGGCAAATAAAGCAGGGTCTTTCTAATGGAATATAGAGTCATTTTCCGTAAGATGCCAAGAGGATTTAATGCAGCTGAGAAACTGTCATCCAAACTTTCATGGCGAGGCTGTGCAGGCCTAGTTCAGGAAGTGTACTGGACCTCTTGACTGAGCTTCTGAAAGGCAGGACCTGTATCATCATCCTGTCCTTCCCACCCACACCCTTCTGAATTAGGGATAAGCATAGGAGCCTGCTTGGGGATCATTCTAGTAAAACCAAAAAAGTGTGTAGTAAAGAGGATCTAATGCATAAGATGAATGGTAATGAAAATCTCTGTAATCAAATATTTTACTAATGACTCCTCTGAGCCTGGTTATAGTGTTGCTCAATATTGGTCTTTATTCCTGTTATGTAAAGCGCAAACTATTCTGTTTAATCTGATTTAAAAAAAAAATTATTTTCTCCTCTCTTTTCAGGACTATAAATCTGATGTTATGACTCTGGTTTCTAGTGCCAACAACAGTCCTCAAGGTCCAGTAAGTAGAAGCATTTTGCTGACTAGATTACATTCTCTAACTGAGTTTAGATCTTCTTTTAAATTGTTCCAGTCATCAATCACTGCAGCCAGTTTTTACGTGTGGTACCTTGCTGCTTTTGAAGTGACCGTACTTGAATTTGCTTAAATGCTCTTTAATACTTGAATATATAGTAGAGCAAAGATCTGTGTTACCCATCTGAATAAAACTGGTTAGAGTCATTGCAATGTGAGGTCGTTAACAACGCAGTGAATCTATCTCGTGTGCCACTAAGTGTATCATACTAACATACAGGCTGGGCTTCAGGCTGTGTCTCCCTGCTATGCAGAGGACGGCATATTAATGAATTACAGGGTGGGCTACAGCTGCAAGCTCCCCTGCAATTCCATATTGTAATGACGTCCCCAACCGAGGGTCGATACAGAAAAAGAAAACAAAAGTTTAGACAAGTTCAGTGGCATGCAGGACCAAAGTGTTCACAAGAGTAATGTCACTGTTTGCTTGAAAACCGAGCGGGACTGGACCAAGAGGAACCACCTTATACTGGCTTAAAGGATAGAAATAATCTAGTCTGTCTCTATACCACACCTATCCTTCATTTTCCATTATCACTTGACAGGAAATAAGTGTACCATAAAATAAGTTTATGCTGAGGTGTTATAAGCTTCATTTATAAAAGAGCCGGTGATATTCAACTCTATTTGATGTCACTAAGAGTTCATCACTCGTTGCAGTCAAGTCCATTCAGTCTTTTTCTTGTCTCTCTGACAAACTAATATCATGCCATAGGCCTTTTGAAGTGCCTCTGCTTGGATGATGCCAGTTATTGACATTAAGTCACTTCAGGCACATTTGGCATTTTGGGTTCTGTGGTGGATTTTTGCTTCTGATTATCTAAATTGTATCCTCTGAGACTTGAGGTTGTAGGAATGTGTATTTACATCAGAATAATACACAGTATTTCAAGTGTTTGGCAAACACTTTTCTCCTGTTTGCAGGCGTGATTAATGCAGTTTTAAACATGAACCTTAAACATAAGAAGTTCCCTGAAAGGAGGAGAGGTGGTTGAGCTTTTTCCAAATGAACGCTCTTTCAGTTTGCAATCACAGCCTTTGGAAACTGCTTAGTCACATTAACATAAATATAAAAAAATTATTGATGGATCCAAATATATTTGAAAGATTTTAAATTTATCTGATAATTATTTGACAGAATCCTCTTTTATCCCATATAGTAAGTTTTGGAAGAATATATTCTTTCCAGAATTCTTTCTGCACTGACACTGATATTCTTCCCATTAGAAGAGCTTTCAAAAGTTTTAAGAGCTATGGAAAAGTTGGAGCCTTTCTGTTAGTTTGTCAAAAGTTAACTTGTAAATAGCATTGTGGGAGGTAAACGTTTATTTTTAGAAATTTAATTTTTTATGTTTCATGTTTGCATTGAAATTAGTTTTGTATCCATTAAAAATGAATGTTTTTGAAGAATGAGGTAGTGTTTTTCTGGCTGAATGTATTTCCTAAAATAGAAGATGGTCTGCTACAAGTGTAGAACAAGTTTTCATAAACATTTTATATTGAAAAGCTCCCTCTTCTGAAAAAAAAAGGGGGGGGGGGAGGAGGGAGGTGGGGTCTTTACAGAATTGATTAGCCAAGCTTAACCTGGAAGTTCTAATTTTTTTAACTTTATCATCTAGTCATTGGTTTCTGTTTCCTGTAAGAAGGTGTCCTCACACTTCAAAGTACTGCCTTAAAAACAGGATTTCATTTGTCTTGCTCAAGCCTCACTAACTTAGACCTTTAATTATTGCTTTTTTGCTTAGTTTTGGGTGAGGGGAACAGTGATAAAGGCAATTTTAGCCGTGTCTTTTGATCTACTGAAGAGGGTTGTGATGGGAACAGAAAATGGTTTCATGTTTTCCATGATCTTTCTGATGCCACATAACCATGGCATAAAAAATGTGTTAAGAGTTGAGCTTATTTCTCTTGAAATTACACTGTCTCTTTTGTTGTTTGGGAAATTGTTTGTTGTGATGGATGAGAAGGAATACATAGATTTTTCAAATGTGTTGCTAGATCATTGCTTATAGAACAATCTGGTAATAAAAGAGTTGACAGAGGAGAATTCAAATGGATCTGAGAATGAATTATTGAATAATGCCCCAGTTCCAGAGCCTGAAAGGCTTATTTCCAGTTCTTTTTTTTTTTTTTTTTAATAATTGTTGGCTGCTTTTCCTGCTCCTAGTGACAGATCCTATATGAAAGTCTAATGCAATTGAAACTCATAGACTGAATTTACTTCTGTGTTACATAATTGAGACTTTATTGTAATGGCTGGAGTTACAGGGATGTAAAACCACAGTGGTGACTCGGTGGTGAATCAGACCTATCAAAGTTCACATTTCTTGATAGGTAGAGCTGCTTAATAGATTGTTTGTTAAATAATTCAAGATGTTTTCATTAAACTGAGTGATTGTGCCTTTTAAAACCTTTCTTTTGTTCTTAAATCTCATCAGGCAATATTATACCTGCGGAGCTAAGGAAATATTACTGAAGAGATGACTATTAGGAAGCTTTAGGAAGCTGTCAAAGGACTAGCTGCCAGAATCTAGAGGGCTGTATTTGGGCTAGAATTCTGCCATTTTGGTCTCTTTTCTTACGGCTTCCTCTAAGTGCTGGTACTGTTCTATCTGCAGTTTCATACTCTTTTCCTAGGCTACCTTAAAATCTTATTCCTGCTTATTTAAAAGTTTATGCTTTCTAAAATGGCTTTGTTTTCCCCCCAGTCTCCATTTCTCAAATTCTTGTCTATATATTGATGTTTGATAACAAATATCATGTACTGTTTTTAATCAAGAGATGTTGAGAAAAGGTACTGGGAGTAAAATAGGGCTCTCCAGGGTAATTCAGTAGGGACAATAATGATTTTTGCTGAGAAATAAAATTGCTGCAAGAATCGCTGCCTGTGATATGAATAGAAATGCGCTAGCTACCTGAAGTTGCCTCATCTCTACTGCTGCTTTGGGAGAGATATCTATTAGCTGGAGATAATGGCTTGCAAAAAAAGCGGATATCTTTCAAATTTTAGTATTCTATTGAATGGAATATATCTTAGCACCAGCATTCTTGTTCCAGCATTTTTTTTTTTATAAGAATAGAATTGAAGGAAAAAACAAGTCCTCCCTAAGCATCATCACAGAGCATTCGGATAATATGTTGGGTGGGAGGAGAGTCTGCGCAGGGGAGAAGGGAGAGTACGTTGTGCAGATACCTGAAATGATACTGTAGAAATGATCTAAAGAGAGCAAAAAAAAAAAAACAACTATGGAAAATATTGATAATTTCTTTATAAAATCTCAACCCAATCTATTGAGCTGCTGCAAAATATAGGAAAAATTCTTTACAACTCTATCATGTGGATCTGAGAGTATTTTATGGGTTTTGCTGCATGTGACTTGAGTTTGGAATGAGGTCAAAATTTTACCTGAGATGCCTAATATGGGAAGATTTTTGTCAAGTTTCATATCACAAGGTCTGGCTGTTTTTGAGTATCCAGGCACACGAGATCTATTGCTGTGCTAATCCACAGCAGATACGAAAAGTTAGAAGCAGTTAAAGAACCTTGACTTTTATTCCTTATATCTTCATTAGTTTGCAGTGTTTATTGCTCATTATTATTGCAAATGGCTGTGGGTTTTTATCACATCAGATGGGTTGGCCCAATGGCTAGAGGTTGTTAATTGGAAATAGTCTCCTTGAAAATACTCCAGTGTCATTTAGATGATGAGATAGTGTCACTGTGATAGGTTCTATAGAGAAAAACCTCAAATTATAAATGTTATTTAATGATAAATGAAATGAAGACAAACCAGTTATTCTTACAATCAAACTCCTGTAATGAATTGATACCCTCTTCCTCTTCCATCAGGTTATGACTTGTGTGTTGTTGTTAAATTGGGTGCAGAACTTGCTGAATGTTTGTGCAGGGATTAGCCTTGCCTAGCAAAGTTTTATTCTTAGAAAAGCAGATCTCTAGGATAAATTGACCGAGGTTAACATTAATTAAAATAGTTTGGTGTTGTCTTGGCTGGCTGCAGTGACGATACCAAGCAATGCCTTGTTCTCTTAGCAGCCTGCCTTTCATTATCAGAAGTTCTGTTGCTTCTCTGGTTTAGCCATGGAGTTAAAAGTCAGTCTAAATGAAATAAGTGATTTCCCATAGCTGGAAATTCAAATGCTAACAAGCAGGTGAATCTAAAGACATGCTGACATGCCAGGTAAAGCTTAATAGAAGATCCTTGCGTCGTCTTGAATATTCATGGTTCTGGTGTGGAAAGAAAAGCTGGGGTTGGACAGCAGCTCGATACATAGAGGGGTATTTATGAATAGTGAGTGTCTGTGTAAGTTTTTCTTGGCATTGTTACTCACGAAGGATAAGCCAAACTGATGTTTGATGTTTGAAGGTGCTCAGTCGAGTTTGGTCACACGCCTCTTGGAAGATTAAGGAAGCTGGAAGCCACCCTGTGTGTTAAAGGAACTGAAACTGGGTTCTTTGAAAAAGGAGTCACAGATTAGGCAAAGGAGAAAAACAAATGCTTTTGCTGCTGTTAGTAATAGTTCGGTTTTGGTAGTTCTAAATACTGGAATTAAACAATTTCAGGAAGGAGTTTGTGAGCATACTCAGGAAGAATATGGAAACAGATTAAGAAAAGAACAGGAAAAGAGCATGTCTGCATGGAAGCTTGTAAAAAAAGCTGTACAGAAGTTGACGTTTTTCACTGCTAGCAGTACTAAATTTTTTGTTGCGTGGAGTGTGCTCCTCTAGATGGAATGGAGAGACTGTAATACTGCAGTTCTGCAAGTCTCTGCTTATATAATTCCAGTGAGACTAAAGGGAATGTGATAACCTTGTCAAGCTTTCTTTCGAATCTTTTCCTTTGGCTTGGTTTTCAGTTAGGAGTTGCAGGAATGTGCTCCTGGAAAACAAATGAATACATTTATTGATTTGCACAAATATTTTCACAAGTAAGATTCTAACTAGTGTAGAGCTGCCCGTCAAACACATTCTATTTAGCTGTATGATGAGCATTGCATACCAGTCATCTTGATGCTTTTATCATTCTTTTAGAGGCAAATAAAACGATGCATCATTAATATTAAAAGCATCTATAGTTCGTTTAATATTTTCTTCTGTTTTCTTCTGCATTCTATTCATACGAACAATGTTTGTAGAGTATTAAACCCTAGAATTTAAAAAAAAAAAAAAAAACAAACCCAAAAAACATGCTTCTAAAAGCCAGCAATAAAACCTTTTGAGAATTTCAGTGGATGAGAAATACAAATTAAAACATCCCCCCAAACATCCTACCCCACCCCACCAGCCCCTTTTAACTCCCCTTAATAACTGTTATCACTTATTTATGTGTTGTGCCAATTTATTAATATTAATTTCCTACCATTTTTTAAGGTGAATTCCAGTAGGATATGTATTACATAACAAACCAGGATTTTATGCATTACAGTAAACTGAAATCTCATCAGGACACTTTCTGTTTAGTATTTTCTGTCACAGGGAATGACAGTAGTGATGAACACTGAGATTTAAAGTGTGATGACAAGATGCCATCTAGTGACAATTTGTAGGAAATTGTAGTTCACAATCTGGATTTACAGAAATGTTTTCCTTTTTCTGAGGATTCAAAGATTTTACTTCAGAGGAGAAATTCAACCATCATCATGTTACTCAGAAGTTATTTTTCTGGATAAACGTTTTGCACTAGATTCAACTTCAGCTACATTAAATGTGGGGCACTGCTACTCGATTCCTTCGCTTTCTATGCGTGCCTTTGGTTTCCCTTTGCAAAGGCAAATACTGCCACTGCTGCCTCTCAAATCATCTAGTTTTATGTAAGCATAAAATGTGTGTCTTGGTGAATTTGGTGGAGTAGTATTCCAGCAGTTTTACTCTGACCTGACACGGAATATGTGTAATACTTGTAGTAGAGTAGCTATTTTGAGTATAGAAGATTTTAACGTTTTCCTTTAAAAAAAAAATTAAACGTGAGTATTTGCATTTTTTTTTCTGTTCCTTATTGGATGAAAGAAAGATTCTTCTTTTTATTCAGTTGCTGCTTAGAAATATCAGGTCCATCAAATGTCTGGGGTTTATTGTCAGGACAGTTATTTTCTTCTATTGGGAAAGTACCAATTTGGCAGCAATTGAAATTAGGTCCCTACCATGTAAGTAATACACTGTGTTGAATGGTATGTGTCTTTTGTTGGTAATAGACATCTGGTTTCCCTGTAGAGAGTGAAATCTGGTTTGGAGGATGCTGTCTTACTACATCCTGGGGAAACAATGCCTGATATAGTTTCACTTTTTTCTAGAAATAATATTTATGGTGGGTTACCTTAGAGTCTGTAGTGAACACCGTCCTCTTGGCCATACTAACGTGAATGTGCAAGGAAAATGTCCGTGTCTTTTATCGGGGTCAAATGATACCAAGTTTTACAGGATATAATTTTGACATTTTAGAGTTCCAGTCAACAAAGTGCACCTACCTATGTCAGCTACCTCTCTGTGAAACTGCTCGTAATCATCATCTTAAGAGAAAACAGAACATTCTTATACTAACTATGTTTTTCAGAAAAGGTGAGATAACTGGAGAAGTGATGTCATAGATGTCCTCTTGTCACAGAGAACTCGGCGATGTTCTTAACCTGAAGCACAGGAACGCTTGAGAAAGATCAAAGCATTTCATAATAGGCCAACATTTTAGCAGTAATCTGTCAGGCCCAGAATAAGGATTTGTGGTGTACCTGTTTGAACAGACACATATAATATGTTTTTTGCACATAAATGAGTTTGACAAATACAAATTATGTGGAAAAATTAAAACAATTTAATTTGCAATTACCATATTTGGAGGTTCTGGCAGTCTGAATGTATTTAGGTTAAAGACCACATGGCTGAAAATAAACACTCTTAATTTTATTATTTATAAGGGAAGGCACTTTTTGATTTCTTCTAAAAATATTGATCTGCTCCTTCCCTTGACTGTCCATGTAGTTCTACAGGAGCTATGAAGGAAGCGTATATGTTGAGAGATAGATTTGCTTCTGAGGAAATAGCTCGAACAATCCACTTAATGCAGAATAGTACTAAAAAGAAGGCAGAAAGAAATAAGCTCCCAAAAGCAATCTTGTAGTATTGACATTTTTTTAAAAGGAAGGGTTTATGAGAGTAATTGAAGCAATTGTAAATTCTGCATGTTGCTCATCAGTGTTTTCCAATTTACATCCGAAGAAAACTACCAGTAATTTCCTGCCTTAGTAAGATAGAAAGTGTTGTTAAGAGCATGACAATGGTTATACTTGATGTTTTATTCTAATATGGCCAGTAACAGGTATTATAAACCTATAAGAACAGGCAGATGCGCAATAATCTTTAATATGTACCTACATTTCTTCAACTTATGATTTAGATATAACGGCTCGTTAAAGAACTCTCCATTTTTGCCTCTAATCACTTGCAATAAACAGTTTTTCCTACGATTTTTTTTTTTCTCTAAACAAGTTTTGAACCTGCACATCTTTTTTGGGCATCTCTAGTATCTTTAATTCTGTCTTTAGATCATTCAGTTGGATAGGGCTTCTGCCTGCTTGGGGAATATACAAGTTTTCTATGTTGCTACTGTTTTATTTTAAATTTATGTGTAACATTGGCAGAAATTTGCTGATTCCTCTTACTTGTTTATAAAAAGTCATGGTAGAATAATTCAGATTTACAGCATGTATCTAAATATCTGTTTTATGCCACATGACTTTTGATTCTTTAAAAGCCACTGAAAAATCTCACATGAGTAAGCTTGCCAGTTTGATGTTTATAGTGAGTTATAGCTGTTACTAATGCCAAATATTGTCAGAGTAAACTGTGGCTTTGATTAAACATTTCTATAATGATGTTATCAAGGCCTCAAGCATCTGAAATATGGTAAACAAATGTGTGAAAGCACCAGTAAAGAGGGGAAAAAACCCAGAACCTGTGAGGCCCAAAGTGAATGTGCCAGAGTGTGGGTGTTTGTTATTCAATGTTCATTAAGAAAACACTTCATGAGTGTACCAACAAAATGTGAGTCACTGGAATGAATGCAAGGAACTAGGACTTCAGTGACTGGAATCTCATCCGTAAGCACCCTCATAGCAGCAACGGTGAAGTTCTTTTACAATATCTTCCAGAAAGCTTAAAATACCAGTTTTTGAAACATTTTTGCGTAATGGAATTATCAATCTAATATTGCTGGAAAACTCATTGCCTACAGTTCGGCAATACATCTATAACCAAAATGAATATTTAAAAAAAAACACAACTAGTGAAACAAAAATGATTAATAAAGGACTTTCAGAAAAGGCGGTGTACCCCAGTGCAATGAGACTGGACACCAGAAGCAGGATTACCCACTTGGAGAAGTAATGCATCCTGGTAAGACAAGCTTATACTGAATCCAACCTGCAAAGTGAGCAGTGGTTTAAGTCTGAATAAGCGAGAGAAAAGTTTTGAGATAGAAAGCATCAGGGTAGAAGAGCAATACTTAAGGGAAAAAATGGCAACCTATTGCCTCACAATTAAAGAACTTCTGTTACCTCCAGTAACATAAATATCTGTGGTGTTGAAAATCTGTTCTAATATTCCTAATGTCTGTTTGCTCATTTAAATTAATTCCTAAAGAATACTGGGTAGGTAATAAATATTGAGCTCCAGTTAGCATCATATACTGTGGCTAATCTTACCCCTCGGCTCATTGCTTGAGTGCAGGAGTAAAAGTTAATTAAAGTTAACTAAAGTCAAATTATCTTTTTTAGCTCACAAAACAAGTTTTTCCTTTCTCATTCAAATTATACTGTTTTCACATTTTCATACAGAAAGCAGTACTGGTATTTTCAGATTATAAATAGTCTTTTATTTAGCAATAAAATTATAATAGCTATTTACGCTAATTGGGGGGGAAGAGTGAATGCTTTGACAAGACAGTCTTGGAAGGTAATACAAAGCAAACATTTTCAATTTTTTATATTTCCCATTTTCTGGTTAAAAAGGTTCTGCTGTTCCCAATCAAACTCCACACAGAAATACATTGTGTTTAAAGGCAGAAGGTCCGATGACCTGTTTGCCATCGGTATCTTTTGGAGTATGTTTTTTATTCTATTGAATTTTTATGCGTATCAAATATAACTACGGACAGAAAAGAACTCACCAGATAACAATATGGTGAGATTATTTCTCCTAATACCAGAGTTTAAGGGACTCTTTCCTCTGTAGAGCCACTAACAAACAGCATCCTGACCCACCTGGAAGTATTTCCAGCACAGGCTGTTAAACAGCCGCAGAACTGCAACGGGGCTGGGGGGTTGCAGCTTGGCAGGATAGTTTAACTTTGAGAGATTGCTCTGTGAACCTTCACCCAGTGACAGATGACGCACACATTCACAATATGACTGCATAGTACTTAAATCGTAGAATTTCCATAGGCAGGAAAATTTCTAATGATGCTTCTCCAGTTTCTTTTCAAGGGAACAGCTTTGTGCTCTCCGCAGAGCATCTTTGTTACAGTCCAAGATCAATGGCAGAGGCTCAGTCCAGCACTATTGGTAATATCTGACTGGAGAGGGTGAAATTCCACTGTATGTCTGCCTTAAGTGTGTCTTAATCATTGGGAATAAATATTTAAATGTATTCTGAAGAGTAGAAGCCACATTTTTGTTTACTTACCTGTGTGTATGTGAAATCACCCTTTTGTTTGTGATTTTAGTGAATAACTGCAACAACAGATATTAATTTATATGAAATATTAGTGAAAGATGCATTTGTAGCCTTCAGGTGTTATATCCCTAATAACTTAAAAATATGTTAAGATTACACTGTGTGCTTGCTATTAATGTTCATTTTTGGAGTCTTTTTATCTTTTCTCCTGAGTCCTAATATGTCTTTGTGAATTCCTTTGCCCCTGAAGTGACATATCTCTCTTTCTCAGTTAAGAGTACATTTATTCAGTTGAAAGAACTGGGGCAGAACTGTTGTCACATACACATCTATATTCTGTGATTAAAAACTTAAGTGGAAGTCAGGTATGTTTGGTTATCCTTTACACTAGAGTGTAGCCAGTGGCCTTTTAATGCTGTATACAAATAAGGCAGCTTTTATATGCCATGGGAAAAATATCATAACAGAAAAAGTAATTTATTGTAGCTATGCAACTGTGCTTTGTGCAAGTGCAGCCAGTGTTTTTTTGATTTGTTTTATGAAAATATTGCACTGAATTGCTATGGGTCTTTTCAAAGTTTTGATTAAAACTATTGAAAGAACTGTCATGGCTCACACTGAAGTGTTTGGTATTTGCAAAAAGTAGCTGTGAATGGTGATTTTCGTGGTATTGGTGGTAATCTGTAATGAAGTAGAGAAATTCAGAGGATAAAGCCTCTGTGTCCTTGTGTATTATGGAATCCCACAAATCCATGGCTGTGATCTCTATACACCTGTGAACCAGGTAACCCTGTAGGTTGTGACTGGGTTACAAAAAGCAAAAGTTTTCCTCACGACACCATTAAATGACTATCTAGTCTCAGATGTGTTTACATCTTGAGTATTCTGTCCACTGAAGCCACTGATATCCAGGCAAACCATTTCTTTTTGTTAATGTTCATATACGTGAATAATATTTCTGTATCAAGGAAAAGGGCTGGGGTTTATCATTTCATCTCTAAAGACTTAGCAAAAGCCTTAGAAACATGAACTTAGCAAAGGCCTACATCCGTCTTGTTTAGGTTCATGGTCTTCATTAAAGCGTGTTTGTGATTTTTTTTTTTTTTTTTCTGCCTTTCTGAACATTTCTCCTCTCCTTTGAAGGACTGTGTTAGGAAGTGCTTTTTGAACAAAACAGAGAGATGAGTAAATTATGGCTTAGTTCATTAAGCAATATCAGGCAGCTTTCCATGCTTGTATTTTTTTTCCCCTTTAAAAGTGAGTTGGAAGTCATTATATTTTTCACAGTAAAAGGTAGAAGGGCCCTTGAGCCCAAACTGACAACAAAACCTGATGAGGGAGCTGCTTTTAACACACTGGTCTCAGAGTTTGGGATTTACCCATGTAATGTGTTAATGCATATGTATTTGCTCTTCTAGCAGGAACTCTAGACCTGCTGGCGTTAGTGAAGTTCTGCTTGCTAATCAGAATACAGCATCGGTATTTTCTGCAAATCCTCACATTATCTGTGCATTATTAGCAGTTTCTGAGCTAGTGCGTGACTAATTTCACAGTGAATCCGATTCCTACGTGATATTTTGACTAACCCATCACGCTGTGGAGCAGATGGTATGTTGCTCTGCAGTACACACGTCCAAAAGATAGCATTTGCCAGAATTATCACAGGTTACTCTGAAAAGTTGTCCAGAGTGGGAGAAGAGAGTGGAATTAATTGATTGCCTTTGTTTAGGAAGCTGGCTAATATATAATGAATGAGGTGAAATATCCTATTACCGATTGTGTATGAACTGTAAGACAAAACTCACTGCATAAGATTGCCAACCAACCGTTGGCGGGAGCTTCCTATCTGGAGGTACCTGGAAGTCTACACGGCACATCTTCCTAAATGAAAAAAACAATTAGGAAAGCAAATGGCATGATTTGTATTTTTGAAAAAGGGAAAAACCATCACTTGTAAGATGCCCATGACTGTAGTTAAATTCCCATTTCAGATGTGAGATGTAGACAGAGAAAGTTCTGTCATAGATACGGGGTTATCAAAGACTCCGCTTGGTCTGGCTGATACAGAGTCAAAAGTCTTATCTGGATGTGCAGCTCAAGATAACCGAAAGAAAAGAAGGAAATGTTTAACTGTGTTTACAAAGGTCTTAATTTTATATGCACTGTCAAAATAAGGAGATTTCTATTCCACCTTCTCATTGTAAATAATATAACTAGAAGTGGATAGTATAAATGAAGTATAATTAGAGTCCTGTTCTCATGTACTGGTGCCCTTTCGTCCAGTTCCCTCTGCCTGTGGTGTTTGTTTTGTCTTTTTTTTTTTTTTTTTTTTTTTTTTAATATGGAGTTATACGAGGACTTAATTTTTTTAATTTAATAAGGAAGTGAGTTACCTGAAGTTCGAGTTCTGTGTTTCCTTTATTTTTCCAGGTTTGGACAGGGGAGTTCAGCTTTCTCAAAGAAAATTGTAACCTATTCCATGCTGCTAGAGTGCTAGAGTACTTTTATTGGTCTGTTCAACCCATGTTTGGCTGTGCATTGTAATCTTGTAGAATATAATCTCTAGAATGGACAACTCTGAAATCCCCAGTAATTATGGTAAAACCTAGTTAAGGTCAAATTGCAGGGTTTTACCTTAAAACCCTGCAATTTGACCTTGACTTGGTTTTACCAATCCCTGATTAGCTGTATTAGCAGGTTGGCATAATTTCTACAGGCAAATTTGCTGTCCCACTGTTGATAAATGAAGTTGCTATCCCTTTAGTTAACATGTTCTCCCTGGGGACTATTACGGTGTCAACAGCATTTTGAAAAATTGCTGCAGAACTAATAAGGACAGGGAAGTATGCTCACGCACATTTCATTCATCTGCTTTTCTTTTGTTCCTTTTTTACTTATTCTGTAGTTCTCTCAGTCTTGTCCAAGCCACTTAGAGAAGAAAACTGCTGGAAGATTTATTTTCAGTGGTATTTCTCTTGCCTTGTTTTGTTGAGGAATACCAGCTCTAGGTAGGATTAATTAGAATGGAGGATTGAAGATTTTTTTTTTCTCTTGATTTGTAAGAACTTTCATCTAATGATTTTATAGAGCGTTTATTTCTGTGTGTTGGGTAACCTCTTATTGCAAGGTGCCATCAGTTCAGCCAGTCATACTGCCTTACGGTTAAGAAATCACATAAATGTAACAGGCAGAAGGAATATATTTCTTCTTTCTGGCCAAACAAAACATTGCTAATGCAACAACTTTTTGTCTGGAATGTTCTGGCGCTCTTTCATAATACATAAAGACTGTGGGTGGGTCGTGTATCTTTTTGAAGAGCTTTTTAGGACACTTAATATTCTGTATTCATGCAGAACTTGGAAGGTTTACTATTGAGTCCAAGAACCACAAACTTGACCAGTGCATGTTGTGCATACAGTTAACCTTGAGCTGAGACCCTCTTTCCTCTTAAAGACCTTCCATTTCAAAAGCCTCTGGAGCTTGTGTTTTCTACAGACCCTGTGATCCTAGAGAAGTACTTTGCCATTTTTCATGAAGTGTGGGTCCTGTTTGTTTATCACGTTTGTGTTCCAATAAATCAAGAAAGATACTGCGATAAGAGTTTGCCCTCCTCAGGCTTTGAGTCCCTGCTGTTTCAAACTGCTGGTGTGTATTGATGCATTGAAATTACTCTGTAACAAGAGTGCATTGACAATACTGGAAAGCACTCTGTGGGTGTACAAAGGACAAACAATGAAACACACTAACGATGGCTGAACCAGTCTTATAGCAGAATACTGAAGAGCGAGTCAAAATTTAGAACTACAGTATGTAAGGAGTTTGGGGAATTTTTGTGATGTTTTCTATCTAAAGTATGTAAAATTGTATAATTGAAATCAAAAGATTAAGGCTCATTCATTTTAAAAGGGAGTAAGAGCAGTTCTGTTGTAGAATAGAAAACATTTAGAATGTGGCATTGAAAGGAAAACCTCGATGCAAACATCCACGAGCAGGTTCTGAGACTGAAGTCCTGTGTGTGTGAATGGGTCTGCAGCGTCACGGTCATGCGTCCTTCTGTGGTTGCAAGTGAACAGGCAGATGAATTTAGACTTCAGAATTGGTAATTATATATACACTCAGCTATTCGGGTCAGTCTTATTTTGTTTGCTTTCATAAAGTACCATTTTCACAGCAAGAACTACAGGTAATCTTTTCTAAAGGTTTGCTCTGTTATAAACATATCTGTGAAGTTAGGGTATGAAAAATTACAACTTGGAACACTGTGTTCTTCCAACACCAGGTAATCTTCATGTTTCTGTGTTAGACAACCCCTCCAACCGTAAGACCAGTTGCGTTCAGAATTTGCATACTTCAAAATTTATATTTCACACTGAAATGTGTAAGACAAAGGTGATTTGGATTAAGATTTCCTCTTCTGTAGGTATTGTGATACTGGGATTATGAAGGAGTTAAAGTTATGATTTATTTGCTTCATAAAGTACGTTTTGTAGAATATTTGTAGTTTGTCTGGGCATGTGCCATTGTCCTGAGAGCTGCTGGTGCTTAAATAAATCACTTCAGGGCTTCTAAAACTATGGTCCATAAACTCCTTGTGAACTATTAAGTCCCACGTGTCCGTCTCAGCTGCTTTGCGGATCGTACCAGCTCCCCTGTTCAGATGTGCAGCTCCAAGGGGTTGGCCCCTGACACGCTACAATATGGAGCTGCTTCCCCAGCACTGTCCCCTAACGTGCTTGAAAGGGTTTTCATGTGGGAATGGTGGCCCGCATGAAGGAAAATAAGGAAAAAAAAAAACAAACAACCCTTGTTAATCTCTTGCTCAACCTCTGATGCAGTAAAGCCCTATTAACAGTTGAGATTATTTACCCTAGGCTTAAAATAATACAAAATGCACAAGTACTCTGACTGAGGCTTTGCCTTTGTGTTTCATCTATAACACCAAGCTCTCAAAGGACTTCTGAGCTGTGCGAATATATTTTCCAATGTGTATCTGCCCATTTGGATTGTTCTTAGTCTTTCCTAGAGAAACATGTTTTACAATAATCTTTTTGGAAAGTTAAGTACAGTATTATGATCTGTTAATCCTAGAAGGATTTTTCACTAGTTCCCTCAGTCCTGTATAGTTGAATAAAGCCTCCACTTTCTGATTGTTACTTCAGCATTGTTGTGTGCTTAGTTCTGGTGATGGTGTAAGGCTGTCTTGCCCATGCAGAAGAAGAAAATCTTAAGCATCTTAATCAACTTGTAGCTTTGAGAATGTCAGGGCTATGTGAATCTGTCTGATTTTCACTCCCCATCTTTGGCAAGACTTAATTTATATGTTATGCTGCATGAACTCCAAGTATCTGAATTCTCACTCTGGCTACACTTGTGCCATTGGTTTATTTAGAAACAGAAATAAGTTGCTGTAATTTTATATCTATTTTTATCATATAGGTTAAATTCAAAACATGTTGTTTCTAGAAATTATCTTTTTTTTAGCATTAAAAACTGCAGGTACCTGTTTCTGATCGTTAGCATTTCTCTGAGGCACAGGAGCCTCGAAACCTGAGCCAAGACATGTTTTTGTTAGATGGTGAACAAATCAAGAATGAAGGTGTGGTTTACAGCGTCATTTTCCTCCATATTCTCTGCCGTGCCTTTTATAAAGAACAGTATCTGCAAACTTAGCTGAAAACAGGTGTTAACTTCCACGGATTGAAGAGGAGGTGTTTTAGTTGTACTCTTGTGTACTCGGGTATGCTGCCTATCGCTGGGCATAGCACGATGGAAATGTGAAATCTAGAGTCATGCATCGGTGGCCTGAGGTCCAGCTCCGCAAGTCTGGCTGACCGCTCTGTGGCTAATCTGAAAGACAAAGCAATGATTGGAGACTTGTTTTAGGGTTGGATTGGGGTTTTTTTTGGTTTTTCATTGATAAACAACTTGAATTAAAAAAAAAAAAAGCCGATTTTAATTTTATTTTTAAAATGCTAACAAGTACTGTTAAACCACTAACTCTAACGTAGCTTCTTGTATTTTTACCTTTTCAAGACATCCTACTATTTCCCAGTGTCAAACGTAACCTTTGTAACAAAATATGCAAACTGTTTTGTACGTGGAGGACCTTGTAAGGCTGGTAATTTTCATGATGCAAATTTCAGAGCAAAACGAACCATTAAGTGAATTAGCAATTCAAAAAGGAGAAAGTTCATGGTAAGGAAACAATCAAAGCTTTTCAAAAGGTACAATTTGGTGTTATTGTAGTCCAAGTATGTGCATAGTTTGTTTTCTTTGGTTTCTTTTTTTTTTTTTCCCTTAAGAATAAATTGGCATATGACAAAAATGCTATTTATCTAAAGTAAATTAGCATTTTAGAAGAGGAAATAGTTCTTAGGACACTGCTTTTTGCTTTTTAGAAAGCTATGATTTCTGATCCATTGCAACATTAAAATATGCAGCTACAGAGTGGGGAAAAAAAAAGAGCTTGCTTGAATAAGAGCATTTATAATTACAGAGGGGTTTTTAATACGAGGAGGGAACATACAGAGGAAAGAATCCCAGCCTGTAGAAATTAAGCAGTTTTCAGTGAGGACAATTATGCTTTTAATTTACAGCCATTGACAGCCTTATTATTATAATAGGAGGCCATGACAAGGTTCTTTAACCAATGCACCTTTAGCTTTTGTCTTCAGTCATCACTGAAGACAAACATGTTGTTCTTTCACAAAGGCTTCATTCTTTGAAGATACTTCAACATATTGAAATGATTGTTGAATTTCTGGATAACATGATGAATTAATTATGGTGTGTAGGATGTGATGTTACTTGTGATGTGATGTCACTACCGCTTATGTCCCTGTTCAGAGCAGCTTCGTTGTTAATTTGTGCTTTTTCCTCTGTTTTGTTAGTCAGTTTGCCATTGTAACTTCACCTTGTAAGCACCTCAGAGGGATGAAGTTTACTTGGCTTTGGGGTTTAGCAGAATTGGGTTTTGATTCTTAACTGAAGTAAGACACCGAAAGAATCGGGACAATACAGATACTCATCTTAAGGACTGTTTTACGCTTATTCATTCTTTTCTACACTTGCGGAGTTCTGTAGGTGCTGAGTTTTGAATACCTCCAAGGATGGGTATCTTACAGCCTCTCAGGGCCTCTCTTCCAGTGCTTGACCATCTTCCTGATTAATTCTGTTTTCTTCTATCTGGTCAGAAGCTCCTGTATTCCAGGCTGTGTCTGTTGCCTCCTGACTTGTTGCTGCATCCGTGTGAGAAGAGCCTGTCTCTTTCCTATACACTCCCGTTAGAAATTACAGCTTCCTTCAGCTACCTCTTAGCCTTCTTTTCTCAGGGCTGAGCAAATCCTGTTCTCTATCACCCCTGAATCCTCAGTGCTACAGTCCCTGACAATCTTCATGGCCTCTGCTGGTCTTGCTCTGCTATGTCCATGTCTGGCTTTTACTGGGGAGCCCCAACCTGGACCCAGGTGTGGTTTCAGAAGTGTTGAACGTAGGGGAAGGACCACTTCTCTCAACCTGAAGGCCACGGTCTTGCTAATACAACTTGCGATGCCCTCCTAGCCATCACGAAAACACTGAAGTTTACTTTTGTCTGCAAGTTTTAACCAGTTGGGTCTTTCATGCACAGCCACAGTTCCATGATACTTTTGCTTTTTTATCTTTCTTCATTGAAAGATTAATTTTTAGTTCTAGAAGTTTTTGAGAAACACTTGATGTGTGGACCCTAGAGCTCAGGAAACAGAGGTCAATTAAAGGTAATCTTTAATCTTACATACATTACTTTCAAGCTAGTTATAACCCCTATGGGAATGTTTGAGACACGGCACTGAAGATCATTTCCAGGCTTTGGACATATTCTCTCACATGAGATCTGAGGTTTGTGCCTATCAGAGGCTGATAAGCCACGGTGGAAGTACTTCTTGGTGTTGTGAGTGGGTGGTCTTCCTTGTACTGACAGTTAGAGGCAAAACATGAAGTAACCTTTATGTTCAGAACGTCTTTCACCCCAACAATCCGGTTCCCTCCAGACTGAGCATTTTAAGCAGAGCTACCTGTTAAAACCCACATTTTTCTTTGCTCAGTGTTGCCCTTATTTATAGGTTAGGATGTTCAAATAAGCTAAAGTAGGAAGATAAATAATAAAAAGTAACCAGTTCAGTGCTCTGCGCCCCAAGGGCTTTTTCAGTATCCCATCAGCACAAAGAAGTAGTGATTATTTCAGGAAAGTGCACATGCACACATGTGTACATATGTAAAGTAGTTTCATATTATCATCTCGTGCATGGGGAATTGGATGTGGGCTAGGATCTGAAAGCCAATTTTGTGTTCTTTCAAATGTTCTAGTGGCATAGAAAACATTTCAGCAATGTGTTAATATGGGCTTTAGGCCCTATTGTGTATTTTTTGCAGTGAAAGAGCAAAGTTCATCCTTAGGCAGAGACTGAAAAAGGTGATTTGATGTGATGCGATGATATTCTGCGTTTGGTTGATGAAGGTGTGTTAAATGAATACCTACTAGCTCAGAAAAATGCATTGATAACCATTAGCAATATAGAGGGGTGTTCTGTTTTTAACAAAATCCAAATTTATATTACCGATTTTTAGTAAGTGCCAAGTTGTCATAGGAAATACAGAACTATTCCAAGCTGGTTCATTTTTGAATAAATAATGCCAAAATTTTCTTTAGTTACAAATGTGGGATCTACGAGCTACTTCACGTATTTTTTTTCATTGCACTATGTGTAGTTTATCTCCATTGTTTACATACGTAGTGTGTAAGTAGTACCACAGGTTACACACCACTGTTGCTGATGTTAAAGTGCAGTGTAGCAAAACAACAAAAGCAAAAACCTGAATGGCAGAATTCAGTCGATTACATTGTTTGCAAACTCATGCCAAGAAACGCTTGTAGCTGCTCAACAGGAAACATTAGCACCATTTCTCTGTTCTCTCCCTGTCAAGAAGCAGCTTGATAAAACCAAAAAAAAGTATCTGGAAACAAAACACAGTCGTCTTGATTATCTCTTCAGCAATCTTTAGTCTCTGTTTTTTCTTACTTTCTTTTTTTATAGGAATTTTCTCTCAAATTTTCTCTCAAATACGGATTTGATGGACTGCAGCCCAGATGACCCCTGCTACCTTATAACCACACAGGGACTCTCAAGACACCGTTTTCATTACAACCAGCAGAACGCTTGGCTGTGCTTGTTAAGCCACAGTGAATATTTGTACAATCCGGTGTTTTGGCTCTGCTACCTTATTTAAAACTCAGAACTATCTGCTTTCCTTCTCCCGAGGCAGAGATGTAGCACGGTAGATCCGAGTTGCTCGCTTCATTGCGAGAGAAGGCTACGAGCAGGTACTTCATCATCCTGACCACCCCGGTGCGTGCTGGTCCCACACAGAAGAGGGCTGAAAGGGAGTAGACTTAAGCCACTATTTTGCAAGTGCGGAGTTGAAAAAATATGCAGCTTCCTGCAATTAAATATGGAGTAATTAACTATAGTGGGGAGAAATCAATGCACTTTTGAGTTTCAGGAATGATTTTTAAGCGTGAAAAAGGATGTTAATCACCACAGTAATGATATTAGGAAAACCTTATTTAGCGCTGCTACGTGCTTGAGTAAACAATAATGCACAATGTTTATCTCTCAATCCATCATTCAGTTGTTTTCACTGTCTCTTTCTCTCTTTTTTTTTTTTTTCCACAGTGTAATATTTTTGTGTTTCAAAACAAAGGCCGTTGCTCCTTTCAATTTGAACATTTAAAGTGTGCCAAATGCAAATTCAACCCCAATGTCAGTCAGCCCACTAAATATCTAACTTGTTTCAGAGTATAGAATGCTGTATTGTTTTTCTAAAAAGCCTTTAAAAATACACTTTAATTTCAGGAGAAATAAGATTAAGATTTTCATACTAGTCAGTTCTACAACATAAACATTTCCCTCTGTTATGCTCTCAGTCCTTGCCGTGCATTCTTCATATTTAATTGTTTTCTAGGTGTGTTAATAGTGTTGTTCCCTTACCTTTCTCATAGCAAAAAAAAAGGAAGATAACATTTTGTTTATTTTGTTTCTTTCCCTGCAGTGTGTGTTTTATAAAAGCAAAATTATTTAGCAACAGCTGCCTCCCAAAAATTCCAATTATTCAACTTTCTGAACTTCCAGGATTCTGAAGATCAGCAAATATTAGTCTCTCAAATTCTCTCTACTCTGTCTATTTGTCTAAGTCCATGTATAGAATATAAATCCACGAAAAAAAATCCAAGTCCTTGGATTCAACTTAAAGGTTTTGGAGTTAGAGAATCTAGATATTTTGTCAGTGATCCCTTTTTCCAGATGCCCGTCCATGTATACTGTGAATTCACTCCCCTTTTCAAATGGAATTTATTATGTGGTGGCTGGAATTAGTGACCAGTAAATTTCCTCTGTGTTCTTATTATAAACTGAGAGTATTTCCACTGGAGAGACCTTAAAGGTTTTTGCATGCACTAGGACACGTCAGAAGGATGATTTTGAGTAAGGAAGTTTATGGAGAGACAAAATAGGTACAGCTAATCTTCTTTAACAAGAAGCTAAAGCAGATTAAAAGAAAAAAAAAAAAAAAAAAGGAAAATATGAAGCCAGCAATAGTTGTCTGCTAAAATTGGTAAATTGGTAATGATGAATCCAAGTTTCATTTTGATTTCTAGGGTAGATTTAATATAGTTTTATGGCAAAATATGATTTCCAACTCTCTGGAAAGAAGCTGTCAGCAAATTGGCAACAATTTACCCAGCGAATGCAGTAATTGCTAACCTTTCTGAACAGGGTATTGTCCAACTGTAAACCTGCCATCTGCATATGTATCAGCCTTGGTTTCCTTTAAAGGTTCTTTTTTATTTAAAGTTCCAAGCAGGGGACTGTTAGCAAGATGGATCTCTAGCAAAGTATATTAAATAATGTGCAATATAAGGAAACAATTAATTGGCATTTCTTTTTAAAATGCCTGGCGGTCTCCAGACATTAATTTAACAAATACCTAAAGCCTGAATAATATTTCTCCAAGCGCTCTAAAAGCCCAGGAAACACAATAGCAAGATCTGGGCCATTAACATAGTTAACTCGATGTTTTATTTTGAGCAGTAACAGAGCTAAGGTAGGACTAAAATTCTAGTATCACTTCAAAGTATCTGTCCCCCATTCGCCTTTATAGACTCATGCAGATGCTAATCAATCATCTTATTTTGTAGGACCTCAGAAAGTTTAAAGGTTATTTAGTCGGTGGAAGTGCTCAGGATGATTACTTCTAGTTTGCTTAGTCTGCATTTTTTTTTATAAAACAGTAACATTTTATGCCCAGTAAGCTCTATTACTCCTGATTTGTTTGTAATGCTTCACTTCACATGCAGGTGCCAGGTACCTGGGTTATTATTCATTTTTGAAAAATGCTTAGCACTGTTCCTTCCATTAGCTTCTGCAACAAACAGGCTCTGATTAATCACACTCAGCCATTGTAGCTTCCAGAAGTGAAGCTGCAAGTGGAACGTGCCACAACACTTGAACAACGACCATAATGCTAATGCTGCTCAGGGTGTTTGTACACTCTGAGTAAGAGTCTTCTGGTGAGGGGGGTGACTGGCCTTTGAGTATTATGGATGGATTTCTCCGTGGGGAAAAAGGGCTGTATTTAATGTCTTATTTTGATGTGGGTGTCATTGATGATTAAATTTTTATAAAAGGACTTATATGAGTGTCACCTATGATTTAGAGCATATTTATTAAATCAAAGTGGTTTATATGTTTTAGCTTATTAAACAGAATATAGTTTATTAGATCATATATTAACAGTCTTTAGATCATATACTTCACCATGCCCATGCATATATTCCACCTCTTTAAGCATAGGAATATTAGCGGTGGTGGTTTGTGATAACAATCACTAAACTGGGTTTGTAACTATTAATTTCCATCTCTTTGACTCTGGAATACCTTAGAAAAATTCACATTTACCTTTGCAGATCGAGACAAGAAGTCAGACATGGGTGGGCAGGAAATGTCTTGAGTGCTCTAAGGAGGAGAATTGGAAACTTTAAAGCACAGCTGGAGATCTTATCCACGTAAAATGCTCACGTGGAGCTATGGTAGGGAAGGAGCTGGACCGTTTAGAGACGAGCATAAATCACAAAGGGCTGCGTGAAAAGACTCACAGGCACAGGAGCCTGGGGAACAGACTTCTGCGAGGAGTTCTCTGCCTTGCTTCATGAGTTTGAAGCAGGACAGCATATAGCTCTCACGGAGACAAAGCATGAAAGTTAGATGAGTTGGAAACAGAGATTGTAGGATAATTTAAATAGGGAAAAGGCCTTTTAAGTTGCTTGGTGTTTGAGTGTCTTCACCTGTTGTCATTTGAGAAGGTTGTAGCTATAGGGATCCGATGTCCAGAGATAGGGACCAAAATGCAGGAGCGTAATTCTTTTCCTAATTAGAATAAGTTGTGACCAGCCATATCGTTTTTTTTTTTTTTACAGAAATTTCTCAGGAGATATTAAAGAAAGACTCCCTCATGGTGCTGTAGTGGGTAGCAAAATAGTTTAAGAGTGTCAGCATCAATTTTTAACAGCTGTTTCCTTGTGAGTTCTCACCAATTCATTTGCTTGCTAAGAGGAAGAAATGAAAGCTGAGAAATTGCCTTCTCTAGGATAAGTCAGTAAGAGACAAGAGAATAACAGCCCTTGGAAATTGAGGATCATCTAGGCAGAAAAGTAAATAAATGCCTTGGATTCAGGTAAAATAGAGGTGAGCACTGATGACCACTGAACCATTCACAGAGACTCGGTTCTGAATTTGTAGGATCACTTAAAAGTTTCTTCATTACTGAGTGTCATGGTTTAACCCCAGCTGGCAGCTGTGAGCCCCACACAGTCACGTTCTTACTCTGTGTCGGTGGGACCAGGGAGAGAATCAGAAGAGTAAAAGTGACAAAACTCCTGGGTTGAGAAAAGGCAGTTTGCCTGTGATAGATATACCCCCAGCACTGGGGTCAAGGCCAGGGCTGGGCAAGTTTTGAATATTAGAAAATACCATTTATTTATTTATTTAGCAATGCAGCTGTTGCTGCAGGGAACAGTTTTGAGGCCTTTTTTAGCATTCTTGAGGAAAACACTTGCAGGTGATGTCTGTGCCTGTTCAGTGTGGCCACCTAATGTAAAGGCACCTGTTGTTAAATCTTCAATGCTGAATTCATTAGACCTCATTAGGAGGGTGGAAAGCTTTGAAGAAAATCAGGCTTAATTATCTCTGAATTTTTCAGATGCTGAGAAAGGTAATGCTTTAAACCACATTCCTTTATTAAAGCTGCTGTTGTAATGGTACAAGGCTTGTTGGTCTGTGTCTTACACTAGCAGGGAAGTTTAAGGAGTGATGGCAGGTTAAAATGGAGCAAGATCAGAACCGAAGTGCAGGATGTTATTGTGCGATAGAATATTGTAGATTTTTTAATTTGCCTTTCCTTCTCTTATTTAATTTCAGTTATACTGCTTTCCCTGAAACCTCATAGCAAAGTCTTTATTCGTAGGGTGGTTTATATCGTTGGTGTGAGTGGGCACAGAATTTAAGGAAGCAGCCTGGCAGGATGAGGGAGCTCTGCAGTGGGTGTCTGTGGGAAAGTTTTGTTCGCTGGGGGGAAGCTGTTGTGGGAGAGGTTGGGCTGCCCCATGCCAGACACAGACAGTCCCCCTTGGTTCCTTACTTAAGAAAGGGCCAAGCCCTGCCCTGGCAGTGAGGAGGGAGGGGAAACAACCTGTGAGCACCAGCCCTGGGAGCATCCAGGTGAGAGCAGGAGGGGGGCAGGAGGTGCTGCGGGGGTTACCCTGATGTGTGGGAAACCACAGTGGAGCAGGTATCCACGTGGGACTCCATGGAGCACCCTGTGCCAGAGCAGGTGGCTGTTACCTGAAAAAGCTGCAGCCCCTGGAGAGCCCGTGATGGAGCAGGTCCTCCTGCCAGGAGTGGCTCCTGTGGAGAGGAGCCCGTGCTGGGGGAGGTTTACCCTGACGGGCTGCAGCCTGCGGAAGGACCCACACTGGAGCAGGGAAAGGTGTGAGGAGCGAGGAGTGGCAGAGAGGAGCTGTTATGGACTGACCTCAGCCTCCCGTCCTCCTTACAGGATCTCCCTTTTCTCCAGGGTTGAGTTCTATATCCCTCTTTAATACGTTATTGGACATTGCCTGTTTTAAAAGTAGTTTTGCTTATTCTTTTATTTTAGTTAGAACAAATAATGCAGATTAAATCTTCACCTGCAAGAAATAATCATTGGATAAACCGATGTCTAGGGAGCAACAGAATCTCATTTAGCCTCTTGTACTTCCGAAGTCTGGATTTGTACAGTCACCTCTATAGCTGTCTCATCTGTGGGGAGATACTAATTGAGATTTTTATGAAAACATCTGGCAGGAAGTGGCATCTGTACCAGCAGCTGGCAATCAGAAGGGGGAAAAAAAACCCCAACAATAGAAGAGGCTGAGAAAAGATGAGCATGGGTGAATTGTGAGTTATAATTATTTGCAATGTTTTCCTGAACTGGGCATGATCGTATTAATAAAGTGAATAGAATAACAACCATTTAGGACTATTTATTGGGCAGTGCATAAGCAAGAGAGCAGAAATTTTGGTCTGTAATTCTAAAGCAGTTCTACCATTTTCTGGTGTAATATTTTTGTGATGTACTGTGAAAGATGTGAAGAAAAGGAAAGGGTAAAGATTTCAAACCTGGCTTCTGGGAGGTAACAGACCCGCATTTAGATCCCCTGATATACATGGCCTACTTTCCAGTAGTGATGCCTCAAATTCCATTTAAAAAGCTTGTTTTAATGTCTGTAGGTGAAAATTAAATATGGTGCTCTTTTAAGTGCTGGGTAACAGCAGTGCATCAGCTCAGGCAGTTGGCTGAAGCCTCTCTATAGTCTTTGTGGAATGGAACGTGGAGTGAGTCACTTGGAACCAGAAGACAGAGGTTGTGATCTGTACTTACTAATGGTTTTGGTTGTTTTTACTTCATTTGATGATGAACTTACTCAATTAGGGGAAGAATCTTAATTAGGGGTTTCCTATAGTTTTATTTTTTCTAAGTGGAAATTAGGAGCTATAGCTAATTTGTCTCCCAGTTTGTGGTACTGAATTCCTGAATGCATTTCTTTCGGGATCTCAAGGTAGTCAAGCTGCTGAACACTTCAGGATGAACTGTCTCTCATCATGAATAGAGACACCCCCATGCTACTACTGCCCTTGTGCTTAGCCATGAAGAACCATAATTCCCATGGCAGCACAGATTTCAGTAGCGTTGAACATAGAAGAAATGATCCCTATCAACACAATTGCTTCTCTCTAGGTTTTTTAGAAATAGATACTTTCAAAGGGATATGTTAAATAGATAATTCTTAAAAGCCTAATTCTCCCCCAAAGTGCAGTTGTTACGAGAGCAGAGTGTTTAACTGTCGTATCACACAATGGAGCCTTCTGAAGGCTCTGCTGAACGTGATCATCACCGTTGAACGTAACGACGGTTCAGGCCTGAGCATCAGCCTCAGTTATCGTAACTGACATTCGAGTAAGAACCTTGGATCTAAGATAGAAATGAAGTAATGGTTCCTATGTCTGGGAGGCATGTTTGTCCTGAAGTGCACAGTAATGTATACTTACATAATTTTATAGTTTAGGTTTTTACAAGTATTTTTTGTGTCATTAAATACTTTTCATAGTATTTTAATTTTTTTTCCTCTTTTTATGTTAGACTGTGGAGTGGACTTGTATTCAAGTCTTTGCTGTATTCAGAACTAACATGTTTTTTACTATGGTTCATTACTTTTTACATACACAATGTGGAGAACATATGTAAAGTAACTATTTGAAGGTAAGCTTATAAAGCAAGCATCTGTAAATTGTCACAAATTATCTCTGGAGATATAAACGGTGCCAGCAAGGGTGGATGAGACTGAAATGAGCAGGGTATATCTCGAAAGATGATGATAGAGAGCAATAATGTACCGTAGGAGATACCAAGCTGATCACTGTGCTGCACCTGAAGCACAGGCGAATGAAAACAGAATCGCAGCTACCGTTCTGCAGTGGAAGAAGCAGTTTAATACAGGATTGGCAAATGCACAAAGAACGGTAGGTAAGAAATTGGAGGGCTTGGTTAACACTGAGCAAAGCTGTGCCCTGAAAGTGCCTTTGTGCAGCAGATACTGGTTTTAACACGTATGTCAAGTTCAGCACATCCCTACCAAGAGAACTGTAACTTCCCTGCATTTCTAGAATGCCGCCGTGTGTTAAAAGTACATGTTACTCTGCATGCCATTTGTATTAGCATTTTAAATATTAGTCGATATAAAAAAACCCCTATATGGTACATCTTTAGCTTCCAAATGAGACTTTGAGTTAGGGCGGTGTTCATCTGGAGGGCCATATTTTTCATGCTTCGTTGCTGGTGATTTCTAAGGTTGTTTCAGTGTCCCTGAGAAACAGTGCTATGATTACTGTTTTTGAGAGGTCTTCTGTTGGAAAGTCTATTTAGCAGTCAGTTTAACTACAGATTTATATCCCTTTACTGAGAAAAAAAGATTTGGCCTTCGAAATTTCAAATAAGCATGATTTTATACTTGCTTTCTTCCATGAAGCAAGAAAGTTTAAGAATAAGCTCAGATAGGCACTGGTCTTCACTGGAATCCCTTTGTGTTACCTGGTATCTTTTATGATTGAGGTCTGTGTCTTGGTCATCCCCTGCAGGTCCATATATTCCTTCTCCCTTGATTGTTCCCTTTATTTCTCATGGATCCGTGAGACAGAAGTATTCCTTTTTATCCTATTGTTTCTCTTCCGTGTCTCCTCTCCAGTACCAGTTTATCTGGCGGAGATGCTTAGTATGGTAAGTGAAAAACTTCCTGCCACCCCCGGGTAACTGTATGTCTTCTGACGGGAGTAAGAACGGGTTTACCTGTAGTCCAGTCTAATCCAAGCAGCCTCTTTATCATGGCAGGAATCTCAGTAGCCTGTGGATCTC
Source organism: Athene noctua (assembly GCF_965140245.1). Lineage (NCBI taxonomy): Eukaryota > Metazoa > Chordata > Aves > Strigiformes > Strigidae > Athene > Athene noctua. Next base: position 18,393,736 of record NC_134051.1, on the reverse strand, counting down.
CAACATCTCTTCTCTATACAGCTGGCACTGTAACGTTCAGAAACAGTGGTTTTCTCTGAAGATTGTAACCTTCTCTTACTCCTCTTATTTTCATCTAAGAGTGAAACAATCTCCTGAAGAAATGTGTTTCTGGAATAGTTCCTTATTTCCCTGAATCTCTTTTCTCTTGTAAAACACGTGTCTAGGTTAGAATTTCACATTATATCCTTTCCCTTAGTTTTACAGCTTTTCCCCAGGCATCCAGGACACATTGTAGTCATATTGCATCTGTTGGCTAAGAACATTTCCCAGCCCAATGCTGGAAGCATTGTGCATTCAGCTACAGGTATTTTTCATATATACAGGTACAGCCCATTTTGTTAAATAAAGACAAATACCAAAAGGTAAAAAAAGCGCCTTTATTTCATCTACCTTTGATTAAATACATTAAAAATCCTGCTGGAATAACTGAAAGGAATAATGTTAAAGAACCATTAGAGGCAAGGAGAAAATGAAAACTGAAGACCAGAGAAAAAGCAGAAAGGGCAATAGGAACAGATGCTGCAACAGTGATGGTTTATTACTGTTGTTGCTAATTGTTTTTTTTCCATTATCGGTATTGTGCTTTAACTTTTTTTTTTCTTTTTTAAATTTGGCATTTCACTGTCTTGAAGTCCTTTAGCCAATAAATCCTAGGGCACAGGGTCTGATCTCTGCCTCACAACCAAATCAAAAAAGAATGCTTTTGGATTATAAATATTTTCTCCAGAACCCAATGAAAATATATGTTCTTATCCCTAGTGTCACGTCTGTCATTCTTGTTGTGATCTAGTCACCAAAGAGGTCTTAAGGGACAGTCTGTCTCTGCCATGTAGAAGTGCATCTCCCACAGCACATCCAAAAGAGTAAGAAAAGAGAGAGGCTGCTGTCAGCTGCCCTGAGTTTTTCAGAGGAATCTGCAGAAAAGGGACTGTGGATGCAGCAATATCAAGAGAGAAGTATAAGGGTAAAATGTGTCATGAGGTGAAAGGGATAAGACAAAGACCATTACAACTGCCGCATGCTCAAGCCTGTCAGTTTTACAAGAGAAATATTCAAGCGGTGCCAATGTTTCTAGGAATGTATTGATACCAAAGCACAGAACTTGATGGGGTTCATAAAGAAATTTCTGTGACGTTTTTCCTGATAAAAGCATTTCTCAAACCACACACCATGAAACACAGGGCTACCAGGGGACTCCAGCCTCTTCCAAGCTCTTGGCAGACTTTGAAGATGACATTGCAGACAGAAAAAAAAAAAAGAGACTTCTGACATGCACAGGCTTTTGGTCTTTGAACGTTGTACCAACTGAATGACCTTGTGACAAAAGAAAAGGGTTTAAAATAAAATCTGTCGCAAAAAGGTGCGTTTAAAAATTTCAGTAAAAAAATAACAATTTGCAGAACTTGAAACCATAAACAATAGAGAATTTGCTGCAGTAATTCTCCCAGCTCAGAACGCTTTAAAGAAAAGTTTTAAAGCTGTGAAAGCATCTACTCTATATATTTTCGAACTGGCACCTCTTTCTTTTTTTTTTTTTTTTTCCCCAAGTTGATTTAATTATTCTATTTTGAAATTTCAGTTCAATTTAGATACACATTTAAAAAAAGAAAAAGTGAAATATAAGTCAAAAGCATATCAAAACTATTTAACAAAGCATACTGATTGACTTAAACTGACAAATCCAATGCATTGAAAATTCTGACATTTGACTGAGATTTAGTAGGCAAACACATTTTGATATCTTCAACATTTTCATGGGCTAGGGGAAAAAAAAAAATTCTGCCCAATCTACAAAAGAACAGATTTTGCACTCAATCATACATACATTAGTTTTACTGAATAGTACTGCAGAACAGACTCCAACACTTGCATCCATTTCTGAATGTCATTTCCAAGCCGTGCTTTTCTATTTTTGGTTTTGTTGGTTCTCATGGAAGTGAAGAATTGGAAATCAGTCTACAGACTTAGAAACAGAAGACACGGAGATTTCCATACACACTTCCAACATTTAAACTAAAGTCTCTAAATGCTTTACAATCCTTTCCAGTTCGTTGCAGCTAGAAATTTTTAGATCATGAGTTCAAAGAGACCGACATAAAAATTTTATCAGATTTCTTCTTCTGGGAGATCTGTGACCATGGATTTAGCATTGAAAACCAGTCCAATTAAAAAAAAGAAATACACACGGTTAAATGTGTCAGCTACATGCTTTTGTACGTTGACAGTGGCTATCAATGTGATTTGTACGTAGAGTATTCTACTTCAAATATTTCCGATCCATAACTGGAATGTTTATGGTACAGGCACCGCTACATTGCTTTTAGTTTTGTTATTCCAGTTAAAAATCACTCAAAACCAATCTTCTGAATTTTGGGTCTCCAACTTACAGGTGTTAGTATATGGCCTGCTGGAAGTATGTGTGGGAAATGAAACCTAACTTTTGGTGATTTCCAACTGATCTTGGCCACATCAAGTTAAGATAGTTTTCTACATCCAAATCTCAGCAAAGTGATTCTGTTCTATCCAGCCTTGGTGATGGGCAAAGACACCACGGGTTTGTAGGATGCTTTAAATTCAACTTAAATGTGATGGGTTTTTTGTTCATTTGTGAGGCCAAATCAATATAGTATTTATTAGTATTTATATTATTATATATATAATATACATTTTATATTATATATTATATAATATATAAGCATAGTATTTATAAATAAAACAGTGTTCAGGTCACCTCTAATAATTCATTTGCCTTTCACATTATCCTTCTTACTTTGTAATTTTTTTTTCCCCCAGTTGCATCAAAACCACTATTTTGAAATGAAAAGTAAAAATGCAAGTTTAGCATTTCTCAAACAAAAGGAATTTTTAATGAATTAAATCTTTTTGTGTCTTGCCACACAATCTCTGGTCATGAAACCAGTAACAGTTAATATTCCTATAGATATTCTTCAGTACAGTGCTCTGCTGAAATAAATACCATCTCTGCTCATAAGTGAAGGGAGGGGAGAGGTGCCAGCTTGGCGTTGATACTTTTGAAAATGCTGAATGCTTCTGGAGGTTGTTTGGGATACCCTGGAGATCTGTCACCTCTACTGCAGATCAGAGATGTGCCCTGAGTGAACCAGCATGAACCAAATACATACCTTTATGAATTTTCCTGGCCTTAGATCACCAAAATGACAAAAAGGAAAAGAAAAATTTGGTCTCGGGATTAATCAGGGACTAACGCAGCAGAGCGTTCTGCATTATATCTTCATGAGGCTGTTTCTGCTCTCCTCTTTTGGAAGGTTCTTTCATTTACAAATTTCAAAGCAAGATGACAAGGAGAGCTGGTAGTGCACTTTAGCCACTGCAGCACTGAAATTCAAAGGCAAGGACACAGGAGGAGAAAGATTATCATCTTATTAAGCGTAGGAGGATAAAGATTATCAGGCTGCAATGATCCATTATTTATATGAATGCTGTCCTTTCCTGTACACTTTACTGAGGCATTTCATAGAATTGTGCTAGAGATTAACATTGATGTTATTTTCTTTAATGCCTGTTTTTAGTGTACACTGTGCAGGTTGGCATTCAGGAAATTCAGCCAGAGGAGAAAAACAATAGTATTAATTAGGAATGTCAGTCATGGGTGTTACGAAATTGAAAATTGCCAAGTTTCCAGTGCAGTTTGATGGTAATTATAATAGACTGTGGAGACAAGCTGTTCTCTGTTCCCTCTAAAGAAATGCAGAGTCTGATGGACTCGTTCTCAAAGTGCTAATGCAATTCCTGGTGAATGGAATACTGTTTCTGGAGTAAGGTTTGGATTATTTTTTTTTTTAAGAATCTGTTGTCACAGCTAATCCATCAATAGTAGCACTTGCCTCTTTTTCAGTGCTGTTCATCACAGGATCTCTGCCTGCTTCATAAATTATCTTCACTTCACAAATGAGAATTTTGGCATAATAAAGCAAAATTAATGTAATGGGGTTTATCTGAGTCACCAGCAGAGCAGGACACTGGGGCTCGGTTCCACCTGAGTGTTGCTTTTGTCCCCCGAGAGTCACAAATCAAAGTTGCCTGCTGCTGAATTTCTGAGGAATGGTTTTCGATCTGGTCTGCAGGCTGCTGTAAAGCATGTACAATAAAACCTACACAGACCGTACTTGTGCTCCGGATGCTCACATCTGCTATGGAAGGACTTCCTCTCCCCTGGATAATTTATTGTATTCCACAAATTGAAAAAGTTGAACACCACTGAAAAGGAAAGATGGTGCTCTGACACCTTTCAGCAAAGCTTGCTAACACACTTGGCTATTTGCAAGATTGGGCTTTGAGCCTGAAATGCAAAAAAAAAAAAAAAAAAAGGCATTTTATAAATAGCAAGCCCATTTGAAATTTGTTGTCATTATTTTTAATGAAGAAAAGTCTTCACAAAGTTATGCAAATCATGAGCAGTCTAAGGGTTTCTTTCTTGCAAAAGGAGAACATCAGGCTTGATCTATATTTGCATTTGACTAATGCATTAAAAATCAATTAAATCCATTTGAATAATTGAGGTGAATTAGTGGTAGCGAACTGGGTTGTCCTGACCGAGGATGCCATTAACTTCAAGCTAGGTAATTGTAAAATAATTAGAAACAATGTATGCACTCCATGTTGTAAACATTTTATTTAAGATTGGTGAGAGTTGAAATAATGTTAGATTAGAATCAGGAATTGAATTCTGGGAACATTTGGAAAATAACCTAGAGAATGATCCTATTATAACTCCTTTTTTCATTTTCCACGTCAGGGAAATGAAAAAAGGGGTTTTTTTTGTGTGTGTGTTTACAGAGCTTCACTACAGTCCTTCTTTAGGACCTCACTGAAGTCCTACGGTAACTTCTCATCTTAAGGGATTTCAGTCTAATACCGATGACGTGAACATCAAAAATTCCATTTGCATGAAACCTCACGGCTGTGTGGCAGGGCTGGGGACACCTCCACCACGTGATGGAAGCTGTAGCAGACATGTGTCCTCCTACACAGAGAGGCTTCCATAACTGAGTGTGCAGTTCCTAATTTTGATATAGATGAAGCACCAAACCACAGTTTTTGCTACAGATTTGTATTTCCAGCATAGCTGTTAAGTTTCTGTCATTTAACTGGTACCAGGCTGTTCAGAGAAAATCGGATAGTTTAATATCAAAAGGGACATAAATAACCTAGATTGCTTGAGGCTATTTCTACAGATGTGTTTTAAAATTCCTTTAGTGTCTATTTGTAAAATTTCAAATTATTAAAAAGCTTTGCTTTAAAATATTGAACAAATGTTTTAATATAAAATGTGCAAGTCCTCACTCGAGTAACCTGGGAAGATTTTCTTACTGTCAGGCAAGCCAAAATTGAAAATAGGAATTTGTTTAGAACTTCCAGATTTTTTTTTTTTTTTTTTTTAAGCTTTAAAATCTCACTTAAGGGTAAGTTAAAATTGCTGATATCTATCACTGCAATGGTTTTGAGAAACTTAAACTTTGGGAAAAATTGCCATGACTGTCAGTTTTAATGTAAAAGCAGATGAACAGAAATTTCTGTAATTTTAACTCTTCTAATATATGGACAAAAATCCCTGAAAACAGTTCATGAGCTTTTACTTTCCCTCGGATTATGGAACAGACTGCAGTGCCACTTAGCTGAAATGTTTATTGCTGAAGTGTTTATTTTAGTATTAATGCTTAAAAGCCAATACAAACTTAATCTTTTCATAGCCTTAGCGTTTTGTGATTCAGAGTGAGTGATGCTATGAGTAATGGTAATTCTGCTGATTGCACAGAATTGAGTATGAAATACTTTAATCAATGAATACATTACATTATTTAAAGAGAAACTGCCAGGTTTTCAGGCCCTGGTTGGTTTTACAATTTGGTGGCTTTATTTTTATTTTTAAATCAAGGGAAATTATTTTGCGTGTGTATGGAAATACTCTGAATAGTCTCAGAAGTGAAATCGCTGGAGGGAGAGAAGGGATTAAACACGGCACAGGTAGTATCATGCTTAGGAAATAAGGAACAGCTGCAGATAGAACGAAGGAAACCATGAATGCAGGACTCGGACAGTAAATTAGCATTCTGCTCATTTTGTTCAAGCAAATGGATTGAATTTAGCTGTGATCTGTAGCTGGGAAGGTGTTACTGGTGTGGTGCCCAGTGAGGACCAACATACAGTGTTCCCAGGAGGGTGCAATATAAAGGCCGGAGGAGCTATTAGGCAGGTTTTAACTCTGAGGTTCTCTTCAGACATCCCATCTCCTCTGGGTTTGTGTAGTCCCTTTCTGTTGTCTAAGAACTTTGCAAAATCAGAATTGCTGGACAATCCTGAAAATGATGAAGAATATCTTTTGGGTTTGATCCACTCAGATTTTATAGTAGTGAGACAGTTTTTTGTGTCTTTAACGTGATCTGAACCTGATGCTCCGTTGCCAAAAGGGATTTATGTATGACGTGGGGTGAAGACCAGTAAGCCCAACGCAGTTTGCAGAAGCATATCTGACTGCAGAAGGATCTTACTTGTTTCAAAAGCATAACAATGCAGCATTACATTTATAAAAGAAACACCTCATTGCAAAATATGATTCTGTTCAGGGCATTATTTATTCCAGCCTCAACACCCCTGCCCAAACCTTGGCCGTTCACTTTGCAACAGAAATAAGACTGGTCATCACAGCATTTAAACTAGAAGTAAATGCTGTGTTGGGATGTGCAGGCAGACAGAAAGAGAAATATGGGTAGAAAAAATAAAATTACAACAAGACAAATGGTGACAGCCAGCTATCCTAGTATTCATGGTGGACTAGCAATACAATAGTGGATCAAGTCTAAATACTTTAAACTGAAGACAATTGGCAATGCTCAAAGCACAGCTGCCTTAATCCTAGTCAAACCTATCCTTTAAGCCAAATAATAAGAAAAACAGAAAACACTGAGGGCAGAATAGATGTATAAACATAAACATGAAAATTGAACTTGAATGCCGAGCAATTTTTGTTTGTTTTGCAGTATCACAAAACAGCAAATGCAATGGTTTTGGAAGTATTGCAGAAATTTCCAAGCCTGTACAACAGTTCCATCTGCCCTGAGATTTATGATTAATTACATCTGCCGTGAGACTGGAATATGGACATTTTTTTTCTTTCCAACTGTTTTTTTTGGTAAATTCAAAACTCATAAAAATGCATGTAGGTTCTTATGACAATAAAATTCCCTTTGGTAATAGTGAAAGAAGTGGATTTTACAGTAGGCTGTATAATCCTCTACTTGTGGAAATACGATGTAAGGAAGTAATCACACAGCACTGATGTTATGAAGATGAGCTCTTGGCATTTGCTGAACAGTATGGCTAAACACCTTTTTTCAGGCTAATCTCTGAAGCAGTGCGAACAAAGCAATCAGATTGAGAGGAAAAAGTTGAAGTGGATCATCAATATGACAGGAAAGGTTTTGAGAACACTTCAAAAGATGGAAGAGAAGGGTGTATCTTCTACTTCAGTTTTTAATCTTAGTTGATGCTATTGTGCTTGTCTGAAAAACGACCCATTATTTTTCTCAAGAAGAATTCCTGAGTGAAACCAAAGTTCAGTGCTAATACATTACAATCAAATGAGGTAACCATATTTTTTGGCTGATATAAGTTGGAAATTAATTTGGTTACAAAAATGTGCGATGAAAGTACTGTTTTAATCAGAAATGTGTTGTAAACAAGAATTTTTGCCAGAAGCAAAACATCATAATTATTCTTAGTAACAATTTTACTTCTTACTTGGGAGAAATACAGTTTTATAGCAAAGTGACATAAGCTATATATATAGCAATTATAAAAATAGAAATTGAAGATTAAAAGTTTTTTTGAAAGGCACAAAACCAAGAAGTGGGTTTCTCCTCTTAATGGGATCAAAAGATAAAGGATACATGTTTGAAAATAATTACCTTTGTAATTTACTTCGGTTTGGATCATGACAGAAAGAGGGCCTAACAAATGTCTGCTACAGTTGCTTCTTCTGAAATATTTTTTACCCCTGGTTTATTTTATTCAATGGTAGAGATGAATGTATCTATCTTTAACTCTTCCTTAAGATTACCTAACGTAATACTCCAGACACTTCAGTTCCTTTGTGTGAGTTAAACCCAGAGCCGTTGGAAATCAGCGACTGCCTTCACTGGGCTCTGGGTAGGATCCTGAGGGGACCCGGGCAGCTGTTTGACCGATGTGACTTTTCCACGACTGAACTTAGGGTGGAATGTTGCCATAGATTTGATGGTGTTGGAATAGGCCGTGCGTCAAGATGATTTGACTGATTATCTGAGCTGGTCAGGGTCACTGTAAGGAGCAGGGGCGGTTTCATTGGGGCTTCCAGAATTACTGCAATGCGTTCGGTGCCGTTCACTTGCAGAGGTAGAGGGATGGAAGATTCTGAATTTTGTCATTTTCATCTAGGTTGTACTTTCCTGCTTTGGAAGTCAAATCAGGTTTCAGAGTTTGGTTTCAAGCATCATGCAAAAAATTTACCTAAATTTTTATAACTTACATAAGAGCATTTTTTCTGTTAAATTCTCTTTAAAGTCATGGTACTTGCTTGTATTATATTAACCTATGTTAAAAACACAAAATAAAAAACCCCCAAACTTTTCTTTCTGTCAGCTCCTTCCCAACTTGCTGTTCTATGCCAGTGGTAGAACACCTATTTCTCCTAATGCTGGTAAATTAGTATAGTCGCGTGCTTTGGGCTCATCTACAAATGTAACCTTCTTCCCCAGCTGAATACAAGAAACCAGGAATGTTTCCTCCATTCCTTCCCAAACCATCTGCAAGGCTTCAACTTCATCTCTGCAGTTTGTCTCCTGGCACAAAAAACTTTGGAGAACTTTGTTCTGTACAGGAATAAGCTTCAAGGATTAAGGATTAGTCATCGACAATAATTGTCGTTGTATTTTAGGTTAGGTCTTCGGGTGCTAATTCCAAGCTGTAACAAAGTGAGGCAGGGAATAAATTCAGCAATCTGCGACTTCCCTCTGAGCATGCTACGCCTCCAGCCTTCTCACAGCAAAAGATACAATTTTGCTTGAGTGCTATTTATATAAACTTAACTTTTTTAGTCTTGCCTGAGAACAGAGTTCCCTTTCGAGGCAACCAGAAGTAGGATGGTGGTGCTGTTTCATCCACATACACACATGTGATTCATCTCAGCAAAATGTCTAGTGCTGTCTTTGTAGAATTTGTTACAGTTTTAGTATTTTGTATGGTAAAGGGAAACCAAATGATTGGGATAGATTTCTAATTTGTTTGCTTAGTCTCTCGTTACAAATTCAGTTCATATCCTTATTTCTGCATTTAATATTTAATGTTAACGTGAACACTACAAAGTAATTACAGTCTCTTGGCTGTCAGGGACTATGGAATTGCAATTTTTTTGGGGTCTTCTACAGAATGTCCTTATAATCAGTTATTCCATCGTAAAATGCCAGTAGGTTCTGGCCTTTGGTACTCTTCCATACTTTGGATGTGTTGCAAACCCCATACCACAAGGCATTTGAATCTAATTATCTAAGCGAATTCTTACTTTGATTTCTTATTGTATTTCTAAATGAATATTTACAAAGCATTTGTTATCATATACAGTAATTTATCAATCTGCAAGTAAAGTAAGTTGCAATTTAGAAAATCTGTATGTGTAGCTTGTATTAAATAGATGGTTACTATGACAAATCCATTTCGGGAAAAATGTGACCATGCTGAAATTTATGCAGAAAAGAGCAAAAAGAATTAGTCAAGCCTGCAAAAACATGAGTAGAAGTAAGGAACTTGAAGTAAGTCTATTTAGTTTGTGTATTCCTGGGATGAATTCATGATGGTCTTCTAATACCACTGTAAGCAGATCGCTTCTAATCCAGAAGAAAAAGGGGGAACAAGATCTGTGAGTAACACTTAAATTCAGACAACAGGAAAGATGTAGATACTGTAAGAGAGTAGTTTAGCCTTTGAACAACGTAATTAAGGATGCAATACGCTCTTCGTTATTTGACATTTAAATACGGATGTCTTCTGCATAGTACGTGGCAAAACTGAAGTTCTTTGTCATGCATAAGGCTGAGTTAGTAGATTTACAGAGTATACAGCTCAGACTGAAATTTTCTGAATCAAAACTTGACCCATATGCTAAAAAACTTTCATGTTATGAGGGAATAAAAATTAAATTATGCAAATGTTTATTTTGTAAATATGAGTTACACTGATATCCCGCACTCATCAATTCATATGCACGATAGGTGATTCTTTCTGTACTTTACTGCTCACTACACTTGGTGGGGTATTCCTGATATAAATCCTCCTTCTCTGGCTATTTACCATAGTTCAACACTCGACCAGCATCATCTACAGTAACGTCCAGTCTTCTTTATGAAGTAAATGGGACAGAAACAGTAAGAAGTTCTTTTTTACATTAAACCTTTCCAGTATGATACAAAAATTCATAAAGCCTTTAATAGCTTTTAAGAACGCTAATTGAAATTAGTATTCATGTAATGCAATAAGCCCTGTTTGTGTTAGTTTTTTTTTAATCAGACTTTTTTGAAAGAAGGAATTTATAGCAAGCCAGTAGTTTCATTCAGACAGTTTCCCAGAAATATAAATGTATATGTTCTAACACAAGTGTACTTTTTCATCATCATCTCACTCTAAGGTATCCTTCAGTACTCTCTCCGTCCTGTCTTGTGATTTCTCTATCTACAGAGCACTTTAGTCCCTTGATACTCTCCACATTGCCCCTGTCCCTCAAAATTCTACTGTTTTTCTTCCTTACTTCTCTAATGATGTTAAACTCCATAATCTCAGCACTACGTTTGCTAAGGCTGCCCTCAACCTTCACAACTGTTACTAGTATATATTTTTGCTTGTAGCAAACATATTCTCTAGCTGTCTTATTGACCTGTGCTGCCGCCTTGTCAGCTATGCTAAGACGTTGGTTTTTCACTCCTACCAGAAGTCTCCTGGATTGCTTGGTCCAGTCCTTCTGCACCTTTAGGAAATATTAAGGTGGTTGTGGTCCCATACGAGGGCCTGTGATTGTGAGGAGTTGTACAGCTGTGTGAAGAAGGCTTCTGCTTCTCAAAAAAAAAAAAAAAAAGACTTGGGAAGAACATGACAGTATTATCCCTACAGAAGAGAAACAGTTTTTCTTAAACCTTTCTCTTCTTCCTGTATCAGTGATAGTTCACTTACTTCACTACAAGCAGACAGGCATTGTGTGTGGTCCACAGGTCTCCTGGTCAGGATTCGGTGTACGCCTTCAGAGTTTTGTGACTGCTGCATTTTCATTAATGAAAAAAAAAAAGGACTTAGTAGCAGATGAAGGCTAATGGTCAACCCCCATCCCCCTGCAAAATGTTTCTTTCTCTTGCTGCCATGAAGCCACAGATGCTGCTGGAATGCAGCTCCCTGGGCACGGAGGTACAGGTGTGTCATCTCCCTGAGAGAGGACGGGGACTGAGCAGTCCTTCCTGGTGTGCCTCTCTCCCAGGAGTCAGTTACTCTGGGTTTGAGAGAGAGATCGGTGAGGAAACTTTGTGATGTTCCCCTCATTCCATAAGCCATCTTTATCAAAGAGGGTCGACACTGACACAAGCACAGCGTTTGAGAGGTTTTCTAGAAATACTGTAAAACGCTCACTTAGCTACTCAACTGTGGAATAAATAAGAAGGAAATAGTCTTGTAGATTGGCAGCTCTCGGGAGAGTTGGGCGAGATCAGGGCAGGGCCGATAGTCCGCGGGCGGTGGAAAAGGCGGGAAGCTGAGGGGAGTGCGGGGCCTGGCCGGGGCCTGAGGGCCTTCCGGAGCCCTGAGCGTCGGGTGTGTGGAGGGATCAGGCGGCAGGCTGCTGCCTGGCAAGCGCAGGTGGTCCCCATGGCCCCCGGGGCAAGTTCAAACTGGGGGAAACTGGTTGTGACTGGCCCACCCTGACCTTGAGGTGTCAGCTTGGATTGAGCCTTGAGAAACCTCATCTATGGAAGATGGCCCTGCCCAGACTGGATGATCTTGGAAAGATCCCTTCCAGCCCAAACCATTCTGTGATCACAGCTTCCGTATTTCGTACGTATTTAATGTTTTTTGAAAGAATTGGTATGTTCTGGACCTGTATATATATTTGATATTCTACTTGAAGTGATACAGTAGTCTCATATGAGGTGAGGTAGTTTAAGCACTAGTTTGTAAAAGTAAAAAAACCAAATAAATTCTACAATAAAATGAAACTTAATGAATATAAGGTCTGTGACATGACCTCTCACATTTATGAAGCTTCCCTTGTATCATTGCATGAATAATCAGGTTTTATAAACTAGTATGGAACAGATAATGAGATCTTTCTGCACCTTGAGACACAGCATGGTAATGTATGAGAATTACTGTTCTTCCTTTCTGCAAAAGGTCGTGTGCTGTGGGAAGTGTCTGAAAGATGGAGAGGTGACTGGTAATGAAATCAAAACCTGAAAAAGCATAGGGAGTAAAACACATCCCACTGTTTAAGAACAGGTTAGAAAACGTCATTGAATTGAATCGTCTCTCTCCAGAAGGATTTTGTTTGTCTTCCCCCCCCCCCCCCCGAGGTCATTAATTAGCTTCGCTCGTTGTCCCTTGAACATCCTCTCTGCTAGTCATACCTTCAGAGGTAGGAAAAGCCTACTAAAGCACACTGGTTGCAAAAGAAGGGGAACATAATCAAGTGCACCCCTATGTTAAAAATAAAGTCTTTCGATTTCCCTGGGTGTGCACGTGTGCATATATCTGAATGCAGCTGTTGAGATGATTCTTGCCATGTAACCAAAAAAGCATGCTTAGCATTCATCACCGTTTGGAAAGACTTAGCATTCCTGACATCTGTTTCCTTGCTTCATATTTCTCTACAGAAGACAAAGGAAATAAAAGACAAGTCAGGAGACACTAACCAACCATTACTTTTTCTTCTAGTATAGATGCTTTGCAGTAATTTTTCCTTGAGAGCAACTTACCTAACCCTGATCCAATCTTGTCACATCTTTCCCTCTCACCCCCCCGATTCCCCTTTAACACTGTACCCCATTAAGATAGTATTTACCATAGGTAGGAAAACGTAATTGAGCCCTCTGCAACTGTGATTAATGTAGAACAGATTGTAAGCATATTGTTTTCATTAGATAGCAACTACTGAATGTTTCCATTTAACTCACTGAATACTGCAGTTGTTCACCAGATGTTCACCAGATGATATAAAATATTTGCGTACCGAAAATAGTGCCTGTTACAATGACTTTTATATAACTTATTCCGTAGTGGAAAGCAAAACGTCGCCTGCCACGTGGAGAATCAAAATAAGCAAATGAGCTCTCGTATTGCTTCAAACTGTGACCTGAACTAAATGCACCACTTTGCCACTTTTTTCATTTATGGTTACGTTATGTCATACCTTAAGTCACATATTCTACTGAGAGAATTACGATGCTGAGAGCTATTCTGGCTCAAAATGAGGTGATGTGTTAAAAAAATTATTGGAGATTATTTCTGAGGGACTTGTTTTTATAGATAGGTTCTGCTTTATCGTAATTTTCATTTATCAGAAGATAATATACGTCCTGATTACAAAGCGTTAGGGTGGAGCTAAGTGTGAACTAAACGAAATTTAGAGACTGAACAGTTGAAACTGAAAGATAGTAGCTGTTGTAGATGCTAACCATGTTTGCATGTAATTCTTATTGTGCTTTTCAAGGTTCACGGGGCTAACGACACTCTGTATTACTCCGTTCAATTAAAAATGATGTATCGCATTGTGATACCACTATTCCATCTTTTTTTTTTTTTTTTTTACTTTAAAAGACTTTTTATGAGAATGATCCATCAGTTGCCATCATGCGGGATAATGAGGACTTGCTCTGAAATGATTCGCTAACTGTAAACTCAGTGCCTATGAAAAGCAGTTTTGCCACTGTTTGGCAAATTGCTGCGTTACTGGAGTTTGCTGTTGGCACGTCTTCCTCTCTGTTACATGTACCGAGTGTTTGATATCTAATTATGCACTTACAGGTTTTCAGAGAATCAGAATGCAAATAGCTGTTGCAGAGTGTTACTTCTAGCTCTCCAGATTATTTTTTTTTAACTCGGGCACTACAGCAAACCACACTGAGAGCTATTAATGTAAATTAATTATTCCTCCCGCTGGCTTCTTTACAACTTACTCAGATGAGGGATTATTAAATGCATCATGCCTTGCAAATTTGCATGCATTAAAAGCCTTATCATTGCCTGTGTACTGTTGGCCTCCGTCAGGGGTCCAAGAATTAAAAAATTATTGCTCAACCATTTTAACTGGTAAGTGCTGATCACTGTCCATATGGCTCTAAAATATAGCAGAGTCGGTCATTCTGATCACAGACCCTCCTGATAATGTGACATCCCTCACATTGTCCAGGGCATGTGAATCGTACTGCCCTTTTACCTTCATACTTTAAAGCTACCATGAAAAAGGAATTATAGGATGCAGCAGAATATGTATTTTTCTGATTAATTTTTTTTTTTTTTTTTTTAATTTCTGGTTCAAACAAGCGAAGAAAGCAGATAACCATGGTAACCCAGAGAAATGTGGGAATATAGATCTGCTGGTGTATATCTGTGGAGAGTTGAAGAAACGTGTAGAGGCGTTTTTATTTGTTAAGCATTTTATTCTATTTTTACTTGGCATTTTGATCCTAAAGAAAGATAAAATTTTCTGGAAAATGGAAAGCTATAAAAAGTCCAAACACATTTTGTGTCTTTTAAATAATTTTGTTTTAACACGATTATAAATAATTGAAATTATGAATATTTCCACTTTTATAATGATTTTAAGTAGGGAACTCTGAAATGAGAGAAATTCAAAAATAAAAAGAAACCGTTATTTGATAAAATGCTGATACGACAGTTTCAAGACTGACATGTACTTAGTGCTCTGAAATAAAACGGCTATGAAATGTTATTTTTGAGGAAATCTCAACTATTAAGATATATGAAGCATACTGAAACAGACTTCAAGTTATGTTGAAGAGTTTTGGTTTCACTGAAAATGGTATATGTGTCAGAAACAATTGGTAAATGAGCAACAATAAAAGAGCAACGGCTGTAAAGTATTATTGGCCGGATCCTTTAGCTGCTGTACAGGTTTTTGACTGTTCCAGACAGTTGTATCCACATAGCCATCCACTCACACATTTGTACCACTGAGGGGGAAGGATTAAAGGAACTTTGGCCAAATATTTTATGAACTCTTATCTTTGTGGCTTCTCTGTCTTCCACTTAAGTTTCTATACTTTGTGCATCCTTAATTCAGCTGAAAATGTGACCACACAAATTGACACAGAAGTATTAATTCAGATGTTGGTTAGGAAAATCACATCCACGGGACTTTTCAGACAGAATTGTCTTCATGACTGCAGCATTTGTCATTAATTTCTAAGTCCTGTGTTATGAGAAGGGGATTCTTGAAGGTGTCTCGATGTTTATGAAAGTTTATCACCTCCAGGGATCATCATGACTGTCTCATTGTCGATAATGATAGTCTCTTGCTGATTTCCTATCTCACAACTCAAAAAGGAAAACAAAAATGTTAAAACTATATTTCGTGCTTTAGCGAAGATTAATCAACCTGAATTTTTTTCCACATTTTCAGTAATGTTAGAGCAAACACATGGACAGCCTTCTAGTCTAGATTAAGTCCTTTTTGTAGGTGAAAAGTTTACAGGTATACATTTGATTTCTTAAAGTCTTTTTAATGAGTGCATTCTGAAAAATGTTTTCTTGGAGACATTTTTACATTTCAGCAATTTAGGAATGTTCAGAGTTTACCTCTGTGTTTCTCTACTTTTTTTTTTTTTTTTTTTTTTTTTTTAGAATGCTAAATGCAGAGAGCATTTTGCTGTTATGTAATACTTACAATAAACAGGCATCTGCTTGGCTCTTAGAGATGGGCAGAGGGGTGATTCAGCAGATTTCTGTAGACTATTGTATTCCCTGAGTTTTGTAGAAATCATCAGTTAAAATATTGGGTTAACACATAGTTTAAAAGCAAGTTTCTGCATGGATCGTATAACATGGCACTGCTTCTTTTGGGAAGTTGTTCTTCATTGTAACTGATTGAAGCACAAGATTTTTGTGTTCTAAAAGTTATATTTCTTTTTGTCGTGTTTTACTTTCCCATTTACTTAGTCTCGTATCACAAAATGCTTTTCATTTGTTTAAATTGTTAGAATGTCTACCTTTCCATTTTCACTTAGCCTGTTTCCTGTTGGCCACATCCTTCCTCTGTTCCCCTGGGAAGATGGGGTGCAGAAGGTTATTGATTTTGATTAAGATGAGCCTAATAATCACCTGGGAGTTTTGGAGAGTGGAAGTGTGTGGACACAGAGGGAGGAACACACCCTTTGTTCATAGGAGCAACACTGCCATGAACATTACAAACCTTCTAAGTTTGTAGGAGTTTGTAGGAGCAGCTCTGATTTTCAGCTATGATGTTCTCTGAGATCTGGATATAGTTGTTATAGATTGGGATTCTCTGTTGTACCCAGGCCACCTGATCAGGCTGGATAATGGAGTTCTGGGTTATATCTTCCCAAGGACCTTGAGTGCCCTGCTGGTCATAAACAGTACATGTGAAGGTTAGATTGATTTTTATTTTCTGTGTTTGAATTGAGTTATTTATTTATGTATTCCCCACTCTTCAGATGGCTTGCTTTGTCACAGATGTTTCTTGGCATTTCTGTTTCCCACCACTTGTCTCACATCCCATCTTTTCCCTGGATTCACCCTTGCATTTCAACTCATCTTCTAGCTTACTATTTCCTTCAGTGCTCTACCTCCTGTCATTCAATTCTCATCCAAGGACTCTTGTGAGAGGAAGAGGGAGGAGGGAGAAAGTGCGGGAGGAAAACAGTAGCCCTTCTCAAACTTCCCATCTATCCTGTTCTGCATCGCTCTGCTGCTTACTCTTGTCCAGTGATCAAGTGCTCTGCATATCTTCACTTTCAAGAGTGATAGGCAGGCATGGCTTGTCTATCATCTCTAATTCAGTAAATCAGTGCTCAAATTCTGGCGGTATACACCTGCAAAATTCAGTGCTCAAATTCTGGCGGTATACACCTGCAAAGTGATCTGATTATTTTTCAGGATTCATCTGCTTTGCTGAAAAAATTGAAATGTTGACAATTGAGAAACTGCAAATACTGTCATTACTGATTGTTTCTTTCCTCTGGACTTCCTTTTCTTTAGAATGTTAGTAAATAGTGATCAAGGTTCACTCTAGTTTTTTTGCATTTGTATGATAGGTAGGAAAAAGGCATTTTATGGTTAAAACTGGAGATCTGCATTATGGTAATGCAAATAAATACCATGATTATATTCAATGGTCCTCAAAATTAAAGTAACTTGGTTGCTTCAGACTTCATTCTAAAGAGGTTTTAGTCTACCATTAATTAAATTGGTCCCTAATGTAAGATCCGGGGGTTTTCTTTCTGTTAGTTGTTGAATTGACAGAACACGAATAAAAATTGAGAGCAAAAATTGAAACTGATGCTAGATTCTGGGAAAGATTCCATTTTTCACAAAGCGTAACTGACAACCATGTGTCTGAACAATTCTGGTCATCTGGGTTTTTAAATATTTGAATCTTAGAAGATGGCAACAGTTCTCAGCAGGGTGACTGAACTCTGTACGGGCATACATGTGTTCATTGAATTCAGCTGTTTATTTCTGCATGCTAATTATTTTGAGACAGGTTTCTTAGATCACTCAGTGAAATGTTAGCATCTATTTCACCAGATGATGTTTGGGAGTGTTCCTTGTTCCCTGCTCATTCTACCTGCTTGCTACCTGTTGGGCATTAAATGTTTGTTGTTTTTTTTTTTTTTGTTCTGCAACCAAATGAAGCATTAGGAGCAGAAAGCAGCATACCTAGTTTTAACTAAGATGGTAATATTGATGAAAATTTTAGTATCAGTTGAAGATGTTGGCATTGCAATAGCAGCAATAATTCCTCCTAGGGTTTCTGCCCCATTGTTTCAGGTAGTCTGTGTGGGTAGAACTTTCAGTCCCTGGAAGAAGTTGGACTGGGTTAATACTGAGGTTATGAACATCTCGTGATTACTTCTCAGGATGTATGTGACAAAACTGAGTAGAGTGGACGTGGAGTGTGTTATCAGAGAATAAGGATTTGGTTTGTATCACTCTGTTAGATACAAAGTTGAGTCTGGGTCATATTTTCCCCATGGTGAAAGTAAACCTCATTTTTACGGTGTTCACTGCAATAACATGCTTCAGTCAATTATATGCGAATCCTTGGGGATTTTGTAGAAGCAGAGTTGATATTATTCCTCTAATAAAGAAAATCTAAACAGTTAATAAATATATCAGAAGGCTTTCCACTGCACTTTGTTTCCTTGATAGCAGCATATTTTGTGTCTATGGCTACAGCGTTCTACTGGGTGAAGATAAATGGATTTCATAATCTCACACTGGGGAGAAAAGTGAGACTGGAAAAGATGGGAGCTGCATGAGCTGGATAACTTAACATTACAGCTCTGAGAAGCAGAGATCTAAAAAACTATTAAGGACATTACCTTCTTGATTGGAGATTCAGAAATTGATGCACTGCCTTCAGTCCTGTTATGTTTTCAAACTTTCATTAAGTTTCTATCATCTTCCACCTGGCCCTTATAAATTGCTGGTCTGAAAAGAAATCATTTGTCATAGTGTGTCTGTTATAAGTAGATTCATCTTCAAAACAACATTATCATTTCCTAATGACTGGTTTTAAATCCATCAGCAGAATATGAGCTAAAGTGCATTGCATTATTTTGACATATTAGTCATTGAGATAATTTCCTGATGGGTTCGTGCTTAATATGTTGAATTATACAAACGTGAATGCTTGATCCATTATTGGTTTTAAGAAATACCACAACCGGCGATTACAACTGTAAAAAAAGTGAAATTAAACTTTAGTTTGGCAAAGTAGGCTCATAAATTCCTTTTGTCTGAAAGAACAGGTGCCTGATTGCTGTTTGTAAGTATTGCTACATTATGAAAAGATTTCATGTGGGGATAGGGAAAATTTGTCTTGCAGTGTGATGCATTTAGTGAGATATGTCCTGTTTACCAGTTTTCCAATTACCGACTGGGCATATCCAGAGAAATTGAAGTTGTGGGGTATGACCAGCCATCCTTTAAGAACCACGCAGCAGCTTTAATAGCTTTAAAAATAATTAATAGTTCATTATATATTAATCAGTGGGTTACCATTTGTGGTGGGTTGAACTTGGCTGGCTCCCAGGTGCCCACCAAGCTGCTCTCCCTCCCCACCCCTGGCAGGACAGGGGGAGGAAATAAGATGAAAAACTCTTGGCTTGAGATAAAGGCAGTTTAATGAAAAAAAAAAAAAGGCAAACAAAGCCAAACCAATGGAGATTTCTTGTCATCTTCCCACTAGCAGGCAATGCCAGGCCTCTCCCCGGGGTGTGGGGCCACCCTGGGGTGTAGCACTTGTCTCTGCCACCACCCCTGCAGCTCCCCACTGCCCCCAGCGCGGGCTGCACAGGTCACACACGTGCTTGGATTAATCACAGATGGGCAACTGGCCTGCACTTGTTTGTCGCCACTCTGAGAGGCACTAGATCACTAGCTAGTCCTGACTGCATGCAGTGCCACTGAGAGATTTCCTCTTCTTGTCTGTCTGCACAAATATTAGTGTCCATTCAGCTTTAATGCTCTCTTCGGGGAAAAAGATTGCCAAATGGCCAGTTCTTTGAGTTCAATTTTCCCATTATTGGCTAGGGATTTATCGAATCCCTCCATCTTTTGCCCTGTTGGTACCTAAAGATCAGAGAGACAGTCTGCTTAGGATGAGGATATGCTGGTATAGAAACACTTTATGAAAATGAAGAGTAGGTTTTTTTCACACAGTTGTGGATCTATGCGGTTGCTTATCTTCACAGAAAACTTCTTTTAAATTAAAAATGATCTTCAAAAATTTTTTGTTTATTTTTAAAACTACCATTTAAAAACTTCGTGTTTGTTTTTAACCTCAGCAATAAAATTCAGAAATCATACAGATTTCGGGTCAGGGGAAAATGTTGGCTTTATTTTTTTTCTAAAGAATCTCCCAGTTTCTTACCACGTATTTAACTAATGGATCAGAGGGACACTAGGGTCAAAGTAGAGAACTTCAAGCCACATAGACATTTCAGGTAGAAGATGTGATCCACAGTGAACCCATGGAGAGTGCGATAAGGAATATTGCACAGATGGGAAGAGTACATCGAGAGTAGAAGTTTGGACATCACCTGCCAAAAAGCACAAGATAAAAGGCTCAAATCTGGTTTATCTTTTTTTAGCACTACTGTAATTTCAGAGAAAAGGTAAGACAGATAATATTTGATGGATATTGTTAGTGATGGTTCCTGAAGGTTTTGATTTCTTATGCTTTGTCTCTGTGTTTACCTCAAAGGAAAACAGCACTTTTAGGGCTGGTCAAAACATGTTTTCTATTGCATGGGAAATATCTATATTTCTTTTTTTTTTTTTTTCATTCCAAGTTAAAATTATTTTCTGATGCTAAGTTTTTGCCCATATCTTAACTGATGTATTTCACTGTTCCCTAGGTAGTAACAGCTGTTAACTTTCCGGCACAGTGAGTTTCCATGCTAGTGACTCCCACTCAAGCTGCTTCGTACAGTGGTAAAACCCTTCTGGAGACTCACATTTGGAAAGACAAGCATGTTACTGTCAGAAGAGCTAGCACAGTGGTAGACAAGGCTAAACATAGAAAGTGTTCTGCAGAGATCAGAAAAAAATCAAATCTATAACTTCCAGTATTGCCAGTAGTGACTTTGCATTAAGTAGAAACGATGAATTGCCAAACCCTTGTATAGATCTGGGAACCCGCTAGAAATGCTGCTGTCATCTGTGCTCATGCTTAGAGCTGGTGATTACTGAAAGAACTGGCATTATGCTTACCCTGGAAAATTTTTCAACGAACGTGATCTTCCCATATGGGGTGAAATATCCTGAGCGTGCACAGAAGTTTATTAGTCCTTGCTTACCCTTGCCCCCTGTGGAATATAGAGGCAGCTGCTAAAGGGGGAATATTGTGGAAACTTCAGCCTGGGAGATTAAAAAAATAAAGTGAAAATGTGGATCGAGTTTATAAATTATGTTTAAGAATGTGTTGGGCTAATCCAGGGAGCCTGTGTTAACCAGAGAAAAAGTTTTATTTGATTATTTCGTAGACTTATTTAGCTTGGAAGGGACCTTGGGAGGTCATTTATTTCAGCATCCTACTCAAATGTTGGCGTTAGCTCACGACACTCAGGACTGTGTCCTGTTGAGTTTGGGTTATCTCCGATGAGTAGACATTCCACAGACTTTCTGGGCAACACATTCCTAATAATAGAGAAAATTTTTCTTGATGATAACTCAGAAGTTATTTTCTGGCAATGTGTCTGTTGCCTCTTGGCTTTTTGCTGTGCATGTTTAAGGAGTGTCTAGTTCTTCCTTCTATATAACCACATCTAAGGCAAGACCAACCCCCTTAATTTTCCAACTTCAGGCTGACTAAACCCAGTTCTCTGTCTCTCCTATCTCGTGCTGTAGCCTTGTAAACATCTGGATGGCCCTTCTCCTCTGGACTGGCTCCAATCTATACAAACTTATTACAAGGAAAATTGACTACAGTGCTCTTGGTGCAGTCTCAAAGGTGACAAATATAATAGGGTTAAACCGAGAGTAGAAAAAAGAATTTGAAGGGCTGTTGGAGTGAGTGAAGCCAAACAAACCTCAACTTGTTTAAATATCAAATGTCAGTTCTGACAAAGCGTGCAACGACAATAGATTTCAGCTCTTCACAGTGATTCTGTAGAAAAGATTAGACACCTAATTTTCCTGTAGGAGCTCTGTGGAGTTGTTCTGTAGGAATTCAGGGATCCCAAAAGAGATTTAACTTCTAAGAAGTCCATAAGATAAATACTGTCTTTGTAGAGTACTCAATTTATTTTAAAATGCAGATTAGAATTTCTATAGGATAAGGCTAGAGGTGTTTGAAAAAACGAAAATTGAGAAGTTTTTATTAAGAAATAAGTTCATGTCTATTAAAATATTAAAATTCATGCTTGAAGTAGGAACTTCCAGTTATTTTTGAAGACACATCCAAGTTATAGATTTTATATAGATAATGTTGAATGAAACTCTGGGATATTTTACACAAAATATCGGACTGCAAATTGTTCAAGGTCTGTGGCTGATTTTTTTTTTATGGCATTGAATGTGCAAGACTAACTTCTAACCTTTTCTAAAAGAGTTGAACGGCTAGTTCTCTTGGACTTTCTGTTGGTGGCTGTTTAATCATCTGAAATTCTTCCCTGTCATCAACTGAATGCTTATGTTATATATTCTTCACGCATCATGTGTTCTTCATGATCTCCTTCTTATACTTCAGGGATTGTGGTTCCTCTTTCCTCTCACTCACCCGTGGGTTTTTTTGTTTGTTTGTTTGTTTTTTTTTTTTTTTTTCCTCTTGTGTCTGCTGCTAAAGGAAGTAAGTCCTTGTCCAAAACCATAAATATTCTTGCCAGAGGATCTGATTCCTGGGGAATAGGTGCCAGCAATCTGATAAATAATTTGTCTTTCATCCTTATTCTTACTTCCAGATTTAGAGCCCTAGGAAGGGCTTGATCCTGACCTTTAGAATATCTCCTTAAATAGAAATATGTGAAACTGTGATATTTGAAATCATGGTATTAAGACCCATAGCTCAAAACCCTAAAATATAATCAGCTTGCCCTACAAATGCTGTTTTTCTAAACTTTCCGATGTGAAAAAAGCCTGTGTGGCATGTCCTTGTACAATATGCAGTAAACCCTATACAGTTATGTGATCAAACCCACAATGATTTCGAATTAAATTTCAACAGTTTAAGTAATCCTTCTGGCATTGCAGCTGAGGGCACATCAAATTGGAAATCCTATTAAGAAAAAGTGTCTATATTTATAAGGACAGGAGGTTCAAAAAGCGCAGTTGAAGCAAAGCTTTTAAGCTGTTAGATTCAACAGGACATGAAAAACTAGTTAAAAATAATTGTGAGTGAGGAATTCACTGCACTTATTGAGAGTTTTTACAATTAAAAAAAGGATAAAGAATCTCCACAAAGGTGAGGAATGGCAAAATAACTTTTGTGAGACTAGAAAGCACAGATGGAAATATTCAGAGAATTAATGTGCATGTTCTGTTGACATGTACAATAAATAATCTGTGCAAAGAGAATCCAATTACTGATTACTGTACACAACAAATTAATTGTTAGACTTCTAGCATTATAATATAATTGTGTGAGCTCTGTTATGTTCATTTATATTTAAAATAGATTTCGTGTCTGTCAGACGCCTATACTGCAGTTTAATTGAAATAAAACCCCAGTAAATCCCATGGAGATGCCTGAGCTCCTGAAGGACCTTGGGCTTTGGCCTTGAGTATTTATAAGGAAGGAATGTAAGTGGCAACTACTTCTAGATTTACAGGATTAAAGAACTGTATTTTGACTAATCCAGACTGTCCCGTTTGAAAGCAGGGCCTTACGGTGCCAGATGTGCTATCTAGGTATATATGCATCGGGGGGGTGTGTGTGTGTATATGAGTATCTACCTCCGTATCTGTTTATATAATAGCAGCCAAACCTTCTTTCACAATGTCATGTATTGGGACAGAAATTTAATGAAAAGCAAAAAAAAAAAAAATCTTACTTGTTTTGAATAATACTGTCAAGATTTTTAGGAACCCCGGGAGTTCAAAACTCAATTCCTCTTGGATTTTGGAAACTGTTGAAAGTATTTTTAAAAATTTTACTGAAAGGACACATCCAACACAGCACAGAAAAGCCATTACAGAGCTGGCACTTGCGCTTAGCTCTGCATCGGCTTAGGTTAGCGTGTTGGCAATGATGACATACATTGTCCCAAGTACTTTCAAAATGTTATAAGGCAGATTTCAAGAAGAATAGATAATGAATAAAAATCTTTCTATTGCCTTCACGCTATGAGAGTATTTGACTTCTTGATAAAGCATGTAAATTTTGAGAATATTTTAAAAATACCCTGGGAACAGCAACACAGCCCCCCCCCTCCCCCCTCCCCCCCCCCAATATTGCTTGTCTAAACCGTGCTTTAAATTGTAACACTTGAATCACCTGCATATCTATAAGGATATCTTTTTTGGGGTAGGCTAAATGCTATTGAAATGCAGACAGCTAACACTTGCGGAAAGATGTTTTTTTCTTTTCTGAAATAATACCAACCTAGGCTATTTTGCACGGATGCTAAAGACAGCACGTGTTTTTGTATGAGAAGAGGGACCAGTCCTTTTAGCCATTGTGTCACTTCCACTGTTAATTCTGTCTCTCATTCCTTTAGTTTTCTCCTAAACTTGCAAATATTTGCTTTTCTATAATTCCATAACCACACAGATCCTGATCCGTAAGCACGTGTATGTTCTTACCTTGTCTTCAAAAGCATAGCTACCAGAACTGTTTGCTAGATTTGGATCAGTCTGCAAAATTTTTTGAAATATTTTGTGAGGAAAATGTGTCATAAATCTAAGATACCGACCGTACAGTGCATCAGCAATCAAGTTTGTGGCTGTTAGAATTGACTGTAACACAGAGTTTATATTACACTGTGGTAGAGTCTTAATGTATAGGAAATCAAGAATTAATTCAAAGATTTTTATTTATCTAAAAGAGATAAAAGTTTATGGTAGATTTTATTCTCTTAGGTGAGCATACTGACAGGGATATTGGTTGAATTGAATACTGTAACTAATTGCAGAAGTAGTATATATGTTATTTTATTCAAAGGTAGATCCTATTGTATGTTTTGCTGGTGAAATAAAATCAGATAAAGGGCTGTCTATTGTAGGGACTCTGTGGATCCATGGGGGTTACAAATTACATCGTCTGACAAAATCTATAACGTGTTTTTCAATAACTATGCATCACGTATTTGTTATGTATTCACATCATTCATTGTCTATTCTACAGTAATATTAAAGATGATGTCCAAATGTGTATTGGGAAGTGACATGGAAAGAAGTATTTCTGTAGAGAGGCAACCTTCTTATCCTGTTGCATATTTTCAGGGTCTTAAAAGAATCCTCCTCAGCACTTTCTTGTTTCTGAATCCTTCTCACCAATCTAGCTGATCCAAAAGGATGAGAGTGACAAAATGTTCCTGAAGACTGTAGCTCTGAAGTTGTGGCACTAATACTGTGTGAAAGGTGAATACGTGGCTAAGGAGGTTGCGTATTGTCTTTTTCACACTTGAACAACAATGTGTAGAACAAGCCTGAGGGATAATAATTTACCAGTCTCATTTCCCAAGACTGTTATTCCTCATCTTGACATACTATTAAAATAATTTAATCAGTATTTTGTCTTGTCATTAAGTTACTGATGTTTCCATTAATTATGTTTCTAAAACTTTGAGTGCCCACATAGACCCTCCTTTTATGTGCATGTCATTTGGAAAGTATTTTTATTGGATCATCTTTTCTCTTGCAAACCTTCTGGCTAATTTTAGTCTCTGATGGGTGTTCTGAGATACGATAGAATCCCCCCTGAAGCCAGTATAAATCTGCACACAAGCAGTAAAGAGGAGAATTTGACCACTTGGTTAATGTTCTGACAGTAATTTTTTTTTTTTTTTTCTTTTTTTTTTTTTGGTATGTAGGCAGGGAGGGAATGGGAAGAATACTCAGGATATATTTGTCTGTGACCACATATGAACTTGAGTAACAGAACAGCTTCTGTTAATGTTTGGTAATTATCTGGCTCATGTTCAGAACCAATTGCACAAAAAAATTACAAGGAAATGCCTTCTTGAACTCACCTGTTCTGGGAGTATGCTGTCTTTCAGATGAGACACTCATGGGAAAGGCAAGCTTCTGTGTTTCTTGGCTGCAGTGAAGACGTTTGAGCACAAAGTCTGTAGGGTTTAGCTGTGTTTGTATAAGCAGGCAGTGTGCTTTGTTGTGGATTTGTTTCATCCATTGGAAAGAACAGCACGACAGATATTTCACTTAGATACTGATCTCAGCGGTCTACTTGCTTGCGCAGGGAGCATCTTCAGAGACTATAGAAGGTAAGGACCAGTCTGCAAGAAGTACATTAAGTTCGTGCTTAAAATGATCTCTGTTAACTTTAAGTTTGTGCACTGTTTTGTGGAACACGGGAGACGAACCCTATTGTTATTTCCTAACTAAGTAAACCTCAAAAAAAGGTTTCCCGGATCCTTTGCCTATGCTTGGGCTGCAGACTTTGCATATAAAGCTGTTTCTTAACTGAGGCTTTGGTTTACTTCTGTTGTAATTCATGAAAGGTTTTGCAAATCCTTCAGCTGTTCTCAGTGTTCACTGGTGTTTGAAGCTCAGTGAATTTCTGCATGGGATTAACAGGGAGCCATATCAATACCTGTATATGGTGAAAACAATAAATACAGGCGATTAGTTATCTGCTAGAAGTATACTAGTACACTTCTGTATACTAGTATATTAGAAATATAGGTGTTTGTTGTGCACGTACACAAGTGATTTATATTTACAGTTGCTAAAACTCAGAGAAGCGTACTTTTTAAAATAGTGGTATTTACTATGTATAACTTTCTCATTTGATTCATCATTCTGACAGTCTTTGGTGCAGACAGCAGGATTTAGCTATGCCTCTCCCATGTTTCTCTCTCTGGAGTTCTTTGGTTTCATTCTATTTGCTGTTATAAAACGTGGCGTAAACACATTCAGTCAAGGTGCCCTTGCTGGTCCTGACTGTACGGAGAAGGGGGCAGTCAGTTCTTTCCACCGAGACTTACCAGACACTGAACCTTTGGTGACACGACAGAAGTATGTGCCAGGGTTGGATTTGGGATTTCATCATCGGAAAATGGGTGGTGCTGGCCATTTGCTCTAGCTGCCACTCACCGTTCTGTTGTAGACTGATCGGCATCTATCTACCTGGAGACTGATTTTAACATAGCACGGTGTCGAGTGGCTTCTTGTAGCAGTGGTAATAAAGATGTGGTGAGCT
Organism: Athene noctua; assembly: GCF_965140245.1. Taxonomy (NCBI): domain Eukaryota; kingdom Metazoa; phylum Chordata; class Aves; order Strigiformes; family Strigidae; genus Athene; species Athene noctua. The sequence goes on along the minus strand of NC_134051.1, from coordinate 18,366,588 downwards.
GCGCTTCAGTGGAGTACTGTATAAACTTGTTGAAATCTTGCACAGATTCTTGGGCAACTTGGTAATGTAGGTGTGATTTTACTACCAGGATTATGCATGGCAGCTTGGTAGTCTAAAGACAGAAGCTGGAATGTGGGAAATTCCAGATACCTACCTATCTACCTATCTATTTATATATATATATATATATATGTATATATAAAATGAAAAAAGTTTTATCCTGGAAGTGGCCAAAAACTGGAACAGGTTGTCTGAGTGTGGGGAAGGAATCTCAGTTACTGGAGATACTCAAAACTTGACTGGACTGTTCTGAGTAACCTGCTCTGCTATTGCCAAGCAGGTTGGACTGGATGGCTTCCAGAGGTGCATCCCATCCAATCCATCTTATTCTGTGATTCTCTGAACTGTAAGGGAAAGCAAGGCTAAATGTGAAAGAAAGTGGAATAATGTGGAAAGAGCTAACCAGCTATTTAATTCTGCTCTCTCTTTCTGAAGACAGAAGATGAATGAGGCAGACTGGGAAAACCATGTGAGTGACTTGTCCAGTGGACAGCTTTGGGAAACCAAGTCTCCTTAGTTTCTGTTTTAAAAGGCTAATTTGACAGTAGCATCTCTCAGGTCTGGTGCTAACACTCGAAGTACCACGATGTTTCAAAGTTCTTTTTCTTTCAACTTACAGAGCTGGTGAATAACTCATCTTAGAAGCACAGCAGGATGTGTATCCCCTGAGATTTGCTTTAGTCTGACAGGCCACAGATTTGTAGTGCACGTAGTAGTTGTGATAGATACACTGTCCATTAATATGTAAGGGAACTATACTCTGAGCACCTTAGAGGATCTGATCAGCTATTCACAAAACTTCTAAGAGGATGGCAAGCAATTACATCTTTTAAAACATTAATTTCTGATTATTTTTCTGAAGAGAATGCCTTGTTTATATCAAATTCTTCGCTCCCCCTCTAATGTCTTGATTTAACACTGTTTTTAAAAAGTGACTTAGTGGCAAATAGGTCATTATTGTTTAAACTACTTATTTTCATGAAGTAGAGCCATGCTTTCTTAGAAGATGTATCACGTCTCTTCATGTCCTGCTTAGAATGAGTCATGTTTTCATAAGATTTCATTTTACAGTCCACCTTTTCTTTTGTGTGGCTTCTGAGAATATACATACACAACTTCTGTCATTTTGTCTGTGTTTATGCCTCTGTCATTTCAAGCAAAATGAGTTTGTCAGTAACTTCTTATATGAGAAGCAGTATCTTTAAAAGACCTTAAAAAAATGTTTTCTTCCCTCTGTTATTTCATGTCTTTCTTCTATACGTATACACTATACATATAAACACAAAGTAGTTAACAATATTGGCTTTTCAATGTGCTCACAGATGCCTGTGACTTTTTTTTTTTTAACTCCTGCTATTTATCAGAGAAAACACTTGCCACTCTCATGAAAATACAAACTTATGCCACCACTAAAGAACTAAAAATGTCAAGAGGACCATAAAAGGAAAATAACACAGTTTGTTTTGGAAATTGTTCCATGACAACTTCTGTAATCATTTTGACAAAACTTCTGTAAACTGAAACCTTTGTACTTTTTCAACTGAATGAGCTCTGAAGGCACAATGCATCACTGGAAATAGAAATTAAACAACCTTTTTATTCTCAGGAAGAAGCTCTGCACTCTGTGCCTCCAGAGTAAAGATGTTTGCTGAAACAAACAGGGAATTTTCGTGTGTGATTTATTATAATGTGTACTGCTTCCTTGGCTTTTTATCCTTTGAGCTGCTCTGGAAGCAAAACAGATCTAGCTTCTTTGCATACTAATAAATATTGGTGCTTGTAATTATTCAGTGGTTACAGTAGTATTCCTTTGAGATGAATCATTGCTACACTATTTGCTGCTCTTTGAATTATTTTGAACTATAGTTCACCTATAAAATAATTCTATACTGGTGGTGTGATTCGTATCACCTTGATATTTTTTCCATCTGCAAGGACTGAAGCAGCTGTTTAATGACCTGATTCTCTGGAACCACAAGTCACTTTACAATACTTTGATAAGAAAATGTGTATACCTGGTGTAAAAAAGATACTTATCTACTTGAATTCTTCAGTGGTTTCATTGGAAATAAAAGATCGACCTCTACACTAGAGATGAGAGTGCTAAAACTTGTCACAAGATCCCATAATTAAAGAGTTCAAATTGCCTCATCAGGTAGACAGGTGAAATGAAATGTGCCCTGCCCAAACCCATACGTTTTTTTATGATCCCTTCTCATGCAGTTCAGGATTTTCTGTGAGCCAAGCTGATGAAGTGGGCTCACCGAAAGCTCTGCTCCCCCGGCAGCTGTGTGCATGCTAGCCTGTAGCTCCACCTGGTTCGGAGTGAGCAGCAGTTGGTGCAGAGCAAGGACTCGCATGGGCAGGTTATCCCAGCTGCACAAACGTGAGCAAGGAAAGATTTTGCAGTGTGAGCAGTACTCCTTTATTTTGTGTGTGCCATAAAGGGGAAAAAGCTTGCTTTACGCTGCTAGCTGGAAGCTTGATCCTGCCCGACACTGGGTATCCCAGCCCCAGTTGGCCCAGTGCTGCAGGAGCAGTTTAGTGTTGCATCTCTCAACAGCTCAGTTGAATTCCCGGAGCACACGCTAAAGGGCACCTCATACCATGGGACTGAAGTCTGTGGGACAGCCCAGGAAACCACAGAAGTCCAGCAATGTGGCTTGTTTCCATATACGAGTGGTAGTAAAGGTTTTGATGAATACAGTCTCAAATAACTGTCCCAGACTTGTCCTACTAAATATTGTCTCTTCGCCTAAACTCTCAGTGCATGTGTTCACAATTTCTGTCTCACCTCTGCTCAGCCTGAAGATGCTGGCTCTCGTGTTACTTCTGCAGCTTGACATATATCTTCTTATTTCCCCAATGTTTTCCTGAGGTTTCTAATAAGATTAGAGAGAATGATTCATATACCAGAAGGATGATTTAAAATACAGTGTTCATAGAAGTTTTTCATTAAAGATGTATTTTCCCAAGGAGTTTTATACCACCACTTTGACTGCAGTGTTTTGCAAGAAAGGATAGCTTTTAATAATTAAAACTTGGATTGTTTTAATTTTCTCTGGAGTTTTCCTCAAATGTAAAATAGAGCTGAACATTCGATACTCTTTTCATTTTGGAGCATTAATTGCCTAATCAAGTTAAATTAGCTACTTTTTCGGTAGTTGTGCTTTTCCAATAAGGGATTATTTTTGTGGTGTTTTTTGTGTGTTTTTTTTTTTTTTTTTCTTTTTAATGTTGTTTGTTTTTCCACTTCTCCCTCTGGTATTATAACTCTCGGTTGTTGAGATATGAGAAGTGGTGAGGCCAAGGTTGAAATTACTCCAAATAGAAAACTACGTGATCAATATAATCTGTGATATTAGAAACTGGTTTTTTTTCCCAGTAAGTGAGAATGTAGTAACAATGTTTTATGCTTCTTTTCTCCATGTGACAACTGTGTTACTGCTGAAAGAAGGGTAGGCTTCTAAATGTAATTTCTTACCACTGTTGCACTGCACAGAAATAAAAGAATCAGATATAAAGCATAATTTTCAAGAAGCTTGGGAATGTTCTCTTTTAAACAATAATCTTGCCATTGATTCTTACATTTTATCAGAAGTATATATTGATAAAAATCCATCAAGCCAATGGCACATCAAGGGTGAAAGCAGGCATTTGACGAGAGATTTAAAAAAACTATGGCAAAGTGAAAGAAACGTTCAGCCTCTTAACTTTCCCACTATACACATGAGGCAGCTTGGGAAGGAATGGCGATTTCTTTCTTAGTGCCTCTGTGGAAGTACCACTGTTCCCTAATGCATATTTTTTGGACAGAGAACATTCCAGCCTGTGTTAATTCTTGTGGTGTGGTTACTCTTGCTATAGGGAAGCACTGCCTACACTTGTAGAATTTTTCATGTAATTTGGGATCAGATATATGACATTTATTTCACATGTTGGCAGACAAATTATGTGTAATATAAATTTGGTTTTGATAAGCATCCTGTGTTTTACAATACCTGTGATCCTTTTGATGGTGTTTGCTAAGTTTTCATTTGACAAAGCCAAAAATTGAATCGATTCGTAAACAGGCTTCCATTCAGCTGAAATGAATTTCTTTGAACATATGATATCAGTTATGGTCTCAAACAGGTACAGAAGTAAGAATAAGAGAAAGCTAAATGAGGAAGCTGTAAGATTTGATTAAAAACAACCGTCAGAGGACAATTTCAATTTATATTCTTTAAATCGAATCACAATCAAAGCAGTTTATTGATTTATTAATGGTATGTAACGTTCAGAAACAATCAGCCATACCATAGATAAACCACAGTACTTGTGTGATGTCAGTATGTACCTACACATTTCTAACCGCTCTTCTGTAACTAGTCTCCAAAAGTTTCTGATCCCCCTTACACACTTGCCCTGTTTCACATGCACCCCTCTGTCCTTGCTGTGGGATACAACACCCCTCTCCCCCAGGCTTAGGTGAGGGGTTTGATGCTGTTTGGGCTACTTCTGGCCATCAACCCAGTGTCCAGCTGATAATCTGCACCCTCTTCTTTCTCCCTTTGTTTCAGATTTTCATGGTTCTTGGATATTTCTTTTCAAGCTGACTTCTTTTAGTAATTCCCTCCTTGCTGTTTAATCTGGCAAATGGTCATTTGCTTTAGCATTTCCAGTTCAGGGACACATGCTTGCTCAATTTTGGGTGTTTAGGCGCTTTTTTTTTTTTTTTTTTTTTTTTTTTTTTCTATTATTGTGTAGCCATATGCCAAGAGAGGGAGCCACGTGCATTCCCCCACTTGGAACCAAGATCACTCAAGAAAATTAGCAGAAAGGTAGCTCAGGTTCAGTTGTAGAAATGAGTAGAGGTTATCGCTAATTGGTTTTATTCCCTGCCCCTGAACTGCTGTGTTCATCTTTAATTTTCACTTTACAAAAGAAGTTGACTCGACCCAATATCTGCAGAAGTCTGTTCTGTGTTAACTTCTACAAGCTGCGTTGATAGGCAACAGTTTACTTGTTTTTCTTTTTATTGAAGATTAAATTTCTTTTAATGGAGATAAATTCATTGAAGGCATTGGCAGGGTGAGAAAAGCATTCAGCTGAGAAGTCAGCTCTATTCCATCAACATCTGTTTCATCTGCTTTTAGTGCTCTACTTTCTGTGTACTGTACTCATGAATAGACCCTGAAATGTAAACAATTGCTGATCATGCTGCTGGCTCTGATAACGTAACTCATAATGTTGCCCTAATTACTTACATTATAAAACTGTCAGGTCTCAAACATTTGGTCTCTCAGGGCGGCTCTCCAATTAATCTTTTCCTTTTTTTATTAGAGATCTTGTTATGTGATTGTCTTTTGGGGAGGAATGATAGGGCTTTATGTTCTAGTGTTTTTTGGGGTTTTTTTTAAAGCTTTCACTGATAACGGAGCAAGAAGACTTCAGAGTTAACAGGAATGTTTATGTTAGATACTCTTTTTAAAAAATCTTTGTTGCAGTATCTGAAAGAATTTCATCGATGCTATTATAAACTAGCTTCCCAGGGAGAAACCATTGATTGGCCCAGGTTGGAAAGGACCGTGAAAGATTGTCTGGTCAAACCTTTTGTGGGAAAGGGAGCCTAGATGAGGTTATTGAGCACCCTGTCTAGTCATATTTTAAAAACCTCCAGTGATGGGGACTCTACCACATCTATGTGGAGCTTGTTCCAAGAATGGTTGTTCCCACTAGTAAAAAAATATTTTCTTATATCAAGATGAAACCTCTCTTGGTGCATCTTTTAATTATTGCCCCTTGTCTTCTCCTTGTGAAGACAGAGCCTCTGTCCTCTCTGTAGCTGCCTGTTAAGTACTGGAATACTGTGATGAGGTCCCCACTAAGCTTTCTCTTCTCCAGGTAGAAGAAACTCCTTCGGTTTTTCTTCTTTGGGCAGGTTCTCCAGCCCTTTGATCATGTTTGTGGCCTCCCTTTGGACCCTCTTCAGTCTGTCCCACACCTTTCTCGAATTGTGGGGACCAGAACTGGACACAGTACTCCAGGTGCAGCCTGACAAGCACCACGTAGAGTGGGATGATCACGTTTCTATCTCTGCTAGCAGTGCCCCTGCGGCTGCAGCCCAGGAGCTGATGTGCCTCTGTGACAGCAGAACACTGCTGATTGATGTTCAGCTTGTCCATGAGGCCTGGCAGGTCCCTTTCGGCAAGGCTGCTCTCCAGCCACGCAAGCCCAAACACACGCTGTGCTCTTTGGTTATCTCGTCCCAGGTACAGGACCTTGCTTTTGCCTTTGTTAAACAAGCAGTTTTTGCTAGCCCAGTCTACCAGCCTGTCCAAGGTCTGTCTGTAGGACGACTCTCCCTTCTGACACGTTCACCTCCCCACCCATTTCAGCGTCATCAGCAAACTTGGTGAGGTTGTGTTTATGAAGATGTTGATCAGCGTGAAGCCCAGTATTGCTCCCTGTGGGGCTCCACTTGTGACAGGCTGCAAGCCTGAGTAAAACCCACTGATTATGACCCTCTGAACGTGGCCCTGTGAGCCAATGTCCTACCCATCTCACAGACCACCCATCCAGTCTGTACATTGCCAGTTTGTCCAGGAAAAGGCTGTAGGGAAACTCTCAAAAGCTTTGCCAAAGTCCAGGTAAACCGTATCTACTGCTCTCTTTATGTTGACAGAAAATGTTATTTGTTGTAGAAGGTGATCAGGTTAGTCTGGTGTGATTTGCCTTTGGTAAATCCATGCTGGCTTGTGCCAATCACCTGTTTCATTTGGTTTGTCATCGTTTCTAGGATGACTTGTTGCATTAGTTTCCCAGGGACTAAAGTATGACTAATGGACCTGTAGTTTTCTCTGTCCTCTTCTGGGCCCTTCTTGTAGATGGATGTGATATTTGCCTGCCTCCAGTCATCAGGGACGTCCCCTGATCTCCGTGACTTTTGAGAGATAAGACAGTGGCCTTGTACTAATGTCAGCCCCTTCCCTTAATGCCTTGGGGTAGATTCCATCCAGGCCCATAGATTTATGAGGGCTAAGGTTTACTTGCTGTTCATATTTGATTTACTTGCTGCGTTAGTAATTCTTAAAGAGAAAGCATTAGTCTCTAGTATGGTGCCAGTAAAATTGCTATAGGAAGACAACAAAAGCTGGAAGCAATTTTGATTAAATATATTCTAGCTTTGATTTTCGTAACATACTTGCTGGCAGATCCCTTAACCAGTGTGACCATGCAATAGAACAAAGAATGCCTAACATCTATGATACTTTATAAGAAGTTCTGCTTTTCATCGACAGCAACTTCATTGTTCTCACAAATGTGAAGTATACCAGTTCTTATAACTTGCCTTGGAAGAAGCAAAATGGCTAAGCACCATCCCTGGGTCGGTACAGCAAATGGTGTATCATTCTGCTTGTTCCCTGACAAGAACTGAGCACTCCATCAGGCTGTTTTGCAATAATGTCTACCTGAAATCCTGTGCTTTAAACTTTCTGTGTATGCAGTCCTCAAGATGCCAGCAGAATGAATGCAATAGGTAAGTACAAACAATGAAAGCATTTTGCTTTTGGACTAGTCTCGTACCAAATTTAAATGCTGTAATTAGTAATTGTAAACATAGTAATGACATGAAATTAGGTTGCTTACAGCAAGAGACAGCATTTGTAAAATGATACCATGAATTTCTTCCCTAGGCAATACTTGAGACCTCTCTGTGTTACAGGCTTCACTGTACTTCTTGTGGCACTGTACTTGTAGCTGCACAGCTACATGCTTGTCATCTTTGATCAGTAGATTCTCTCACACTTAAAAATGTTTATAACACCTTTAGATAAAGGATGGTTGGTTACTATTTTTCATTTGCTTAAACTTATTAAATATGTGTATATATAGATCTATGAATGCCCTGTCCCTCTTGCAAAAGACACCAGAAATGCAGAACCATTGTCCAGCTGTCCTCCACTGCTGAGAGAATTCAGCGGAGACCTCTTTGTTTCCTCGGCTTTCAGAGTCTTTGCTTTTGATGTCTGAAAGTGCCCTGAGAGTAACCCAGCCTTTCATTCAGCACTGCCCAACCCTTGTCACACAGAGGTTTCAGGCCTGGGAACAAGGGGGCTGGTGAGGACCTGTTTCTCCAGCAGAAAGGGGATTGTGCAAGCCAAGAAAGTTGGAGAGCCCTCCTCTGCTGATAAAATCAGAGTGCAGTTCCTTGCTTGCTTTTTTTGTGAATGAGGCCAATTTGTTGCCATCCTGCAGGTTTCTCCTTTTTGTCCTCTTTCAGTTCAACATTGATCCTCAGGGTAAAATAATAACCCAAGTAGCAGTACAAAGATGGAAGGATGCCCTCAGTGCCCTTTGCATCTCCCCTTTTTCCACCCCTGTGAACACGCAGTCAGAGCCCTATGAACTTTGTTACATGAATGATGGGTTTTTTTATGTTGGTTTTTGTTTGGTTTTTTCCCTTCTTTTGGCTCTGTTTTAATGCTGAAAATGGAAACAGAATTGGTTCAAATCAACCTGAAATAATGTTTTCTTCATAAGTTTTATTGACAACACAAGAAGTCTGAAAGATATAATTTTGACTCGAATGAAGAATTCTGTTTGATAGCATTCTTTTCCCTCCCCTGAAGAGAGCAAATGCATCTGTGATTAAAGCAAAGAAAATAAAGGTCGAGATCCTTAAAGTGACTACTGCTGCTGTTCCTTTTAACCAGAATCTCCCTGTGAAATCTGGGGATGTGCAAGAGATACTTTCATGTGCTTGAGGGGAGGGCATGTCTCCCAACACATAGCCAGGAGAAGTGTCCTGCTCACAAAATGGTCAGATGTGGTGTGAAGGAAAGGTCTCCTTCCGTCTGTTGCTAGCACCGTGTTACTTCATCTAAAATAGGGGGATCATGTTTAAATATCTGCTTAATTCAAAGTAGAGATTGGAACCAAGGTCTGTTACTTCTAAAAATGTGCATTAGCCTAGATTATTATAGTGTGATTTCTCTCAATCTTTCTAGAAGTAAATGCTTTGTTTTTCTTCTAAGTAATGAAATATTTACTGAAAAAAAAAAAAAAAAGCTAGAAAATCATTGTGTTTTATTGCAGGCGAGTATCTAGGTCACTCAAATATGAAGTTAACCTTCTCTATCTAGTTCAGTGACTTTTAAACTGTTTTATATAAAATAGTTTCTGATATAATCTAATTTTGCCAGGACCTGGGTGTGTAGGTGTAATGCCTGTGCCTCTATTGTAAAGTAGAGGTTCAAGTCTGATCAATGTTTTTCACTCTGAAAGTCTTGATATTCTTAAGAATTGCTTGCAGAAAAAAAAAAATAAATCTTGCCAGTCTTACAGAATGACAGTACTAGGGTTTTTCTCCTTGTATAAATCTGGAGTATATGAAAGATGACAATGATAAAAAAGTTGTTCTATGTTTTGGATTCAGGAATCTGTCTTTTTGTTCAGTGCTCTCTAATGCTTTAATTCCCCTTGTTTGTAACTACTTTTTCCTTTATAAATTATCATAAACATGAAAAGGTGGGCTATTTTTTAAGCTTAATATAACCAGTATTGCCTTATTTCAAAGTCTAATACAATTATGAACACACCATAACTTGTGGATGATTAAATTGCAAATTGTGGGTGTCCACCAGGCAACTAGATATATTAAATTTGTTCACCTTCATAACTCATCCTTATATATACTATATATTTTCCAGGATCACGCAAAGAGGTGCTTGTTCTGCCTGAGGTACATTCTATCGTATTTATAGTTTATCAGATGTACAGAATATCTTCTTCAAGGAGACACTCGTATATCATTTGAACTTCAGTAGTTATTACATTGTTTTAATGGAAAAATGTTTCAAATGAATGAGTTTTGTTCTCTCTGTGACATTTATATTTTTGAACATGGTTTTCTCAGTGCTGTTATTTTTTGTTCTGCAAGAACATGAACTTCTTGTTTATTACTCGCTGATTTTATAAAGATATCTCATTTTCTCCTTGGAGAGCTATAAAGAAAAAAAGGTTAAAAAGCAGAAGCTACGTAATCAGAGTGTAGTTTCGCAGAAGTTTTGTGGAATAAACGTGACACCTGTTAAAAAGCTAAAATCAAAGTCATCGAGACAAATGCTTTACCTCTTATGTCACGTTGTAATTGAATGAGGAATATAATCTAAACAGAAAGTTTTAAAAATGGGATTTTGATTTACAGCTGTAAACTAAGTGATATCTGGCGTAATCCACATGGAAAACACCTGCAGTTATGAAGTTAGAAGGTGAGCTCATTAGATAAAAAGACTAACTCTACTTAGAAACAAATAGAAGATCCCTAAGAAACTGTTGGTAGTAGACTAGCTAACTATAGACTAACTTTCCCAAGAAACTGTTAGTAGTAGACTAACTCTACTTAGAAGATCCCTAAGAAACTGTTGGTAGTAGACTAGCTAACTATAGACTAACTTTCCCAAGAAACTGTTAGGAGTAGACTAACTCTACTTACAAACAAATAGAAGATCCCCAAGAAACTGATGTTTCCGTGTTTGCTGATGTAGCAGAGCGCTGCTTTCCTGGCACTCTGTGCTGAACCTGTTTCTCTGCTGTTGATGCCATCTGAGTTAGTGCTGAAGGTACCAGCCTTACCTTGAGACTCTGAGCTGCTTCATTCATATCTGTTTCCTTTTCTACGTGCCATTACATTTCTGATTCCCAACCAAGTCCCGAGAGCCCCGTGCAAGGCAGTAATCCTTGGGTGTTCGTGATGTAGGGATGTTTTTACCTACAGGATTTTCTTGTGCATTTTGTCTGTCTTCCAGCACACAGCATTCCTGGCAGCTTCCCCATGCCGCCCCAAGGCAGCAGCTCTGCAGGCGGGGGGAAATGTTCTCTGTGTATCTGGCGGGACCTTGTGATCCATGAGGATTGCTGCGCGCTCCTTTCGGTGCCTGCGATAGCAATTCTAACACTATGAGTAGCTAAAGGAGTGTTGGGGAATTTAAGGCCTTTGGCAAGTGCAGTGACAGAGACAGATTTATTTCTGCATGTAATTTTAAAAACGGACGTGTAGTCCAACATAAGGGCAAAAACCCCAAATGCGCATTAAATCACCATCATTAAGCTTACAGTGTGTTATCCAAACTGGTAGTCCTCACAGGGAATTGTTATTTGAATTAGGAATGTTGACAACAGAGAGAACCAGAAATATCCACAGAGTACTTGTGACCTAGCGGAAGCTGTGAATTGATAGATCTTGAGATTATCTGCAGATGAAGTGAAACCAGTGTGGCATATGGGACAGAAATAAATCAGAGTAGTACTGGCCTTGTTTCTTTCCTGTCGCAGGTTGAAGAAGTGAGGATATTTTTGATGTCTTCTCCAGAGAACTTCATATTTGCTTTATCTTTTGTTTGTCTTTTATATAATTGCACTGGATAATATTGCAAAGTCGTATAAAATGAAAATTAAGTTTGAAATAGGGTTTGTTAATTACAGTATTTAACTGTTGTGGTTATTGTTTCCTAGGAGATTAATGAGGTGAATTATTGTAACATAATTAAACGACAGTATATCTAATCTCTTACATACCCTTGTGGTTTACTGTTATTCAAGTATCACTTGAAGGTTAATTTCACTTAGCTGGTATATATTTGACTTTGGCAATACAGTTTATATCAAAATATGTTTTTAATTATATTTGAAAGTCATTAGGCAAGAGCTCTGCCAAAATTATCACTGTAAGCTTTACTAATGAAGGTGAGGACATAAACAGTAAAATCAGCAGACTCACATACACAACCTGTATAGTCACATAAAAGCAAAAGTTAACATACGCTGCCACTTGGATGCTAATGGTGTCTGCTGAAGGTTAAGCCTTCCCTTCTGATTGTCCACTCTGATAGATGGCAATCATTGAATGAACCCAAGTTGAATGGCACAAGATTTTCATTAACGTGAAAGATACAATTATATGTGCAAAGTTGAAAATCCAGTAATCCAAAATCGTCCCTAAAATGTTTTTGACCGAAACCTTTTACTAGCAGTTAATGAATTCCTCATTTCACAGTCAGGGGCTGTGCCTCGGGCCATTCAGATCAGCTAACTGGCTGTTTTCTGTGATGCTTTGGCAGGAAATCCTATTGTCTTGCCATATAAAAATTAGAAACATACAGGAATATCTTTATAGGACAAGATAAAATTATTGATTCATCAAAGCATGCCTCTTCCCCCAGAGAAACAGATTAGTTTATATACCTTCATTTTTTTAATCCCCCAAACCAATCTTCCTCCTCCTCCAGCCACAAACTCAGCCTCATCTTAAATTCACTGTTCCTCATTTATTCTCATGCTGGATTTATTTAAAGGACGGATACTCTCTGTTACACTACAATAGAAGAGCTGCCGTATTTTTTTTTTCTCTATTAGTTCCAGTCACAGACAGTTTTTTTACATCAATTTCTTGCTTTCTCTTCAGTAATCCTAAGAAATTATCTTCTCTGTTACTTTTTAATTTCCTCTAAGCCGTGGCGCTAAAGATTTGAATCTGTTCTTTTCTCTCTCTTATTTGTCTCTCATGTCATCTCATCTCCGTGCAATTTGGACAAAACTAAAAACTCTCTTCCCAAAGTTGTAGCTCAGGCTAGAATCAAACCAAAAATGAGACCTTTTAAAAAAAATTAAAACTCAACAGCATGTAATTTAATAATTATCATTTTCATCCAAGTATAGAAGTTAAAGTACTAGTGATTACAATTTTGAGTCTGGAGGTTGGTTCATTTCTGGACAGAATTCACAAACCTTTGAAGTCCAGAAAACACAGTATTCATGAGGATTTGGTCTAAGTTGTATTATATTTTTAGAGATTGATCAGCCAACATTGGAACAAGGAAGTTAAGTTGCTCAGTGGCTTTCTTGGTCATTACTCAATATGACTATGATCTTCTTAAATGATGTCCCATTGTGCATTTCTAGAATAATTTCCACTTCTTTTCTGTATATTTTTCAAGGTAAATACCCCACAACTTGCTTGCTTTTCTCTGTAATTTGAAGACTTTTTTTTGTGTGTTAAGCACAATACTTTATTGTTTCCCACTTACATGTATTCTCTGCGGTCACTTTCCAGTATTGTAGAATTACTTTAGGTACCTGCTTTTACTGTGTCCTAGTGGAGCATGTGAGCCATGAGTAAGACAATAAATGTAAATTTTCCAGGTCGTTTTGAAGTTGTTTGCTTTTTCTCCAATGTTTTCGTTGCCTTAGAGATTGTGTGTCATCAGCAAAAGTAATAATTTCGAACATAACATTTCCAAGGTCACAGCTCTAGAAAATAATCTAAACCTGTCAGTTGTAAGGTTCCCAGCAGCTCTAGTTCTCTTCTCAACAGCTGGCCCGTTTCATTCTGATACAAGCCTTTGAATCTGTTTGAATTTGTTTTGTCAGTTCTTCTAAAAAACATGCTTGCCACCTTTTCAAATCAATCTGCTTTGTGGCACAGTATCAAATGCTTTGGTGAATTCCAGATAAATTGTCCTTTACATTGCTGTTGTCTCCAAGTAGGTAACATTAAAAGAAATCAAGTAAATTTGTCTGTCGTGACCTCTCTTTTCTATGTATTCAGCCTGCTATCATGGTCTGCAAAGTAACGCATTTCTGAATCTGCTTTAATAATTTTCAGTTTTCTGCATAACTGAGTCCAGGTTAAGAAGCTTGGGCTTTCTAGGGTCTTGGAACATTTTAAAGTAAAGAGAATTACATTAACTGCTACTCTAGTTCTCTTCTACTCCCCTCCTAACTTAGTAAGTTATCACAAATCCTGCCGAGGGCTTTCCTTTTCCCCTTACCACTTTTCTACAGATTTCTTGGTTGTAATTCATCTAGGCCTGGAGCTTTGTCAATGTTTAGTTGTAATTGCCTAATTAAGGTATCAGCTCTGGTAGACCAGAAGCCTTCCTTCTTCACTGTCTTTCCAGTTTTCAGGAGCGTGTTTGCTACTTCTGTCAGATTCTTTCAGCCTTTATGTATTCGTTACAAACTGTCTATAAAGATATGAATAATCTGTCTATTTCTAAAATTGCTTCGCTTGAAGATATTTGCCTCTCCCGTTCCTGTCAGACTACAAGTGGACAAACAGAAAACCCCCAAAGGTACCCACAAGAATTGATATTACCATGGCACAGCAGAAAGCTCAGTGATTTGCTTTGCTCTTCCAGGAAAAATATGAACTGTATAACAATGGCAGATGTATACTTGAGAGATGAAACGATACACTTGGGGATGGAGCGTAACCTGTGGTGATAAGAAGGGGGAGAGATAATTTATGTTAATTGGTAATAAATTAAGTCAAATTCTGCAAGGTGAGCGCGTTTTGCCTGCGACAGTAACTGGTGAGTGATTTCCTTGTCTTTATTCCAACCCATGAGTTTTCTCGCTCTCATTCCTCCCGGTTTCTCCCCTGTACTGCAGGGAGATGGGGGAGTGACTGAACAGCTGGGTGGGTGCTTGGCTGCCAGCTGGGGCCAACCCACCGCAATTATTTATCTCAAAGTGTTAAAGGCAGGCATCTGAACGTCAGTGTGTTGGGTATACTCTGCGGACCGTGTATTGTTTTGCCTGCAATTCATATGGGAAGTTGCAGTTCTGTGTTGGCAAATTCAAGTATCGCTAAGCAGTTGTGTTTTGTGTGGTCCTCATCCAACATCAGGTATCCATCTCTTGGTTAAAAAGGAAACCGGTTAGCAGGCTTGTTTACAGCTGCACCCATACTGGAAAATGTAGCTTCAGAGTTTTTGCATATTAAATACATGGTCATCCATTTAAAATGTTGACACGAAGACTACATTTACATAATGTCTCCTGTTCTTGAATCTTGCAGAGTTTTTCAAACTTGACTGCACAAAAAAGGAGTTAAACTATTATTTTATAATAAAACCTGTTTTAACCTGAGCTATTTCAGCTCAGGATAGGGTTTGTCTTTTTGAGTTCTTTTACAGTGTACTACAGGATTAAAACAGTTCTCTTCTTCCAGAGGGTAGAAAGAAGTCTTCCGCAGTGGGTGTGGTGGTCTGTAATTAAGCACTTGGGGGTTGTGTATCCAAAAGGCAGTTTTTGCAGAGTTCCCTGAAAGCATCTGAGAGCCAGTAACAAAAACAGGGGAGTGAACTGCTGATCTGTTCCACTCTGACATTTTTTTTTTTTTTTTTTCCTCTAAGTCTTGTACTGGGCTTCAATTTAGCTTGAAATCTGTTCCTGTAAATATCATGTTTACTTTCAGAGAGGATGGTTAAAAATCCTATAGAGGATTTTGTACTCTTCTTCTTCTTTTGCCCATTTCACCATCTGGGGCCCTTATACAAGTCCCTGTATGTTTTCTCTGCAGAAGAAAAAATGTCTTTGAGTCATATGTCAGTTCATACATAAGACTTTGTTCTGTGACACTCTGCCAGCTCCTGCACTAAACTCACGGTGATTAAGTGTGCCAAAATGACCTTCACATCATTTAGTCCTGATAATTGCCAAAGTATTAGATTAACAGTTTCTAGCATATACAGTGGGTTTACAAAGAAAAGTGGTGGATCAGGAAGGGTTTAAGCGTGTTATAGTCCGTATAATTTTTGCAACAGTATTATTTTCTAGCACCTGATTTTTTAGTTAATGCTAGGGAAATGCACTTTTTCGGAAACAGGGACATAGACTGAATTAACACCACCTATAAGTAATACAAAGAATAAAACTTCATGGCACGAAATGCAGTGGGGTTTGAGGCTAACAAAATTTTCAGGTACAGACTAGTGTCTCATAAAATTCGGATGACAGAAGGGGAGGGGCTTGACTTCACCAAAACAGTCTTGTTCTGAACAGAAGTCAGCTGCGAGTGGAAATGTGGGGAGAGCTCTTTCTTGTGTTTCTGCTGGGAATAGCGGGGACAGCCAAAACACGGTACGGTGGAGATCTGTTGCACCCGCTTACAGAAGGTGACTGCTGGTAACGGCAGCGAGATTAAGGAGTAAGGCACCAGTATTAACTTCGGCATTAGAGCATTCTTGCAGACTTGGGTGGCAGTATTAATGTGCTCGCATCTAATCACAGCCCTAAGAGGGATATATGAGATTTCAGCCAAGTCAGCAGTATCTGCACAGGGACAGAGATTTTACTGCCAGGCTGGACCCTCCCTTTCGAGCTGAAGGACTAGGGGAGAGCGATGCAAGTGGCGGCAGGGCAGGAGAATGAAGCTTGTGGCAGCTGTTGCAGGGCAGGTACTTGGTGGGATGATTCTATTGATGTAACATCTAACTTGTGTTGATTCGTTTTGTGTGGGTGTTGAATGAATAACAGTACTTGAGGCACAATTTACTAATGTTGCTAAGAAAGAAGAAGGTTTCTACTTCTGACTATCATCACATTTATTCCCGTATGTCTCTGGAAACCTGTGGTTTCATGAGATGGACAATGGTAACAGTAGACAAGAAGCAGGAGCAAGGCTTTTAGCTCAGTCACACCTGTCTTATTCTCAATATTTTCAAAAGACTATATCACTTTTGCCCCGTATGGATAGCGCTGGGGTCAGGGCTTTCCATGTGAAAGATGTCTTATGGCTGGAAGGCAAGAACAGTAGCTAACTAGATAGAAAAGTACGGCAGAGCCCCTTTTCAGACACTGCCTCTTCACTTTCCTTTCAGGTTTCTCAAATCATAACTACCAAGTAGTGAAAGTGGATGTAGCGTCTCTGTTTTTTAATGCCACAGTAGTTAATGATAGTATCTGTAAATGTTTCAGAGGAAAAATGCTTATATGGGTAACTTGAAAAATGCTTAAAATAATAGCCTTAAAAAATATTCTAAAGCAATCATTACATTTTAAAAAATACATCTTGCCCCTTGGAACAAAAAATAATACACCGGTCTCATCAGACACAGATATTTTTCCTTTTTTCTATATTTGTTGGATAATCAACATTCCTCTTTGCTATTTATCTGCTCCTTAAATTTTAACAAGTAATTCTGCTTATAATTGTGACACTTCATGATTTTGTAAAAATTGGCACCTGCTGTGTGTGGGATAATAGCGCAATTCAACATGCACTGTGGGAAGAACTGATTTTCTGCTCATTTTAGCTGGAAATGTCTGAATTATAAGCGGAGTTGCCCTCCTGTTAAAATTCAAAATTACTGTGGGTGTAGATAAATGGGAGTAGAGATTTTTACTTGTGTAACAAGAAGAAAACCCAAAATAGATGTGATTTTCTTTGTCATGAATGCAGAGAAGAAAGTACTAAAATTAATTTGAAAAAGAAAAAGGGGTTGAATTACTAGATTTTTATCCATGATGTCAGTCGGTTAGAATGAAGTTAGGGTAAGATCTCTGAGCAAATATAAATGGTCACTCTTCACCTGTGATGAAATTTGCCCTTTGGAGGAAAGAAATTAAATACGTGGCAGTTATTAATCTAGTTAGCAAATCAATGTAGCTTTGGTAATTCTGTATGCACCCAGTATACCACACTTCCTGAAACCAAGACTAGATCCCAAGTTTCTTGATCTAACGCTTAGCAGAGCTCTGGCAGGCCCGGAGCAGAAAGGTTAACGGTTCTTTCCTTAGTTCTCGATGTTGACCTGTGGTGGGCAGGTGGATGTACGCTGTTAAACCTCTATTCTGCGTTATCGGGGCGAGCTGAGGGCTGAGAATGGGAGCAGGGGCAGGGTACGGCTGGCAGACAAAATTTTTTATCCCTTGTGTGAGCCTTGTGTGTTGCAAATTGCTGTTGACTGAAGACAGAGGACGTGGAGAGAGCAAGGACGGGGCGATGCTCCCCCTTCCTTTAGCTCTGGAG
Organism: Athene noctua; assembly: GCF_965140245.1. Lineage (NCBI taxonomy): Eukaryota > Metazoa > Chordata > Aves > Strigiformes > Strigidae > Athene > Athene noctua. The sequence continues at coordinate 18,348,728 of NC_134051.1, read as the reverse complement.
GCTGTTCTCTGCCGGTTTTCTGTGGCACATCTTGAGACCCCAGGAGTGTGTCCGATAGCCGGAGCAGAGCCTCAGCAGGCAGTTTAACCCGAGGAAAAGGGATTTCCTTACCCAGTTGCTTCAGGGCTCTTCCACAGACACTTGTGGCCTATGAGCTGGAATCCTTCCTCATGCCAACGGAACTGACAGTCTGGTGGAAATGTGTAATGCTGGACCCAAGGCTCAGCATACGCTAGAGAAGAGAAAAACTTTCTGTGGTGGAGTTTGGCAGCTCCGTCGCTGGGAGAGCAAAGGTTTCGCATTGCCAAGAAGCACTCAGGAGGAAGACGACAAGGGAACAGTGTTCCTAGTAAGTGTTAAAATGAACAAAATCACAGCAACTTTAGTTGTTGCACATTTACTGTTTATCTGCTTGAGACCCAGGCAAATTAGCAGCAGCCATCTCATTTTTGTTTCTTGCAGATTATTCTCCTGTGACTTTTAATTAAAACTTCCCTTAGGCACAGAGGAACCATTGGTAATCTTTTTTTTTTTTTTTTTTTTTTTTCCCCTGGACTGTCTCAGCTTTAATTACCTTTTAGGATTTGAAATAAGCCTTATGTTTCCACCAGATCATGTTTACTACAGAAGGAAGTGGCAAAGGGATCAGCAGGTATATTTACTATAAAAGCAAAAGTTTGCATAAAATGTATTTCAAATGTAGTCAAGTAAACATTCTCTACTCCCTCCTCAAAACCCCTATGGCCAGGTCTAAGAGTGTTTCATATATTTGGAACTGAATAACTTGTGTCAAATCTCCCATTCCCGTACTATTCAATTTTTACTGGGAATATGATTACATTGAAATGAGACTCCATCGGAGAAATAAGATATTGGATGGGCAGCAGAGCAAGGCGAATTTCTGAGCAGTTTGCATAAATGTTTTTCCAGCCATAATAGCAGCTTCAGAACTTGAGTAAAAGAGCTAACCTGTCAGATTGCAATTTCTATTCATTGCTGCTTGAAACACCTTGTTGCTAGAGAATCATCAGGTTTGTTTCATGTCTACCTGCAAATAAATTTGATATAAAAAGAGCTCAAATGAGTATAATGTCATTCTAGCTGGAGGGATTGAAGGTTTTTAGCCACTAATGGGTATGTATAGATAGGTCACAATGTTTTCTTACACTGTTTAGGCATCTCGATGCCAGCCATGTAAGCTGATGTAATGATAAGCTTCCCAGGACTCGCCATCAGTGGAGCTGGCACACAGTGTGGGCTGGCGTGTGTAACACAAGGTGGATAAAATACTCCTAGTAATTTCCCGTTGTTGGCTAGAGTAGTGCTGACAGGTCTGTTAAAACCGGTGAAATTGCAGTAGGCCTTAGAATAGGGATAAATGTGTAATGCTCAGAAGAAGAAACATTTTTGAAATTCATCTTTCAGCTGAGGAAGAACCCCCTTTATGCTATCCATAGCAACGAGTTGCTTTGCATATAGTGCTTTTCTGCAGAGTCAGCTGCAGTTGTGTATGGACTGCTGAAGAGCTAGGCCGCAGCTAGGTCACGTTTATGTTTTGAGTGCATGTGTGCATACACGCACTACAATTACTGTTGTGTATGCATATACTTCACATGGTCACAATCCAGGTTTATCCCAGTTTATCAGTATGTACTATGCAGCTGAAGATGCTCTTTCTCATCTTATTTTTTTTGCATAGAACTAAAGTCTATGAGGGAAATAAGTTCTTCCAGTACCTTACCAAATTAATGATATTTTTTGTCGCTGGTTTAATCAGATGATAATATTACTGTTGGCTCCAGTCCAATGACCTTATTGAATATCTGGCTGCTTGGTGTCCACTTCAGGCAAACAAGAAATAGGGTTTAAAAAAAAATAAAATAAAAAATTAGCTTTACTTTCATTTACTTATTTCTGAGCGGAATTATTTTGCCTAAATCCCTAAATAACTGGTTTAGATAGGTCTTGCTTTCAGGTATTTTAGCCATTGATGAACTGCACAGACAAATCATACTTCTGTACCGAAAAATGGACTTGAATTTGAAGTTAGCTTTTTCTACTTCTTTATAACGGGTATTCCTCCACACAAATTGTTTTTGCTGATAAGTATTCTGTGCGTTTGTTTTAGAGTCTGCATACAGGCTGTGTGCAGTAGAGCTATTTAGTATAAAAAAAGAGGCGAAAGAATGGAAGAAATACTTAAAATGAATGGTATAACGTGAAGTGGCGTGCTCCTATTTACCCTTTCTAACAATGTGAGAAGCCAAGGACATTCATCAAGAAGAAAGGCTGTAATTAATTAAGAGAAATACTATGCAATGCATAATTAACATATGTTACAGCTTGTCAGAAAACGAGTGCCAATAAAATAGTAATATTTGCAATAGGATTTGACATTTATGCGGATAATAAAATATTGACAGTTACAGTAGAGATTTTTAAAAATTGTTTTCTAAAAGGAACTCTCTTGCTTAAAAACATAACCAACTATCTTTGGGAAAAGACATCCCCTACTGGCAACCTGTTCTGTAATAATTCAGTGGGAGTCAGGCAGTTAAATACCTTATAAACCAATCTGGCATGAAGTTACTGAGAACTCTTACTGTGTTCTGTACAGAAAATGTGTTAAACAGTTTCTTCTGTTTATGAATTGCTTAAATGTATATAAATGATCTTTGCGCTCGAATTAAACAGTCACTGGATTATAAAGAATCGGATATCCACTCAGTTCTGACCGGTATTGTTCCCTCTATCCCATTTGCTGCTTTGCTGGTGTTTACACATCTCACTACACATTTCATTTAGGAAACCTCTGTGTGGTGCTGTTAGGATTCTCTGATTATCCACGAGATACAACATACTGTGATCCTCATGTTATTTTATTCATGCCAGACAAAATGTAGGCATATCAGTCATAAATTTGTAGAGAGCCTGCGGAAAAGCTTGAAGAGTCAGGCTACATTTTTTTTTTTCTTTTTTTTATTGCGTTGCTGGCAGCTTAAAGGAAAATCATCACATGAAAATCGCATTTCTGTGAGAAAATCTTGGACTTGTCATTTCTACAAATACCCTTAAAATTAATGAAACTGAAAGCAGCAATCTTGCACTTATTAGTGCTACAAATAACCTTAAGATTGATGAAAATGAAAGGAGCTGGTCAGTGCAAAAAGGCTTTTTCTTCCTATTTTTTCTTCATTTTGGTTAGGCTGAGCAACTGGTGGTACTTTTTATAGCATTTTTCTATATTAAAGGAGAAACTCACGGAAAAGGCTTTTAAGAATATCCACAGGTGAACAGATGGAAACCATTGTGTCTTTCTGTACCACTGTTTCAAGGGAATTTTAGGACAGAATTTTCTAACTACCCATTCTTCTTCAAAGCATGAAGATAAATGGTCAACCATTTTTAAGAGTTCATCCTTAAAGGTTCTAATAGGAGCTACGGGCCATCTTGAAAATCTATGCTGTAATAATTTGAAGGAATCGGTGTCAGAAAATTGATTTGCTTGAAAGCAGTTTATTTCAATTTGAATATTTTGAAATTGTGCTTGCTACCTAAGGTAGCATGCCTGAAGCAAGATGATCCTGTTACCATGGTTTCAGGCTGAGATTTGGGTTACTATGGTGTCAGCCTTTACTTCTTGCTGTGCGGGAAAGTATTATGTGACCTGGGCAAGGTCATATAGACTTAAATCCTCAAAGAGGCTAAGCTGGAGCAACAAAAATTAGTCACTGCAGTGAAGGTCTTTTATGCACCTGCTGCCTAAAAGAGAGACTCAAGCCCTACACGTGCTTTCGATTCCTATCTAGAGAAGTTAGCACTCTCATCCGAGAGGCAGGGCCTGGCAGTTGATTGCAAATCACAGCCCTTTTTTGTCCAACTTACATTAATATCTTGGTGCCAGGAGGCACATTCTTCTTGTGAAAAGCTGTGGTGATGACATCCTCTCCTGTAGGTGGACATCAAAACTGAGGTCCCTCTTTTCATTTGAAATGGGACATGCACAGGGAGATCAAATTTCATTCGGTAGTTCAGTAAGAATTTTGAGGATGTGCACGAGGAGGCTCAATATTTCTGTTCTTACTGAGCACAGCATGCATGGCTGAAAGAGAGTGGTGGGGCAGCCCCAGGAACACCTTCACTTTCTAGAGAAGAGACTCAACTAAACTGGGGCAGGCAAGGGGAGAGCAAGTGAGAGACACCCGTGGGGTCTGCGGTTTGATGAGTGGAAGGCTGGAGCTGCTGTTCCAAAGACTGTGTGTGGATTTTATAGCCAAGTTGTTGGGTTGAATACATAAACAGTCTTTGGACGAAGAGCTATAATCATGAAGACTGAAATGTTTTTTGACACTTGCCGTGGTTTAACCCCACTGGCAGTGAAGCCCCACACAGCCGCTCGCTCGCTTGCCTCCCCAGTGGAATGGGGGAGAGATTCAGAAGATTAAAAGTGAGGAAACTCCTGGGTTGAGAAAAGTCAGTTTAAGGTGTAAAGCAAAAGCTGTGCTCACCAGCAAAGCGCAACAAGGGCTTCATCCCCACTTCCCCTGGGCAGGCAGGGGCTCAGCCCTCCCCAGGACAGCCGGGCTCCATCGCGCCTCACGGGGACTTGGGCAGCCAAAGGCCGTCGCTCCAGCGTGCCCCCCTTCCTCCTGCCCCAGCTTGATCTGCTGAGCACGACGCCACGTGGGCTGGGACGTCCCTTGGGTCAGTCGGGGTCGGCCGTCCCGGCTGCGTCCCCCCAGCCCCTGGTGCACCCCCAGCCCCTGGCGGGTGGGGTGGGCTGAGGAGCAGAAGGGGCCTCGGCCCTGTGTGAGCCCTGCTCAGCAGTAAGGAAAACATCCCCTGTCAGCAACACTCTTCTCAGCCCACATCCCAACCGCAGGAGCTACTGCGAAGAAAATGAACTCTATCGAGCCCAAACCAACACAACACTTTGTTTTATAGCCCCTTGTGTCCTGGTTAGGTTCAGTGTAGTTTAAAGGACTGACCCACTGAAGTGGTGGGGTCTGGCTGAGGGGCTCAGTCTGGGAGCAGCTATCACAGTTGCTGGGGCTGGATCATGGTGAGCTAGAAAATTGCTCTGAACATTTTTCTGGGAGAAAAAAGCAACAGACATAGGAAACCTAGAGTATGGCTCAAAACAGGAGTTAGGTGTGGGATAGAGAGCAGTCTCTTCAGCACTAAGAAAAAACCCAAACCTGATGCACAACCAGGCTCAAAGAACCTTACAGCAAAAATTTAGATAGTAACAATACTTATAAATTATTTGGTTAATTAATTAGTTATTGGAGTTTTTTATTTGTATGTATGGTTTTGTTTTTTCCTTTAGGTAGGGCTTTTAAGTTTGCATCCTGAGATTCAAGTATGTAAATTCTATTTAAGTCTTATTCCAGGTTCTTAAGTCTTATTGCAGTTTTTGCCTTTTGATTTTGGTTTTCTATCTGCAATCTCGAAATACAGTTACATCAGAGGGCTGCTCCAATGATGGTATCACAGGATTTTGATGCTATGGTAATAGATGCAGACTTAGTATCATATCTCTTGATTGCACCCAGAGTAGTGCCAATTTATCTATTTCATCACAGTGAAGCAGCTCTTCCCTCCTGAGTGTACAGTTCTTCTAAGTGTTATTCCAAAGTAATAACATTATCTCTCCAGCTTATACCTGGAGGGGAATTATGTGAAGTAGCAGTCTAGTATAATTATTTCAGTGAAAAGCTGTAGCCTTGACCAAAAAAAAAGAAGGTTTTATACACGTGTGAACACATACAATAATCAGATGCACAACAGTGATTGTAAATGTTATAAATCAGTCTGGCAATGATCTGAATGGCGCTTTGAAGAGCATTGAATACTTCACTCCTGAATGAAATGGTGTAACGTGGAAGGAAACAAATTTTTAATATTTCTGATTTCTATTGCTTCTACAAACAAATGGCTTGTTTTGTTTTCTTGCAGCCACGCACTTTCCATTCCCCCCAGTTTTGTCATGGCTGTTAGGCCACATCCATCCTTTAGCCTTGTCCTGGGTATTACCGTTCAAAGTAGGGAAAGGAAATTATAGAATCAGTGCAATACTGGAAATGAACTGCTACTTAATAGTTTGTTTCTCAGTAACACAGTAGGCAAGTGTATGATCCTGCCATAGTCTTGATCATATTCTTACTCAAGAAGTGGGCATTTATAGAAGGATTCATTGGTTTGAGTCTTGCCTTCCTACTTCCTTTTTTCCCCTTCCAGTCTACTCTTCATTTTTTTTATCTCTGTGTACTAACCTCATCCATTATGTCAGCTTGAAGCGGTCCTTTTGCGTTTTTGATTTTATGGTAAGCCTGAAAATCCTTCTCTGGAAAAGGAAGGGTAGTAGCTGGAGTAAGTATAGCCCTGATCAATATCTGTGCTGGATTATTTTGTTGGCTCTCAGTGAATGCAATCAAAACCTTAGTGACTTTAGGGTCTACCAAAGTGTGGGCTGCCCAGAGAACTTGGCTGTGAGCACAGTTTTGTCTGGGCAGCGTTTGAGAGAGCTTTTTCAAAGGCTCAGCTGGCAGCAGGGTTTGGGCTGACATGAGGATGATGGCATCAAGAAGCAGCTGTGTGAATACGAATTTCACTCGCTCTCTGAAAAAGGAAGATTATTTCCTGAAAAATCAGAAGAATCTGTTGATTCGTAAATAGCAGTCTTCATTGTTCTATTTTGTTATCATGCTTAAGTTCAGGATTTGTCAGATATTTGCTGACAGAGAGAAGAAAATCAATGACAGAGTTAAATATGCAATGAATCAAAACTAGTTCTGATTCCTAGACTAGATAAGGATTGCTGATTCTTCTCATGGTCATTGTTACTGAAAGAGTAACCAGGAATGAAAAAGGCACATATGTAAAATGACAATTTGAGTCTTTTTTTCAGTAAAATTTGAAAAGTTACTCTTTTTTTTTTTTTTTTTTTTCTTACTGTAGTAAATTTTAAAAACAAATTTGCAATTTTAAAGAACAGAATATGTGGCTAACAGGATTTCAGCTTTAGGAGCCTCAGTGAAGAACTGATGCTTAACTTCATGTAGATCATTTTACAGTAGCACTCAGTGAACTGAGGAGGGTACGCCACTGACTGTAAAGATGGACCTGAAAACTGGTGTTTTGGTATTTAATGATACAATTTTACCATCATTTAAATCATCAAGATATACTGGCACAAACCAAATTGGAGTCCAGGTAGGAGGGATCCGAAATGTGCTGGTAATTTATGCAAGTTGACCTCAAACTCTCTCTTGTGTAAGCAAGTCAAGGGTGTAAGCCGTCACCATCTGTAGCTTGCCTTTAAAGCTGTTACGGGTATTGAGCACCAAGCTATTATTTATGGAAGAAAAATAGAAACTTTAAATGCCCATACTTTAAAATGAATTATTTCAGACCTGATGGATTTTATGACAGTTAAACATACAACGAACATTTTTGTCATTTTCAGATAAAAACTTAGGCACCTGATTAAACTACTATAAATATCAGTCTAAATTGTATTACAATCATAAGTGTATCCTAGGTAAGATGTGTTCAAACATGTAGTTCTGTACTTTGCTAATCATATGATCTTTGCTACAAATTCTTCAGCTGGGAGAATATTTTTTTTAAAAAGTGAAAATCATGTAAATAATATTCACAGCTGGATGCTCAGCAAACATATTTTGGTGGAATCCTCTAGTTGTGTTTTTTGGTGGGAGTTTGGGTGTGGTTTTTTTTTTTTTTTTGTGTGTGTGTAAAGAATTAAAATTAGGAAAGAAGGATTGATAGTGCCCTTGTAAAACTGAAAAGGTACTTTAAAAAGCAGTTTTGCGACTGTGTTGTCCCATCTGGTAAGCGGTTTTGAAATGTTCCTATTCTAAACAAAGCTGACATTATTATGCTGAGTTTTGAGGTTTTAGATTATATAATTCAATCACATTGCTAGAAGGATTTTTTAGATAACTTAAATGAGTCAGTAACTTGTAAATCATCCGTTTTCACAGGAAGGAACGCATCATTCTTCCTCTGGTTCATTATCACACGGGGTTTTGCACAGGCACTGAGTAACTCAGGAGGGTGGGAAGGATATCATGGTAAAATGTTCTATCAGGTGGTAGGTTACCTGAGGTCCTTAATCTCAGCAAAGGACTCGTGATTGTTCCTTGTAGCTTCACTTGGGCAAGGGCTATTTGTTGGGCCTTGGCTGGTTACCAGAATTAACCAGATTTGAACGTCAATAGGTGAATTACTAAAAACCTCTGAATATTTTAGTAACTCTGAAGAATCAAGTTATTAACTAACCTCTGATTAAGGGAGAAAGGAAACTTTTCCAGTAATTTGGCTTAATCAGCCTGCTGAAGCGTTCTGCCTTGAAAGCAGCAGTTACCAGAAACTCTCAGAGGTAGAACACGAGATCAGATGGGTTGTTCTTTTGGAAGCAGACTTGAGAGGAGCACTGTGTGCCCTTATTCGCATCCAGGGCAGGACATTTGCTCCCCCCCACACGACGCACACACTCCTCTGAGGGGTTTTGCAGACTTGAGTAGAGCTGTGTACCACCCTGTTGTATGTATTGCAGCGGGGACGTGTGAGATGCATGCATACAATAATTATAAAGATTTTAGTATGCTGACGAGCTGCTGTGAAATAACTAGAACCTGCAGGTCTTAGTTTTGTTTCATTGCATTTTAGTTTGTATTTTGTCTTTGGTATCAGTTTTACCATAGAGCATTGTGCAGTGAGTAGGTGTAGAGTATTGCAGAGCTGCCAGAAGCATCTCCACACTTCAAAAAATGATAAATGATATTTCAATATGTTCCACTGGGGCTGTCTCTAACTTTCTGACTGATCTAGGCAGCTGCAAGCGCTTTAAATAATCCCAGTGTGTGGTTTCAATCATACACCTCTCTTACTGTTTTTTTTAATCACTGATTTTTTTTTTCTACTTTCTTCTCTTTCTTTAAGACATTACTGTATCCCCTCATTGAACTGCTGAAGTTTGAGTGTATATGCCTATCTACTGCTTACTCAGTTTTCTGACTTGTGTCATTCTTCACTTTAGTGCAGTAACACTTTTTAGGCCATTGTACTAAGAACCAAATATCATTGTCCAGAGGGGGTGGGAGGACAGATACGATACTGCTAAAACTGATTGCTCCATTGGCCAAGAAGCAATTAATCTCATTTTTCCCTCTAATATTGTGGCTTCTAACCTCCTCAAAATCTAGGTGAAATGAGCTTGTTCATGCAAAATACCATGTTGACACACCTTCTGATACGGGTACCTCATGGGGTCACACGTGAGTGTCTTCACGTCAGTGGTACGTTTCCCTTTTCTCCCTTGCTCAAAAGACATCGTTGTCTTGTCTCACAGACAAGCACAAACGTGGATAATGTGTAGGGGTTTTTAGGTAACGGTGATTCTTGTAGCTAGTAGGTCAGAGGATATGAGCCTATGACCTTGCCTTGTGTGTGGACTCAAGGTGTGAATCCCTTCTGTGTTTCTTCTTGAATGACTGCTCAGGTTGTTCTTACAGTAAAGGTTAATTGAAGGAAATGGTGTTATCCTGATGTTAACATATGTTGTATGTTAGTCCCATCTGTAGAATGCCACATGAAATTTGAATAACGTTTACAGTGTAGCTAGAGCTTAAAAAAAAATATACTAGCCTAAAAAGAATATGTAAATTGACCTCTTTAAATCAGTGTTGGAAAAAATCTAAAAGCAAATCATTGTACTTTGGCAGTGAGATATTTTTTTTTTAGTACATCAGACTGAATTCACAAAGAACACTTTTAAAGAATAAAATGGGAATAATAGTATTCATCTGTGAGTAGCTTCGAGAACCATTTCTTAGCTGTAATTAAATCACCAATCAGACTAAAATTCATTGACTTACCATCAGAGATAATTCTGGGCGTTTTGTACACTGTGATAATAACACTCTATTATTAAGCATTGACATTCCTTGTAGGTGTATTGTTAGCCAACTCACAAGTTTTGATCATTATTCAAAGGAGAAAAGAACAAAAACAACTTGGGAAACCTGTCTGTTGGAAACCATTTGAGTTTATCTGCTTTCAAACACGTACTTTTTGAAAAGTTCTGCATTAGTAAAGGCAATAATTTAGAATATCTTGCACATAAGAAAAGATTGTCTGATTTACGGTAATGAACTAACCCATATTTCACGTCAATATAGATAGGCTGACAAGCAGATCTGTGGCATGTATCCCCGGGAGGATCCAAACAAAACCCACGAGCTGTCTGAGTCTGAATCTTTTAAGCTAGGGACTTTCAATCCTGTCATAAATTGGAAAGGGACCTTCCTGTAACAGAAAGTCATGGCCTCTGGCACAGCGGTATTGCAGCCCCCGTGACAGTGCCCCTTTAGGCGAAGGGGTTAGTTTGTTGCCCCCTCTCTCTCTTTCCAGAGCCTCTGAATTGCATTTTGCCAGCTGCAGACCTCTCTCCTCTCAAGACTTTCCGTTTTATACATTATCTCAATGCAAATGTTTCCTGGTTTTCCCTTGTGCTTTTGTATTTCAGTGATAATTCGTACATCCATTTCTGTGGCCTCCTTATGGAATTTAGCACGTGGCTTGTTGGTGCTCAAATACTTTTGGAACCTGTCAGGACTTGGAGAGATGGTAATATTGGTATTTCCTTTCAACAGTGGACTACTCGTTCATTCTCTTCAGTGCTATTTTTACTTTAGTCATACCTCTTACAACTTGGCAGAAGTTAACTCTGAGTTTCTCTATGCACACAATTCTTCTGTATCTGGACTGGGTACAGCTAAATCACTATCACCAGGTTGGTGGATACATCATGACCCTACTAGCATAGGATGTTAAATTTTCTTCTCTAGTCTGTATCAGTCCCATTTTCTGGCTGCTGCTGTAGTGGTACAAAGTGTCTGAGCAGTATTATTATGAATTTAGGAAATAGTGTTGTATATAAATTTTTTTTAATCAATTCTGTGGTGGTTTGACCTTTGGCTAAATGCCAGGTACCCACCAAGTTGCTCTGTCACATGGTCTGGAATATCCCTTAGGTCAGTTGGGGTCAGCTGTCCTGGTTGTGTCCCCTCCCAAGATCTTGCCCACCCCGTCCCACTGGGAGGGAAATGTCGGAAGGAGCCTCGGTGCTGTGTAAGCACCGCTCAGCAGAGGCCACCACACCAGGGTGCTGCCAACACCCTGCCAGCTCCCAGCATAAAACAGCACCGTGAGGGCTGCTATAGGGGAAAACCAATTCCTGCTCAGCCAGCCCCAGTACAAATTATTTTCTGAGGAAAGGTGCAGAACCGAGACCTCTGGACCCAAGATGCTTCATCAATCTTTCTGTGCCTTGTGGAAAGACTACTGTAAATTTTCTCTGTTTTGACATTTTGGTGTCTTTGTGACTTCTGACCAAGAAGGCATTCTAGTTTGTGAAAACTGCAAATAGCACTCATTGTGGTCACGTGGTTTGGTCATGTGCCCTCCAAAAATTTTGATTCTCAAAATGCCACTTAGGAATTTCTATTTCTGCTCCTTAGGAATTTATATTTGAGACACTGCTGAAACCAGCAGTCCAAGAGTATCTATGTATAGCTATCATCGCACACTCTCTTGAAATGGCAAATTTTTATACTCTGAGTACATTTTAAGAAAACAATAACAAGAAATCACAAATCAGTGGGAGCACTATTTAGTTCAGTGTAATAGATGAATAACGCTGTGAATAATTTTAACACTTCTATATTTAGAGAAACAAGGCCTTATAGTACATTGGTAACAGCAAAACTTGATCAGTGTGAAGTACCAGATGGTGTTCTATAAATGCAGATCTGAGGGCAAGCATCCGAAGAACTCTTATGCTATGTGAGTACCAGAGAAATAACTGCCATCAAACGGGTCACTTTATGTATAATCAATTTTGAGGCTGTAGCAAAACTGATGAGACATTTCCTTTTGTTAATCAGAGTAGTAGGGAAAGCGTGGATTATATTAGTGCTGTACCTGGAAATGTTTCCCAAAATGAAAATCTAGATCCTCCTTGTGAACCCTGTAGGTGAACTCTTTGTAGATGCTGCATAGAGGTTTGCCACTCTCTAAGGTTTTAATGACGCGTCCAGCCGTAAGATTTTACAGCTCAAAGCTTTGTTTTGTGCTCTCACTGTATTGACAAAATAAATGCTTAAGCATGAGGCAATTGAAAAATAGTTGTGTAGAATGAACTGTTAGAGACGAAACTGATAACACATCCGTCCCATAGTTTTCTGGAAGTTTGTCATTGTCAGTTATGGGTTTAACTTCTGGAAAACGGTGGATAGTTTTCCTTTTTAAGTTTAATGCTATGTAAATGCTCTTTAGTTTGTACAAGCAGTTGTTTCAGGAAATTGTCCTAGCTAAATTGACACCTGCCTATTCATGTAGAACAAGATTCTTTGTTCCCCAGGGATTCCTGCCAAGATTTTCATATGATTAACAGCACAGAAAAATTGCACTTGCAAATCCACTCGTTTCCTTTTCAAAGGAAATGGGCAGCATGGTGACTTGACCCTTCTCCTTTGTGAAGCACAGGTCAGCGTGGCAGGGGAAGTAAAACATGCCAAATGCAGGCATGTACAGAATACTTCTCTTGAAATTAAGAGAGAAACTGGGAATTGGGTAAAGACTCTGAAACAAAGCCAGTTTCTGGTCATGCAAATATGTGATCAGCCCATTATTTAGACCTCGAGGTAAATCTACTGGTGAGCACTTTGTTGCGGCAGTTACGAGTGTTGTAGCAACTCTTATTTATAACACCCTGTTTAGAGACCGATTGATTTATTTATTTTTTAAAATCTTTTGCTGTTGCACAGGGAAAGGAAAACTAATTATCTTCTAGTTAAAATTTCCTTGTTTATAATTTTATCATGTATTCATAGTGTTTGGGAACAAAAGAGCATTCTTGACCTGAAAAATCATTTTAAGGGAAGTTAAGACAGATTCCTAGCAGCTGAATGAGAAGGTATATGTAGATTTTGCCAAAACTTAAAGATGTGCACACATAAGGTTCTACACACCTGTTCTTAGGTTTGCCATGATGTTAGCCAACAGGAGTAAAAAATATAATCGCCTCCGAATGCAGATAAATAAAAAATTAGAAATGTCCCCTATGCATGCTCTGTCTAGACTGTACCTTTAAACTTTCTCCCAAAATGCTTGGGCTGTGATCATGGAGCAGTTGAGATCCTGACCATAAAATATATCTAAAATCCTTTTTTTTAAAAAAAATTTATTGTGAGAGTATATTTTAAAGTAGAATAAGCGTAGATCTCTAACACAGGTCATATCCCATTATTTGACTATGTAGTTGTAATGGTTTTGACTGGGAAAGAGTTAATTTTCTGCATAGTATCTGTGTGCCATGTGTTTTGGATTTGTAACCAACAGAGTGTTGACAATACAGGGATGTTTGATTTCTTGCTGAGCAGCACTTACACACCCTCAAGGCCTCTTCTACTTCTCGGGCTGCCCCACCGGCGAGTGGGCTGGGGGTGCACAAGAAGCTGGGAAGGGACACAGCAGGGAGAGCTGACCCCAGCTGACCAAAGGGACATCCCAGACCACTTGACATCACGCTCAGCAGTGAAAGCTGGGGGAAAAAGAGAGGAGGGGGGGATGCTTGAATTTACGGTGGCTGTCTTCCCAAATAACTGCTGTGTGCGATGAGGTCCTGCTTTCCTGGAAATGGCAAAACATCTGCCTGCTGTTGGGAAGGAGACAGTGAATTCCTGCTGTTGCTTTGCTTGTGTGTGCCACTTCGCTTCACTTATGAAACTGTTTTTATCTCAAGCCACAAGTTTCTCTCACTTTTGCCTATCTGATTGTCCCCCGTCCCACTGCAGGGGGGTGAGCAAGCAGCTGGGCTGTGCTGAGTTGTCTGCTGGGGTTGACCTATGACACCACTTAAAATAAAGCTCTAGCAGGAACTTTAACACATTGCTTTACATGGAGGTAAGATGCCTACACTTGGGTCATGACAGCAGGTTGTTCAAATACATCACTATAATGACTGTCCTATCTAAACCAACTGCTTCTTTGTGCCACACATAAACATAGATGGCAGCAATTTATTGTCTTAGAATTGCAGGAAAAAGTCCCTGTTTACTCATTTGGCAGCGGTGTTGATATTCTTTTGTCTGTGATCTCATTTACTCTGGGTAAAGCCACAATTCCCATCTGTTGTTATTTATGGCAAAACTTCATGGTAGTTTGAATAGATACTCACTTCTATTTTTTGGGATTCTTTTTTGTTCTTGATTTTTTTATACTATTGTGGAATGAAAGCCCTTGCCATCACTCCCAAGTGGCTGTATCTGGTAGAAATTTTTCTTGATAACATGCATTTTAAAAAGAATTGAGTTCTCATGTTGTATTAAAATAGCTTTGTGCATGTAAGGATAGTGGTTTATACCTCAGCCATTTCTCTGACAAAGACCGTTTCTATCTCTCTCCCTGGGTGTGTTTCGTCTTGCTTGACTAGACCCTTCTTGTCTTTTATGTAAAGTGCATGTGTGTGGAAATATTAATACGTACAAGGAAACAAAATCCGATGAAAGTGTGAAGAAAGTGAAATGAATTATTAAGTTTCTGAAATAAGAAAATAATCCCATATTATCAGCTTGTCCCCTCTTTCATCTATATCTTGTAGAAAGAATAGCAAGACCATGATTGTGGTGTAATAACATTTTATATTTGCATGAGCTTTCTTCAAGCACAGGGAGAGGTTTTCCAAAGATCTTGCAGTCTTGGTTTGGAATGCATGAAGGAAGAAACTACTTTAGGGAGGAGCTACCATGTTTGAAATATTCCTGCAATACATTTATGAGAAAATTTCATCTCTCAGCATGGAAATGATGCCTTTTTAGCCGTGAAAGTTGATATATGCCATCTGTGGTGTGTTCAGAAAACGTTCTATATGCCCAGATGTCTGTTTCTCTTTACCTGTAATAAGAATATGCCTGTATCTAATACTGATAAAATAAAATCTAAGTTACTAATAACTTAAGTTGTATCCTTTTCATGAAAAAAAACAAAAATGCACTAAAAAACAGAGGGAAATGTTTGGTTTTAAAACGTAGCAAACGGTTAAAATTGGTTCTTATCGGAATATAAAAATTAAAACATCTGTCTCTGTCAGGAAAATAAAGCCAATTAAAATAGTTTCCACTGTTTGGAGTCTCCTGTCCTTTAAAATGCCAGCTTAGACTGGGAAACAGTTAAATAATAGCCTAAGAGAAGAATTCAATAAAATAAGGAGAAAAACCCCAACAAACGCAAATAAATCACAACAAAAGTAATGTGGCCAGGTGTTTTGCATCATACTGTAAGGTGCGTTCTTATGTAATGAATACATCCCATGCTGAGTTCAGGGGTGTCTGATGGAAGCAGGGAGGCCACAGAGATGAGCAGCAAAAAGCAAAGAAGCAAAGAAATGGTGAATCTTTCAGGTTTTCCACATAGCCATTTCCCCAGCGAAAGTGTGTGGTGTTAATATTCATAGTATGCCCTGAGTATCAATTATAATGTGCAAGACAAGGAAGTACATAATGTAAAAAGTTTATGAGCTTCCCAGTTGCGTAAGAGTCTTGAAGAAGTGACATGATTGCCTTCCTTTTCCTGCAAGGGATGGAAAAGAGGCGTAGAGGCAAAGAGACTATGATTGATGTGGAAAATGAGTATGTAGTATTTTACATGTACTGTACTCGTTCTATTGCAATCAGGTTGCAGAAAGCATGTGGTACCAGATGCCAATATGAGAATCAAGAGTATGCAGTGTAAATAGCAGTAATTTGAACTCGATATCTGCAGACTTTTTTCAGTAAGTCCACAACTTGCTTTTACTAGAGAGTATTTGTTAGAAAGTTTAAGCTTGCTCAATGCTTTTTCCTTGAACCTCTTATTATCTCACTCATTTATAACTGGGACATTTACCTATCTGAGGTCAGTAATGATCTTCACTGTGAGACTGTCCCTGCGATAAGCTGATTGCAAGTCTGTGTCTCAATGATTACTATTCTTAGGGATAGAAACAACCAAAGCAGAATTTTAAAAAGCACATTGCATTGGTTAGATTCTGCTTTCCTCATTTTCTTAAGACTAATGTAAGTTAAATCAGTCTTGAATATCTCATCCTAAAGATCTCAGACATTAAGATACTATCATCCATTTAGTTCCGGGGATTCTTCAAAATTATCTGTGTAATTCTCATAAGCAGCATGCCGGAGAACAAAAACGATGCTTCAGGCTTAGAAATTTTTCAATTAAACTCTATCACATGGAAGGCTTGTTTAAAAATGGCACCCGATACTGATGCCATACCACTGGCTTGCAAGTAGATGTTCAGAAAGTCTCTCACAGTTTCCTTTCTTCCATCAGTTCGGTGTACAGTCTTGTAGTCTTTGTGTGCGTAGAGCCGCCAGCAGCCTCTTGGACATGGTCCAAGTTGTACAACCTGCTGGTGGTGCCAGGCTATGATGGTGGCCTTGGACAGTTTTGGTAGACACTCAATCTACCACCTCTTGCAGATTCAACAGGATTACTAGTCTCCAGAATTGATCTCCTCTTGGAAAACCTTCATGCATCCTTTCCCAGTGCTGTTCTCTGGCAACTGTTTTCCATCTGCATCTATAGATTATCTACAGAATACACTTGCACGGAAGGTGCTTTTATGACACTCTGAGGCGAGCACGGTCCCTACTCCAAAACTCCTACCACTTCCACCCCCTGGCTGTGATTTCTGCACTGCAGGAACGCACTTTCCCGAGATCTGTGAAACCCTGCACATGCCCACAGCTGACAGTGCCATGTCAGGTCCTAGGGTTTTCATTTGCAGCTGTTTATTTACCTGGCAATGTCTAGACTACTCCATTCATTACGCACTTCAGTCTTGCTTATGAATGTTAAACAGAAGTGTCACCAATAGTCGATACACAGGCAGTTTAATTTCATTAGTCCCTGATTTTGCCTTAAACATAATGAAAGGAAAGGCAGGGATCAGGTTTACAATTTGTCCTGCTGGAAGTGTTGTGAAACCCTGATATCCATAGCTCAGATCTCTTTGTGCAAAGTAAATGTAATGCATGGACTCAGATTCATCCAGTCATCACAAATCTCCATTCACATAAATTACAGCCACGCTGTTTCATCTTCCAGGTGAGCTTTTATATCTCAGCGGCTTCAATGAATTCTTAAAGATATCATACTACTTCACTTTAGAGAAAACCCGATTCTTACATTTAAAGTGACTGTAATATACATAAAACCCAATAAAAACCCTCAGTGACTTCCCCCTACCTACCCCACTACTCCAGCCTACAGCGTTTACTGGGATTCCTGTTGTTTGCCTGACCAGTATTCATTCCTCACCATGCTCCATTTATTTTGTTTTGGTTTGGGTTTTTGTTTTTGCTTGTGGTTTTTTGGGTTTTCTTTTGTTTGTTTTTTATTTGTTTTCCATCGGTATTCCTGGACAGGCAGCTTTTATTGATGTCAACTTCAATGACTGTCAAGGAACAATCTCATAATTTCCAGCTGTCCCCATTTTAAGAAAATAAATCAAGGACATAAAGGTTTTTAAGACAGTGAATTAATGGAAGTGTACACTGGTCATTCATTATATCAAGCACTACTTCTGACCTACACGGAGAAAATGCTGTATACTCTTCTGCATGTCTGTGAAATCCTTGGGTTTAAGTTTTCCTTTCACCATACTGTGGAAGTACCTTTGTCCTGTGAACGGTTCTTCTCAACCAAAAGGAGATGAGCTGTGGTGAATGATGGGGCAGGAAGCATCCCCAGCCGCTGACGTTAGAATTCCGTACATTTCCCTTTCACAGCGATAACACAGAATTCCATAAAGTTTCCTTTCCCAGCAGAGACAAGGGTCATTAATATCATTACTTCCATGATCCTTAATGTCAATTATATTTTTTTCAAGTCAACAAAAAAGTCATCTGGATTTGTCCTCATTTCAGTTGGTGCAATTTCTGACCAAGGCATCCTACCTGTACATTGTGGATAAAACAGCATGTAAAATATAACAGCAATTTTCAGTGATTTATAACCTCTAGTTTTCTACAATTTTTAATCATTAAAGAGTATGTAAAAACATATTTTATACACAATCTTTTATCTTACATTTATTTTTATATTTCTCTATAGCAATTTATTGCAATAGATATATCACCATTACTATAGACATTTATAGTGCCATTAAAATTCAATGCCACCATAAATTCATGCTCCTTAAAGTGTTGACATTTGTAACAGCTTCCACAAGGACATATTTTATATTGAAAGTGAAACTTGGAGTGGAAACTTTTGTTAAATTTAAGATGTAGGCAAAGAAATAAACGTCCTTTATCTTCTTTCAATGAATTCAATAACTTGGGTGAGACAAATTGTGTTAATTCCCACTTTTGGGTTTCATTTGCTCAGACCACCTCAAACAAGTTTGGAGTAAAGCACCACGTACAAAACAAAATCGTAAAGCGATTGTTATTTACTGGCTAACACACAAAATATAGACAGTATATAATGAGCTAGTCGAGTAAGAATTAATTTTCTGATTCTTCCTAACCACCTGAAGGGTGTTTGCTGTCCCAAGAGGCATCAGTCAGGAGGGGGGGGTTGGTCTGCACTGCTCTGGGGACAGGCAGGCAGTGCTGCCAGGCTTCTTCCACAAGGTCAGCTGAAACCAGTGGCACTGACACCTCGATGTGATTCCCCAGCTGCTCCTGACTATCCCAACTGGACCTACTGGCCTTCATCTTGAGCTTCTTCCCCCCGCATTGGGATCTTATACATTTCTATAATGATATTTTTCCTCTTGAATTTGTGATTCTGTCTCAACGGTCCCATTTCTCTCTATTATCTTTACCTTCCTTACCCCTCTACAGACTTTCTAACGGCTCTTTCTCCGCACTCTCAGTGAAGTTTAGGCAGCTGTGCAGGGTCAGAGCTGGGCTCTGCATTCCTGATACACCCTTTGCCAGACTGCCTGTGGTGGGAAGGAGTTTGCAGCAGAGATTAAAGAGATGGTTACAGCTCATGATTTTATGCGTTAGCAAATGTGTTAATATTGCACATCATGGGGTGAGAATGTAAGACTGAATTAGGAAAGTTAAAAAAATGACAATTCTAAATCTTGAATGTTTAAGATTATTTAAAGATAATTTAGTCTTCCTTTTTTTTTTCCATGTTGATTGAAATGAAGTTGCTAGGTGTACGTAAATGGCAGCTTTCACCTATGGGATGGACTTTTTGTTATGCACTTACTTCATAAAATAGACCCTGTCTTGCAGTTCTTCTGCAGAAAAGCTATCGGAGTACAGTGCCAAAATCAGTGCACAATTCTTTTTACTCAGTGTGTGTATTTGTTATTACAACTCACCTAAACTTCTACTTGCAAGTGGAGGATTCACTCTGGTTTTCTCTGTGAATTGCGCTCAAGTTGCACAGAAACAGACATTTAGGGAAAGTTTCCCCACAGAATCTCTATATGGGATACACACCACCTCATTTATTGTTAGGTTGTATGTCCCTTCTGTACTGGGAACCTTATCTTTGAGTCTTTTGCACCGCTTCGCAGGCAGTGAGCACAAGCCAAGCTACGTGGGGGTTTTTAATCCCTCTCCAACCAGAACGGGAACAGGACCCCATCCATAGGGTAGCGTATTGTACGCTTCTAAAGTGACAAAGCTACTGATGTAGTCTCTGTCTTCATGAAGGTGCCTCTCACCCAGAATTCTCTCTAAATACTTCAGCTGCACGGAATACTTCCCCAAACCTTTTGCAATTATTTCTGAGGGTACTAAAGCCTATTTAAGCTCTGAAAGAAAAGAGCATAAAACCACCACTGAAACAAAAGTGTTTTCCCTCCTCCCCACCATTGCAGAATCAGGCAGGAATATCTCTCTCACATTAGTTTCATTATTCATGGAAAAAATAGACTGCTGAGTAAGTATCAGCATGGAGTTGAATGTAATGTGCAAGTGAATAGCAAGCTGATTTTTCTGTTGCTAATGTTTTTTTTTTAAATATAAATTCAAAAATGAAAATATGTTTTGACAGTTCAAAGTCTCTTTGATAATGGTCAAAACTGCCATTAAGCTTTACCTTGCATCACCCCAGATTCCACACAGGTAACTCGTTTTGACATGGGAGGGAGTAGTAGAGAGAGGCAGTGGGAGAGATTGCAAAGAAACTGCTGAAGGACGTGCCTGCTTGGAAATCCCAGCCCCTCCAGAGGAAGGTGAGTGTGAAAACCATCAAAACCACCTCTCCTGGTCGTGCAGCGAGGGACTGTAGTTTTAGATGATGTCTGGAGCTTTGTGAACCATCTGCCAGTACTGGCTGGTGTATCAGTTCATCCTGGAAGTGCTTTTCTTCTGACCTGAGCTGTTCTGCATTTGGAGATTCAGTAGAACCCAGCATAAACACAGACTCAGTGTGGTTCAGAGTGACTAAGCATGACTACAGCTGAGGAGAATAAAAATCCTGCGGGGATTACAGTTGCTGATCATGAGAGTTATCAAGGAACTGTTGGCTTCCGTGAGTAATCACGATACCTTGATGGAAATTGTCTTGCTTTCAGCCTATTACTAATTAAATGGCAGGCATAACCGGATGCAAAATGGTTTTTCACATGTAGACAAGGCATACAATTTATTTATATATAATGTGAGGAGTGTCAAGTGTTAGTGTTCTATTTGCATCTTTTCAAGAGCTCCACTAGTAACATCTGAGCAAAACTGAGTGTTACAGGATTCCCTGTGTAGTATCGAGTGATCAGCCTGAATTAGCAATCACCTTTCGTTATATTTACCAACAGTAGTTTTTCTATATAGGTGCAGATGAGTTTGATAGTCAATGAGAGAAAGGTGAGAGAGTTGCAAAAGTGAAGCAAAGGGAAAGATTGAAAAAGTAAAATATTCACTGATACAGTCATAAGCAGATTTTATCATCTTGATTTCGTACTGTAGTTTATGAGATGAGCTGCTCTGAAAATAGAGATTGCAGTTTGGTGATAAAGCATACTACAAAATGACAAATGTCCTATAAAGCTACCTTAATACTTCAGCGTCAGGAATCTGGTGTTGCATTTGTCATCGTGTAGTTCAACTGTGTTTTTTTAACGTGAACCCAGCTACACAACTGGAAGTTTCATAAGCTAAAGAGAAAGGAAAATCCATCAAGTGCTTCTGGCAAAGTCAAAAGTCTTTCAGGGAAGATGATTTTTTTGTCACAAAATTAGTGAGCAATATACCCGTGTCCCAGCATAGTTCAGAGAGACGCTGCTCTACGCAAAGCGCTCTCTAGAGTCGAAATTAAGAGTCCTAGAGAGCTTGTGGTCATTAATGACGCCGCAGGACTTCCCATACAGTGTGGCTTGTTAGCACTGTGGTTCTGACGAACTCATGTAATTACTTTCAGCCAACTTCAATTACCCTTCAGTTTCAATTGTAGTGAGAGATTCCAGGAGCAAAATTTGATGAGGTTAACCAGAAGGAGGGTTATAGGATCACAAACAAAGAGTATCTACATCGGGAATAAAACTTTGCTCATGGAGATTTTCCAGTCTACCAGAAAAAAGGTTCACAAAAGCTGCTGACAGGAAATTGAAACGAGAGAAATTCATTTGGGAAAAAAAAAGGTGTAAATTTTCCAGTTGTAAATATGATTAGTCGTTCGGGAGAATATTCCCAGAAAGCTTATGGGAAATTCTTTATTGGTAGGAATGTTAAAATCAGATTTGAGTATCTTTTAAAGCTAAGTTTGGACAGTTAAAAAAGGGTAATTCTAATTGATTTCAGGCAGTATTTTTTTATACAGAATATAAAGCTTGTATGCCAGTTTTTGCATTGCCTTCTGGTATATTAACGATAGCATTTCCCTGTGCTCTTGCATCCTAACTCCCGATGTGGCGCTGGGCCGGTGGGTATGACCTTTTCAACTCAGGCAGCACGGATGCAAGCGGTGAATGAAATGATCCGTTTTCATTGGCAGTAGATGAGGGATACTATAGATTTGTCAATGGTCTCTCTTGCTTTCTGCTGTAACCATGATGTGCACTTTGTTTAGAAATGATTTCTCATCATGTTTTACTGATTTTATATCACGTGACTTTAGCGTCATTCACAATATTAGAATGAAGAAACCTATCGGTTTATTTCCGTACTGCATATCGAATGTCTAATCAGTATTTATGATATGTAAGATTAATCCCACTCATGAGGAGAGACCTTTATAATTTATTAGTGTCATCACCTTGCTTGTGTTATAAACTGTTAAATTCATTAAAGAGAGAAAAATCCATGTCTCAGGAATGTTCGTCATGTCTCATCTCTGTGAATTTATTACTCTTCTTAATGAGAAAAGTTTGAACGATAAAGGTACTTTTCAGAGATTATTATTGTGTAAAGACTGACTATTTCTGTGAAAATGAGGCTGATTTGGAAGAAAATAGCCTGGTGCTCTTGGGTTAAAACAGCTTTGGAAACATATCAAGGTTGAAGAAACTGTAGATTTGGCTTTACCGAAGGGGAGAGAAGCGAATGTTTGAAATGTGCTCTTTGGGTTGCAGTTTGATTTGCCTTTACCATAACTCTGGTTGTGATAAGAATTAGGCTTTTGAGCCTTGTGCCTACAGCTGGAGTTCGACACTGGGATCAGAACCCCCGCTTCACAGACACTAAACCAGATCTGCCTACATCTGTTTCTTTGAGCGAGCTACTTAAAGAAAAGCGAAAGGCTTTTTCAAACTCGGAACAAACAAGTTATGCTAAAATAGTCAAGTTTAACAGCAAAGAATCCACCAGACAAGGTAAAGCAGAAGTGAAGTAGGAAGCAATTACTGTGTATAGACTCTCCTTGTCTCTCGTCAAAACTGACTGTAACACCAAACTGCAATGTCTCTTGGCTCATAGGATTAGGTTTTTTGGTTTCTGTTTCTTATATCACCCTGACACCTGATTGTCTGTTTGCTGAGGGAAGGAGCGCTCACAGCATTCACACTCCCTCACAGTTTCCACCAGATCCAGTCACTGCCTTTTAGAAGAACATATTCCACAAACTGAGAACAAACTCTTCTTTGCCTCTGGCAGGAGCAGGCTTGGTAAATGTAATCAAACAAATTCTTTTTCCCCATGTGTTAGCGAGAGGTGCCATGGGCAATGGTTCTTCGGCCGTTCTGTACAATCAGCAGCCTGCTATTCTAGAGTGGATACCCCCTTTCCTCAATCCTATTTTCTATGCCTCCGTCTTTCTTACGACGCTGGGGATCTCTCCGTTCTTGTCCTTTGCAATGACCTTGCCATATGTCTACTTGCCAAGCAGTTCCCAGTGCCCTGCGGTGGCTATTGGGCCTTGCGGGGTGGCAATCTCTTGGGGAGAGGGAGAAAACCTTCTGGCTGTCAATGAAACGGGAGTCCCCAGAGATGCCCAGGGTAAGTTTTGCCAAGGTTGCTTTCTGCTGGGTAGAGACTTAAGTAGATTGTTGTTCTTTCGGCTGACTTGTATGCTTCCAGAAGCATAATGCTGCATCTCAGTGGAATTGTTTTAACTGAAGAGGTCTTCATGGAAAATACACTGGTGTTTTGGGAGCAGTTATTAGAGCTTAGATGAAATTCAAATGAAGATTCCTGCAGCACACACTCACAGGAGGGTGTTTTTTTTTGTTTTTTTTTGGTTTTTTTTTAATCATTTAAGGTTGGATTTAAGGATTAGCTGAAAACGGGAGTTGGGAATCATGTTTATATAAACAAATGGAAATTGCTTTCTACATACTAATTGCAATTACACATTTCTGTTCTCACACTTCATTAATGCCAAACTGTTATCACAGCTAATAAGAAATAAATCATAATTGTTCTTAGCTATTCTACATAATGAACAAAACCATGATTGCTGTTGGCGGTTGCACTAGGAGTTATATTTTTTTCCCAATATACAGAAGTTTTCTACTATTTGTAGTCTAGAGGGAAAGTCTGTTATGTGCCATTGAAGAACATCCCAATTAAATAGCATAGAGATTTTATGCTTTGCCATACCTTTGCTACACAATCAGTGGAAAATTTTGAACTGCAAAACTTACTTAGGTTCAACAGTTTGTGCAAGTTTCTGTCATTGTAAGTGAAAAAAAGTAACGCTGAAAATAATAAAACATTGTTCATAATATTCAAGACTAAAACTCTGAGGATGTGCCAGAATACCACAGAGGCTCCACCTCTACTGACACACTTAAGTATAACTTTTACCAAAAAAAATCAGTCTTTGAATAGTCCTGGGTTTTGATAACTGTATTACCTGAGGTCATTTACTATATGTTGGAGCATTTGAACGAGCATAATGAGGAAAGTTGTACTGTGTATTGTACATTTGTGTGAAAGAGCTACATGACAAATAGCAAAGTGTGTTTTACGCTGGCCCTGTTCATAGTTTTTAACGCCTGCGGACTGGGCTTCTTTGGGGGAAAAACTTGCATTTTCAGATATATTTCCGTTCTAATAGCACCAGACATAAGATAATATGAGCTTTGTTTATTTCCAAAGCAAGCCCAGAGCCACTTGCATGTAAAGTAGGAAATAGCCATTAGTTAGAGGCGTATCCAAAATTCCTCATACTGTTGTATGGGAAGTCTGATCTACAACAATATCAAATTATCTAGTGCTTTTCCTGGAGGTATCTTGCTGATTTACCTTCTTCGTGAACAGGGATGCAAGGACTTTTGGAATTGGACATCAAAGCTAATATGATAATTTAATTTTCTTAACAATTCACATATGATGGTTTTTTTGTAGCTTTTTTTTTTTTTTTTTTTTTTTTTTGTCATTGGCTACTTTAGTTCCTCGCAGCTTTAGGACGTCCCTTTATCTAGTTTCCAGCTGAGATTGTAAAGGCTGGCAAAGACACTGGTATTAGTGGGTTTTACAGTTAGAAAAGAAAAGTAGACTTGCTTTAATACTCCAAAACTCAGCACTTTCCTTTTGTGTTTTGTAAAAGAGCATCAACCTGGAATTCCAGACTTTGGAGATATTTAAAAAGGGCTGAAACTGTGCAGCACTCCAAAATTAATTGATGTTTTTCTTTGTGGTGATTTTTGTCAGACTCTTCTTTCACTGCAAACAAACCAGTATATTATCCTTTCATGAGCTGTCTTCTTGCATAAACTGAACTTCTGTTTAACAGCTCATCAGAAATTCTGATATATTTTGATATATTTAATATTTTAATCAGTTTTCATTCCAAATTGGAATTATATTAAAAAACTAACATTTAAAATATCTTGAAGTTTCAATGACCTGATTTAATGTGTTTCAGGGTAAGCTGCTTTCCCATGAGTTTCAGTTTTAACTGTCTTTGAATCTTTTCAAATTCAACAAATTTGAATCTCGTTCCAATTTGCAACTTGCTTTCTTTCTGCAATTCACGTCTTGCAATTGTGACTTAGATTTTGCAGGCCGCTTACAGTGGGTTGTAGGTTTTCAGGAAAGAAATTTTGGCCTGTATTAAACAGCAATATGTAAATAGAGTGTTTTGCATGCTGTCCTGAACTTTTCTTATGTCCTTTGCATGGCTTATTATGAACAGGAGACTTGATTCAATAATCAAGGCGACTTGGCCACTCCTGCTTTCCTCTCTGGGGCTGGACGTTGGGGTCCAATGGGTCACATTCAGTCTGTGATCACATTCAGTTAATGATCACATTCAGTTTGTGATCACAAGATACAAACTGCAAAATCCTCAGTGGTTTCCGTGTGGCTGTCTGCAACATTTATTGTCTTAATGTGCTTTTTCACGCTATTGCTTGTACGTATGGGCAGAGAGATTTACTGCAGAAAGCAACGCCAACAGGTCTTTCTACAGTTACTTGGTCTTCTGAAGAGTTGTGTGTGAAACTGCCTAAATGCTGTTAGCATATCTGTGGGAAAAAGATGATACGTGGGAAGTGCAGTAGCCTCTTTGACCATGATGAAGCTGATGTCTGTCAGTGCACACTCTCATGTGGAAAAACAGTGACAGTTTTTTCACGAGCCCTCGGGTGAAACTTTCCTCTTTGGACAGGATTAAGAGTGATAAAAACTGACTAGACAAATGCAGATAAAATACAATAAAACGTAACAATCAGAATTACTGTAATAGTGGCCATCTTGTATCGCTTCTACCATAACTATGCTGAAAATAATTTTGCTTGCGTAATAACTGGTGATTCTTCCACGGTGAATTCCTTACCACAGTTTACTGTGATTTCTGCTATAACCTCCAGTTTTTATCACTTTGACATTTTTCCTCAGTAAATATTAATCTAAACTAAACTTCAGCTGAACACTGTGATAATGGTATCATTTTTTTCCAACCTGCCAGATTCTATTTAAATTTTACTTTATTAACGTAGCACGTGTGGGAAGAGCCATTGCATTTACACTGAGTCAAACACGAAGATGAAATTCAGGTTGGTCCTCCGGTGACAATAGTGGTGTGTCTGGGGGTCAGTGTTGTGCCTTGATGCCTTTTAGTCCTCGGTTCCTTGTGTGGTCCAGGAACTCCCCAGCTTGGTCATCAGTGGGAACAGTTTGAGAGGTTGAACTGACTCGATTGACTGAACATCTGGGGCCTTCCCAGTAAAGCAAATGACTGCTCCAGGACCTCTCCTGGTGGGAATTTTGGCCAGTCTCAGCCCCCTCCAGCAGGCCCTGCTGTGCATACACCAGCTGAGGGCTTCTGTGTGCCCACTGACTCCCAGGTGGGGAAGCGGGTGGTCCCGGAGCATCCCCTCAGCACTTCCCGCTGCAGAAGCGGCCAAAACGGGCAGAAATAAGATACTGGTTAAACAGGCAGTAGAGAACGATCCTGCAGATAGTGACATGGGACAGTCTTTTGTACGTAATTAGGATAGCTGGATGTTTTATGCGTAGTTTAAGGTCAGAAATGTATCATGTGTTTACTGGCATGGTCACACAGGGCCACGGACGCAGCAGCATGTGAGAACTCAGCAGAACAGTGTGAGCTGTGGGGGGTCCTGCCTGGCCCACCTGGAGATGTGACTGCAGCACGCTCGGAGGGGAGACTCCTTTCATGGGATGGACAGACACTAGTGATCATGTTCGAGAGATTTGATTCCCCGGGCAAGCACTGCCCTATGCAGAGCTTCCAAAAATCAGGGGGTTTTTGTTATTTTGCTTTGTTTTTAACCAGTCCATGAGTGTCAGTGCCACAGAAACAGTTGAGTGTAAAGCAGAACTTCCCCTCAGGATATTCAGTCCCAGCTAAGAATCACTTCTGTTGAAACCAGAAATGTTACAAGGCATTTGGCAACTTCTTGTCAGCCTGCCTGCAAGGCAGCTCGGGCAAGAGGCGGGGACACGGGCCTGAGCTTTGTGGGGGCTCTTGGGCCCCTGGGTGTTAGTTCCAGGTGGGGTTGCTCAGATCTGTTAAGGCCTGTGGATGCCCTCAAGGTATCTAACATGTTTTTCCATCAATGACTGTCAGTCATGACCTTCTGGCAAATGAGATCATAGCACTAGTCCAACTAGAATATCTTGTTTATTCGATGCAGCCCTGATTACTTGGAGAAGACAGAATGCTGCACCAAAACTAGCTAGTGGTTTTGAATATAAATAACAATCTATGAAGGCTTCTGAATAAATAATGCCATTAATCCAGAGTGTGCTCGGGGTTTTTTTTGTTTTATTTGTTGAAAGGAATCGGAAGCAATATTGTGTTATTTATTCCTAGAATAATGTTACTATAGTAACCGTTGTACCTTATTGTTAGATGTATACAGGAGTTGTAAAGTTATTTGGGGGGGGGAGAAGAAATTTGTCCAATAATTGGGCATTTTCAATAAAAGAGGTGTTTGCCTTCTTTGAGAAGCTGTGTATAGCAAGAAATCTGAGAGAATCTGAGAGCTTTATAAAGTGCGAGGGGTGGGGGGGGGTGGGGGGTGATGAAAGGAGAGGAAAGATTGTTGGATGTGCAGTGACTTGTGTTACACTAAGTAGGCTCATTTTTATCATTGTTTTACTGTGGCAGTTTTGAAACGTGGACTGTGTGGGTAACCATGGAAACAGAAACTCTACAAATTGAGGACCTAAACACAGTATTGTAAGAATCCTTCAGATGCGATTAACTTGATTATTAGAGATAAAATGCTGCACAATTCTCATACAGGGTAGAGGGAAACTGCTGTTTTGCCATGATTCCCAAACCCCGGAGTTTTCTGAGGGCACGTGGAGAGGCTGCCTTGGCGGCTAGATGCACAGTTGGGTTGGGCTGTGGGGTGGCTGGTGAGGAAGCCCTTGAGGTGCTGCGAAAATCAGCCCCTTCATTGGAAAGCAACTGCTGGTACTTGGGAAGAGAACTGTTACTTGACCTCCTCAGGCCTCACGGGTTTATTGGAAAGAAGCAAGAACAGGGCATCTCCCTCCTACAAAAGCCAGTCATGTTGTTGTCTTAAAGAAGGTCCTGAATAGGTGTGAGGAGAGTTGAGAAGAATCTACTTAGCATTAATTCCTTTTTTGTTATTCTAGCTCAGTTTTCTAGGTTTGTTGATGTGTTTTCCTGCACTTTCCAAGGTGGTTCTCATACTAAAACTGTGCGTGTGCTTGCATATTAAAATTTTGACATTATTAGCACTATCTATGTTTCTATAATTGCTATCCATTCTAAAATTATATGTAGCAGCATAGTAGCATCCAGATCCTTAGAAATTATTTCATGTGCAAGTTTGTTTTTTTAACGCTGTGCTTAGTTCTGTGCTACAGAATTATCCCCATCCTCCTCCTTACTTTAGCAGAATTCTAAATTAAATCCAGGCAATTTGTTAACTGTAAAACTGGTGGGGAAAAAAAAAAACAAAAAACAAAAAACAAACGAAACATAAGCTTATTCTGGGGCAAGCAGAAAACTAATTGTATTGATTAAAAAAAACCCCAAACAAACAACAAAAACCCACAACAACTTTTGTAAGATAATAGTGAAGAGTAATTCTGAATTAAAAATTAAGTTTAAGCATTTAGAATATTATAATGATACACTGAATTTCTTGGATTGTCTCAGGTTTTTTAAGTGTATGGAAAAAATTTTCAATTTGAAAACATTAGTACACTTCAGTGAAACTTTCAGTTGTCAGCAACTTGTGCTTTTTTTTGTCAGAAAAAAAGATTTGGTTAATTAATCTCTCCCTGATTACTTTTAAAGAGCAATATGTGGTAGGTAATATGCAAGTCAGTTATTACCTTAGATTCATTTTTATGTCATTCTGAATTATTAAAGCAATTATAATTCACCATTCAAAGGACTGAAGGAAGTAATATATGTTTAAATTTCATGAAACGCTTCACTCATGGAAAGCCCCAGTGATGTTGAGTGGTATGAATGTGCATAAGGTGAGCGGGTTGTTAGTTAGTCTGATAATAAAATGTGAGAGAGAGAGAGAGAGATAAGAAAATGTGGAAGAGTGTTTTATGAACAGACTTTTAAATCTGTGTATCTCTAAACACTTTTAGGTATATCTGTAAAATAATATGGTATATCAAATCAAAATGGAACGTAAACACTTTAGACCTTTTCAATTACAATAAGCTATTTCAGTATACAAGGGTGGGCACTGACCACAGACCAAGACTAGATCCAGTTAACCACATCGGTGTTTCCTTTTAGTTCACTGTTAAATGTATACCTTGAAAACTAGACATCAGAAAAAAGAACAGTAGCAATCTGAATTTGATTCTGGACTAATAAAAGTGATTCAGGGATAAAACGCTGTGGAACTATATGTGGAACAAAAAAAATGACTGTATTTCATTCTTGGCGATACGTCTGTTTTGCACAAGACTGGGTGCTGTTGCCCAATAAGTCAAACCACTTAAGCAAATGTTTTACTTTAAAAACCCCATAAGTTGTGTTCTTTGAAGCTTTATAAAAGTCTCTGAATGGCATAAAAAAAGAAGGGGATGTAAACCAGAATTATATAGGGCTGTTACTGTGGGAGGAGCAGCATTTCATGTTCTGTGAGCCTGCAGCTAATTTGCAATAGACGGTTGCTGATTTATAATAGCAGTATTAGATAAAAACGTAGAAAACAGCTCCTCTGGAACTGTGATTGAATATACAGACATAAGGTTATAAAAAGTTTCCCAAAATTGCCATTTTATTTCTGCAGATACCTCCAAGTGGTTGACTTGAACCAGAATTGTGTAATGCGCATTCTAATAGACGTAGGCCCTTCCCTTGCCTTCATCTACACTGTTCAGCCCTGAAGGTAACATTTCTACAGCATATGATAATCCACTCCGAAAATAAATATCTGCATGTGCAAGTGGTATAATTAATCTGACAAAGTTCTAACTAAGACGAGTATATTGCTGGAAGATTTTGTTTGCAGAATGTCACTTCGAATTGCCGACAAGGTGCAGGTATATTTGTATTCTCAGCTGCAAGCGTGGATAATTCTTTTCATTGTCTGAGGTGACTGTGCACTGCAGCTGCAAAGTACACTGCAGAAATAACGGTCGTCGTACAAAGGCTTCCTGTGTGCTGTCAATACAAAAGACTCGCAGATAGTTTTCCACTTGCCTCTCATTATGACATTGCAGTTCTTAAGCTGTTGAAATCGGCTTGCAATGGTCTTACCTACCAGGGCAAACTTTGTCCTCCACCTAACCCTGGCAGCAAGGCTAATAGCTGTTCAAGAGGCCAATGGATCTTAATAAAAAATGGAAATGGTTTTGCCCCTTCATTTTAATTAACATTATGTCTACATTTCTATGATAATGGATAATTAAGTGAGTTACCTTGACATTGGAATGTTCTTGGAAATAATTTGCTATGCAATTTCATTAGGTTAAAGACATTTGTCTGTTTTATTTTGAATGGAAGTTTCATCGTAAATATTTCTGAATGATTTATACATAAATGAATTATTATTCACAGAGTCAGGATTTTACAAACTGCAAAATTCATTATGTGCATTTTTAAAATCTTTTTGTGTTCATATATGTAATCCATCTCATCTATTTCTTCAAAGAAATATTCCCTTTTTTTTCCGGGAGCCTTCAGTCATCTCTTATTCTATAAACACATCAAGAGGCAGATAAGCATTCTCATGGAATATTATTATTTTGGGGATAGCAAAGCAAAAGTTTTCTTCCATAAGGGTTTGTTTACTACACTTCAGAGAAAAATGTTAATCAATCAAAAGTGTTCTTCAATAAAATTTGAAAGAATTATAAAGAGGCAATTTTTGCCTGTGTTTATTCACCAAAAAAGCAGAGCATAAGCCTGTCAAGTAAACTATGGTATTCCTCAGTAGCATCCTTATTCAAGCACAGTTATATTGTCGAATATATTCACCCTTTGCCAAAAATAAAATTAAAACCCCAGTAATAATTATAAAATGAACTTTCTAGATCTAGTAAGGATCATGTCTTGTTCTTAAATCTTCTGGCCTATCTACTTATAAAGAAATGGGGGATGCGTGCAGGCACATTAGGTTCTTTTTGCT
This sequence comes from Athene noctua, assembly GCF_965140245.1. Lineage (NCBI taxonomy): Eukaryota > Metazoa > Chordata > Aves > Strigiformes > Strigidae > Athene > Athene noctua. Next base: position 18,317,185 of record NC_134051.1, on the reverse strand, counting down.
GTAATGTACCATCAGAAAAAATACTTCAGAAGCAGCTCTGTCCCTCAGCTTCTTACAGAGTCATGACCTCACTTAGGAAAATGCTCAACTGTTTTGTTTGTCCTGTGGAGATGCTGTAAACTCTGCCACAGAACTTCCATGTTTTGCGAGGTGCCCACAGCTCACATAGATAATGTTAGAACTGCAAAACGTTGTACAATTTTTCACTTAATATACATTTCAAATATCCCATGGAAGGGGTCACTGAAATTAAAGCCAAGCATTTATTCATAGTTTCTAATAGCACTGTCTGCTATGGGAGAACTAACAGTAGGCCGCAATTTTCTTCGAGGGTGTTGTCAGTGAGATTACTTCTCAAATGCACCGAAAGTGCATTTTTAATGTCAGATTTGTAGAAGAATCTACTACTTTTGTGATGCAAATTACCAACTGCAGGATGGAAACAAATTACACATTTGTTCATTTTAAAGTATAATAAACTATCCTGTTCCAGCACTGCTGATTTGCATACCATGGACAAGGAGAGGGGCAGGCGATGAAGAGAAAGGGAAATGAATAATGTTTTGAGAATAAATATTTTAGGACAATATATAAATATATGTAGTGATACACTGATCTGTGAAAGAACATTGCATGTGGTATTACTGCAGAAAAAACTGTAGCAGCAATAATCAGACTATGAAATGGCACAAGAATATCAGATGTCTCTTGGAAACTCTTTGAAGTGTTGTTTAGTAACATTTTTCTGTCTGTAATAAATCTTCCTGAAGCCTAATCCTGCAGTTGATTCTCTCACTGAAACTGAAAATTCAGGACCTGGGGGTAGTCGGGCTACACTTTGCCATGGATTGAATCATCTGTTGGATCCATGGGAACAAAAGGGCTATTTAGGTTTTAATAAAGCAGGTGAATTCATGTGTTAATATTTGAGATGGACCAATCTGTAATATTCAGTGACATAGTCATATTTTTCTGTGTCTCTCAGCTAAAATCTGGACTTGTCTTTATATGTATATATAGTTCTTTGTTATTTTCAGTCGGCAGAAAACGTTTTTAATTGCAAGTGAAAATGTCTTACACACTAGGTAAGTGTTCCTTTATAGATAGATGTCATGGGTTGAAGAACCATTTTCAGCTTCTAGCTGTTTCACTGTTTTGAGCCTGATGCTTGTTCAATAGAAAAAGAGCAAATCTGCTTTCTCTTTAGAAATAATATTTTCAGATACAGTCAGAATACATTGAGAAATGGAAAGTTTTTCTGGGGCAGGAGGATACAGCTTTCTGAGGAGGTTCCATGCCAGAAAATACTCCTGTTATATTTTAGATTTCCATAGTAATTTCCATAAAATCCCAGACTGGTTTGGGTTGGAAGGACCTTAAAGATCATCCAGTCCCACCCCCCCCGCCATGGGCAGGGCCACCTTCCACCAGCCCAGGTTGCCCAAAGCCCCGTCCAACCTGGCCTGGAACCCTTCCAGGGAGGGGGCAGCCACAGCTGCTCTGGGCAGCCTGTGCCAGGGCCTCACCCCCCTCACAGGGGAGAATTTCTGCCTTACGTCTCATCTAAATCTCCCCTCTTTCAGTTTTAAACCCTTACCCCTCATCCTATCCCTACACTCCCTGATCAAGAGTCCCTCCCCACCTTTCCTGTAGCCCCTTTCAGCCCTAGGAGGCGGCTCTAAGGTCTCCATGGAGCCAGATCTCTTTCGAGGCTTTGTCCTTCCTAACCTGATCCCTGCTGCTCGGACAGTTTCTCTGTATTCCTCCCAAGCTCCCTGTCCTTGCTTCCACCCTCTCTAGGCTTCCTTTTAATGTTTGAGCTTCTCCAGGAGCTCCTTGCTCATCCCTGCAGGCCTCCTGGCGTTACCTGAGTTCCTCTTTGTGGGGATACATCACTCCTGAGCTGGGAGGAGGGGATCCTTGAATATCAGCCAGCTTTTTGGGCCCCTCTTCCCTCCAGGGCTTTATCCCATGTTCCTCTGCCAAGCAGATCCCCGAAGAGGCCAAAGTTTTCTCTCCTGAAGTCCAGGGTCGGGAGCTTTCTCTGCTCCCTCCTCGCTGCCCTAAGGGTCTCGAGCTCCACCAGTTCATGGTCACTGCAGCCAAGGCTGCCCTTGAGCTTCTCACCCCCCAGCAGCCCCCCCTTGTCGGTGAGAGCAAGGTCCAGCACAGCACCTCTGCTCGTTGGCTCCTCTAGCCCTTGGAGAAGGAAGCTCTCACCGATGCGTTCCAGGAACCTCCCGGATTGCTTGTGCACTGCTGTGTATAGAATTGGAAACACGAGGCAAAAGCTTTTCAAAAAGAGAGTTCTTCTTAATAACAAGAATGAGTACTGACTTTGTGCTAAAAAGCTTTTTCTGATGCATGACAGCAAAAGCCCAGTGATGCCGTGTTTCTAGACAGCCCCATAATCTGAAGCGGTAAGTCATACAGATTCTAGGAGATGGCCTAATCTCTGCAAGGCACATGGTTATTAATTTCAGACAGATTTCACACTTCGGAGACTCAATATAATATACAGAAAATAAAAAAATGAGCCCAATAAGAAAAACTCTTGTCCTTAGTGAAAGCATTTCTTCATTACTAGAGATGAGTATTTGTGGCATGAGTGGGGCAGGGACTGTGTGGCCCACAGATTACTCTTTCAGTGGCAAAAAGATAAGTATTGCACCACTTAATTAATAGACATGTTGCATTATTTATAATGTGGTATTTGTCTTGATCGTAGGGTCCCTCACAGATACGTGAAACATGAAAACCTTTTCATTTGTAAAACAGAAGCAGATTTGAAAATCTTTATGCATTTACGTAAATACGGTAAATTAGTCTAAGTCATTGTGTGCAAATGGAATCTAGCCTTGGTAAAAGCTATCTTCTTGAATTAAAGTCCGATACAGTTATTTCTTTCTCAGCAGTCAACAATGATAGTAAGACTTTTTCTTCAGTAGAGCATTACATCCCTTCTGTGCCGAAGGCTGAAGTGTTCTCCTTGACCATCACCTGGCCCTGCTGTGAAAATAGTTTGGCCCCAACCAAATTCTTGTTGCAGCCATTGCTCAAGTGTGTAATACATAAATTCCAGCAACTTGCACCCACCTGCTCAGGGTGCTGCTGCATCAAGTCTTTTTCTGTGCCAGGTGCTGGTGGAGCGTAGGTTCCCTTTCACACCGGGGGGGCTGTGGAAGGGGCTGGTTAGGCTGCAGCATGGGCAGTATTGTGCAGTCAGGGGTTGGGCAAAACAGTCCTGAGCAGCTTACAATATAAAGCATTGGTTTTTAATATCACTCTCTGAGTTCTACGCTGTCTTAGAGGCCATCAGCCATAAGATACAGTGATGATCAGTGATGCTGTTAATCTGATAGAAGAGCTGAGAAGGTGTTTCCACTAAAACATTTGAGAGAAACCAGACAGGCAAATAGTTTGCTTTATTAACGTCTCCATTGCTCTGTTCAGTTCCATCCCCGCTCCTGCATTAGCCAGTTGAAATAAAGGTTTTAAGATCCTTGAGATTTTGTAAGCCTGCAACCCACATGAAGGGCCCCAGGCAGCCTTTCTCCCTTGACAAACACCTATTCTCCTCGGGAGCTGGTGAGCTTGGGGAGCTCGGTGAACCACCACCTTCTACAGTTTATACTGTGTGGGATTTCTCATTGGCTGGGTCTAGGGACTCCTAATGCTCTAGTACCTGTATGACAAGCAGCCTCGGGCATCAAGGTGCTGGGAAGTGCCCTGGTTTGTCCGTGTGACGGTTATATAGAAAACTGCAAATCTGTCATCTTCAGTTCTGCAAAATGAGTATTCAAGCCTCCCTGTGCCACTGAACCCTATGGTGAGAGGGGAGAGCAAGAGGAAAAGGAGGGAGTAAGAAAGGGGGTTCGGTGTGAGGTGATAGCATGCCCCAAATTAAAAAACCTCACGTTGTTCACAGAACTAGAAATGTAATTTCTGCACAGCCTGTAGCATGCTGCCAGTCTCATTTACGAAGCCTTGGGTGAGTAATTTTTCCAGGGAGTTTGTTTTATAATGATCGTAAACTTAAGATTTGCTTTAAGCTCCTTCTACCCACCCCCATAAGACATCTTATTTTAGGCAGCAACTGGAAGAACAGTACTTATTTGCACTTGGAGCTCCACAATCATTATACTTTTACTGCAGATGGATGCACTAAAGAACAATTCTTATACCCTGTTGCTGTTCGTTTTTTTCCCCTCACAATCCCTTAACAAGTACTCCAGGTTTTAATGTTTTTACTCCTTTTAAATATTGAATCACACACTGACTTTAATAAGAGCAGAGATGGATAATGCTAATTAATTAGTAATTAATACTACATAATTCCTAGCCTAACCTAAGATAAGAATATGCAGTACATCAAGGACCACCTCATATTGGTAGCGCTATTTAACAGAGAAAACGAAAATGAGCATGATATTTAAGTTTCTCTCTACAAACCATCCCTATCGTATTTCTTCCCTCTCCATTTTCCTTCCATCAGTGTTTCTGATTAGCCATTAGGCCACCTAGCTGAAATGGACATCAAGAATATTACTTGTATTTTCATGGGGGAGGCAGGCTTGCCAAATCTAAATAAAATGGAAGATTTTTCAAAAGGCAAGCCATTGAATCAGTTCATTAACATGCATGCTGAGAGACAGTAAGATTCAAGATAAAATTATAGCAGAAGGCTTTTTCTGCTGCAACAATTTATGATATGCTGTAAATACTATATAACCTGTTTAAAAAACCCCCCAACAAACTAAAAAGTAAAATATTTGTGTAATGCTAGCTGCATTCTAGTTTCAGAGAAATACTTTATTTATTAACATACACACTGATATTGAAAATACTACAGAGTATCCCATACATTATACGCTACCACAATAAGAAATTTTCATGCAGAAATGTCTAAAGCGTGTCTCACAATTGCATAAATAAGAATCAGTTTCGTAATCTCACCTTTCACGCTATTCTATATGCTGCAGCTGATATGATGGACACAAAGATTGCCCGTGACTTTCGGATCCGTTTAAATATATTTCTGGCTTTAATTATTGTTGAATATACTTCAGATAGAATACACAAAATATGAAGTAAACTTGAGATCTTAAAGGAAAGTCATTTTAGATTTTTCATAAGAAAGAAGCTTATTGGTTTAATCTTTGCGAACATCTGGATGACGCAAAACAGAGAGAGGGTGGAAATGCATGAAGCACGCCTGTTCTTTGAAAAAATCTCTGCCCATTCTCTTTCTGTCTCTCTGCAGAACAGAAGTCTCACTTTTTGAGCCTGCATCCTCACTCCTGCTCCGCTGAAAATGTCAGTGTTAGCAGCTGACAAGTTGTTTGACTCCAGGTCTAACATTAATGTGATAGTCTGCCATGCTAACAAAAAGTTTATCAGAGTCCTGGAGCCCTTGTACAAGAGAAGGTTTTTTTTTTTCTTTCCTTTTTTCTTTCTTTTTTCCTTCTGTCTTTCCTTTTTTTTTTTTTTAACAGAACACGAAGTATGAAGGCTCATCTAAGTAGGAAATTCATCAAAATCTCTAATTAAATACATGACAGCTGGTGAATTAGAGCATTTTGTCTTAGCACTGCCATCCTATAATACTCCATAATCCTGAGAGTCCAAAGTATGAATTAATTATGCGTATAAGTATCCTGATACCCAACTAAAGGGGAAAAATAATCAAAAGCAACCCTAAAAGGTCTCTGAGAAGGTAGGCAGTACTGTTAATAATGAGTAACTAGGACCAAATAATTTCCAGATCACTAGGCTTGACTTTGGAGGTGCTTTGATATAGAATATGCTGGTATTATAAGACTATTTGGTTAAAGAAGCTGCTGGGTTTTAAAATAATGTGTTAAAAAAGCATTTTTAAATCCGTGTGTTAAATATCAATTCTGAACAGCTAGCACAGTCAATGCCATAATCCTCAGCCTTGCAAAGATATATATGATAAATAAAATAATAAATAATAGTTTTAGAGTAATCCTATTGTCTTCAAAAAATGGAATTTTAGAGATGAATTTGTGCAGATGCTCATGTGTTGTAAGTTTGTTTAGTTTTGCTTGTGAAAGGGAAAAGGAACAGAACCAAAGTAGGAATTTTCACGCTGCAGAGTTTGGGGGATTTAGGCTACTGTTACATTAAAATACTCCAGGTTTGGGGCATTTCATTTTTGAACATCAATAACCAAAGACTAAATGTTCCACTAAAAGTAAATTCTTCCTTTAAAAATTTTTGCTCTGTCAGTAAGCCAGATCAGAGAAAGATATTTTTAAGGAAAAACTTTTGAGCAGCCCTAGTGGTTTGTATTAATCTTGTTCTTAGTTTGATTTTTTTCCTGTCAAGATTTAAAGTTTGTGTGTGTGTTTTGTTTTTTTTTTTTTTTTTTTTCCCCTGAGGGTTTCTAACTTCAAGTCTTCGAATTAAAATATATCTTGCAAAATATGAAACATATATAATTAGATTTCTATTCCTGTATGTTTTGTACACCATCAGGCTTGTGTGGTATTTTACCCAAAGTTCAGCAGCCGTTTTCTGTAGCTTTTCTTGTTTCCAACGAGTAGTGCAAAATGTTTCGTTTCTTTACAGTTTTCCTTTCTGCCTGTTGATTCATTGATTTCGTTGCTATTAAGAGGCCATGAATTTGCGTTGAAAAACTCTGTTCTTAGAGTTTTGGATGTCCTTATAAACCGTGTAGAGTGAATTCTTTATGTGTGAGGGTTTTTTCTCATTTTGGTCAGAGATGGTGAGGTGTTAGTATCACTGCAGACACTGAGGAGATTATAATCAATTTCAAACAAACTTGGCTTAACATCCCTGAGAATTCACATGCTCCTTCTTTGATAGCGGGTTATAGATGTCTTTTGAATTTACTTCATTTCAATCCATTGAAATTAGTGTTCTATTTACCACAGTTACTAACATTGTTCATGAACTAGCAACCGATTACAGTTGGCAATCAAGAAGCCGGAGTAAAAGTACAGCTCCTGATATTCACCTGTTGGATGCTTTTTACCTACTTCCATACTCCGTATGGAACAAGAGAAGAGAAAGATGCCAAACACTTCTCATGATTAAGAAGACTTTGAAGAAATCAATGAATTTTTAAAATTCTATTTGGAACAAATGCAGTGTTGAGAAAGGTGGATGCGCGTTCAGTGGTGTGTTTGAACGGATAAGGAACCACTGAATATCTTTTAAGTAAACTGATTTCTCTTTTGAAGGGTTTTGCTTTTTTTTTCCCCAATCCATCTGCTAATCTGCCATTTTGATATAAGGAATTGTGGAAGAGACTGCTGATCTTGGATCAGTTTACACAAGAAAGACTTTCACCAAATATCATTCTGGTGGGCTGAATAATAACTTGGCATCATCCTGAGAAATGCTTGGCAGGAGATTCTCCATTGCATTCTCTAGTTACCACTAGTCAGAAAATTATTCAAATTTGTCCTTTTTTGTGGGATTTGAAAAATCTTTTTTGCCATTTAAAAACAGTGGAAATGTTTGGGGGTTATTTGGGAGTTTTGGGGGTTGGTTGGGGTTTATTTGTTGGTGGTTTTTGTTTTGTGGTTTTGGTTGGTTGGTTGGTTGGTTTTATTTGTCTGTTTTTAATTTTACCCTGTAGTGTGCTTCCTGAAAAATGAATGTCAGAGTATCATAGAATTATTCGGGTTTAGGAAGGAACTGAAGGAAGTCCCTAGTCCGACTTCCTAGTCATTTTAACTCAGAAGGCAGTCATTGTGGTCAAGTACGATTTATCTTTGTAAAGCTGCAACTGTTCCTAGTTTTGGCTTTCCTGCACCCTCCCTGCATGAGTAATGGGTTCATCTGTCTTTCTCCCTTGTAGCTTCTCTTTGCTTCCACCTCCAGTGCACATCCTACTTTGTTGGCCATCAGCCATGAGTTCCCTGCTTATCCAAGTCAGTGTTCTGCTACATCTATTCCTTTTCCTGAACACCAGGATGGATTGTTGTGCTTGGAGGGGTTTCTCCTGAAGACCTGCCAGCTGTTTTGAGCTCCTTTGCCCTTCAGAAATGCCTGAGATCCTTTCTAACAATTCCCTGAATAAGGCAAATGTTATTTGTCTAAATATTTGCCCACATGACTTGTAAATTCTGCTATTCCCACCACAGGCTCCTTACCTGGACTATGCAAAACCCATCAAACTGTCCCCTGAAACTGTTGTCATGACATATCGTGGTATACATAGGCCTAGTGGAGAACAGTTGTTTATGTAAGAGAATGGGCGTCCAGGTCACTTCCATAAGGCACCACATCAGTTCAGGCAGACACATTGCAATCTTGAACTAAGACTTAAGTAAAATGTTCCAGTTGATTTTGACATTGAGGTGAATGCCTGAATAGATAATGTCATAACATTTCTCTCCAGTGAATACACCAAAATGGGAGGGGTGAAAAAAAAAAAAAAGTGTACATTAAAATTTGCCTAAAGTTCATATGGGATGAAGTGGAATGAAAATAAATATACATACAGCAGAAATGTTGATAGGGAACTTAAAATCTTTTGCGAGGTTAGTTAACAGTTAAAGTGCCAGTAGATGGCACTCAGGAATCTGTAATGATGTCAGATATGGGGCTCTCCAGGACCAGTGCAGCTTGCTGCTCTGCGGTGCTGGGGGCAGCTGGTTCCACACACCAGTGCTGGGGTGGCTCCTGACGGGTGCAAACACTCGGGGGTAGTGAGAGCGGCTGAGTGATACCAGAGGTGACGGACTTGTGGTGTGATGTTATAAGCATACCTGATTGGGAAGGTAACGAGACCTGGTTTGGATGTTCTGAGCTATTTACTGTCGAGAGAGCTGCAGTATTGTTTGTATATTGAAATACTGTGTTGGTTTATTGTCTTTTGTACCGGGATCCAGTGGCATAGATTACATCATTTAATCAGTTTTCAGTTTTGATTACAGCTACCAGCAGGAGACTCAGAGTTGCCAACTGTAATTAAAATGTAAAAAAACCCACAAAAAAAACCCCAAGAAACAAAAAACGGTTCAGAGATAATTAAGACGGAGAAACATTTATTTTCCTGTGAACTTTTGTACTACTGTACTGAGGAAAGCTCTTATCTGTCTTTCAACATCCACTTCCTCGAGTTGTTTGGATCTGGGGTTCGATCATCATTTCCATCTTAGTGCAGATTTTTCTCAACGAATAATACAGATAACGTTTGCATAATTTCTATTAATACTTATGGGAGTTTTCAGTGTTGCAATATGACATAGGAATACTTTATTCTGATTCTGGTCACGTTTAAAAGAACCTAGGTGCTTTGCTGGCAAAGATAAAAATTTTGCTATGACCTCTTTACAGGTATGACTGGGCTTTCCTCCCACTAAATGCACATTTGGGACCAAAAAGATAACACCATTGTCTTGTACAACTAGTAGATTTACCTCCCTGGCTTCTACTACCTTGGATTTGTGTTTTTTCATCTTTAGAAACTGCTCTGAAATGAAAAGGTAGAGTTAAGAAGGGTCTAGCCCTGTACTCTCACATAAAGATGATGTATTTATAAATTTACAGGGCTCCCCCATTTGCTGCTTTTGGAAGGCTATGTCAGAGGATTGCTCATTTTGGGGGCTAAAACCCTTTTATTAGGAATCCTGAAAGTGTTCTTGGACTGTTTATCTGTTTTTACACAGTGTTATTTAGGTCAAATTGGGTTTTGCCTTTTCTGGGCTGCACATTTCTTGGGTATTTTTCAGGTGTATCTTCTCAATAGACATAGTCCCCCTGTGTTTTTATTTACTGAACAAGCTACATTCACCGTGATCTCCCAAGGAAGACCTCCTTCCCCTCCTGGTTCTAGATGATTACGTTGAGATTTTTTTCCTTTTTTGTCCCCGTGTATTGCCATTTAGAAATAGCACAAACCATTGAATAACAATGTATATTTGCAATCCTTGTACACAGACACAGTCGTTATTTCAGTCTTATTCTATATAAATCTTGAGAAAAATTCATCTGAGGGTAGCTTCTCTCTCTCTTTTGAGCATGGAGGGACGTAAACACTACGGAAGTCTTAAGTCACCAGAAGTGAATCTTCTGGTTTGTGACTGACCGCTGCTCTGCGCCGTACTGCACCCGCAGGCCATTCAGTTGGTCGGGGGGGGAATAGATTTTGTTGGAGCAAATGGTTAAGCCTTATTGGATCTCAAGATGAAAAAGTCTTTAAAGTTATTCATATGCCCGAACAAACTACTGAACTGCAATTGTAGTAAATAGTCCAGAAAATACATGCACATTTGAGACTTTCCAAAAGTGGTAAAATTATTTACTTTTAACGTGTCTAAACTTGTTAAAAGACTAAAGCTGAGGATCTATACCACTTTTAAAACCTCTATTAAAGAGAAATTAATAGACTTTTTTTTTTTTTTTTTTTTAAATATAGATGATGATTTCCTTGAAATATTCTGAACCATCAGTTTGGCAGGATAGGATCTTCATACACTCTTGTTAGCTAATCAAAGACAGATTGCAGTCAGGAGCCATATCTAAATTTATTAAGAAAATTAATAGACCATTTAAATTTTACTAGAATTAGGCTAAGATACAATAAGCATTTGCACGAGCAGATATTCATTAGCTGTACCATTGACCTGGTGCTGCATGGGTAATGAGGAATTGACACCGAGATTCAAATGGAGACAATAGTGCTAATAATATGAGTTGGAATCGTTAGGAAAAAAGACTAATATTATACATGTGTCAGATTTTATTTTTCATATTAATCCCTCTGTGTATATTGTGGGCTGCAAAATCAAGGTTTGGAGGGTTATGTTTGCCTAATCCAGGATTTTTGCTTCCTTCTCTGTTCTATAAATCTCTATCTGCTCTTGCTGTGAGGGTGGTTTTTATTTATTCATTTATTTATATAGCATTTTTGAAAAGTGATCAGCTCGATTCAGAGTTGAGAAGCTAATTGTGTTTTTCCTTGAGTATAAGTCTGTCTGAGTTAGGTTTCCATGAAAACAGATCCTTGCAAAATTTCAGGACATTGTTTAGGGGTTTTAGCACAATTAAAGCTTCATGATAATCTGCGTCTGCTTTATGTTGATATTTTAAAATCTAATGAAAATTACCACACATACTCCCCCCCCCCCCGCCCCTTTTTTTTTTTGTGAATTTTTAAAACCTCCATAGAGCTTATGGCTGGATATGGTGCTTGCTTGAGGTTAGTTTTCACTTTCAGAGGAACTACCTTAGCAATCTTTTCTAGGAATAAATGTGTGCAGTTGGGATTAGTTCACCCAAGAGCACTGTTCAGCACTTTAAAGGAGATTATATAATTGAAGTTCAATTATTTTTAAACTGTTTTTTTCTGTCTTGGAATTGCAAGCATGATCAGCAGTGGATTCTGTATAGGACTGACTCGCAAGACACGATAATTCTGAATACTGGAAAATAAGATGACCTATATTTGAAAACCTGATCCTTTGTGTCATTCGCAAAGGCATGCAGTGCTGAATTTACCGACTGTACTTTATAAATCATTTTAGAAATGGCATCAGTGATTTGTTTTTGTGTGGTCTAAGGACAAAAATAAGGATGAATATTGTTCTCAGTAGTCCGTGCTTTTTGTTCTGCGTGTCCGGATGAACATGGGTTTTAAAAAAAAAAAAAATTCCTCTGTCATTTTAGATGATATAAAAATAAGTTGTGCAGTGCTGAAAAGTTTTCTGTCTCATTATTCAAATTCAGCACATTAGTATATTGGTCATTGGCATCAGCTTCAACCCCATTCGCATATTAACTATTCTGTGATGCAGGCAGCAACAAAAAATATTCGGTTTAGGGAAAATGAGCCATTACTTTGAGCATCAGCTTTCTGCTGCCTACTAGCCACGGGTCCTCCGTGCTGCTGTTTGTTTTCAGGAGATGTCTGATTCGCTGGTCACTTAGGGGAGAATTTCGTTATGGTGCACAGATTTGGGATTCTTTATGCATCATGCAGCCATGGTGGCAACTGTATGTAACTGCTGCCACGGTTCTCAAGCGAAGGGAAGACTGGGCCTGGGGTGAGGTTAACGCTCTCATGGTTCAGGAGATCCTGTGGGTCTCCTGGGAATGTTCCCTCCTCTGTACTAGTGCCGAGCTCTCCATGTCTCTGGAAGTGCAAGCCATGAAGTCGCACTATTTTGGGTTTGGGCCATCTGGCTTCACTATCCCTTCATTTCTTTGTGGAATCCAAATGAGTTTAGTCCCCTGGTAGATGCTGGATGCCAACAGGAAGCGATACGGTTGACAGTACTGCCAGCAACTCAGGACAGACATTTCAAAGCAAGCCAGTGTTTATCTGCCAGCTCTAATACAATATTTAGAGTTACATTAGACTGGGAAAGCAAAACATAGGTGAGTGAATGTCACTTCTCTCCCTGGTCCACAGCCTCCAAGGTTTCTTATCTTTCTCTCTTGCTGCTCTGCAAACACAGTTCTTACAGTGTATTCCCTTCACATGCTGTTGCCAATTCACATGTTCTGCATTCACGGCTGCCAGTTCTTAAAAGTTTGTGTCCAGCTAGTTGGTCATCTGAGCCAACTCTGCCCCACAGGCAGGCAGCTTTTCTAGGCGTTTGGTCCCACCAGGCTCAGCAAGCTTACAGCCCTGCTGGTTTCTGCCATTCTTTTATTTCAGAAAAGACTTCAATCCCTTCAATCCCAGTAGGTAAAAGCAGATAGTGAGCGAATTGAATCATTTTGATTCTATTTCAAAACTATTAGAGGTAATTCCACAGGAGCTGATGGCTGCTTTACAACTGGTGGGAGAGGTTATAAAAGAGCGGAATTAATGTTGTCCGGTTTTACCTAAGTTTTAGCCTACTTGTTTGATATACCTCAGAGCTTGTTGCCTTTGCTATGATGTTCAAGCCTATAAACAGTGATCACAGACACTGACCACCCTTTACGGCTGATATGAAGCAACAAATCTTTTGAAAGCATCAGTGTTTCATCCTGAGGAGGAGCAATCATTCTTCTCATGTTTTTCCTTCCTATTGAAGGCCGAGGTAACTTTTCTTCTCTTGCAGACAGAGCTGACATCTCCGGAATTTATAATTCCAGTGATTATTCCAAATCTTGAAAGTTATGTTACTAGTAGAGAGACAGAAGCTGGGATAACGCTGTCTGTATAATATGAAAGCGTGCCCTCCCTTTTTTTGTTTCCCTCAGGCTTTGCTTGGGCCTATTGCAGAAGTACGTGTAAAAATCGGTGAGGCAGAGATCTCTAATCTTACTGAGCAATCATTCTGGTGCTAGAAGGATGTTAATGATGTTTTACCACCTAAGAGGGTGATGAAAGGAGAGCATTTGAACACCTGAGCATGTATAATTTAAATGTAATAAAATCACAATATGAGTTCTAAGTAGAAAAATTAGCATCGCTAATTATTGCTTGCTGATTATTGCTGTAAGCTTTCCTTGAATTTTTTTTTTTTTTTTTTCTTTTAAATACATGCTGCTAGTGGATTCAGGTGTCAGGATAAATACCTGACACCACATGTACTCAAATTTCTGGCTGGCACCACCTTCAGATCTTTCTCTGTCTGTCAATTATATGTTGCACAGTTTGATTCAGGGCCGCTAAGAGGGAAAGACTGGGCAGCAGGCGGGCATCTAAGAGTCCCCATTATAAAGGGAACCAACCTGTTTTTATTTATTAGTCTGTCATGAAAAAATACAATATGAAGTGGATCAAACCATCATAATTACCATGTTGTGCAGATAGGGTGAGTGATTAGAATACTTACATGTGCTCCTCTCCTACAGTCATGCCTTTTCTGTTGAAGACAAAAGTTATAAAAACCAGAACTACCAAAAAAATTTCCTTTGCTGCTGCAGGAAGGCCTCAAGGTTACTAAGCGCATGTGTGACATAAATGCAGTAGAGCATTTTAATTAGATTCTTTCACCAGAACTCCTGACCTTCTGTGTAGCACATTAATGTATTTGACTAATTATAAATGCAATTAAAAAGTACTGAAATAAAATTAGGCTGATCTATCTAATTTCCATTAAGCACTTTCAAATTATGCAGATTTTCAAAGTATTTTTCTTTCTTTTTCTTTTTTTTTCTTCTTTTTTTTTTTCCCAATTTGTGTTTCAGGAAAAAATTGTCTGCGTTAAAACAGCTGGAAAACAACCTTGTAGCAAAACAAATTTCTTTTCTGTGATTATTCACAGTGTGTGAGTTAATTTTCTAGGCAGTAATATGCTTAGCTATCATTAGGGTAGTGACTCATACAATAGAACCCATATGTGCATTGGATGCAGTGGTGGTTAGTGTAGTGCATGTGTACTTCTCAATTTTTTCTTATGGGAATTGGGTTCAGAGACTAACTAGGAAAGAAATACTGATATAATGGTCAAAACCAACAGAGATTTATAAAACAATAAAGAAGCAGCAAAATCAGCGTGCAAATAATACAGGCAAAGCATCTGGTGTGTTCAGTCATTAAAACAGGCTGACTGTTGTCTCTGCCATCGACATTATTTTGGTAATACTTTCCTAGTATTTTAGAGTTTTAGACATGAAAATAGAAAAAAAAAACCCAAACCCCACCCCAACATTTCATTATTAGTTTTGTCAAGCATCTAAATGATGGTGAGCACGGTGCAGAGAACATAAAAAGACAATCCTTACCCTGAAGAGCTTATGATCTAATTTTAGATGGGCCGCAGAAACCAGAGGGTAACACTAAGTGCTGAACATAGATAGAAAGAACCAATCTTAGAGTAGGAAACTTTGCAGAGCTACTCATGCAATTTAGTTCCTGTTCTTTATCCTGAAATCCTTTCCATAATAAAGGATTAATTTCTAATACATGTGCATTTTAATGAAAATTCTCCAGTTTTTCAGTAAAAAAAAGTAAGAAAAGTGCCTCAGGTTTTTTGTCCTATCACTTCCTTAAAGAAGTAATGTGGAAAAGTAGTGAAGAAGAGAGGAAGAAAACCTGAAATATAAATAAATGAACAAATTCGGTGTTCGTTTCATGATGAATATCTTGTGTTAAGACCACGCTATTTTTCTGCTTTTTTTTTTTTTTGGTGTTTTTATTGAGTTTGGGTCTCTCACATGACATGAATAATGCTTTGCTCATTACGGGTGGTTGTTTTTTAAATATCTGAAAGGTCATAGAAGAGGAAGCACTGTGATGGTACTTTCTTAGAGATTTTCTGTTAGATCTACAAGAGAATGAGAATTTAAAGGAATAGGAAGGCACATGAGCTAATTTGTTTATAAAATCTGAAATTTTAAGAATCCTGCGCAACAAACTACCACCCCTCCAACGTTTTATTGCTGAACACATGGAAAGTTTCTTCACAGTTATTTGGAAGCAGCAAACACTGTGCTACAAACCCAGTGACATTTATTCTAGCCTTTACCTTCCAACAGAGTGCCATCTTCTTGTCTCTGTTTCCATGAGGGGACCATGGGTGATTTTCAAGAGGAATCTCAGTCACTAAAACTCTGAGCTTCTTCCCTTGATACAGCAGCATATGTAGCTCATTAACTCAATATCTAATTGCACTTTGAAGTCAAGTAAACAGCTTCCGATGGGAGAGCTGCACTATTTAACTTTAGCCATTTTACTTGGTGCCCGTGTTTTATATCTCTCTGCACTGGTCAGTGTGAAGAGGAATGCACTTAACTTTAAATCCCCCTCTAAAAGGAAGTATGTGTCCAGTACACTTGAGATTATGATCATGTGGGAATTGGAACGCAGGATAACTAGGAGCGCTTGCCTCTGTCAGAGACGGTGATTTTCTGGAAAAGCAGCAGCTCCTGCTCTGGAGCATGGCCACTGCTAGACCCTGACAGAACATCCTTGCTCTGATTTCTGTGAGTAGCCACTTCCAGGAGGCGGAAAATGTTGCTTTGTACGACAGCAAGGAGTCTCTTGAAAGAAGGTGCCAGCAAGTCCCAGATCCTACTTAGTTCAGATCAACATTTGGGCTGGACGTGCCTCTTACAGCTTAAAAACTTGGAAGCAGTCGCCTTGCTCAGCAGCATCACGTCCTCAGTTAATAGTAACATACCATGGCCAGAAGAAACAATTTGCAAGCCATCCCCATGGTTCCTGTAGACATTCAAAATCTAGTTATTACCTAAAAAAAAAAAAATATTCACTAGTACCACTTTCCTGTTTGAAACATTAGAATGGAAAGCGTTTTGGTGTTCTTTTGGCACAGGACTGTATATGTAAGCAGGAATTGCTGGAGGTTTTTTGCACGTTCTTGCTCAATGTTCAGCATTGAGTGAAAGGACCTGAAATACTTGAAATGTTTTGCTTTAAGCATTTTCCTCCCCCCAAACCAAATAGCTGTTTTTAGTGAAATGTTCGTGTAGTGACACATTACCGTTAAAAACTAAAACTCTGGAAATGTATATATTCCCATAAAAAATACATGTTGCTGTACAATCGATATTTAAGTGAAAGCTTTTTTCTGAAAAAAGGAAAACCTATTACACATACTGCGGACTGCTGTCAGATGTGATTGGTAGAAGTGATGCAGTAATTAATTATGGGTAAAGTTTTGCATGGTTCATAATTTATTTTTTAAAATTTATTTTAACATTTAGTTGTGCATATTGCAGAGCATGGTCATTTTAATGGAGACATTTGATATAGGTAAGATCTAATTTTTCCATCAAGAGTGAATACAAGTTAGAACTGCAGACTGAATAACAGAGCCTTGCTAGGAGATGCCCAGTGCATCCCATCTCGATGGCCAAAATGCAGTGATGCTTACCAGCACTCTAATTACAAAATGAAACCCTACCAAAGTATCATGTTTTTCTGTTGACATGTTCTGTTAGTTTGAGATGGATTTAGGCATTGGGTTCGGTCCAGTCCAGTTCTGTTTGCTGAACAGAAATGTTTTTTAATTGTGAAATTCTTCATGGGGAAATGGATTAATCAGATTTTAATATTGGGGAAACAAGGTTTAGGATCTTTATTTGAGTGGGTGCCTGAAAAAACACAGTAAGGATAGAATATTGAAAAACTGTTCTCCTTTAATAAGTTCTAATTTTGTTTTGGTTAGGTGTAATCATTCTTGGTCTTTGTAGGCATTTCTGTAAACTTTAGTCCTATGGCATGGTCCAAAAACTACTTTTTTTTTTTTCCCTATGACTTTTTGCTGAAGAGTATTTGTAAAATCTAAGCTTGTAAAACTTCGAAATCCTACTCTGCTTCCAGAAATACAGGTCAGTGTGCAAGTAGGAAGGACAGGAGTCACATGTGCTGAACTGTCTCCTGCACTAATAAAAAGACATTGAGCCCATTGGAGAGACTGTGGAATTAGCCAAGGGGAAAAAGAAAGATGCGATTTAAATAATCTAAATAAAGTCTATTTAAAAGAACATTAATTTGTCTTCTACTTGAAATGGCATGTGCAGGAGCTTTTCGAGAACCCAGGAAAACCTAAGTTAGACTTTACAGGCTCTGCAGTGAAATACGACAGTCAGAGTGCTCTCGGTAATAACTCACACACGGCCTTGATAATAGAATCTTTTACTGAGAGAACAAGTGTGTTGGCTAAGACACTGAGGTTATCCTTCTCAGTGTCTCAAAAAAGAGACGTATGATCATTAACTCCTGCTTGGTAGAAAGGCAGAGAGGAGTTTGACAGTTTGAGAGTGACGGCTCTGCAGTAACAGCTGCGCTGGCGCTCACTCACACTTTGGGAGATTTTGAACCCCAGGGACCCGGTATCAGCTGAACTGACACAACTCTATTGATTTCGATTAAGTCACACCAGTTTACACAAACTGAAGATAGGGCCCGTTATTTCTTCATGCCTGCTCTAGCAACGAATCCAAGTGTGTGGTTAAGAATACAAGAGCACTCATTACAGTTAATGCCATGTGCTTAAAGCCACGGGCTTAAAGTTAAGCAGGTATTTAAGTGCCTTGTAGTACCAGCATCAGAATGCAGAGCTGCCTGGTGCCAGCTGAGAAGTTGTTACAGCAATTGCTTTGAAAGGATCCTGGATTTGTAGTGAGTAACTTTGCTCTTGGTCAGCATATGGCCAGCTGGATTAACCGTTGTTTACACTATTTTCTTCTGCCTCAAAATATTTCTCAACTTGTGTCATGGATGTAGGAATAAGGAGAGAAGTCATTGTACAGTTTCCTTAGTGGTAACCTTTCTTGTGAATGTGATTTGTCTTGATCCAAAACAGAAGTCTGAGATGCTCTTCCAAACCCTGCCTTTGAACCACAGTCAGAATTTTCACAAATTATATCATCTTGGTAGCGGACATAATCCCGTGGGTATAATGTTTTTATATATATATATTTTTAAAGAATGACAGCAACTACCATTTTAATTTTGTCAATATATCTCTATATACAAGAATATACAACGCAGTGAGGCATAGGATAAATTTGTTCTCTAGATGCTATTAAAAAGCAGAGCACATCTCGCAGTGCTCCGTGCGTCTGGCAAGGCACAGCATCCTGAGGTTCACGTGGGTTGAAAAACCTTCCTAGAAACGTGTGTGTGCCTGCGAGGATTATGTTGGTGACTTGGCTGACCCGGACTCCTGCCGTCGCCGTGGCTGCAGCGCTCCTGCCAGCGGTAGCCACACCAACTCCTTTGGTAGGGCCTTAAGAGCTGCAGTCACACTTGTGACAACAGGCAGCACCCGTAGCATAGCATGAACCATAATATCGTCCTTCTCGTACACGTTACACCTGGAGCTTGCAAACAAAACAAATGACCAAGAACTTAACGTCTCCAAATACGTAATTTTACAAGCAGTTAATCTAATACATTAGATTCAAATTATCTTTCATAAGTTATACCTTACTGCATTCTCTGTAACCCACCTTTACAAGCCCCAGTTTAGGATAAGGACAGGGTGTTTAGGTAAGCATAAAAAAAAAAGTCTCCAGCTCTTCGCTCGCTAATCTGAGTGGCATTCACCTTCTCATTTCTGTGTCCAAACCTCACTTTGCCAGACAGCTACACTTAGCAGGTGTTTTCATCATGACATTAATAATAAGAATTGACACGTTGTAAATGAGGGATCCCTTGTTGTGCCTGGGAGCACTGATGGATATTTGGGGAAATTGACAGCTGCTGAAAAATGGTTTTGCCATGGCCAGCACTTCTCTGACAGATTTTTAATGGCTCTCATGGACCTCTCACTAACTTGAACACTTTTGCAGATGAAGTGGAAAGTGGTGAAATGTGCTGCTTTAACACTTTGGAAAGTTAGCGAAGAAACGTGGAACAACTCTGAATTTGGCTTCTAAATCACTATCTTATTTTTTTCCCCTGAAAATATTTTTTTCCTCTATCAAAACAAAAAGATTGGAAGGGATTAGCTAAGGGGGCAAGCATTTATTATGATACACCAGGACAGAGCTATATAACCCCCATTAACCTTAACGGGGACCACAAAGCTCCGTCTGCTCATTTAGATGGAAATATCCCCCTACTCATCAGGGATCCATTGCACTGTGTGTTACCTGGTTTCGGTGTCTCGTTCAATACGGGAGTCAGTCATGACCTTGTAAGTCTTGGACTATGACGAAGGGTGGACAGGTAAAATGGGGTATGAGAAGAAAGATCAAATAAAAATAGAAGCTAAAAAAAAGGGGAGGAAAAAAAGTTTTAAAGGTTTGTACGTAACTTGTGTTAGAAGTTCATACGAAATATAATTGCATTTAAATCACAAGTCTCCTTTGCAGTTCAATGTGATACTGCAGAAAATCAATACAAAGATAACAGTATATAGAATTGAGGTTCTTCTGAGAATTCTTAAATTTAAAATAATTTTACAGGAAGGATATGTTCACTTTTTTTTTAAAAAATAAAATCCTATAAAGGACAGAATAAGATAGTGATTTTTATATATTCCTAGTTTTAGTCCCCCCCCCCGCAGTTAAACATTGCATACATAAACCTGAGCTACTAAGGGTGATGTTATCAGAAGAGCCTAAATGGAATAGATGCTTATCTCTTTTTGAAAGTCAATTAAGCTTATGTGCTTAAATCCACTGTTATGTCTGAATCCCACTTGATAGCTTTATTGAAAAAGATCTCCAGTTGCTTTCTTAAGTGATAGGAGGATTGTGATTAAGTATAGCAAAAGCTCACTTCTATGCTGACATCCCTTATCTCTCACTGATGAAAATAACAGGCATCTTCTGCCCTCAGAAATATTATATAGTTAAGAAAGGGAATCAGAGACGAAATAGCAAAGCTAACATTATGGAAGGAACATGTTTGTTGTGTAAAATTGTTCAAGTTTATGATTTGAGGCTGCCCAGTGCCGAGAACAAAAGAGAGATGCAAGTTAAACTTTAAATAAATGTTGTGCCGCCATAGGCATGATTTCCAATATTACAATCTGCTTCATTAATACTAAAATAAGACCTCCTGTGCTCAGGTTGAGTACAGCAATCTTCAAGCTAATGCAGGAGAAGCAGTACCGGTTTCCAAACACAGCCAGAAAATTACAGCAGAACTACAGATAGAATTTAGGAAAATTGTTTCCAGCAGCTTATTTTTCATGACTGGCAATAATCAGTTTTTTCAGCTCATCATGACTTTCTCATCACAAGACTCGGCAATTCTAAGCATGCAGTTGTACCTCTCAGAAGGCAATTTTTGTCTGCTGCTTTGGCAAAGAGTTCTTCCAGAATTCCCACCATAGCCAGTACTAAGGCATAATATGTAAGGAGTAAAAGAATAAGAATAAAGGTGCCGAGATCTCTAAATCAAAGGTAACAGCGACATTCAAGAAAAAAATGGAACTCCATTATAGTAGCCAAATTTTCTCTTTCCAGCTCAGTTCATGGTAAAAAGGGAAGGGAGTTAAAAAAAAAAAAAAAAAGCGGCAGCCTTCCCAAAAGAGAAGAAATCCAAAATGATTTTTTTTTTTTTTTTTAATTAGGTTTTTCTGGGGTTTTTATTAGTGCTGGTTTGGTTTGGTTTTGTTTTTAGGTTTACTAGGTGACAGGCATTACGATGCACGACTTTCTGGGTACATTTTTCAATTAAATTAATACCTTTTGGGTGAGAATGTAAATTATCAGTTTGGCCAAATATGGACCTAATCTCTCTTAAACCCTGGGACTAAGGACTCGTGAAAAGGTGATTCTTCTTCAGAAGATCACTTCCTAATGTTCCCCCAGGGAAACTACCTCACCAAGAAACTGTGTTTGCCTCCTACAGAAGGCTGTAAGGGCCGTTGCAGTATTTTACAGATGCACAAGCCTCTACGTTGAAATTTCCAGTTCTGTATTCTAACAACAAGACTTAATCGGAGCCTATAGGTTATCGGTAGGTTATAGAGGCATCTCAGAGTCCGTTGTTGTGAGATTATATCATTTTCTCTACCAGTTTTTAGCACGGTGGTGGCATGCATACATTGTTTTCATTTAATCCCAGTCTTTTTCTCCTCTCACTGCAAACACAGATCAGTGAACAGCATATGAAAGACCTTGACATCAGTCCAGTTTATCAAAGTGCCACCCAGTCCTGTGTTAGGATGGCTTCTCCTGATTCAATTTCTCCTTCCCGTTATATAAACACGTCTTTTACTTTGGCGTCATTGCAAACAAACAGCTTATTGATGCAAGACAGAAGGCGACCTTCCTGAGTGTCTGTATCCTGGGGTTACACATCTCATTGACAGCAAGTCCGCAGTCTAGACTCTAGAGAAAGTCTCCAGTACAGGGGTCAGGAACCAGTGTCTGCTGAAGGAATTGGGTTTAGACAGCAAGGTAAATATGATGTCTTGGAGCAGATTTAAAAGAGAATGGCATCGGTGCTGTAGAGTTTGGGGTGCTGATAAAGTTACAACCGCAGGGACCAAATTCTCGTGAATCTGGCAGTTGCCAGTGTTTGTGTTGTTTCATCTTAAAGCAGTGAGGTTTTTCTGAGAGCTCTGAAGACTGGTTATTCTGTTTAAAAAACGCTGTAGAAGTACCATTTGCTGGTGTGATCGGAATTCCTCGTTTCCCCTTCAGCAGTGGTATCTTGGGATCTTATTTGGAAGCAGGGATTTTAGTTCTAATAATTCCTCCTATGGATGGTCGTTGGGTTTTTATTTTACTGAGAAATGGAACACAGCAATATGTGAAGAAAGACATTTTCAGATACTTTTAGTTGTTTCCCCGCAGAATATTTTCCAGCGCTGTGTTTATCATGGCTGGTTTGTGCTCTTCTCCCAGTTATAAATAACTGCTAAAGACTGATGTGTTTACTTTGTTTAACCATGGCCGTGATGGGTCGAGGACACATTAAATCATCCTCGGGCTCTTATTTGCAGCCAATTCTGAAATAACCAGAGTAGTGACATCAAATTACTTCATACTGCAGAGATTTTTATATTGGCTTAAGTCTCTGAATTCTCCAGTGCTTTACAACAAGACACTTTAATGGTAAAGCAGTGACAGCTAGGATGAAAGTCCATGTGGAATTGCCTAGCAGGCAACTCAAGGTTTGTTTAAGATGCTAAGATATGAAAAGGGCAATTATTTTTTTCTGAGGTTTTCCTTGATGAGTTTACATATCTAGCTATTATTTATTTAGATTTAAAGTGTCTTCATATTTTAGAAATAGTGACGGAGAATAGTGACACTCCTATTCTGATGAGGAGAAAATCTTATTTTCTGACAGTTTCCACAAAAACAGCCTTTGCGTGTGCGTGTTTGCGGTGCTTCTCCGAAAACTTCATTCCCAGTTGCTACTAGTTTGATAATTTGACCACTTTTCAGTTTGCAATTACCTGCAAGCAAACTTCACTCTTTTTAATTGTCTGTTGTCATCAAAAGCAAGAGTGACTTTGAAAATCAGGCTTGTGTTATTATACGGCACAGACAAAATTAATACATCTCCTTTACGCTGTCAGCTGCACATCAGCCCAGTATTTGCAACATGTCTCTTTCTATTAATATAGTAGTAAGATTGTATCATTGATTTATTGTATGTAATTAGCAACGACTTAATAATGTGTGTCTGGGAATTATATCGCTATTTGTTTGTCTTAGAAAATGAATTGCAATCAAACTGCATTCCAGTAGTTGTTGGTGCTCACTCTGAAAGAATTTACAGAAATCAACCTGTAATTCTCACGTCACTTCTTTCTCCGGTGTCTGGGAAAGAAGATGAGCTTTCTCCTGTGGGTTAAAAAGTCTGAGCTCAATGATATCACTTTGGGGAATGAACTGTAGAGTTCCGGGCCACTTAGGGAAATCACTTGGTCTTCAGGTAATACCCCAGTATTTAAGCCAAACAGTTTGTAGGCCAAGAATCCTCCCCTGAGGAATGAATGCATTGCAGGACCTGGAGAGTCATTCCTAGAGTAGTCTGGAAAGAGGGAAAGGTATTGTGTGGAAACTTTTTCTTTGCATATAAATGATTGAAATTTTTTTTTTTCTTAGTGATCCCTGTCTGTTTCAAGGGAGGTAATTAAATCTGTATAACAGATCTTATTTATCAGTGCTAGTGGGAATAGGCGATATTGCAGCTGGAACAGTTTGAAGTTAGCCAAAAGAAAATTAGGGCTATGGACTGATGGCAGGTAAACTGAAAATATATTTTTGAAAGGGATCTAAAGGCATCAGTGACTATATATGTCTACTTCTCTGTAGAGGCAGATACTGATTTAATGTTATAATTCTGATGATGCACTGTAAACTTTTGTTGCCCAGTAGTTGGAGGAAACACGAATAAATATTTGGAGTCAAGTTCTTATTGAGTATAATTTCTTGGTTCCCCTTCTTGGACGTGGATATATGCAGTACCCAACAAAACTGTAAAGCTGAAACGAAAGTTTTTCAGCAGAACTACATTTTGTAGTGCTCTGGCATTTCTGATGGGAAGTAGCACAGAAGGTTGTATTATTTGGAAAGCAGAAATATGGAAATAAGCAGAACGGTAAACACCGTATTCAGTGTAATCTTGGCAGAAAACTTATCCTTTATCCTCCAGTGATAAAGAAGTACAAAAGCCAGAGGTAGGTTGGAGGAGTGGGCAGTTTACTCTTTGCATTTCAGTTTGTCGTAACATGCAGAAACAAAAGAAATACTTTTGGAGACATGAAGTACTTCAAATTTTTAAAATTAAGATTTGGGTAAAAACAATCGGTATTAATATATCAGCAAATGATGGTAGTTTATAAATTATAAGATTAGGAAGTGGTTTAGTTTGTATACTTTGATGCTTTTTTTAAAAAAAAAAAAAAGTGTGACTCCTAGATTAAAATGCACAGAGAGAAAAGGATATAGGTAATGACAATGATTCTCCTAGAGGGGTGTGATAAATTATTATATTTTTTCTTTAGTCTTTGTTTGATATCTTTGAGAGTACAAGGTTTGGGCATGAAAAATTATTATTCCCGCTCTAGAAAGAATATGCTTTTGTAATGTTTCTCAGTGAAATTCTTTTTAATTAGTATTATGATACTTATGTTTGTAAAAACTAGTGACCAACCTGGAATAATATTAATAATTAGGCACAAAGGTAACTATTACCTATGTAAGTTGCTATTTTGTAAGTTTCTGATGGGAGTTGTTTGAGAACAGGAAGGAGGATTTTGGTATTTATTTGAGGGATCAGAATTACATTTAATATTCAGAAGCTGTTTAGAAGTTTTTGATTGCTTTCTCTGGATGGTTTTCCACTCTAAAACACAGCCAGCAGATCATCTGTATCTAACATACACTTGGTTAAAATGAGAACTTAAAAACATTAGCAATTGCTACTGAAACAATCGCAAACAAGCTTTCTGGAGAGTTTTTGATCCAGTCATTTGCCTTGACTTGCCAATTAAGATTTGTCTTTGATTTTGAAAATGATTCAGGAAAAAAACCATGGTCTTTATCTATTTGCAAGTTGCCATTTCAGTCTCTTTCACCAAAAATATTCATAAACCTACTACATGTTTTAAGTAAGTAAAGAAGGTGAAAGTTATACCTGTCTTGATGAGGGACAGAGGGCATTTTACAAGTGGTGTGCAAACTGTTTGCATAATATTTTGCAATTCGTTTCTGTGAGATATAAAGTTTTTGGTATTTTTGTTACAAATAAAACAGTATTGAGGGATGAGAAACAGTGAGTGCTGTCTACAGAGAAATGGCCAGTGCAGATGAAAAGCATCTACTCCTCAGTGGAACCCTATCTGGTTTTGATACGAGAGCACATTTTTTTCTCTCCGTACTATCAACATCAGCTTTCTGCAGAAACTAGAGCACAAACTATTCACACGGGATGCAAGTTAGGGAAAAGCGGGAGAATGGTGAGAGAGGGCGACTCTTGTGTCTGAGGGACAAAAATTCCAGAAATATAAATTATTACTTTGGAATAAAGTACCATTAACAAGTTATGAAATCTGGATAAAATTGAAAATTGTTTAAAATAGGTGGTCTCTTTCGCTAATATCAGAAGCTTAAAATTCTAGATCTTAGGAGAAGTTATCTCCAGGCATAACGATACATTTATCAGAAACAGTATGAATTCACAAACTTTTTAAAGAGGTTCCTAGTACAACAGCTCATTAAACCTTATTAGAAAATTATTTCTTTAAATGCTGTTCATAATAATAAATTTTATAGTAAAATACTCCAGAGAGACATAAGGAAAATTTTTAAAGTAAGCTGAACTGATTGGTCTGGTGATTCTGAAGAAACAAACTTCTCATATCTCACTAGTATATTGGGAAGAAAAAAGTTATCCTTTTTTTTTTTTTTAATAAATTGATTGCTGGAATATCTTAATGCCTTAGCTGTCTAGAGTAGAAATTATAAACAGTCACAAATTGATAGACCAAAAAAGAAGATAAATTGAAAAGATTCACTGTGATTAAATAAGTATAATGGGATGATGACAAGCATTAACATCAGAAAAATATAGAGAAGTACCACAACGGTATCTTGAAATTCTTCACCTTTTTTTTTTTTTTTTTAGTTTTTGAAGGATTTGGAAGGCAGGGGAGCATTTGATATGGCGTTAGGGTTGTCTTGTTTTCCTACCAATTTTCGGTATTTCCAGTAAAACTTGGCACACAAGTCTAATCTTAGTAGGTCTGACCAAAAATAACAGTGTGGTGCATTTAATCTCAAAAAGTTCTGCTTCTTCCACAGGGTTTTCTGTCTGGGGCTTTACGATAGCTCTAGTTCAGCAGCACTCCAGCAAATTTTTTAACTGTTTTTAAACTAATTAAAAAGAATCATTGGGAATAGTCACAAAAGTAGATTGTTTTGTGTTAAATACAGAGTCTTTCTCCTCTGATCACGTAAATTTCTCTTTAGTTCTCTTCTAGACTTCAGCTCAAAATTATGTGAATATAGTAGGACTGAAAAAAAGCATCTGGTCAACATGATGGTCCATGTCAATAAAGAAACAACCTTTAATGAAGTCACAGGGTGAGGGGGGCTAAAGGGAGGGTCAGCTGTGCTTGCCCATGGCACCACTGCACAGCTGGCAACTGGGCATTTCAAACGGGTAGCTCAGGCTCTGTAATACAGCACAAGCAGAGGAGCAATGGGAGACACTAAAACCAGTGGAATTTGTGTTCTTTGAGCTTACCTTCTGCTACCTGAGCCTTTAGGGCATGAATCTGGGAGGTCTTGTGTTGTTAAGCTTGGTGACGGCTCGTGTTTGTCCATTCAACCCCTAATCCTGAGGCCCTTTCCTCTAGAGAACCATTCCCACCCTTCTCTGTCTTCGCAAGAGGATGGGATGTCTGTCTCAGTTCCCATTTTCTTTGTGCAGTAACTTCAAGTAAATTCTTCTCAACCTGTCTGAATTGTAAAGGTTTATATTTACGACTCCCTAGTAGAAAACCCTTCTATTATTAGCTCTAGTGTTTTCTTCTACCTTTTTGTTGTAAAGGTGAGCCAAAGTGTGTGTGTGAGTGGGGGAGGTGGAGGAAGAGCTGCTGTTTATTGACTGCTGTTTATAAATTCACAATAATAATTTTTGTTTCATGAGGCCCACGACAAGATCGGTGTGAGAGATGGGATTCTCCAGAGCCTGCCTTCTCCACGATACCATAGATATCCAAATAGGAACTAATTTTCTTTCAAATAGCCTTAATTCCCACTCTGTGCTTGCATGCCCTTCAGGGAGAGGACAACTACAAAGCCAAAGAAATAAGAGCTTAGCTTTTACAGAATCTATGGTGTCAAGGGGATAGAGGAAGGCAGACACATGTTGTATTAATAATAATGGGAATGAGAAGAGGCAGTGTGAATCTAACAACAACATTCAGCAATTTTGCAAATGTAATATTGTAAAGCTTTACAATTGTACCAGATATAATTTAATAGAAATTCTTTATATCCAGAGTTAGCCAGAACATAAATTATTCATCTTACTGAAAGTTTCAAATTTTGGGGTAATAGTTCTTCTGAACAGTAAATAGTTGCAAAATATTTTCAGAAAAATTGAGAAATTTTTAATTTGGTGAAGCAGTCTTTTTTGGTCATAATAGCATTTTAACTAATCAGCTCTGTAGGACTTGGTGAAGGTGTTGTCCAGTACTTTGTCTTGCAAAAGAGCCCCGTGGTATGGGCTGCATGAACGGCAGCGCCCATTCTTGCAGATTGTTTCTGAAATGTCAGAGAAAAAAAAATGCAAATGTTATGAAGTCGTTCAGAACAGCAGAACTCTGATTGGCAAGTAATACCAATTCCTGCATTTTGTAATTTGATCACTGTGATTTATTATGCCTTCTGATGTTTGCAGTGCTTTTCTCTGTGCATTTTCTTTTTTTCAGTTAAGTAAATTTGATAAAATACACCATCACATGACAATAAGAGAACTGATACAGAAAATAATTCATAGTGTAGTATTGATAAATGCTTGGTGCAGGAATAGCAATATGTCATCAATCACCTGCGTTCATATTTGATGGCATCATATAAACTAATTCAGAATGGATGTCCTTTGCTTTAACCTTGCTTGTATTTGCAACTTACTCTAGAGGAAAGTAATAATCCCTCATTAACGGGTAGGTGTGAAACATTCTCTATCAAGAGGGTAGAGGAGGAGGCAAATTAAAAATTGGTTTCAGAATGTGTCCTGAGCCAAAATCGGTCTTTGCAGTCTCTTAAGCCACAGAAATTGTTGTTATACATTTGGAAAGGTGTGTTACTGAACGATGCTCTGTATTTTGCAGGTTTGTTCTTTTTCTCTTTGTTGCTTTTCTTTGTACATAATCAAATGTACATATAAAAAAATTCAAGGACACATCAAATCTTTGATCTTGCTACAGCTTTTAATTCTTAAGAGCCTAAATAAGACTGTGCTTTACATTATGCATTAAGGTACTTGTAATTAGAAACTTGTGGTAATGACCCATTCTTAGGCAAAGTAGCACTGTTTCTTGTTTTCCATTAACTGCACTGAGAGTTTATTTGCTGAGAATTGAGTTTAATTTGATTAGCAGGAATTGTGAGACATTTGCAACACAAGGTATATTAGCATAGCACTTTGTTTCTAATGAGAGCCAAAAAGCATTTAGGGGAAGAGCTAATTGTTGGAGATTTTCCTTCTTTTAATAAGGAAGGTCTAGCTAAATTTTAGCACTCTGCTCTCAAATCCCTTAAGCTTTAACTACTGGCTAAAAAAAAAATAAAAAAAAATAAAAAAAAAAAGGATTGCAAAAGTTCAGCAGATGTTTTCTGAAAGTCACCATTGAGTAAAATCCACCAATTTAATAAGGAAGCAATTAATTAAATCAGAAAATTTGGCAGCACCAGCAGGTTTTTTCCATGTTTTTCAGTTTATTAAGCTGATAGCAGTATACATTTACTACAGAGGAAAGATACTCACTGTGTTCACCAGGGACCCCCCTGCCTCTTTCTTTCCCCTCAAAATAGGGTGATGTGCTCGGTAACAAAAAAAGCGCAGTACACTGACCTGACGGGAAGCTCTTGTAACGCCCAGCACAAATTCCTGTGAAGGCACTACTAATTCTGTCAACTCACTGTGAAGGCTTTTCATTGCTTTTAACTACCTAGCAATATTTTTGTTCAATCTGTCGAGAAACTTTTCTATTGTGCTTCTCTGACTCGTCGCCCTGTTCCGAGAAGGCAGTGAAGATGCTGTTGCTTCTGACCCGCCAGTTCCTCTCTGTACGTCTGTGAGCTCCTTGGAAATAGCCATCGGATTGTTAAGAATCTAGCTGGAAGTCTGGTTGAAACATATTTTCAGTCAAAGACAATAGTCAAAGAACCAGGTCAATAAAAGATGTCTTGATACTGGAGAATATTTAAACAGTCTTTATAAAGTTTACGTCAAACCATTTATTGATAAAATAAAACCGAATACATAAGATCCCTAAGGAAGATACTGGCAATTTGCTCATGGATAGAAGTGTTTTATTCTTAGTAAAGCCTTCTTCTCAGGAACAGGTATGCATCTTTTCTGGAAATAATTTTCACTCTTCTACATTTAATTTTTCTGCTTCTTTTGTCGTTTGCATAAGCTGGCAATCAGGAGCTAACCGTTCCTTAAATAGTATTGCTTATCATCTTGGAAGTGTTCCAAGGTAAAGTGGCACTTTATTAAACACACAGCGGCTTTTCTTCTTCATGTTTCTCTGCTAGCTCCAAACCAAACACTTCTGATCGGTCTCTGGTTTTATTCCTTTATGCTTAACCTAATTGATTCTAGGTTTAGTGATGATGTTAGCAAATAACCACAAATTTGTCAGATGGAATGCAACTGAAATGACGGCTAATTTTAACCTAAAGCTATGTATATTTTTACACATACTATGAAACCCCTAGAAAATGTTGGAATAGATGATGGCAGTTTAACTGCTATTAGCTGCCATGCAGTGCTAAAAATCCAGACAATTATCTACTCTACTCAGAATCTGCCGCGACTGAGAGACTCTTGTTTTGTTTCTGCTCAAAACAATTTGTGTTCTGAGAGCTGGGGTTCAGTAAGTACTTAAGTACTTAAACCTAATACTTCTAGTACTCAAATTATGGTTGAATTGTATTATTAAAATAAGTTTATGAGTAATTAATTAGTTGTGCTTACTAAATTTTTATAATAATAACTTGCTCTAGGTGTATTTATTTGGAGTTTTGGAGTTGTAGTAACATTACATTATTAATCCTATTTGTATTACCACTAACACCTTATTCTTTCTCTTTCTTTAGTTACTTTGGTACAGCCTTCTGCCAAATTTTTTTATGTTTTCCTTAATTATTCTGGTTTGACTGTAGAAAAATTCCAATTACGGTTAGCCAAATATGGAAAGTACATTCCTCCCCATCTTGTAACATTAGAATTCGCCTGAAGTTTTGAAGAGGTTTGATCACAGTTCACTTGCACCTGCTTTGTGTTTGCTTTCCACAAATACTCCAGCACAGTTGACTGGTATTCAGTGAGCATGCAGGCAAATGGTTTTCAACAAATTTTTCAAAATATTTGCAGAAAGAGAGTTTTAGGTTTGATTATCCATATAGGGCTAATAATAACACTTAGTGAGGCAGAGTCATGTAATCGATTTGTACAATTAACTGAGACTGTTCACAAACAAACTTCAACCCAGCTAAGAATTCATCACAAAACATGTTCAGAAATTTGTTTCGGTTACTAAATCAATTAGGAAGATTACAATGTTTCTCTACATATTGCTGCTGGTTTTGTCTGCAACGTCCATTGAACAAAATATGCTTTAAGAATTATTAATCACCTTCGTGATGTAAATTAAACACGTTAAACCGACAACTGAAATTGCAACACTCTTTTGCCCTGATTGCTATTTGCAGTCATGTATTGGCACAGAGTATGGCCATAGGCTATAGTCCATGTGGGTGAGCTTCTTGTCGCTCAGCAAAATGTGAACAAACCAGGGTGATAAATGTGTTTGGAGAATTTGGACTCTAAGAATCCTTCTCTTCCTTTTTCCCCGCAGTGACTTTTATATTTACATCTTCTAGACTTCACTCGTGAATGGGAGAGATAGCAAATGGAAGTATGTCCTGGTTTCGGCTAGAATACAGCTAATTTTCCTTCTTAGTAGCTAGACCAGCGCGTGCTCTGGGTTCAGTATGGGACTCGCTATGAGGAGGATGTTGAGAGCTCACTGATGTTTCAGTTGTTGCTAAGAAATGAAGGACGTTTCCACTTCCCGTGTCCTGCCTGTGTGCGGGTGCACAAGAAGCTGGGAGGGAGCAGAAGCAGAGCACCGGCCCCGGATGGGCCGAGGGGATATTCCATATCCTGGAACGTCGTGCTCAGGGTGTGGAGGGGGGTTGGCTGCGGAGCTGGGGCTCGCTCTCTTCTGGGGATTGTGGTTTTGGGGTTGTCCCTCCTCAGCCTGGGAACGGGTTGGGCACCGCTCAGCGGGTGGAGAGCAATCACCTTGTGCATCATTCATTTCTATTTTCTATTATTACAGTAATTACTATTATTTTAATTTTATTTCAATTATTAAATTGTTTTTTTATCTACACCTATGATTCTCTTTACTTTTACCCATCCAATTCTCTCCCCTATCCCTAGGCTGGGGGAGGGTGAGAAAGTGGCTGCCTGGTGTTTGGCTGCCAGACGCGTTTAAACCATGACAGAGTCACAAGAAATATTTCCTAGGTTTGAGTGCTTTGTGCCGTGCACAGCTGCAGTCCTTTGAAGGTCCCCATCTCACTTCTCTGCACTTTCTGGCCTGCTGAGGGGATTTCCTGCTGCAGTCTCTTTAGGTGTGACAGATATGTTCCCTTTGGGCGCTGAGAAGCTACGGGAACATCCCATGAGGTAGAAGATAAGCGTGGAACCCCCAGCAAGGCAGTGGAGTTACCATCGCTCCTCTCTAGCCATTCCTGCAATTCCCTTTTTACTTCCATGTAATGTTAGCTCAGTGCTAACAAACTACAATCCTTCTCAGTTAGCAAGTGAGAAAAATACGTAGACGCCGGTGGCACCCGCCTTACAAAAATAATTTGACTTGCTGGAGTTGTATCAGCTGGGCTTTTCTCTCCCTCGTCTGTGGTACGTTGGAAGCCAAAGTGCAGGGGTAGTGTGTATCTGTTTCTCTGTCTTCTTGCCTCATGACTGCTGAACGACTCTCGGTGTGTTCATCACCGTCGTTTCCATTTATTATTATAACTCCAGTTTCTGTGGTTTTGTTGGAATTTGATGTTTTCATCATGTTTGGTTTGGTTTGGTTTTCCAGTCTTCTAGTTGTCGATGCTGCCAGCATTCACACTGAACGCGATATAGGTTTTCTTTTTTTCCCAAAGTGTTTACAGACTGCTCCAAATGTAGCCCAGCAGGATTCTGGTCTTAACTGAAATTAACTGTCATACATAGGATTTGTTTATCTCTTCACATCCTTCTATCACAGATGTTTGTCCTTTGGCTTGTTCCTTTTTCTAATTAATTTTTGATTATTGTTTGAAACACCTTCTGTCTAACGAATTTTCCCCCAACTCAAATAGTTCATTTCTTTCCCTTTCACCTACAGTGATTCCCCAAAACGGGATGTTATTTACTTCTGGTTGAAAGTGACCTTTACATTTAGCTGTTCCAGATAACAGAGTTGCAAAGATATCTAGTTTGATGCTGTATTATTTCTTATTCTTCCTTGAATTACAAATCTGCACATGCTATACTGAATGCTGTTCGTCATTACTTGTAAAGTGGCACCGATTGTATGATGAGGATGGTGGAGCTCATTTTCCATCCTGACGCTCCAAAATTTCTCTCTGGGGTCACCACTAAATTATAGACAGATAACTGAAAAATGAGAGTACTAACAAAGGCAACAAAACTAACGTAAGTTACAGGCAACCAGCAACTCCTAAAGCATATAATTTCCTCATTTTCTAGCCAGTTCATGGAAAGCAACTGCGCAAAAAGAAATTAATTTCTCAAAGTGATGTCTCTGACAAGCATGGAAAAAGACTGAAATGGGATGACTGAAGCCATTACCACTTTCAGCTGCCTGGCTGACCAATAGATACCACCACCGCTTAAGATAAAGGCGTTGCTGAACTACAGTTTTCAGACTGTGTGCCCTGGTTAATTTAAATACTCCGGACTGCTGACTCTGGAAAGTACAAGGCCAGGAGACTGTGTCAGGGGAGTGTCTGTCAGGAGACAGAGCAAAGGGCTGCAGACATGCTTCAGAGGACATGCAGACAATAGTAAACTGAGGGGGGCAAATGGATAGGTTCTGGTTTTTAAAAGACCAGTATAAAATGGGTTTGGATAATCCTTCTTTCTGTTCTCAGGTTTTCTACTGCTGCTCCTGCAGTTTCATACTGAGTTCTGGGCAGCCTCTCCTTGCAAAGTCAGGAGAGATTAATGGAGAGCAACAGAAAGCATGTAGGAGATTGTACAGCAACCTTCGCAAAGTTATTGTAATAGCTTTGTGACGACTCATTGATATGCAAGCGTAACTGTTGAAAATGGTGTAAACTCCACAGATGAAAAGAAGATAATCTGACAGCATTAAGAGGAAAACTAATACAAGTCTGATGGCAGGTAAAGCACTTTGTTTAATTCTTTTTAATTCACTTTAATTCAGTTCTCTGAGTTACTCAAGGAAGGGTATAACTTCTTGGGTTAGATACTTCGTTGAATTGCTATAGCCGATTTCCCTCATCGTATAAACATAGTTATCACAGGGCAGAATTATTTAATGACACTATGAGGTGACTCTGGTTTCAGGAATGATTCTAATGGTGGTCCATGTGGGTTAGATAATCTCTGCCTCCAACTCACCCAACAGCTGCGTTTCCTCTTGCTCTTCAGTTACACTAGGATGATCTTCTACATGATTATTGTCTAAATTAGTTATGTGAAATAAGCTGAATTTTCAGAAGGGAAAAGAAATAGCACACCTATAGTGGAGATAGAGGAGTGCTTTTAGGGGTGGGGCAAGGTGGGACTTGGAGCATTCTACAGTTTTGCTTTAGATGATGTTAAAAAAGTTAGGGGTTGGATTTAAGCAGGTTTTTTTTTCAAGACTGAATGATATGTAATTGATTGATTTGTTCGGGTAATCAAAGCCTATGCCCACAATATTTAAGTCACAATTACAATAATTACAGAGGTTTTCTGATAATCAGCCTTAAGATCGTTTCTTTTTATGTCACCTCATTCTTCCCAATTAACATTTTTATTTCCATGAGCATTTGGAATTATGTCTGTTAGCATCATTTTGGGAGACATAATTATTTTGGTAATGATGAAAGTTTTCTGATTTTCTCATTCTTGTGTGATAAGCCTTCTTATAAAGTTTCCACAATAGCAAGTAGCATGTTAAGTGTGAGTGCAGGGGAATAATACAGAGAAGACACAGCTACCTCCCTTTCTGACAACAGGATAATAGCTATCTCTGAACCCCTCCTTGAAAGGAGAAATTGAATACGCCTCTTCACAAATAAGAATACCAGAAAAATCAGTAATACGTGTTTTCAACAAGTCAGACTGACCTAGTACCCTTTACAGTGACAAAATCAAGGAAAGCGTTTTAATTATTTTGAATTGTCTTTGCACAGCAAAACAACTGTGGAGACAGATGTGAAGTGGTTCTCTGACAATAAGTTTCTATAGGATACGCAGCAGTAAAGAATAATTTAATCGTGTAATACTTTATAGGAAATATGTCATTCAAATCTTCTCCCAGGTAGGGAGGGATATGATTTTTTTTTTTTTTTAAAAGAAAAATCTGGTATTTGTGTCATGCTCTAAATGCAGACAGAATTCCTACTGAATCAGTTTCTTGTGGAAGTTATTTATCCCACATTTTTCTATGGAAAATTCTCAGTCACCAGAATTCAGAGAACGCCTCACTTCTTGTACTGTAAGTTGCTGGGGGTGTGGGTGTTGTCATTAATATTTTTTTTCTCATGTTTTTAATGTAAATTAAAGCCTAACTTTTGTTCCGTCGGAGCTCTTTTATCTGTGACTTGTTACGGTGGTCTCTTGCACATCAGCAGCACTGAGTTTTCCTGTATGGAGGTATGGGAATGCTTGGAGTCTCAGAGACTCGGAAGAGAGAAGCTAAATTTCAGGGGTGAAATGTATAAATCTGAATTAAAACACAATTGAAAAGGCTACTAGCTTTGCTTTGTGGTTTCAAGTCTTAACTGGGCACTCCAAATTGAATTTAAAATTGGAACATAGAGTTTTTTATTTTGATTTTGGACTTACTTGAGTGGAAAAATGGACTACATGGTTTCTTCGTCTTTGCTTCAAGCTATTTGCATCTCTATTATTTGCAAATAGAGAACACAGATCTCAAAAACCAAGACTAAAGATAATAATTGATTGCCTGTATAACCTTTGTAGCTTCACTGGATGTCCTGCTAGTTGCTTGCGTGCTTTATCTGTCAGGGTCCTTAACGGTTCTTCTGAAGATCTAACGCTATTGTACAAAAATCTATTATAATAATTTGTCTCCTGACTGTTGCTATAATTACTCTAAATTGTGTTCCACAACAGGCAGAGGGACATTAGGTTAACAAAAAGAAATACTATGTAGCAATTTCTATTGCTCACACAAAACCCTTGTTTTTTTTCCTTTGATTAGTTGCATTGTATTTAACCTTCTGAAGTTTAGAGGTTACCACAGAATGGAGAACTTCTCCTTTCTCTGGCCCTCTGATGGTGGTGTTCTGAAAGTACTTTTCCATTCACTATACAATGTGTCACAGACCAAACCCAATGATATTGGAGACAATACTGGAATTCAGACTTTGTTTATGCAGAATTACCAGTTCAGATACGTGAGATTCACTTTTGACAAGAACTTAATATGAAAATTTAAAAAGGCTGTGGGGCCATATGACTGGCAAGAAATTGTTTTAAATTATTTCATTTACTCTTAAGATGGAGAAAATAATAAAGATGTTACTGAATCACAGGTGAATTAGTATTGTTGCTCGCCTGATAACGACTTGGCTTTAGATTGAGATTTTGATATACAACTGAGAAGGCTTGGCTTTGCTATTCCACCCACTGTACCAGCATTTTATGCAATAAAAACATCTTTTTCCCGATCTAGTTATTTGGGGGGAAATAATATAAGCAATACAAAAGAAGGCACTCTACCAGCGTACCCAGAATGGCAAAAGGTACCATGTTTTGCAAAATGCGATTACTCCCAGTGGTCATCTTAGAGTAATAATATACTGAAAATATAGTTTTAAATTTATTTTTTAAATTCATTTAGAAATAGTAAGCGTAGGGAAGACCTTTGATAATTAATCCAGATTTTTCTAAATGAGACCTTGAAAAGGCATTGGAATATTTAAATCATCAACATTCAATAACTGACTTTTCTTTAGAATGTGTCCGAATGATCTAATTCATTTAATTAAAGACTATGTTAATAATTACACTTGGAAATTTGATTGATTACAGAAAACAATCCCAGTAGGTTTGAGTACGCTCAGGTTAATTGAAAAGCTAAGCTTAGGAAGGTAAGATTTGCAAAAGGCTGTATGCAGGCACTTTTCTCCTTTCTGGTGAGAAGAATCTATCACTGTTTTATGTCTTTTATAGCACAAGTTCAAAATTTGACAGCAATAACCTTCGAACTGTATCTACATGAATCATACATTATGACTTCAATGAAAGACCATCTCGTGTGAGATTCTTTTGGTCCCATTTCAAAGATTTATTCAAACTATATGAGGTTTTCTAAGAAAGAAGGATAAAAGATTTTTTTTTTTTTTTTTTTTTTCCCCAGGACCTGGTTCTATAAAGCCCACAGGCTTACGCATGTCATTGTAAGCCTGTGACTGGATGTGTGCACATAAATGGAATCTTAACATTATCTTTACAACAGGTTTATTCTTACATACTTTTCTAAAGAATGACTTCAGAGAGGAAATTCAAGAGAAATATTTTTCATGAATTAGTGAAATCTCCTGCTCAAAACTGTCAAGAGATTCATGCCTGAGGTTTCTTTTTTATGTCAGTAGTGTATCCCCCAAATGTTACAGAATAAATATGGTGGAAGAAGATGTTTAAAAGTTGTAGGATGGGTATTTTGTTCATAAGCTTCATAATTAAGATATTTATCTCTCCACTAATAGAGACATTTGCAGTTTTCCAAGAAGTTCTGCAAGATGTTAAGGTGGCTAACGGGCTTTGTCACATCTGATGAAACATATATCATCAGCATGATGTATCTAAACTAACAGTTCTTAAAACAGCATTACTAGGGGCAAACAAAGTTCAAGGATTCTTCAAACCACTGTTTTTCCGTTCATGTGTAGGAGTAATTTAGGGCAATGCTTATTGTTGTGAATAAGAAATATTCTTAGAATCTAAGCTGCCAGAATCTCCAAAGCGCACACTGTAAACATTTCACTTCTACAGTGACAGCTAAGTGAAGATGCCTTGCTCATTATCCATAAAGAATATGTGGCACAGATGAGCTCAGAATGTAAATTTGTAAGGAAATGGAGAAAACATAATGCATTTTTCATGCAGAAATATGGGGTTTTTTCATGCTGAAAGATTCATAGAAAATTAATTAGTTGAAATCTATCAAATACGTTGTGTTGGTAATACTGTAAAAATACTTTTCAGCACCAAAGGAAATAAGAGAGGCTAGAATCATTGAGGTTAAATGGAAAATGGGAGGAAGAAATAGGTCCTCAGTAATAATCCTGTTCATTATAGGATTTTTAAATAAATGACAGAAATTAGGAGAACTGTAAAAGAAGGATATGCAGAGGTATAAAAGACATTAACTATGCGTTAAACTTCACTAGAGCTTCTGAAAATTTGTTAGTGTTTTTAAATTTGTTTTTTTAAGGAGAAAACAATAGTTACATTCAGAGCATCTTTCGAGCTTTGTCACAGTTAAATATCTGTGTGCACTTACCAAAACTGCAGTCATTTCAATGACAGATTTAATTTTTTTGAAAGATGGGGGATTTACTGCAGTGCAGAGAGAAGCCCATTTGTTTACTAGTAGGTGAGTTCAGGCAGCCACGATTTAAGTTTCCCAAAACAATAAGAAGCTGGTTGGTATTTCAGGAGTTGTATCCATTATTTACATTGCTAGGCTGTGAGGATATTTGCAGCAATGTCACACTAACCTCCATGAATTCTTGATTGAGAAATAAAAAATTAACAATATGGACTGGTGGCAACACTGGTATATAGAGACAAGGAATTTTAAACCAAGCACAGGGTAAGAAGGCTGTCAGTAGCACACAGAAATCTCAGAGTAGCGTTGAGTGCCGTAAGATTTCCACAGAGGATTAATTCCATGCAACCCCCTGCCCTCTACACCTACCCACAGAACTAAGATTTGACAGAAGCTTACCATTTTCTCGGATTTCTAGATTTGCTAGGTTGTCTAAACTTCCCTCAGCCATGGAAATGAGATTCAGATTAATATTTGAGCTACAGTTTACCTCTCCCAGGTAATGTCAGTTTGCCTTCTAGGGAAACACCAGCCAGGCAGCCTCAGCAGCCACTCTTCCCCTTTTCGTGAGGGGTCCGTTTACCTGTGCCTGACTTTGTGGGGTACAGGGGTGCCGGAGGAAATCACAGCACGGTAGGGATAACAAACAGCCTAGAATCAGTGACATCAAATCACAGGTGACAGCCTCATTTTATTAGACTGTGGGATAATGATAATGATTATTCCGAAGAAACAAAGTGAAAACCAGAACTCTCATATAGTTTGTTTCTTAGTAACAGCTTAAAGTAGAAATTGCCTGTGATGCTAAGATGCATACTAAACATTGCCGCCATTTTATAAACTACTTCCTTTAGTCTTGTGACCTCAGCCTTGTTTGCAGGATTTTAAAAATTTTTTTGTTTACTCCTGTAACATCATCTGGTAACTTGGCCATCATTTCAGTCACCTCCCTTATAATTAAATATCAGACAAAAAATAGAGCCCATGGTATGCATACTCACAAGTTACGTACAGTGTAGCTTTCAGGGGCCAGAGCACACCATGCTTTCCACATCAGTGTGTACTTGCATAGTTCTGTGCGGTCCTGGATCCAGTTTGGCTGTAGTTTGGTGCATTCGTGTTGCTTCAGTGGTGCTTTTGTTTTCTTTTATTTTAAAATGGTAACTTACCACTAAAATCTCCTTTAAGTGAAACTGAGCTTACATTTGTTTCATACTGATGTGACTTCTCTAGAGAGAATCTGGGGTTTTTTGCTGGGTTATCAGCTTGAACTGATGGAGCCCTGTAGTGTTCCCTTGGTCTAAACAGATGTAAGGGCCAGATTCAGGGTTCACAGGTGGGAAAGCTTTCATCTGCTTTGAAAGTGTCACACCTGGATTGAGATCAGCATACGGGTCAAGCAGAGTCGGCTTAAACAAGTGAAGAGCCTTGATTTATCTGCTAGAGCTTTCTTTACACACTAATATAAGTACTCCGCGAAAAACAGGATGGAAACTGAGATGCAAGGAGGCCACCTTTGGTACTGGTACTCTTGCAGAAACCTCAGGAGGTTTTTATTTTGTCAAAAGGAAAAAATGATTGCCAGAAGATGCTATTCCATGATTCTCGGTTTTCTCTGGATAAAACAGAACTGGAGGCAATTGAACAGTGCTTCTCCCATCTGCAAGGCCTTTTCAACAAGGCCTGACTTTAGTATTAGAGCCACTGTAAAGTATTGGAAGTTCTGATCAAGGGTCTTTAAGAGGTACCTTGTTCTTGAAAAGCCTTCACATGGACTTCTTAATTATTTTAATCATTCACTGTATGTAAATCGTGGAACAGAGACCTTAAAGAGAGGTGATTTATTTTTGAGATTTTTTTGTACATAGGGAAGATTCCAAAAGACAAAGCTATATCTGCAGGACCTTTGTGGGACACCACTTGTTACTGGGTTGTATTAAATTGTTTAGATTTAAATTCTGAAATGCACAGAACAATATATATCCTGCTTCTTAACCTTTAAAGTCAGAGGATCATCTCATGAAGAGAAGCGGAGATTATTGACGGTTTCTGCTTCTTAATGAAGGCCTTCAGTAATGTCCATATTTAAAGTATTTAACTTAATTCACTGCATTATTTTCTTAGTGCCCTAGGAAATTATAAGCATCTCTTGCTGTGATCTTTCACTCCAAGGATTAAGACTTTTAATATTCATAAATTTTAAGAATTCTAATAAGTGTTGTGTCAATGGGCTCTGGATGATGATCAGAAGTGACAGAGGAGGCTGTGAAGTTAGCTCGTATACCACCACTGCTAGCATAACTGAGCTGAGGGAGCATTTGTGGGTGAAATTATAAGTCTATTGACTGTCATAGTTCACAGAAAAAAAAAGCTTGCCAGTATCAAACACACAGCCGCGAGACAGGTATAAACCGACTAATGACAAGAAATCCAGAGTAAAGGATTTTAAATAGCTTTACATGTAGGTTTGAGACACTGATATAGCTCTTTTATTTTATATGCCTATCAGTACTGAATAAACAAAGGCTGTAGCTTAGAAACAGATGACAATTTCTCTTAGGAAATGTTTATGGTAAGAGCCTTTTACAGCCCTGTCACAGTTTAAATGGTCTTTCAAGCTGTGCTGATGTTAAGTTCCCTGTTTGGGGCCAGAATGACGGAAGAATTGCTATCCATTTCCCAACTAGAGTGACTGTCCTTTTGTCAGAAGTTAGATATTTAAAAATACGACTCAAATTCCTGAATTTTCTAACACGTGGCACTTAATGTTCTCTGTAGCTAATTCTTAGGGCACTGAGGCCTTTTACATAATTCCTTTTCTAGTAATATCTTCCAAATACTATGAAATTAGTTGGAAGACAGTACTTTAAGTAGTTAAAACTTAACCAATACTGTCCAAAAATCTTAACCTTCCCTGTGAAGTAAAGGGACTATGTATTTCTTTATCCCGGTGAAGTACTTCACTGCTTTCATCATACCGCTCTATCCCCAGCCCTTTTTTTAATGCACTTGCAACCTATTGCTGCTACAGGATTATTAAGAAAGCCTTTATTTCAGTTTAGCATTCATGTCTTTGCTTAGGCCATGCACATTTTTACCATAGAAGCCCGTATGTCAGTTGTAAAATTGAGTTGCCCTCCAGAGACAGCTGGAATCGGGCACACTAGGTGAGTTTTTCTCTGCATCAATGAACCCCTGTTCTCTTCCCCAGAACAAATGAGGAGAGAAGTCCTCTTCTGTAGCATATCCCCCAGATCGCCAAGACCAGGCTCTGGTGAACTAGATAGGAAATGTTGCCTTGCTACGAATATCCTGACAACAGCTCAGTATTTAAACAAAAATTGGAAGCTTAGGTCAAGGACCTCAACATTCTGGGACTGCCGTGGTATGACATAAAGTGTAGAGAGGAGGAAAGAAATTTGGTTTAAAGAAGACCCAAACAGCAGGGATTTATTGGTCAAAATGTCTTCTATTTTACATTAGTACATCATCCTACACCAGTCCTGCTTCCTCCCAGTCAGCAAGCGACTGCCTTCTCTCCTAGCTGTAGTCTTTAGAAGTATTTACGTCTTACTCCTATGCAGAGTTGATCACAATAATCTCATACCAGTTTAACAGAGCTATGGATAACCACAACCAGCTCTGAATCCTCCTGGCAAAAAGATGGAAAAATACTTGATTGTTTCTACCTCAGTTTAACAGAGCAACATGAACTGGAGATTTACTCAAGCTGTGAGTGTCAGGAATAAATAGGCAGCTTACAAATGACATTGAAAATGGTCTATACTGCTGAGAGGAAAAAAGATTTGGTTTCTTATTGTTCTGCTAGCTTTGGCTTGATTTAAAAAAAAAAAAATGAGTGGCATGTTTTGTTGAGGATGATACAAAGTAATGACTCTTGAAAGTGCAGTAGCTCTTTTCTCTAAATGTTTGCGTTTTAGACTGAATTTATTAGACTGGGCTTTTTTGTCTGGTTGGTTTTGCCTCGTCTCATATGATGACAACGAGGAGTAGCTCTAGCTTAGTGCAGCCCAGGAAGGTGGCACTAATATGTTAACATCTGTTCGCTACAGCGGAGGTACAGCGACCTTGGTGTATCATCATTAATTTCCCCAAAACAAACCATCCAGAACTATTGCTAGTAGAAACAATTTGAAGAACATCAGCATATAGTCAAACTTATTTAGTCTTTGACATTGATAGAAGGGATGTTTCTTTTCTGACTGAAACTCATCACGACCACGAAGGCAGAGCCCTTGCTTTACCTAAGTGCTGCAGAAACATTTGGCCCACTGGGGACACTTTGACTCGGCCCGGTAAAAGGTGGAAATGAGCATCCAGACTTTAGAAAACCTTGGCTAACTTCACAGGCTTCCTTTTTAATCAGAATACATGTGAGCACTGACAAAGAACTTTGTCTTCATTTCTGTGCCTCGCAGACTCTAAGCACAACTGTATAAATTATATGGGAGGCAACACGTCCCCCTGGCATATGGGCATTTTTGTGCATACTAGGCCAGTTCTTCAACTAGTGGAGCTGCAGCACAGCCATGCTGATTTCTGTCACCCAAGGGCCTGGGCCGGGTACTTTGTGCTGCTTCCCGTTATCGTCCTCAAAACAACAAACTTCTGTCAAACAATCCCTTTAAAACTGTTCACGTGTAACGATATGGATCAGCCCCCGCTGCCCCCACAGGCCCCAGCAGGTGGCCGGGGCTCCCCAGGCCACCATAGGCCTCCTCCCGCCGTTTAAAGCT
The DNA here is from genome assembly GCF_965140245.1 of Athene noctua. NCBI lineage: Eukaryota > Metazoa > Chordata > Aves > Strigiformes > Strigidae > Athene > Athene noctua. The sequence goes on along the minus strand of NC_134051.1, from coordinate 18,274,527 downwards.
GGCGGGCCGGGAAGCGGGGACGGCGGGGGCTTGGGACTGCGGCGCCATCTTGGCAGGACTCTGCTGCTCCTTTCCTTCTCCTCGAGGCAACAAGAGGTAACGGGCCTTCCCGTGAGCAGCGGCGCTGTCCTATCCGCTTGGCCAGATTTCCAGAGCAGCCCAGGGGCAGAGGAGCTGAGGGCACAGGGAGGCCACCAAAATTCATTAAACTCCTGAAAGTTGCCAGAGATGCGGAGCTCCTTGGGGCTTCGAGCCACAGTTCACTGTTAATGGAGTTACTGGGTTAAGTTCATCGTAATGTTTGACCTCCTGTTTAGGAGCCTGATGATGTGTGAAAGCCTCACTGCCGAAGAGGAGTGATGGTGATGCAATTTTAGGGGCTAATGATTCTGCTGACCTAATGTCCTCATACAGCTGCTTTCTATTACTGTCGCTTAACTGGGACATGGTAGGCTCAAGGGACTGACTTTATATAATGAGCTAGCTGTGCAATTATGGCAGCTACTGCAGGACACTGGAGCTAAATCTATCTCATTTTTTGCTTCATCATCTATTTTTATATTATTCTGGCATAATGTGGACATTCCAAAAAATTTGAGTTTATTGCTCCTAGGTGAAATGAATAGTGCTAATAGTGCTGCTGGGCTGTTGTGAGGCCAGGATAGTAAGGGAATCGTTTCATAGCTAGCTTTTCATGCTGTCATCTTGCCTCAGTACTCTACAGCCTTGCAAAATTATCGACGTGAAAAAAAAAATAAATCACCAGAGATCTTTGTATTTATATTCTAATTTCCTTCTTGCTAAGTTAAGAAAGTAAGAACAGAGCATTAATGTAATTTTTACCAGAATCGATGGAAAAGCTATAGTGTCTCAACAGTTTACTTGATAATGCTTTGTTTATCTTGAATTTTAGATATAGTTTATTGCAGTTATGCTCTGTATTTTTCTACTGTCTAAGAAATATGAAATCCTACTTTTGGTTAACTTGTGGAAATTGCAAAGATTATCATAGGTTATAATACAGCAATATATGTGGATATTTGGCAAAAGGTATGAATAAAGTAGTCTTAGGTTTACTTATAAAAGGACAAAGTACATACATTTTTACTACATACAGAAACTTGCTACTTTTATGGTCAACTTGCTGTGCACTGACATTTTCTTTCATTATAAGAGTAATGGGATTTATTCCTAATGTTAAAGAGGAATCATTCAGTAAGTTCCGTCCAGTGCGGGTTTCATTGTAAAAATAAGTTCAAATTCCAGAGATAACTGTGTCATTTTGAAACCGCTTTGTAACAGACACACAAATATACAGCATATTCTATGAAGAACATTCTATATGTTAGTTAAAACTGACGTTTGTGGGCTTGTTTTCTATTTATTTACTTATCTGGCAGAGTTTATTCAGATTACCCTACAGAAATTAAAAAAAAAAAAAGACCTTATGACTGAGACTTCAGACATGAAATGAATTATCCATGATAACTACTCCACATTTTGCATACTGATTTGCATAGCAAATTTAGCTGAAAGATCTTAAACAGCTAGCCAATATTAACAGAGCATCACAGATACTGTTAGGAAGTAGTGAAGGGCAGATGGTTTTTTCACCAGCTGCTAAAATCTCTGCCTGTATACTTACTCCATTTCCATAAACTTGGAGTAATCTAACGCTGTTGTCCATAGCAGTAAGTAAACTGAGCAAAATTTAATTAAAGATACATATCTATGAAGTATGAGTCTTGATTCCACCTGTTCTCCATTCAGCATATTCCACCTGTGTATGTCTTTAGTATATTGGATTTTTTTATGGGGCGGTCATGTGTGACAAGCATATAGACCGTTACGTTTCGAGTTTTGGAAGACCCAGAGAGGTGCCCCTGCGGTATATTCAAGTAACTTCTCAAACGTGCTTTCAGGAGCGAGTGCTGAAGAAGAGCATTTTACCCACAGAGCTTCTGTGGGGCTGAGGACTTAACTAACTTTAAGTCAGTTGTGCTTCCTGCACGGTTTGGTGTTTACCCATGCAACTGCTTATTCCAGCAGAACAATTATTTGGGGATAGGAAGGAGCATGGAGTCATAGGAGAAATGTCCAAGGGCAGAAGGAGAACGGGATAACTGCTTACCGCAACAGAGCTCCTTTGCAATAGCATCAAATGTCTGTGACACTGTGGCCTGAAAGACAACACAGCTGTGAACTGACTGGCTTCAGTGCTGAGCAGTTCCCTTCAGCAGCAATCCCCGCTTGGGGCAGAACCTGGGGGCACTGATGAACCTTCACCGCTCTGAGCAGCCTCGCTTGCCCATGGCCCATCAGCCCCGGCTGGTTTGATGATGTTTATGTACTTCTGTGTAGGTCTGTGTTCCTACACATATATTTCATTAGCTGGCTTAATCTACAGGTGACTTTTTAAAATTAAACTTCAGCTTTTAAAAAGTCTATTTTCATTACCCAGACCATCTGAGAATACACCAAAATTTCTCTTTTCTAGTGACTCTCAATTAGGCCACTTACTATAGTGAAGAGGAGTTGCTATAAACAGATCTCTTAAAGCCTGCAAAACTGGTTTAAAAATATATCCAAGACTTTAATATTTATTTATTTTTTTTAAAGCGGTTTAGTTTAGAGCTTTATCTTATCACTAATCAGTACAATATTAAGAACACAAATGAAATAACCTACATGAGTTTACATTTTTGGATCAAGTTCCCCCTTCCTGACCCTCAGCCACTTTTGGGACCACTGAGGGTTAGATTTATAACTGGACATGCAGGGTTTCCCAGTAGTCTAAGGAACGTGGATGTAAAAGTGAATTTTACTTTGCTTTCCAGCATTGCTTTTAGAAAGCAAGAAGGAGGTGAATGAAGACTTATGAATCATAACTGACTTAGCAAGAAGGTGATATCTTGCATGTATATTTTTGTATGCTTATGATGGGAGATACTTAAATGTGTTAAAAGAAAAATTTAGATTTATAGCTCTATCATGATTGCATCACTAAATTAGGCTATATACATTAGAATTTCACATTTCATAGGCATAGGGCTTTAGGAAGTAAAGTATTACAATATGGTTTTGCTAATTTTAAAAAAAAATTTCAACACTAAAAGTGCCCGACATTACACTGCAATATTACCAGGGGGGTAGGCTGGCTGTTTTTTTGTTTTGTTTTGGTTTTTTTTTCTTTCTTTTTTTTTTTTTCCTGTTCCACTGCTGCTGTTTATCACAGTGAACCAGTGATATTGCAGGTAATTGTTCACATAATGGAGGGCAGAGGTAGTGAAGAATACTCAGCATAAGGCTGGTTTCTTTGCACACCTGTCACAAAATAGCTCCGACAGCTCAAATTCTGTTCAGTGGCATAGACTGTGAATCACAATCAGAAATATGTTCTGAATCCTGAGGAGCCAGACTAGAGACTGCTCCAGGCAAATGAAAAAGGGAAAAAAAGCAATGGGCACTCAGTCTTCCATCTGTCCCAACCCACAGGTGAATTCAGAAATTAATAAAAGGTTGCAGCGCAGTGATTATCAAATTGTAATTTTTAAAACTGCTGAAACTCAGTGAGACAAACCTTAAAAAGTAGTATTTCAGCTGTTTAGATAAGTGCCGAACCATTCACAAAACCTTGTCATATTTCTGCCTTTGATCTCCTTAGTCAGTACAAATCTCCTTTGATCTCAGTACAAATCTTAATTAGTTATCTTGTAGGTGTGTTCACTGCCGTAGTTTCAGGATTATTTAAACAGTGGAGGTATTGGTTAACAGGAGGAGAGAATGACACAGTCTCTTGCAGGATTGTTTGTTGGTCAGGTATTTTATGTCTGAAAAATGAAACTCTGTCTCTAAACCGAAATGTAACTCGACTCGCTCTCTCCTACTTTCCTAACTCTCATGGCAGAGTTGGAATGAAACATGACCTGCACGTTCAGCCATATGGTCCACTCGTTGCTACACAAAAGTTCAGTCGTACTGCATGACATGTTTGTCTTCTATCAGCCCTGCAAAAACACGAGAGGTGGCTTACATACATCAAAAGCTGTATTCTAATGAAATTATCTTCTAGAATATCTCTGTTGAAGAAAACGGTTCCGAGGTCACTTTATTAATTTCAGTGGTGAAAGAAAAAGAAAGAAAACCAATTCTGTCTTAACAATTCCAGTTTTGTTAATTTTTTTCCTTCTAGATTTATTTTATTTTTTTTTCATTCTCAAAATCCCCTTTGCCTATAATTCCATAAGAATTTCTAAAGCCTAAAGTACAGGAGATGGTTTTCTCAAGCTTACTGTAAGTGTTTATTTGCAGCATTTTTTATTTATTTTATTTTATTTTTTTAATTCTGCTTTGGAAATAGATGATGTTCACAGTTAAGCACAAAAAAGATGCTCACTGAACTGAAGGACCTCTGGCTGCAGCCCTTTCAGTGAGTGTTCTTGTAAGATAGCACATCTGCATGCCTTCTGTGAGTTTGAAACAAGATGAGCTAAACATGAGCAGACAGTGAAGGACTTCATGCATTTTCTTTCCTGGACTAGAACTGAAATAACCCTTCTCTCATTCCATAGAACTTAGGAAGGTAGAAAAATATTGAAGGTGAAAACTGATTTTTAAAATGTACAGGTTTCAGGTTGATGAGAGAAGTGGAAAAAATTAAAAAAAAGAGAACACCTTCTTTAGAAAAATGAGTTACAGAGAAAAAGGGCTTCACATGTTGATGGGATGAGACAGTTCAGTAAAATGGTTACTGACTTTCCAGCGAGTGATACATGAGAATCCTGACTCGTAACCTGTCCCTTTTAATTTTTTCCTGCTTTTTTATCTTTAAACTTTTACACAGGCAATTTCATATATATTTAATACAAAAATGACATTAAATGATCTTTCAAGTTGCATGTCTCAGGAGCTTTCTTCATTCAAGAAGGTTTCCTTTAGTTCTTTGTGGTAAAGTGCTGGCTCGAGATACATGACAAATAGCAACTCTTTGGATACTGTATTAGAATGGCAAACACCATCCTTTTAATTAATTCTGGAGAGTAGGAACTATGTAGGAACTCAAGATCTTTCTAGATGCTAAATACAGTAAACATAGTTTAAAAGACTGTTCGCTGTATTTGCAGTATTATCACCATACCTGTATTGTCCATCTTCATGGGATTCCTTATGTAGAATGGGGAGTTCTGAATTGAGTGCAACTTTCATGAGTAGCAAAAAAGCCATTTTTAAGGATGTTTTCTGTCAGTCATGTATAGCTTCTAGCACAAGAAGAATAAATCGCAGCTTCCCTGAGAGACTGACATGAAACCATGGGTTTTTTGGTCACAGAGGGATTATTGTGAGAAAGAGAGGAATCCCTCGCCCAAGCTGTGATTTCTCTTGATGAAATTGCCACGTTTTTAACTAGCACGTAAAATGTCAGGAGGACAGCAAAAGACAGTAAAAGAACATCGTACTTCATAGAAATCCTCAGTAAGAACAACAGGCTATTGCAGGTAGGATGCTCCACAAAGGGAGCCGCAGCCTTATGAGGCAAGATCAACCAGTTGTGACAGGCACATTGTCTAGATTCCAGTTCTGGCTCTCTGCTCCTCCCCTTGGCTTGTCCCCCTCTTCTGTAACAGCTAGTTTATTATGGAGACATAATTATAGGTACTTCCTTACCCCGGATTGCCCAGGATGGGGATGAATAAATTGGTTTTGTGTCTCGGGTGACTCGGCTACAGATCTCAGTGGGTGCTCTGCTGAAGGAGCGTGGTACCTGGCAATACCTTCTCAGAGGATTTAATTGAGCAATCACACTGTGACACACAGACATTTTTTTGCAAAAGCCTACAGCAAAGAATGACTTCCAAACTGCTGTTCTTTGTCATATGAATTATACTACTCTTGTGTCTTCATTTACTGACTTCTCAAACATCACAGAAGATACCGCTGCTGGTCTAGAAATTATAAGTTTCAGGAACTGGGGGAGGGGGCTAGGGGTGAGGAAATAATCAGACATACAAACAGAATGGTAATTCACTGCATTAGGATACATAAACTTAGATAAAACTATCTGTTACAACTTTTAGATAATTGTCAGGTCTTCACAGACTAACAACAGTCAGCTCATTAATTTCATGACTGTTATTTGACCTATAATAAATTAATGTGTTTTACTGTTTATTAATTAAACATTAGCTTGAGGAATGTCATTATTTTAAACAGAAACACTCCATCTCTGTCTCCATTTATATAGTGCTGAGTATACTGTTAAAGATCATAATCCCTCTAGTACAAGGGTCACTTTACAGAGTTTTCAGAAATATCTCAGGGTATGTTCATATCCCTGTGTCCAGCCTGGATACGGTCCAGTTTTCACGCTCTAGAGCTAGAGCTGGTGAAGTATTTCACTAACATAACTCTGGTATGACTGCCTGGTAACCTGCCCGGCTGTACAGGTGTCAGCACAGCACTGCTTTGCTTCAAAATAATGCTTTTCTTAGCAGCCTCTCTGTACTGAGTTATTTGTCATTTCATTTGATAATTTTTCATTTAGTATGCTTGTCATAAGAATGTGCTAATGAAATTTGATAAAAATGTAAAGCTGGGAGGGATTGCTAATATAGAAGAGCCTGGTATGTGAACCAGGAGGAGATGGATGGTCTAGAAGATTGAAAGAAAAGAAGTGAATTAATGTTATTAATACCAAGTAAAAGGTCGTGTTTCTAGGAACTAACTGGAATTCAACTGCTGAACAGGAATTATCAGACAATAACTTGGAGAAGAAAGATACGGACATAATATGTCCAGCGGTCTAGTTGACCACTGGATGACCATAAAGCGACAGGAAGATATAGCTGTATAAAAGAGAAATACAGCCCTTGGACATATCAGGTGAATTATTACAATTGAAGAGTATTTAATTCTGTTGCATGGCATTAGTAAGTACTTGGTTGGAATAGTCACGTTGTTCAGTTATATTCACATTACTGGCATAGTTGAGAGAGAGAGAGCGAGGCACCTCTGAAAGATGTTTTAGAGCAGGATTTATGAGAGCTTCAGGAAACCCCACTCCATATTCTGGTCTTTTACATTAAGCGAGGTTTTGGGTATGTCCTCTACAATACATGTTTTTAGTCTTTTGCCTCCAAGAAAGATGTAATTAAATTACATTAAGTAGAGTGTAACTCTACTGTGTTTATTAGCAGAAATACTTTCTTGTAAGGGGACACTAAGAGGGTGACAAGCCTAATGGAATGCTAGCAGAGAATGGATGTGATGACTTTACGTAAGGTTCATGTTGGAAAGGAAAAATAACTGCTGATGCTAAAGAATCTTGATGAAGAGGAATAACAACAACAACAACAAAAGTTGATAGGTTGTTTGTAAATGGAATTTAACTAAGGAAAGTTCTGCTTGTGTGAGAGAAATTCTTGAGCAGCCTTCAAAAATCCTCTTACTGACAAAAGTTACACATTTCAAATGGAGCTCAATCTGCTTTTGAATCAGGTTAAATTATATAACTGTTTGTGATTGCAGGTACCTTGTTGTGGTGTGACAGGAGTTCATTTCCATTCCTAAATTCCTTTGAAATAATTTTTTTGATGAATCCACAGATGTCTCCCATTGAGCAACGGCTCTGCACACAAATTGTCTTTTTTGCTATAGAGGCTGAGCTCTGTTCAATAAACTCTGTGCTCCCCTTCCCCTCAAACTGAGTCACGGTGGGTCACTCCCTCTCCTACACCCAGGAGCTGGGGAGAGTTGGTGCTGTCTTTGAAAAGTGGTTATTAACACCAATATAAAGAAAGATCTAGTCTCATGTAGACAGAATTATAGCTAGGTGTCAGTCTTAAATTTGTGATGAGATTATTAAGGGTAGAGTTGTGACAATATTGTGACATAAAGTTCTAACAGATTTTTGTTTTACAAACACATTTTAACAGTCTTCATAGTCTAATAACAGCTTATTAATTTCATGGGTGTTATTTGACCCGTAGCATTAAAGTAGATTTGTGTCTATTTAAAGTGTTTAAGTTTCTTTAATATAAAAGACAATTACATCTGAACTGAATTTTGTGCAAGTTTGTGATAGTAGTTGACTTAGTTTGGTGTCTAAAGCTAGAGGGATACAAAGTTCAGTTTAATTCCTCGATTGGCAGAGATAAATAGTTGCTGCAGTTCCCCGGCAGCTCGAGAGACAAGTGTGTTTGTGCTAAGCGCAGCCTTGGAGCTGTAAGGCAGAACTGGAGCAGGGCTTGGCCTCTTCCCACAGCACCTCATACCTCGCTAGTGAGAAGAAGCTGGCAAACCTTTCTTTGTCACACTTTACCTGGAAAGGTGTTCTGCAATCTCTGCTGCTTCTAGTGCCATGGAACTAAGCTGGCTTGTTCTCAAAGCATATCCTTGTGGGAGTGTCAGCTCTGCACAGCTGTGGGACATTCAGAATGTTAAGAGTCACCTCATGTGTCACTGGTAAAGGATTAAGAGGCAGGTGGGCATTGGCCTGCCCGCCCTGCACAGCTGTGGGACATTCCGTACGTAGAGCCAAATTGACATCAGCTGGAGGGCTCTGGTGGGGCAGCTGGGTGAAGTGTAGGGGGAGCTTTTGTGCAGGCTCCAAGAAGCGTTGCTCAGTCCTGCCCTGGCGTGGAGAAGTGTCAGCTCTGCTCTGCACGGGCCGGGAGAAGCAGCAAGGCTTGGAGGAGAAACAGGCCCCGGATGAGAGATAAGGGGTTGTAAGGCGGTGCTAAGGTGAATGGGACTGTGTGTAGATGAGAGGGTTGATGACTGTCTCGTTGCTGATTAGCTTATTATGAAGTAAGAGCTAAGGGAGTGAGAGCATATGTATGTACCATTGTAATAATAAGGGATTTTCCTTCAGCACTTCAATGGAGTCTGTGCTTTCGTTGCCACGTGTCCTGGTATTTGTCTTGATGTGTTAGAAAAGCTTACAGTTGCATTACTCATCATTTCTGTTCAGAAATTAAAAATAGGAAAATATTTTTCCAGTTCTGTTTTGCTACGTTTCCTGATTATTTTTTTTTTAAATCTAATATTCCCAAAGATTACCGTACTTGTAATTTATACCTGGTTTTGCCTTCTGATGTGCATGAGAGGTGAACAGTCTCCTCACAGAGTGAAAGACAGTTCTCTTCAGTTCCATTCCCTCAAGCCATAACAACCAATTGATGTCAGTTAGCTCAAAGCAAATTAATCCCACTCCTGTTTTGTTGAATCAATACTAATGCATTTTTCCTGTAATTTTCAGGTTTTGACAACGGTGGCTGCCAGCAAAGCTGAGGTAGGAAATCCTGTCTTATACTGGTGGAATGTTAAATACCTGTCTGCAGTTTCGATGTGGGGCTGGTGCTCTCACAGTTTGGGGGTGAAAATTTAAGAGACTTCACTATGGTACTTGTGCTGCTTCTAGTGTTTAATGAGCCAATCTTTGGAATTTTTGCCTTGTTATAACAATAAGCTGATCAAGTCCTCCTAGGGAGCTTTTATCATTATGTGGGTCTTTCTGAAGATTTCCATGGCATCGAAACAGCATAGCTGAGAGCTCTGTTAAGCATGTGTTATAATTTCCCATCAACAGACTGTGCCTGTCTGACCTTTTCCCTGGGCTTTTCTATCTTTTTACTTTGCTTCCCAGCAGAGCGGGTTACTGTATCTGCTCCAGAGGCAGTTCTGGTGCTTGGCATGCATTCCTTCCACGTCCATGTCTAGCTTGTCTCGCTTACCTGGTACCATTTGACATGACCTGTTTGAACAGAGCGGGTGAGGAGAGAGAAGTGTAGTTTTATGACACAATGCTACTCGCTGAATTCTTGTTAAATTTGGGAATGACATTAACTGCATTGTAGGTTGTCTATGTTGGGTGCTTGACACCGCTACAGTTTAGAGCGATCGTTTTGGATTCGCATTTGTTTTGTCAGCTTTTCTATTCACGTGTGAGTACTTTACGTGGTCTTAATGGCTCTAACACTCTTCTTAGAGGTGAAAATATTATTGTTATTGGAGTGTGTTTTTAATAACTGATTGCTAAAACAAAAATGGCAGGCCTCTGTGACCACGAACTTGTGTTATACTGCATTTGTCTCTTTGAACATTGCTGTTGAATAACTCTCTGCACTTTCAATAACTGACAGATATTTTTATTCAGTGCACAGTTACTGACTCATTTAAATGTAATGTCAGTTGGAAGCTCAGAGTGTTTCTATATGAAACGGGTCTCAGACTCACAGTAGGGAATTTGTGATGTACTCCAAAGCTAATGTTTAACTATGTCAAAATGTCTAGGTGACTCTAACTGCTGTACTCAGATAAATTTTTAATATGAACCTTTGGTAAATTAAATTGCATTATTAAAGAGAATAGATAAACTGTGCTAGTTATTTTAAAGAACAAGGATGCAATTTCACTTGCATACCATAAAAGAATGACATAACTCATTTTTATTTAGATTAAGACTGTAATATTATTGTTCAGTTTTGCTAATCTGATTCAACAGCACACTTGTCTTGTCTCAGAGTTTCAGGATTAGGATTTGTGTCTGTTTTTTTTACTCTTGCACTATTTTAAATACCTGTTGCTCTTCTATCAATACAGTCCACTGATAAATAGTTACCTTTAGTTTCTTGTTTTGTAACAGGGATTTTTGGGCTTTAGATTTGTCACTGTACAGCTACTATTATCAATTTTGCTCCCTTATAAAGTCTATTTTCTCATTTATTTATAAATACTCCCCTATACTTTTTTCTTCTTCGCGTGTAAGATTCTAGAATTGTCCAGTTGTGTTGCTTTGTCTGTTAGTACTTTTACCTTTTGAAAAACTTGAGAGTTAACACATACAGAGTTCTTTAAAAAAGCTTTGAGGTTACCATTAGATAACCTCTTTCTCTCATTTGTGAACGAACTCAGAAGAAATGTCAAAGTTCCCCAATATCGGGAAAATCCTAACTGAAGGTAAAGGGTAATTAAGTACTTTCCTGAATCAGGGCAGTAGTGTTGTTTGTAAATAGTCCTACTGAATTCAGTGGAATAACTCACAAAAATAACAACTAAAAAGAATAATAAGCATGCAGGACTGGTTGCTGAGTTTTTGAACTAGAGGCAGTTTTCAGGTTGAGGGAAGTGACTCCTTTGTGATGGCAAACTTCCCAAGATTTGTCCCTGGGACTTACGTAGCACCAAGTATATTAGGCGTAACACAGTTTTGGTGTATATTAAGGCTAACACACCTTAAATAACTGCTGGTATGGATGACGTACAAGACATTTCCTCATGTTTTGCCTGATTTTTTTTTTTTTAAACTCTTTGTTCTTGATGAACAGTTCTGCAAAAGATACAAGCCAAAATAGCCTTGTTTTGGCTTACCTTTGCATCACGACTTAACTCATTTGAGCTCCTCAGTTCTTTGCTACTGTGTAGTGCTTGTGTCACAGAACTGCTTTTGCAACAAACAAGTACATATGTTTGCTTTCTAAAACCTTTTATAAGAACTGCTATTTTGTTATTTTTTAATTGTTACTTCTTGTTCTTGATCCAAGTAGTCTTGAAATTTGATAATTCCTCTTTTTCTTCTTAGTTGACACAGCTGTGTTCCCTTACTGAATTTTGCATGAAGTCTGATGTTTGTATTACTAGTGAATGTTTTAGGAAGATGGAAACAAGTGGGTTTTTTCCAAACACTGGTTGCTACATACCAACTGTAGAGAAACAAGTACACCTAGGAGAAGCTGTCAAGTAATCCGGAGACCCTTCCCTCATCTTTTAACACAAAGGGGCAGCAAATAGTGCCAGTCAAAGCTGTAGGCAGCAAAGCCTTCCATGAATAATTGTTGAATCTGCCTACACTGTGTCTTTTAGTATGATAATGTTGTAAATATGCAAGTAAGAAGCATCTTAAAGAATAACTTGTGCATAGGTAGTCAAATATAAAGATTTTCATCACAAATTACTCTGGTCTCCTGCACAATAAAACACAGAATGGATTGTGTTAATGTCATTACAGAATGGGCCTGAGAAGAGTCTTAAGTACAGCTATAAATTGCCATAACATACACAATACTTCATAATAAAATTTTCTTATAATTCCCTGGAACAACACAGTTTGAGAAACGGCTTTTTTCAGGGCTACTAACTTTATCTCATGCAGGTATGTGGCAGTCTAGTCCTTTTATTGCTCTTTTGAGTAAGTCCCCTTCAAAAGATGTCTCATTCAGTAAACTGTGACTTCTTCTGGAGTGTCCTTCTTTCTAATTAGCTGTTAGAAAAAATAACCTTTATGTTGGAGAAAAGCATAATTTCTTTTCCTCTTTCTTGAAACAAAAGTTATTACTAAAATAGAGAACAGAAAGCCACTTATGATTCCCGTTTTCCTCACCCAACATTTGAATAAATGTTACAGTGAGGTTCGAGGCTCCTTCTTGTGAGGAGGTAGAGGTCATGCCTGATTGAAATACAACTTAAGTATAGCTGTGTGTAAACTCTCTGCCTGCTTTTATGCGAGGAATGTCAAGGCAGCCTTTTTCTACTCTCATAAAGAAAAGGCTGCCAATGTGTCTTAATAAAACTGGAAATCAAAATCAGCTCAAAGCCAAGGAGGGTATTCAATCAGAGTTTAAGAAAACCTCAGAACAGTAAGCAGAATATGGCTCTAATGATAACAAGACTATAACTGATTTATACTGCAATCCATAAGGTCCTTGATTACCAGGAAATGTCACTGTTAAGCCCCCCACTTCCCTTACATGGAAGGAATAGGTCAGGCCTGGTGAGTAGCGTGTTTGTGAAAAGGCCAATAAATGTATTAACGCTTCAGTTGCCCTTTTGCCGCTCTGTGTGCGGGGTGGAGAGTGGAGAAAAATCCTCTGACAGGGTGGACAATTGTTTCATTTATTTTTCTGTTCATGACATGTTTATGAAAAATCATGTATGTTTGAGGTGCTGTGGAAATACGTTCGCATGAATGATGCGAGACGCATATGCAAGGTGTCTTAAGCAGATAGGGTCCGAAAGCCATTCAGAGCTTTTGTGCTTGCTGATACTATTGTCTTTTTGCGTTACGCTAATGCCTAGAGGCCCCAGCTGGAATCCTCGGCTTTCAGGTGGTGTACAGGCACGTGTTACACAGCATTGCAGAGGTCTTACTCGCTTACATAGATAGTACATAAAATGGCTAGAGTGAAATGAAGAAAGTCGTGTAGCGGGTCAGAGCAGAACTGTGGGGTTTCATTGCCAGAAGGACCGTGCTGTCTGGTTTTCCTAGTTTTAATGCCACAGTGAGCTAATTATTTTTCGAAGAAGAGTCAGTAAAAGCGTGTGCAAACAGATAGCAGATCTTCCTAAGAAAATACGCATCTCCCAATATTGTTCTACTCTTATTGTTTTGAGTTTGCCGTATTCTCTGTTCCTAGCGAACGAGTAATTTTGAAATCCTGTCGGCTATCTGGTTTATTTCTATGGGAAAACTATGTTATCAGTGGAAACTTTATGTGCAGAAATATGAATATTTGGTTGGATTCTCTTAGGATAAATTGCAGGTGTTGTGTTAAAAAATCCTGGTAGATAAAAACATGTCATTCAGTCTTCCTAGCCTCTGTGTCCTACTTTATTCTCTAAAGCACACTTAACATGCAAGGACCTAGTCTGCCATCACTCTAGGGCAAGTACGTGCTCAGGACAGAAGACATTTCCATTTCTATTTTAAGATTGTTTTTTCAGAATGAGCCTCTCCCTTTCCTGATGCATCAATACTTTGCATCAGCTGAGACGTTTGATTGAACCTCTGCCTTGTTAATCCTTTCCAGCTGCATATTCCCTCTTCCATAACAGAGGAATGAGGCATTGAGGGATCAATCATGATGACTTGATAAAGAATTTGCTATTTTTTAATGTTCATATCTTTAAAATGCATGTATTTTCTTGCTCTAAATAAAGAGCAGTAGCAATTTCTATAAAAGTGTAGCTTAATGCTTTCTGTATAGTCATAATGATGGTTATTTTAAGGGCTTTACCATCTCTGTAGTTTGTAGCAGGACTTTAGAATTTATCAAGAGCATAATTATTACAGTAAGATGGCCCTTTTTGCTTGACCCATTGAAATCCCTTCAAATGAGACTGAGTCATCAGCTGTCACATATTGTGTAGAAATAGGTAACACTAGTTAAAAAAGATATTTGCAATCAATTTATCATTATTAAAATTTATAATTTTAATTGTTCTAAATTATTATTATTGCGTTTTCTTATAATTGAAAGCCATTTATTATATTACTGCTAAGAATATTCTTGATTAAAGGGTAAATTCAAGACTTATGTGGCAAAGTGATTTTTACTTTTAAAGTTTTCAGAACTGAACAGTTATGACTGTGTGGAAATTGATATTTTGATGTTTACCCGTAAGTAATTTCCATTGAAAAGTATTTTATGAGCGTATAAGCTGAGTAGGGGTCTGAAGTCCCACTGAAAGGTGTCTATGGGTAATTCAGTGTCACATATAAATCCTGCTGAGCATCTACCTGTGTCTTCAGATACCTAATAAACTCTTGATTGTCAGTGACGGGAACTCCCAGCTGTAGCAATTATCTTGACAAGTTAATATGGACATTCCAAACGTGGCAGAAAAAAAATTCATAGCAGTGCATGCCTGTTAGGTGACCTTTGAACGTGATTTGAGTGTATCCCCCTCTGAACACTTAAAATACCTGCCTTCATTAGTATTTTCTAGATTCCCTTCTAAATTTTATTACCAAAGGCAGAATCCTGACTACCTTTTATAGTTTTGAGGTTTAACCACATTAGTTGCATATATATGCATTAAAAAAAAATGTAGAAGATGGATGGAAAGGAGTTATAGAAAGTTTTCATCCATTTTTTACTTGAGTATGAATTTATAGGATCACGCTCCTTCAATATGAAATCCTCTACAGCAATTTTAATCTGTGCAGTGTGAGAGACAGTCTTGCTGTAGCTGCTACTGTAAAACCTAATTTGCTGCATAAAATATGAGAGCTATAGTGAAATATGAGCCTGGAGAGCAACTCTTTTGATCTTGAATAGTCAAAAGGTTGGCATGTATAATGCTATGAAAATAAATGATGTCAAAACTGTAGGATATAATTTATGGTTTGGGGACTACTTTACTCATAGAAGCAGAAGCTTCTACCATTGAAAAGCAAATAGTTCAACAAAAGATAATGAATGGAAATTACAAACTTTCCTAAAAAAACAAATCTATTGAATCATGCAATACATTAGTTCAGACATAACCAGTTGACTAATTTACTGATTATATATTATTAAAATGAGCATTTATAAAAGATATGATTGGAACTTCAGCCTTCATTTTGTACATTCCTTTAAAGTAGCACTAGACATCAGCTGTCATCCAGCTTGGCAGAGACTTGGTCACATAAATTGTCTTCACTTCGTTCCAGTGACAAAAGCTTGGGTCTTGTAAGCTCTTAAAAACGAGGTTTTTTTGAGCTGTCCCACTCCAGCGGGAAGGAGTACCCAAGTGCTTCATTGTGCTTCGAGGAGAGTGACTGCAAAACAGAATCACAGTGTTTGCTGACCGAAATCTTGATACCATGCAGATTCTTGTGCGTGGCTCTGATAGCTGAGGCTTCATTGCCTAAACAGGTTTTAGACTAGGGTTTGGTTTTTTTTTTTTTTGTTAAAAATGGTCCATGGACTAAGTCGGTTTAAGTAAAGCAAATTTCGTTAAGATGCGAATTTTCTGTTATAAAGTCTTTATCTCTGGAAACAATCTTTTAATTATTTAGATTTTTTTTGTTTTTAGAGACTTTATCTCTCAAGGTCTGTTTTTAAGTTTTCGTAGGCGTTTCTTCTGTCCTTTTGTCACTCAAACGCTGCTCAGTCCTTTTGGTCAGGACCCAAAGCTGTTTATGGAACATAGTGTGACATGTCTGGCTTTTTTGTTCAGACTAGGATTTCATTGTACTTTGGAAAGTGTGCTGTTAAAGGGGACGTGTTCTTATCCAGATCCACACAACTTCTGAGAAGGCTGTTTAGGTTAATATAGACCAGTAAGTCTGAAACTTCAGTTTTCCTCCAAGAGTCTAAAGCCTGCAGTACCACCCACCCCCTCAAATCCCAGAATCTGTTAGGACAAGACTCCTACTGAGGCTTCTGAAGATAATTCGATTTAATGAAATGAAGACAACTGTGAGCCGTTGTGTATGCCTTTTCTGTGCGTGGAGATATACATGCACACACATTTTTTTTATGAATATATGGCTCCAGAATATATTTCAGCAGTGTGCATCAGATGCAACAGAAATTAATGTAAACTAGTCTCACTGAAGGGTTAGTGTTGACTTGTAAATGCACGTTGTCTATTGTTTCTGGTTCGTAGTATACTTCTGTGTCTTCTTGCTAAATGGAAGTTTTCACTGCCTATAGGAGAATCTTAACATGTTTTGATGAAGACTTTAAAGACGCTGTATTAATCACACTTTTCTCAGTCCTTTTGTTGTGAATTTAAAGAGTATCATGCTGTCAGAACGGTAGATGTGCCATATTGATCTTGATGATTAAATCAGCCAAAAAACCCCCTTCATTTCTAAGGGGAAACTTAATATTCTCAAAGCCCAAACATCTTCTAAGTATTTATAGGCTACAAAAGTTGATCAAAAACCTTTGTTCTCTGATCATTACAGTGAATGGTGACACTTAGTTCAGCTTCTCACGGTATTAATGGGATGTGGTAATGTATAAATTCATGTGTATGTGTTTTCAGTCATGTGAATACACAGAGGTAACTTTTTTCTTTCTATCTTGGCAAGGCAAGAAGATAAATAGGTGAAAATGTGTATGTGTTTGAGTGATAAAGTTGGTTTAATGATTCTCGGGGAAAAATTTCCTGTGGTACATACAGTAGTGACTTGATTGAACAGGACAGAATCATGCAGTTCAATTAATGTGCAAATACGTGTTCACTGAACTTTCATTCCATTTATCACATGGACATGGAAATAGGGTCATTTTTTATCTCCGTGTTATGTATATGACATCTTAGTTTGCTTCTTGCACGTTGCTATGGGGAAAAATAGCAATGTGGCACACCAGAGGCAAAAAGAATTGGAGATAAATTCCTCAGCTGTCACAAACATCTTTAAGTAGATCTTTGTTTGAAGATAAAACTCTTTCTGCTGCAAGGATTAACATTAAGGAGGCTTTTGCATGCTCTTTCCGTTAAAATTGTATGCATCTCTTGGCCATATGCTATGAGAAATCATTGGCAACAATTGTCATGTTTATGAAGTGCGTAGTTAGCAGAGAAAGTGTAATCACAGGAAAAACTCAAAAGGAAATTTTAGTTGAAAATGCATTAGTATTCAGCATTGGATATTTAAAATAAGAAGCCACCCATTTCAAAGTAAGTTTTTACTGAAGTTTATAAAGGTTTTCTTTCATCCTCAGACCTAGTGAAATTTGTCTGGGGACTGTTCTCTTTCTTTTGACTAAATATTCTAAATCATGTTATCAAGGGTATAGTTGATTGTTCTGTTTATACACTGAAAACCTACACTGGAAATTGTTATTGGAAAGTACAGCAAATAAAGGTGCAGGGTTTTTTTAAATTTCTATAATTGAAAGAAATTTTATTTTCTCTTGATATTAAACAATCATTTATAATAGCAGGAGAAAAACATGCAATTTCATAGACCCAATATAAAATAATGTGATAAAATTAATTTCCTAGGTACCTATAAAAATATAGAAATGTGGTTAAAATTTTCATTGTTCTATTTCATTGCTAGTCTAAAGTAAAGACCTTTTGGCTGACACAGGCAACTGTATAAATTAAAGACTAGCTGAATTCCACGTGGAATTGTAATCTTTGCAGGCAAAGCTTATAACCTTTAAACAAACCACAGGCCAAGTTCTCTGCCATGTAAATTGGCAGAGCTTCATAAACTTTAATGGAGCTGTGCCTTAATGGAGCTGTGCCAGTTTTTAAGAGCAGTGAATGCGATCTTAATTTAGGTAGAAGGTGGCAGAAGCTTAGGAGTATAAAGAGGAGTCTAAATTGTTAATTATCAGTCCCCACACCTTGCTGTTAAACAGAAAAATGTCACATTGACTTGGGGACTGCAATGTCTGGTCAAAAAAGATATTTTTTCAGCATTTACTTAGTTCAACAACTTAATGCTTTAATGAATGTAATAGAATGAATCACTGCAACGTAGCCCTCTCTGGTTTTGGTTTAGGGTTCTTGGTTTGTTTTTTTTTTTTTTTTTTTTTTTTTTCCCCCCTCAGTCACCTAGTTTTCTACCTTAAAAGCCTCAAGAAGGAGCTTTTAGCCTGAAGCGCAGCTAAGCACCTATCAATGGATTGCGGTTAACTTGGGCTGACACCTGTTAAAGTATTAAATGTGATCAGTTTTCTCATTTGCTCTCTGTGAGCTGAGGTTCACATCATAGTGATGCCTTCTAGGTGCGTGCGCACAGGCAAACACAAATATTATCAGTATACTCTTTTTCTTTGTACAGGTAAAAGATGCTGATCTAGAAGTTGAAGTAAGGCAGTACCTGATGATATGCAAAGAAATAAGCCTTTTTAATCAGTGAACGTGTCAGATTTTACGAAGGCACTAGACTAGTAGAACTAAAGTGACTGCGTAAAATACGGGCCATTAAAACCTGTTTCTGCAAAAACACAGAAAAGGCTGTATTATTAATTAAGACTTGTGCTGCTACTTAACATTGTGCGCGAAATGGTCAAAACAGATATTCTGGCAAAAGTTTATGAACAAAATTAAGTAGTTTGGTGAAAACAAACAACCCCCGCGAAAGTGCAAAAGCAACGTAGTTTTCATCAATACAAAAACGTTGATTGCAGAAATTATAGAGTGCTATGGTTTTATGTTTAGGGGAAATATGTTTGTAAAAAAATAGGTTTTACTTAATTAAAAAGTAAAGCATTTATGGGCCAAACAACGTTTTGTTTTGGGACTTCTTTTCTTTACTAGGAGGCTTTGGAAGAGTGCTGCTGACCATCGATGTGGTGTGTCTTAAACAAAAGGCTTTATTTACTAGCAATAGTTGCTGCAAGGGGGAACAGCCAGACTTCTGAGGTGTTGTTTGGAGGAAGTATGTGTTTAGTTTGGTGGTATTTTGTTGTTGTTGTTGTGACTGAAGTATTAAAATGGTTTGCTGTTCCATTCCTGTTTGAGTAGGCATTACCCATGTTCCCTGTCCTCCTGTAAAAACATAGGGTTTGAGGCAATTTAAAAGTGGAGTGGCTGTTAGGAGAAAGGCTTATGTTGTTATAATAGAGACAAGGAAAAAAAAAAGTATTGTTCTCTGGCTCCTGCTTTTCATAAGGTAAGAGGAGCAGGAGTACCTGTGTTGGTGTACCTGTGGTGCAGGTGCCTGCAGTGCATCTGCTGCAGGGAGAACAGAAGAGAAGCTCCTGCCCATCCTTACAGAGGTGAAGCAAATAGATGACTAGACTTGGGAGGGAGACTGTCATGTTGTGGAGGAAAGTGGGGAAGCTGAGCAGGTAATGGGTGAAATAAACCCCTTTCTCCTCAGTAATGGCAATCCTGAAGAAGGATTAACAAGGGATAGCTAAAGAATTTCCTTGTCTACCACTTCTTCAATCCTGAGTTTTCTCAGATGGCATAATTAAAACATTTCTGTTGTGGGTGAAGCAACTGTGCGCTTTGGGATGCGGAGGAAGATTGCGTCTTTCACCTTACAAAAGGGCAAATGACAGAGTGCAGCCCAGGGTGCGTATTAGCTTGTTGAGGCATGTGTGGGGTTTTTGTGTGTGTGTGTGTTGTCCCCCCCCCCCCCAGCAGTTCCACATTTCTTTTGCCATTGAAACAGGAGTCCAGTTTCTGGTCTGATAAAGAGCTTCCAATTGCCTGTAGTATGAAAGTGGTTTATTCACATGATGATGACTTATTTTGCACAACTACTGAAGTGTTTTCCTAACCAAGGATACTGCCTGTTTGATTGGGAGTTTATGAGACTAGGCTAAAGTCTTCAGAATTCTCTTTACAGGGCTTCCATAAGAGAACAGACTAACTCACAGCAGTTGGTTTGAAAATTACTCTTCCTTGCTGTATCTCATTTTCTTTTTCCTTAGTGCCCTTTATTCCCGAAGGACACAGTGAATGTTGTAGAGTATAGGATTTGAAGAAATTCAGAGTAGATTCCAAATCATCTAGAGAAGCTCAGCGAGTTCAATCTTTTAAACTATTACTTTTTTTTTTTCTGCAGACTTTACATTCTTAGACTTCAAACATAACGAGAATTTCTTTCCTGATCTGGATTCAGTGAATGTTTATGCTGTAACTTCTCTGGGGAGGCAGAGTAGCTCCTAGCTGAGCAGCTCTTCACGTACAGCATGAGTTTTGAAAGCAGCACAGTATTTGAGCTACAGATGATTTCTTGTGGCAAATAATGGAAGGGCATCTACAGATAAATGATTACATGTTGGTAAAGCCACTGATTGTCAAGAGACCAGAAGAATATTCAAGGAGGAAATATCTGTGATGTTTAACGAATTGATGCATCGCTACAAAAAAAAAAACAAACCAAAACAGCTTTCTAAATCACCAAATTTGTAAAGTCAGTGTTCTAAGAACTGTATTATGTTCATTAGTTTGTCTTGCATTGACTTAACCAATTTAATACTGGTTGTAAGTTAGTTTTGAAGTCTGCTTTTCAGAAGAGAATCACAGTAACAGATTAAGGCCTAGACTACTATTAACAGAAAGCCAAATCAAGCAGGCAAACGAATTTAATCCTGCCTCTGTTAAACTTTAAATATTTTATTCATTATTATATGAACAATATATTCAACCATGGTCAGTACAGTATTTTAGGAGATGTTACAGAAAACTCAAGAAGGGTTAGAATGGCAGTAACAAGTATTTTTGAATGTGGCTGTAACTGGAAGAAAGTTAGGTTCATGGCTCTTGGCTCAATAATTTAAATACCGAATTTAAGGAGTTACAGAGAGTAGTCAAACGTGTCTTTTATAATAATAAGTGCATTATGGTAGAGGGAATATGAACGTTTAGCGGTCATATGAGCCACTAACTGAGCTGCTTCTCCCACAGGTCATTTGGCACCTGGTTCCTTATCACCCATAGCTAGTCTTGCTGAGATAGTCTGTTGTAAATAGTAGGTGGCTTCACATTAGCATCAGGGTTGCAAAACTGCATCTAAAATCTCTCTGATAGTCTCTATACGGTCCGTACAGAGACCGGCAATTTTCTGGGTTTTTTTTCTTGACCATATAAGCATTCACTAGAAAGCACTAAAATGTCAAAAAGTGTAGAAAAGACTGATAAAATGTTGGTATATTTTCTATTAAAAAGAGTAGTCATAGAATTGTGAAAAAAAGAATATTGTGACCCCGTCCAAAATTCTCTTTAGTTCTGAGATACTTGCTATTTTTTTTTTTTTTTGTTTGATTGGGGACTGAAGAATGGAGGACGCTTTTTCACAAAAGTTACAAAGATGAATTCCAGTCTTAACAATAGAGAACATACGGTCAGTGGCTTGACAACTGTTATGCTGGTACAGAAATGCCGTCGAGGATGTTTTCAGGGAACACTCTGTTAGACTTTTCTGCTTCTGGATAAGGTGGTCCAATATTCCTTTTGTATTTGCAAATGATCACTTTGTATTTTTTTACAATTCTAACAATTATGATTTTTTTTAAAAAAAGGAGACTTATAGGTAGTAATTTGAATTTAAGAGATGGATTCATTTTCAAAGCAGGTGCGGTCGTTCTCATGTCAACATGGATTTGAACTTTTTTGAAGGTGTTTTTTTTTTTTTTACAGAAAACTCCAATATTGTAAGATATTTTAAGCAAATAATCAACCAGTCTGTGGTCCCAACCACAGAAACAAGGCTTTGGACAGGAAGATTTTACTCCCTGGATTTTCTATTTTCATGTTCTCGAGCAGGCAGTCTCCAGATGTATTTCTGTTCCTGCAGAGCATGGTCTGTGTTTTGGTTTTGCTTTGTTTTCTGAAGAGCCCAAATTCAGCTATATAAATGTCCACGACCAGTTAATGGCAAAATTTTAATAACAAGTTTCACGATATTTCATCCATCTGTGCTCAGTGATGTAACTGTGCCCTCTGAACTGGCATCCGTATACCGAGTTTCATCAGTCGCATGCTCTTGAGCCGAACTGATGATGTGGAAAATCGATGGATTTGCTTTATGTCACAAAAAAAAAATAATGAAAACCCTTCTTTCCTTTTATAAAATGTTGTAAAGACATATGATTGCATTTTGTTTAAAAGTAATTACAAGTAACCTTAATTAGCTCCTGATCCCATGGGTTTAGAGGAATGCTCTATTTAAAATGAACTAATATGAAAAATTAATATTTCTTGAATATTTCCATAATGAGCAAGACTGTTGTTTTTTCCTTCATGCTTTCCTAGTGTTTAAAAGTAAAGCACTTTGAAACAATAAATCAAAGAGAAAATGCCCAGAAGAATAATACAGAAGCCCCTAGAAACCTTATTGTCATCATTCCCATAACTGATTTTAAACATTGAATTTTCATGGATAGGTAACCATTTACTTTCTACATGAGTTGCTGTGATAAGAATTTATTACAGGACCTCAGGGAAATGTTGTTACATCTATTAAAAAAAAAAAAGTTACCATTAATTTTGTGGAATTAGAACATCGATTTAATTTGGCCTCCTTTAATTGATGTTAGGTAGCTTGGGAACTGATGTCCTCACTTTGTAAATGCACTTAATCACTTCTTGCTACAAAACCGTGAATGTAATTTTTCCAATCAGAGCTGACAGTTGTAGGGTTAAAGCTCAAAGCTAATAAATTCACCCAGACTAGATACTGTACTACCTGGTGTCCTCCTTCAAAAATATTTTATATTGCGAAGTTAGTCTGAATGATTTTAATTAGGTAATCTCACTAAGCGTTCTTTTTCTAGATACATTTTATTTGCCCATGCTAGCACAGTAATTCAATTTGGTGGTGTTTTTCTTCATGGGAAAAATATTCCTTTGCTTGTACGGTTGTCAGCTAGCATACGGTAGAACACAGATAAATATATGGTCACAGTGCCTGAATTAAATGGCACTCTGGTTGTCATTTCTGAAGGCTTTAACAGCACCTGGACAAAGACACCGTCGGGTTAGAAGTCGTGCAGTTCACAAAAGCAAATGTCAACATTCTCAGGTTAATGATGGCACTTTAAACGAATGATATGGAAATAATTACTTTAAAAATTAGTCTGCTTATTCTCATTTGTGGTATTTCTTCAACATTTCACACTTCCTTTGGAGAATAAAAATAGATTTGTGAGTGGGATGTTTTAATGACTTATTCCTGATGAATAATCATTGCTGCAATCATAGTTTTCCTTAGAGATCATGGCCCAAATGAGAACGATTTGTTGGTTGGGAGAAGAAATAAGAACTCCAGAAGACCTTTTCCTATAGAATACCACTTTTCATTGAAGTTATTTTGCTCTCATTATTAGTCTTTCTTATGCTCTTCTAAGCACCTATCAGGAGCAGTGGGATAAAAGAGCAAAAAAGCCTTCTCTCTTGGAAAAAACAAGTAACTAATTGTTTTTAAACAAACCCTCAAGGTTTTTTAGGATTTTTTTTTTTCAAATTTGTTTTTTAAATCATCAAGTAGTCAAAAAAATCAATTTTTTTTTTTTTTTTTTTTTTTTCTTCACCAGTGGAGGGCAAGTAAAACAACCTATGTCAGCTCTTCAGGTTATTAGTAGGTTACCCAATCTTTTTTTCTATAGTACTAGTGAAGAAAGCTCAGGTTATCTGTGACGGAGCCCACACACCAGTCTGATATGCCAGCTGACCATTACTACTTCATCTCCAGTGCAGAATCACAAGTGCAAGGCTTTTCTAGTCAACTCGCTGTGGGACTTACTCATGCTCTAGAAGAAAAAGGTGATCTCTCAAGTAGCAGTGACTTCCGATGTCCTCTTTTTAGTATACTTTCTAGGCTTGGTATGTCGGGATACAGTATTTTCACTAGCTGCTCCGTGACTCTGAAAGACATTTCCTTGAGCTGGCAATGGGAATGGATTGCACTACCCTTTCATCAAAATGCTAATCTCAATTCTTCACTTAGTTCTCACAGAAGATGAACAAATTCTGATGAGGCAATCAAAGACAGAAGCAAGTCTTTTTCTAGTGGCTACTTATTTTTTTAAGGTGGGCAGATAAGAGTAAATTTGTGAAATGAAAAAAAACATGTTTAACAGATCAAAATTATATGAGTAATTAACTAAGCAGACCTTGAAGCTGAGGCCTTCCAAAGACATAACAGAAATTGACCCCAACTAAATTACCCGTTCTGTGCGCTTTCTCTTTTTCATTTAGTCTTTAGAAAGTTTATTTGTGGGCAAAATTAGTTAGGGTTTTCAGTTCAGTGACTTGAAGTCTACTCTGTAAACACATAGGAGAGGGAGAATTTTAATTGTATGTTTTCTTTTAGAACTGTTTTTTAGTCAAAAGATAATTTTTCATAAAGATATTGTAAAATATATATTCTCCTGCCTAAAAGTAAGGCAAGTTGTTTCAAATTTATAAATGAGAATGAACAGTCTTTTTCCTGAATGATCATAACTTTTCTTAGGTAAATACATTCTTAGGCACTTTTTAATTACAAATGTAAAATAATAACTAGATTAAAGCAATGTGAAAAGTGTTTTGGCTTACTCTGTAATTAGGAAGTGTTTTATCTTTACACCATTCAGATTTTGATTAAAATTTTTGAACATATTGACCACTGTCAAATTTATCACTCTGCTTTTTCCCAATTTGCTTTTCACACATAACTTCAAATGTTATCACTTGTCTAGGACTGCAGATAAGCTCTTCTGATGAGTGAAGGAATGAAGCAGATGATGTTTTAAATGCATAGATATTTCCCTCTCAAAGAGAAGGATTAGGGAATGCCTTTTAATCCGAATCCTGTTGATCCAGACCAGGCAGTGTGGTGTCAATAACTGATGCATTTAAAGCACAAATATTCAATTTTCTCTGAAATACTTCAACACAGCAAGTCTTAGAAACTGAGAGGTATAATGGGGGATAGTTCTTCTACACTAGGAAACGTACTGTGCTACGCACACGGTTAAAGGCAGCGTATAGTTATGATCCCTCATTTAACGGAATTTCTAGTGCAAAGGAGAGACGTTCCCTTGCATATGTCACATCATCCCAAGCTAGTACCTCGGTTGTCTCAGCATCCTCCCTTCACATGGGGCACGGTCTTCTTTTAAGCAGTTAACTAGCTAGGCTAGGTAATTTTCAAACAATTCAAACGCTGAATTTCGTTTTGGTCTGTTTTACGCCACGTGTGTTCAACCGAATACTCTGTGAGGAACAGATCATCTGACATGATCAGATCTGAGAATGACCCGGTTCCTGTGACAATGTAAGTACCAAATATCTTTTCTTTAAGCCTTGGTACATACACAAAATACATGTTTATGGAATTAACTACTTTTGACCATTTTATTAGGAAGTTGTTGTAACAACACTGCTAGTGAAGGAATGCTGTTAATTTTAATCCAGTTGTGTTATTTCTTTCAAGGACAGTGAGTTTTCAATACTCTAACATTAAGATCATTGTTCTATCATTCTCACCTGAAGGTAACTGCTTTTCACTGTGTTCATAGGGAATTTATCCTATTGTGTATTGCTTATATCTCTCAAAAATCAGTTATAAGCACATTCCTATATTGATCTGATTTAATACAGGAGCGTACAGAAATACTACTGGGATATCATCACTATAAAATCTGTCCTGGGGCTTTTATTTAATTGGATTTGCAAAATACACATTTCTCTGGTCTGACATTTCTATTTTTATTCTAAATATTTATCTTTTGAGTCAGTATTTCACACCAACCATTTCACCGATGAAATTGAGGACAGCTTGGGATCCTGTTGTTGACATTTGTATTTAACCTATGATTTTTAGAAGGAAATTCATTAGTGAATATACAGTTTCCCGTAGTTCATTCTACTTTTTTTAGTCATGGAGTAAGGCCACCTCTCCTAGATCCACAGCCAACTGTTTATTGCTGCTTTGTTTGGGTGGTTTTTTTGGGGGTTTTTTTGAGCTGCAACCTTTGAGGAAACTTGTCACGAGGGCCAGCTTTAGGCACAAGCCAAGCAGATAGTTGCCAAGGGCTGTAAACTGATGAGGGCAGCAAAATGCCACTTTTAGGCAAGACAGAACTTCACCCAGCGGGGGCTCCCTGCCTCAATTTCCCTCATCCTGCAGTGATGGCAAAGCAGCTGTGCAACCGCAGCCTAACTGAGAGCCTTGGAGCACTGCGATGGGCCACTCTACATCCAGCCCTATTTTCTGCCTTCCCTGAGCTCTGCCCTTCTTTAGAGGGCAAGAGGATGCAGAGATAATATAGCCTTACTGATACAATGCAGGACTTGCTGGCAGGTGCTGGTATCAGTCTGCACTTCCCTTGTTGTTTGTCTCTTACAGTTCCAGGTGTGCACATGCACGTGTTTCACATGGGCGATTGTGGAGAAGGAGACAGGCAACAGGATCATAGTATTTTCCAGAGGCAGACAGCTTATTCTAACTTCTCTGGGGAAAAAATAATCATGAAGTCAGTCTGCCAAAGCTGTAAAATAGAATTTGTCTATATTGCAAGGTAATTTTGAAATGCTTTTTGGCTGATTCTGCAAAAAACTGATTTTCATATTTATATTCTTCATGCTACGTGTTCTAAGGGAAGAGCGGGCAAACATGAGTAACCAGTGGTGGTAGGTTTAGTCTCTAAGCAATGAATGGGTTTGCAACTATCTCCTGTTCTTGCCTAGAAAGTGTAAGAATTCTTAATCATGGTATCTTCTAATTAACATTGCAACCCATTTGGCATGAGCACAGGGGAAGATTGGAGTTTTCCTCCATACCCGTGAGTCATATTCTGGTATCGGAACTCCTCCTGTGCCAGCCCATTCCCAAGAAGCAGGCACCCGCTGCTTTCGGAGGCTGCTGCTGCTCTTCAGCCGATCTCTGAGGTTGCCTTGAGTGAAAGTGAAGTCCAGTCAGGCTCCAGTCTCAGGTAGGGAATGCAGTGTTGTTAATTACTTTCCTTTAAACAACACCTGTCTGCAAATGTATTCGTCTGCTATTGGGCTCATCAGACCAAAATGCGGGACTTGGACCGGGCCCTAACACAACTTGCCCAACTAGCTACTTTTTTTGTTCTGATAAATCTAGAGCTTGAGAATTAGTTCCTGGTTCATAGATCCTGGCTATCCCTATGAAGTCCCTCAAGAGTGAGTTTCCTGGGGTCTTCCCCTTAGCTCTCAAAGTAGAGGGGAAGACAGCTGGATTCTCTGCTTTAATTAGACTAAGGAAGCAGCTCATAAAAGATTGGAAACGAGAGCAGAAATCATCCAACCTCTTAGTAGAAATGCTTCATGAATAATGTTGGGAGGGAATCAGTAGCTCCGAAAAGTTAAATAAGCCAAACAGTTGTCAGTTGTTTTTTCCCATCTTTGCAAATTTCCCTGGTAACAGTTGGGTGAGTTGGTGATTCAGAACATGGTTCCATTTATTCGGTTGAAAAGTGATGGGAGTTGTAAATATTTCACAGGAACCTGCGGCAAGTTTCCTCTACTGTGACTCATAAGGATTTGGATGATT
The DNA here is from genome assembly GCF_965140245.1 of Athene noctua. Classification (NCBI taxonomy): domain Eukaryota; kingdom Metazoa; phylum Chordata; class Aves; order Strigiformes; family Strigidae; genus Athene; species Athene noctua. The sequence continues at coordinate 18,246,836 of NC_134051.1, read as the reverse complement.
ATTATGAAAACATTTGTAAAGTTATTGTTTTCCTTTTCATCAAGAAATGTTCACTTGTGAATCCATTCTAGGACTGTGTTGTTCATTGCTTATCTGTTTTTCTCCAGGGTTTAAAGCGTTAGTCGCTGTATCAGGGCACTAAACCAGTGCCTGGTGGTATGGGTGACAGCACGTAAAATGAATGCCAATATTCAGACCATGTATAGACTGAAAATATTAGCATCAGGCAGCGATTGGGAGAAATAGCAATTGCTATTGCATTCACGAAATAAAACAACTTGCTTAGCTTTAATTTATTTTAAAAATATGTATTTTATTCAACAGATAATACAATTTCTTGGCAACTGAGGGGGTAGACATATATAGATTAAATAAAGGAAGAAATGAACAAACTATTACCCCCAATGTTTGTTTCGGGGAAACAAATAAAAACTATTTTCAATCTTTTGGAAAACTTCAAGAATTAAATTATACTGCATATAGTATGGGTACCATATGGTATACCAGCATAGCAGGTCCAGACCAAAAAACCTAGGATGCTATTCTACATGGTATTTAAAATGTAACGCTTTCTTTTTCGGGGGATCGTTAAATAAATTCACCCTGCTCATAGGGTTTAGGGCTGCAGAGTCTAGATACGTCAGACCTTGATACTTAAGTCACTAAGTGTTTGTTCAAGCCTTGACAGGAGCAGTGTTTTCATTATGGGTATTCCTGTTATTGCGCAGTGACGGCGCTTACAAATTGCATATAGAAAATGAAAAGACTCTACAGATATAACAAGGTACCAGTTAATGCAATTACTTTCCCAATAGAAACAATTCAGGACCAGAGGAGATAGAATTATAGCACGTACTCGGCTTTCTGCATTTTCCGGAGTGTTATGTCCGAGCCAGACTGCGTGGCTAACGTTCTTTAAGATCTAGGGAATACTGACATATCCCCAGTGCTCACCTGTGCTGCTTTCTGCGGAACTGAAGGACTCATCAGGGTCTTCAAAACCAAAGCACTCTATGATTATATTAAACGATGTCATATTTGCTATGCTTGGACCAGAAAACAAATTTCTGTTCTGGAGTCTTGTAGCCTCCTTTACTACCCTTCTTCTTCTTCAAAAAAAGTCCCATTCCACCCCCTCCCCCCCCATTCTTTCAGAAACTCTTCTAAATGACAGACTAGTTAAATAAGACAGTCTGGATATTAGGGAGTATGTCTGTTGTATAAATATAACCTGGTAGAAAATTACTGATTAGCATTTTTCTGCTTTGTAACGCTGTATGGAGAAGGAATTGGTTGCCTCTTTCCCCTGTGTCACTGAACTCAGTCTGATAACAGACAGTATTTAGACATCTGTGTTTGATGTGTTTGGTACTGTACATTGATAAATTTACAAATGACGTGGCAAGAAGTTGTCCAACACCAAGCAGGCAGTCATGGAAGGAAGAGACTAACAACTGTACAACTATAGTATTTTTAAAAATTTTTCCAGTCGTATTGTCTGTTGCTATAAAACAAGTTACACGAACAAAAATTAAATTGTTCATATTCAAGGATCAGTGTTCTAGTCAGTAAATGTTTTGACAATCTACCGTTACTTTGAATTAAATTTAAAATTCACGACAGAATTTTCGTTTCAATGTTCTCAATCTGAAAGTTATTTTTAACTGATATAAATTGTCCAGTGAAACCTTTAGTGAATAAGTAAAATGGAGCCTGATTGATTTTTATGAGGTATTGCATTAACAATTTACTTATTTCACAAAGCTGTATTAATAGTTGATACTCTATTATACTTGTCGCTAAAAAAGACTCTTGTTATCACATCTCCATCATCTTGTGTGAGCTAGAAATCATTTCATATTTGTTTGCTATTTTGGCTACGTAGATCTGTCTATGCACACTTTTCTTGACATTGTCATGCTTGTCTTTATAGGTAGAGATCGCTATTTAAAATAGTTTTTAAAGTGTCAATTAAATCACTCTTGAATACTTAACATTTGCCATAAAATTTTGGAATAGTACGTAGGAAGGGATGTTGCTTTAGTAAGTCACAGGCAAAGGAATACAACATCAATTCTGAGCTGTAGGTTTAGAGCTCAGGATTCATCCAAAGTATCTAAAATGCAGGTTCTTGTGTTTCGCCCGCATGTTATTTTAAGTCATACCATTGACTTTGGTTACTGTAGAATTATTAGAAATGCTGTTTTAACATAGAAGAGCTAATTGTCTTACTACTGTCATGGAAACAAACAGCTTTTTCTTTCATCTGTGATGCCGAATTGAATGGGTGAAGTTGAAAAACAGCAGAGTAAAGCCAGCAGAGAAACAACGAAGAACTGCCACCGAGCATCTTGCATGTATAATAGTGTTGAAACACCCCAAGCCAGGCTTATTTTTGGTCTAATGTAAACAGAGTTTGAGGGAAGTCAGGGCATTTGATAAGAAAGTAGAGCTGAGCCGTGTGTAATACAATATCCAGAATACATTTAGTAGGCAATCGGGACTTCCCAATCAACGAAACACAAGAACAACAGTTATATAAATCGAGTGATTTGGAAACTTGGAAAATCACCGTGATTTTACACACCCAAGTGTCCAAGCCCACCACACCAGATGTAGCTTCTTTACCTGGGAGCCTCTGCCCCCTCTCAATAAAGAGGTCTTTGCAGAGCCAGGAATTTTAGCCAGGAATCGAATTCCTGAACAGTCTTACCCTGTTGTTACACGTGAGCTCCAATTGTAGGTGGTTTTGGTTAGGTGACATCAGCAACGGGACTCTGGTTTCAGTTGTGCTCAGTACCAGTTTGTGTGGCATTTATTTGTGTTGTGAATGTTTTAACGTGTCTTTTATTTTTTAATAGCAAACTTGATAGAAGTCTTATTATCAGCACATGTAGACTAATAGCCTGTTTGTTGGTTTTTGTTTGTGTGTTTTTGTTTTGTTTTTTTTTTAACTAGCTTCACTACTAAAACTGGTAAAATTTGCCTGGAAATTACAGAGGTTAGATATCTTGCTCTTCAAAAGAAACAGCCTGTGTTAGCTGTGCAAAACAAATATTTTAATAATAGTAATTAATGGATAAACTTAATCTAACTTACAGTTGGATTTGATTTGTATTCTAGAATATGACTGATTTTTTTTTTTTTTTAATATATGTGAATGGATGTCCTTTAATGATCATTATGGCCACTGGATAGGAAAGTGTTCTTGTACAATAAATGTGCCTGGTTGTCTCTACATTTGACCTAAACATTTGGATCTAGACAATATGAGTAAATAGGACTAATTTAGATTCCACCTTCTGCTCTGCATATTGCCTAGGGCCAGAACTCCAGCAGTGGTTCTTCCCTTCCTGCTTTCTGAGCGACATGAAATCTAGCCAGCAGACAGAGCTCCCTGATTTAGGATTCATTTTGCGCAGGGTCGTTGACTGCTGCTTTGAAACGTTCCCTTCTTTTTTTTCTGACCCGTGGGCAAAACTATGATATTGCTGTTTACTAAGTATTCACATGTGGGTACCCCTTTGTTTTAGTGTAAAGACTGCCTTAAAGCTTCTCTCACCTTTTTAAACTCAGAACTGGCAGAGAAGCTTGAGGGTGCTGCTCGTACAGCTCTGTGCATCATCACTGCACTCAGGAGAAATGTCAAGGCTACAGACTCCACTTCCCTTGCTGCTCTGGGTACAAAAGATGGCCGGGGAACTGCTTTGTAGGGGGAAGTAAAAAGTGTGTTTTCTTGCGTTACTTATAGAGCAATGAATTATATACTTGTTCTCCCTCACAAAATTCTTCGATTCTGAATTCATTGCACTAATTCAGCTCTCCAAAGCATCCCCGAATCTGTGGTCCTCATCTGCCATCCCCGATCTCTGGGGATGTGCTGTGGTCAGTTCTATCGTGGGGTTGTTCACCTCTCCAGTCTAACCTATAAACACTTTGAACGATAGGAACCGACTTTTTCACCTTCTGATTGCCTAACTACTCTTCAAGTTAATTTTAACGAAAGCATCACATCAGGAAGAATGTGTGGGATGTAGTCATACGTAATCTCAGGCCTGTCTTTGTGCAGATTCTATCAGACAAGATCACTCCTCTGTGCCTCTCAGCTGCTCCACTCAGTCAGAAATCTGCACAGAAGTATATTCAGTTTTGAATTTCTTTACACAGCAAAGGAGAAGTCCACTCTGAAAAGATACGAACTTTCCTGTTTTAATACTAATTAACTATCTTCAGTAAGATCACATGATTTTTAATTGTTTCAAGATCACCTGGAAACTACTTTCTGTGCTAGTCTGAAATTTAAGATGGAGCTTTAGCAAAAAGATAAATGTTCATCATAATTTATTATTACCTGCAGGAAGTGAACAGTTTCTCTTCCACAGTATAAAAAGAAAATGTATTCTATAAAATAACAGGATGTAGGGGTAAGTAGATATTTTAAAGGAGAGGTCATTCAGACAAACTGACAAAATGTATAAAATTGGTCTCTTTTTAGTCACTTGACATCTAGATTTGCATAGATTATTCTGACAGAGATATACTTTAAGAGGATAGCTTGTTCAGCTAGTCTTTAGTTCAACAGCCATCATAGCTAGAACTGTTGGAATTTATCAGTGAATCCTAACAAGAGACAAATACATTTTGTTTCATAATAATGCTTATAAAATTTGGGAATAACTTGAGTTCTGTAATGAATGGATTTTCTTGTCTACTGTAATAAGTGTCAGCTATGTAAGGAGGCGGCAGAATTATACTGATTTTATTTATTTAAATGGTAGTCTGCGGCTGCAGAAACACTTGTGCAGATTTTTTTCAGGCATTTTTCAGACTTTTTTTTTTTTCTTTTCAGAAAAGAAACTTGTATTTGTGAAATACAAGGTACTTGAGCATTTTTTTTTTTTTCCCCAGTTGTGAGCATTTTCCATTCTCCTTGGGAAAACTCATCGTGGGGACAATCACATATTACAAATGGCCTTGAAAAATAAATAAACAATGTATCCTTTTGTTGTTAAGAGAGTATGTGCATCTTATCCATCTGTCCTCCTCCCGTGTTCCTTCTACGTTATTATTCTACAAAGTCAATTCTTTCAGAGAATCTATTTGATTTTATTTTTTTTTTTCTTGTAAGAAGCTTACAGGACAAAAAGCGATAGAAATTCACCTCAATATTGTTCTTGAGGAGCTATTTTCCATTACTACCTTGAACAAGCTCCTTGTATGAAACATGAAATAGGAGGAAAACATAAAAACGTCTGCCTTTCATCTTTCTCATTTAATGAAGCAAAATTCTCCTGAAGCGTGCCTTGGAGTAGTTAAAACAACTGGTGATACAGCAGCTACAGACTCGAGAAAATGCCATGCCTTATCTGGTGCTCTAGGTGAAGCTTTACAGGAGTGATAAAGATGAGCTTCCCCAACTTTGTGTTGCCAGAAGTGAGGAATTGTGGAGCCACAGGAGCAGTTCCGGACGCAGGAGTTTGAGAGTCACTAGTGAACACTGTGCACGTACGTAGTCACGAGCAGTGTTGCTGGCCTGTCTGACTGCCCTTGCCTTGCAGGAGAGGTTAAAATGGTAATGACAATTTAAAAGAGATACTAAAGAGAAACTAGAGAGTTTTCTGTAAAGGCACAAACACTCGATAATAAGTCCCGTTAATCACAAGTAATATTTCATACTTATGGCCGTTCCTTGGCTAGGTGTTTGTACCACATCATCTCAAGCTACTAATAATGTCACTTTGGTTAATGATGAGCTCCAAGGTTAATGGCTTGACACAGTGATGCCTCCTGATCCTCTTGAAGTCCTCTGTTATTCTCCTTTCACTGTTTATGTGCAGCATTGCATAAGGTCATATATTTCTTGAAAGAGCAGGCACTTGATGTAAATACCATTACAGCTGGAATAAAAAAGCATGATTGAATAGTATATCTCTAAGTTAGAAATAAAACCCAGGTAGTGTTACTGCTAGTTGGGCCTGAAAAATGCTGTGGTGGTTTTTCCTTAATTTGGTAGATTTATGAGCATCACAAATATTGTGACAAAATGGTGACTTTTAGAGATTGAAATGACTGTTTGGAATAGATACTGTTAAAAATTTTCAAGGTTTCTATTGTTACTTTGAGGAGAAAGCTGTCATTAGAAAATCTCAATAATAAACATTTTTGTGATGAAATGTAGTCGGAAAATGTCTTGTTAAAAATATCTCTGCTGGCTGTGATCCAAAATTCTACCAGTAACATGTTCTATAAGTTTAGCGATATCTCAGTCTGCAGTGATGAAGAATCAGAATAGAACATAATAAAGCTGCCATATGCAGGGGAATCCCCCCAAAAGGGAAACCCAACAGTCAGTATTCACTCCAAATACTGATGTAGAAGAAATGGTCTCGGCTCTGCTCATCCTCATTTTGTGCTGTCATTCACCAAGGCATAAAACAGAGTAATTGATTTTGTTTCCTCTAATAAACAGAATCCTCTCATTTTTATGGAATGTAACTTTACGGTTTCTGAAGAGGTTTCTTGTCCAAAATATTCATTGCTATTTAGTGTACAATTGCATCCTGCTTTAGAATTAATGCCTTGTATTCACATCGCTGAGCAACTATTCTGCATCATGTGTAGTGGAAAGTGGATTTAGGCAATTTTCCCTATAGATTTGTGCATATGTCACCTTTGGGCAAAAGATGAGCTAATAGAATTGAAATGAATGTAATTGGCAGAAGGTCAACCAGGGAGCTGTATATGTCTAGAGTTTCCAGAAAAGCCAGAGTTGTTTCATGTTGGCATCTGACTTGATTAGTATGCAGGTAAGGCGATTGTGCCTCAACAGAATAATTGGATCATTCAAATATCTGCAAGCCCTGGTGTATCTACAAAGGCTGAACAGTGATTAGATCCTGCCTGTTCATCGCGGCAAGCCTTGAAATTCTTCCCACTGTGAAAAACTAATTTTCTGTGGGAATTTATTAAATAAGAAATCTGCATGCCACTTTACCTTGTAAGCATTACCAGCAGAATACAAAGATTTCTTTTGACTTTGATGTATGCACTTCATGGATGCTTTTATATCATTGTTTTGTTATTTTTCTGCATTCAGCACAAATTCCAGTATTTCTTTGTTACATAGATTTCTGGAGAAGAGTTGCGTCTCCATTTGATGATAACGCAGCAGTTCATTCAAAGAGAAGGGAAGGGGGGAAGGGCGTGCTGTGGAAAGAGAGACGCAATTAAAACATAATACATTTCAGTTGTTACGTTAAGAAAAAAAGCCAGAACAAATATTCACAAGGTGTTGCTTTTCAATCTTCATATTTCTGTGCAGCAATTGGTTACTGCTGTGTCAGTAAACTAATTTTATCACGTTATCTGATTTTGGTTTTAAAACCAGAGAATGTTAATCTGTGTTAATAAGCAACAACTAGTATTGCAGTGTTAAGATTTCTGTGCTGCCCAGCAGATATTTAAAAAAAAAAAAAAAAAAAAAGGAATTTAAGCTTTTTATCAGGTCTACAATGTATATTTCATCCACATCATCCATATACAGAAGTGCTCTCAAGGGCAAAATAGCAAGGTCCTCTCTATACTTAGAAAATGAACTTGTGCTGTACCTCGAATGCCTTGGAGCCAGCGTCTCTGTCAGAATACTTTTTCAGTAGGAGTATGTAGGGTGTAATTCATCTTCTGATCACAGATAAATGGCAGGCAGCTCGGTTGTAGTAGAATAGGACAGTCCAAACGTCTGCCCTTCTTTAGTCTGTGTTTTTGTGTTTTTAAGTACCTAATAGCTGTAGTACAGCTACTCCTGGAAGCCAATCTGGAGTTATAAACACAGTATCACTTAAGCTACAGCGTAGCAGAGACACAGTAGAAGATAATCACCTAAAAAGAGCGAATCCTCTTGGGTTAAGGAAAGGAGTTGTATGCAGAGCTAAATGAATTATTCATGAAAAATAATTTTTTTCAGCTCACAGAATGGCTTGAGATTCTCTCAACTGTGTATTAATTATTCAAATGTTTCTGAGAAATGTTTTTCTTAAAATTTATTGGAAATATTGGAAATTTGAGCTTGATTCTTGCAATGATCGATTTAGGAGACTGTGTGGACTTCCCTGACCTTAATTGGTTGTGTACAGAAGCACCTACGTCAATATATTTGTTGTAGGTTTAAAACTTGGTTTTCGATAAAATCTCTGTCTAATGAAACTTAAAAACTTCCTCTTCACAAACTATGTTTCTGTAGTAAACCACAACAGCTTTAATTTTTCATGAAAGTCAGCATCCAGCCCAGTGCAACATGGCTGAAAGTAATTCATCTGGAAACCCAAATGGATCTGTAAATACTTTTTCCTGCATAATTTACTCAGCTCTGTTTGTGTGATACTAATCACTACTTATTAGTGTTGAATTTCTATTACTCAATAGGGAAATATTTCTTTGTTCCTTCTCTTGTAAATTGTAATTATTCCTCCGTTGCTACATGTTGGTATACAAGTGGTTTGGGGATGGTACGTTACCCATATATTTGTGTGACGTGACATAGTCCTTGCCATGAAAAAATAAAATCCCAAACGGTTACATAAATAGAGTCATACTGCTAGATTTTCCTCATTTGTGCAAAAAAAGGAGGAAAAACGTGTTGTTGCCTTGATAGTTTCATGTCAGGATGCTAGAATGTGTGAGAAACTCAAAAGGCTGGTGTATTTTTAGTACTTCTGCTGGCTGCTTTGAGGCCCTTTGGAGGGAATGTTTATCAGATCACTGTCCTAAGTAGCGCCATGGCATGAACTCACAGACCTGGGAACTCGTAATGGATGGACTGTCTACTTGAAATACGTTTTTGACACATACGTGACTATTTCCATAAGAGATAGAAATGTATTGTTAATGTCCTTGCTAGATTCCGTTCGGGCAAGTACGTTTTGCTTGCTTTGCCAGAGTAATTACGGCTTGCTTACCTCGTCACAGTTCTTCCTCTAATTTCAATCAGATAAAATTAATCAGCACTTTCCTGTAAAGTCTGTAATATGCTGATTCTAAAAGTGGTAATATCTGTTGTGTTGTGTTCCACAAATGGCTGCATTTTGGTGATGGTTACAGTAATACATCTGGAGAGCAACCTGGGCTATCTTCGATGGCAAAGGTGCTGTCTAAAAGTAAGGTGTCTAAATTACTACCTCCTTTCTCCTGCTCTGTTCCTGGTTCTCTATCCAGTGACCTATTTTTACCTTCTAGTCTCCGACTCCTAGCTATTAATCTCTGATGTGGATTTTTTCCAAATGCTTTTTGAAAAACTATATGCACTACAACCACAGTCTTTCTCTTATCTGTCACAGCAGTAATATCTTCAAAGAACTCTAGGAGATTAGTTGAGCATAACCTCCCCTGCCTAAATCTGTACTGGCTACCCTTAATCATACTGTGTTCTCTCGAGTGCTCTTCAGCCTCGTGCTTTATTTTTCTCCTTCAGTTGACTTTAGTTCAACTTAGGACATATATGTGTGGTTTACATAAAGATCAGGCATGGGTGAACAATGTTATCAACGAGCTTCTACATGAAGAACAACAAAATAGATTCTCCAGCAGAGAAAAAAAAAAAAAAAAAAGGTGAGTGAGGGAGCTTATGACAAAGATCCATAAAACCTGAGTGAAATTGAGAGGATTAATAGGAAATGATAGTTCATTGTCTCTTGCGCTGCAAGAATTAGGACACACCAAATGAAACGAGCATGCAGCAGATTCCAAACAAAAGGAGCTGGTTATTAACAGAACCTGTAATTAAGCCATGGAATTTTTTACTGTCAGATTTTATGGTTGATAAAGTTTACATAGGCTCAAAATGAGACTGGACAAATTCATGCAAGAGAAGTCTGTCAAGGACATTTACATGTCAAGACACTAAAATGTGAGGAAGTCCTCAGGCTACAAATAACAAGGAGTTATCACTAAATGTTAGCCCTGTTCTTGCACTCTTTCCTTGACATCTTCTCTTAGCTGTGTGAAAAGGAGTGTCGTGGACATCTAGTGTGGCCTGATCTAGCCTTTGTTTTAAATTTCTCTGGCCTGCTGTAGTTCTAATTGAAGGCTTCCTGATCACCTAAATCTTCAAGAATTTTCATCTGTTAAGTAGGCTGACATAGGTTTTGGACTCTTGTTCTCCCAAGGATAGAAGTTTAAAGTGGCTAAAGTGTTAGCTAAAATTCACGGTTGGGCTTAATGCTGCACATGTTTTGCATAGTTTGCAGAAATTTAGCATTCAGACAACCTGTGCGTTGATTGCAGATAGTTTGAAGTTATACTAGAAAATGCAAATGACTCCATTTTATCTCTGTCTTGAGTTTAGATTTTGTGATTGGTTGGGTTTTCTTGTTCTTAATTAAAAGTTTATTTTTCAGAGCTGTAGACTTCTTCCTGGTGAACGATTTCCCCTCATCCTCCTCCCAAGGGACAGAATTATCTAGATCAAGGTTGAAGGAAACATTAATTAAACTTAGCGATAAAATAAAGTCTACATAGACAGTGTTTTGAGTTTCATGTCAATGAATCTCCTTATATAAGAAGTTTTAAAATTTCTTTAAATTCATCACTAAAGGTAACATTACAAACCAACATTTACAGTGTCAGAGTGTGCCTGCCAGGATATCAACATCTGAAAGTATAGCAGCATAATTGCTTCCTATTTGTTTGCTTGGACTTTCAGGTCGGTGCAGTAATTTTTAAATGTTTTTTTCCTGGTGACATACAAAAAGGTGTTATGATTAGTTTTGTCTGTCTTTTAAAAATTATTATCAGGAAATATATAGAGGTAGGGGCGCTGTCATCAAATTGCCAGAGCTAACGTGGCAACAGAGTTAACATTCTCACGGAGTAAGAAGGGAGAGAGAGACAACAAAAGAGATTCTGCTGTGTAGATAATATATTCAGTTTTACTGGTCTTAAACCCCTGAATCGGAAAGAGAAGCGGTAAACAAAGAAAATAAGCAAAATGTCATGTACTGCTATCTCAAAAGAAAATAGTTGAAGTATTTAAATAAACAATATAGCTTGGGCTCTGAAAGCAACATTAATTAGAACTAGCCATCTTCTAGCTGTGGAAAGATTGTTCATATCTGGGGGTTTTTTTAAAAAACAAACCCTATTTTATAAAAGCAGTTGATTTTATTGGACAATTCATGAATTTCAGTACATGTCCAGGCTATTTAGTGCAGCTTAGTCTAGAATTTAATCTGTGCTGGTAGCTTGGCATTTCTAATTCTATATAGCCACTGAATACCTGAGCTGTTAAGTCAGCTTTTAAGTCCCAATGCACTAAAATGAGAACTATAAGTAATAATAGAGATAATTATTAATGTGATATTAGAGTATTAATAGCATTTTGCTCAGTTAGAATTTTTCCTCTTTGCATTTATGTTCCAGAAATATATTTATGTAGTTAGAAATGTTAATGAGAAATGAACTTTTGAGTCTGATGCCCAATAACGGACACTGAGAAAGGAAAATAATAACTATAGCTGCCCTCCTGGATTGATCTGATGGCAGCTTAATGTAGGAAAACATTTTTCTTGGTGTCAGTGGACACTAAGTGTAGCCTGATGCAGTTTCTGACTAATCGCAGCTACCAGTCACAGTGTTCAAATACTGAGCAGTGATGAAACCATTTTTGTTCACTCCACCAGAGTAATGTGTAAAACTAAATCCGCGAAGTTTTTTTGTGTAACAAATGCATTCATGGAAATCAGAATTTGCTCACTGACAAACCACAAGTATGAAATGCAGCTGTCTGCATCAGAGAAGTTATTCATTGCAAATTATTCAGTCAGCTCCAGCAATTTATTAACGTTACTCGAAGAACCTTTAAACAGAAAGTAGAACAAGGCTTCATATTAATCACACGAGATGCTCTTTTTTGGTAGTTCTTGTCAAGTCATGTCTAAGCGATGCTTCAGCCTCATCTCATAAAATGTAGATTGTAACATAAATCACAGTGTAAGGATCATTTCAGGAGATAAAAATATATCCTGAAGGACACTGATGGAATTTGGTTTTGAAAGTTATGAATTTTTTTAAAATTTGAATGTTTTTGGTTGAAATTGGGTAGAGTCTGGTAGGGAGTCATGGTTGTGATGGGGAAAAGGACAAGAATTGTCCTGGGAATCCTCCTTGGTTACTGAGAGCACAGGCACGGACAGAACGCCTGCTGTGGGAGGAAATCGGACACTCCAGAGGGGTCGAGAAGAGGCTGAGTTTCTTGATAGATTTGGTCCGAGTAGAACGATTATACCTAAGAGAAGATGAAAGAAAACAGTAAGAAAATAAATGTGGATGTGTACACCTTCCTATACAACGAGGTATTTCAGGTATATCACAATGAAAATGCTTAGAGCTGTGGCTGGCTGTCTTTGTAAACTTGAGTGTTGATTCCCAATGGATAAGAGTGTGGGTTTTTTTTTCGTTTTTTTTTTTTTTTTTTTTTTTTTTTGTTTTTTTTTTTTTTAAATTTAGTGAGGTTTTTTTCTACTCTTTTGATAGTGGACTAAGATGCCTAATAACTTGCTCTGTTTCAGCATTCAAGGTCTACAGAATGAGTTTGAAGATTTGGTCCAATCATTTTTTTTAATTAAGCACTTTAAAAGTTCAGTGAGACTGAATAGGAAGATTGAAAGAGTGGAAGTTTTAAAATGAACTGAAGATTATTCATGGGTCATCCCTTCTCAGGTTTCACTTAATCAAAGACCCAACAGAAGCGCACATTGTAAGGTGGTTAATTTTTTATAATTTCTTTAACTTTTTAATCTAATTTTTAAAATGATAAGAGTCATTAAGAGACTAATTTTGAGGTTCCCTCCAGAGTTTTCTTAATCAGGCACATTTTATTCTGGCTGTGGTAGCCGTGCATTAAGACTCACTGAGTAAAGTAGTTAAATACTTGCTTAAGTGTACACCTCTGGCTGCGTGGCATCGAAAATACACGTGCAGAACTGAAGTGCGTTGGTAAATTTGGTCTGCAACATAATATTATTGAGAAAGTGACAATACTATCATGAAATTAACTGAAAACATTAGGAAATTTTACTCTGATTTGATAGAATGTTGTTGTTATGCAATTACCTTAATACTGTAATAAATTAGATTTTATTTTTTAACTCTTTACTGGCCAGATATTGTGCTGGCTTCTTCCTGTTTTAAAATGTAAGGACAAAGCATACTTTATCGTTCCTTTCACAAAAATGGGCTGTATTCTTCTGTGTCTCCTATTGGATGAGAGGCTGAAGCAGGAACCATTACTTGGATGAATAAGGCAGAAACCACAGATTTATATTTCTGTTTCTACTGAAAACCTGTGGCTTTTAACACACCTTCGATTTTCAAAGCTTTGTGAATGAGGAAGAAGTTCAAGTTAAGAATATTGACTGAGCTGTAAGTGCTTGACCTTACAATTCAGAAAATTATTGAGAAAATTCCTTGCATTAATAAGGCATGAACGTGACACTAGCTGCTCTTTAGCATTATAGTCCTTCCCACTATTTAATGAAAACTAATTTGTTTCTGTTATTTGGCAGTTTAAATTCTGTACCAAATACATTATTTTCAGTCCTTTAACATATCTGTTGTCCAGTTTACCAAGAATTACTGATATATACAAAACTACTAATTTAGATAATTTATATTTTTCTGGCAGTTTAATCATCTTCCCAATATCAGACAATATTGTATACTATACTGGTACCACAGGATGTACCACGCTCTGGAATGGAATCTTAAATAGAATAGAGTTTATACCGATGAAATATCTGACGAAGAACAACAAGAAGGGTGCCCTGGCTCTGCAGAGTTCAGTTCGTAGAAGAAAGTGTGCCTTGGTCGGAGCTAAAACCAGAAATCACAGTCATAAATGTGACTAAATAACATTATTGCTAAAAAGCGGCTTAAAATCCACTTGAAAATTCTGCGTGGATACTAAATACGCACAAAATAGAGTCGCTGGTCTAACTTTTTCTGACTTATAAGTTGAAAACCTAATTCCTCATTAAGCTTTACCAAGTACTATATAATCAAATTGGAACAGAGACACACAATTTTTATAGCTGTGATAAGTAAAATAATGCAGCAAATGCCACCAGTGTGTGACTAACTTATTAGACTCATTGTAAGGACAAAAAGTGAAGTTTGAAAACTTCCTTTGTCTGTAGAAACCCAGGTCTAACTGACTTTCACTGAGACTTGCAATTTAAAAAAAAGAGAATCCTTTAAAGCAAGAGTACAGAGCTGTTATAATGACAGCTTCAAAGCAATTCTGAACTATATGTCATCCAAGGCTCAAGTTGTATATACAAACAAGACAACATTTAGTATACGTGAACAGAATTGTCTGTAGTCTGCCTTAAGAGAATGCAAGGAGCAAGGTATAAATCATTTCATCTTTCTAGATAAGAAACTGGCTTTTCAAATTGCTCAGCTCCCTTGTGTTCTCCGGGAGTGATGAAAATCTGCCCTCTTTCTGTTGAAGCCTCGTGGAAGCTGTTAAGTATTGAAGAGGGATTGTTTGGGTTTTCTTTAACCTGGTTAGTAGTTTGTAGAGTAGAAGTTGAATTAAAGAAATGTATTTTTGCTCTTCGGACTATGTTTGCCACCTTCTTAATATCCCATGCTGTGTGTAAAAAGGTTTGGAGATACAAGCTCAGTGCTCATGAGCTGTTCTGTTCAGGGGTGACTTTAGCTCCCCTCCCACACCTCCTCTGCTCTCCTGCTGGTAGCTGTGAATGTGCTGCATAAATAAGCACAACTATATCTTGCCACAGTGATTCCACGTAGCTGCTAGAGTACAGAAGTTTCTGCATCAGCAGCCCGGGATCATAATAGACTGCAAGGTAAATTGAAAGCTGTTCACTTCCCTTTAAACTGCTGTGTTTGGGTCCTGATGTTCTTCACAAACAATTAAATTTAAAACCATCTCTAGGAGATTTTGCTCTCTTCCAGAAATGAGTTAATAAGAATTTTCAATTTCTTGTTGTAAGTCTTAGGCAGAGCTGGAAGCTATGAGAACGAAATTGTCCCTTATCGTGTGTAACTCAATGCAGTATGCCTCTCCAGCCCGCTCTGGTCTCTGGAACATGTAAGGAAGGTGATTTCCTCATCCTTTCCTCTTGTTAGCAAGTGTCTGAACTTTAAGTGAACCCCCCAATTCTGGTAGGATTGACTCCATATATAATTAGATCATTACCATTATTTTAATTTCTGTAATAGTATTGAGAAATGGAGTGTGTGACTGCTAATATACTTACTGCCTGCACCTTCTGAGCCCTTTTGGTAATATTACCCTGTAAGAGATTCAAAAATGCATCTTTTTTACCTGCAGAATTAGGCTTTTTTTTTTTTGATGTAGTGCAAAGATTCTTCTTTTACTCTGAAATTCTGGACAGTGGTCTTTGTTAGGTAACAGACCACCGAGCTTTGAGGACTCAGTGATTTGATTCAACTTGTGACGAATTCTGTTTTCTTGTGAACATTTCAGGAATGCTTTTTATCTGAAAGCCAATCCAAAGGTGTGCTGGTTCATTCTGTGTTACGGTGCAAAGCAACAGCTAATTAGACATTCCTTTTACTCTCCGAGAGGTAGCATTTGGATCATTTGCTCTGATCCTTTTCTTAATGTTTAATAAATTCTTGGCTGTTACACTTTTATTCATTAAGTTCACTTTTGAAAGGATCGACTCAGCTTTTTCAGATGTGTACATGAACATGAAAGACTAGAGCCAAGATGCTTGATTCTTTCAAGTCACAATCCCAGATGCCTCCAAACTAGTGTGATGATCATTATCCTGCTGTAGTAATTTAAGCACCTTATTGCCAGGACGCTTTCTAAGAGTGCAATTAGAAACTCTGAGCTGTTAGAGTGTAAGCTGTGCTCTGCTTCTATATTCTTGGATGAGAGCATTTCACATTTTCTCTATCAATTTTGAGAATCTCCTTGATTGGGCTAATGATGTTCAAATGCCCTCTAAACAGAGAGACAATACCCTTATGCCTGTCCTACACTTTTTTTTTTCAGTACATTGGTTCAAAAATTTTTCTGGGTCTAAGAAAAGGCCTGAGAATAAATATACAATTAAAAATATCAGTGTTTTGGAGGTGTTGATTGGTGTCAGACAAATCTTTGGAAGTGGGTTCTAGTACCAATATTTACTGTGTAGAAATGCTTTGGTTTTACTTCAACAGGCAAATTCGATAGTATTCCCTCGGAATAACTTTAAAAAATACTTGGTGTTAGCAGCTTCTCACTCGTCTTGTTTTGTAATTTTGTAATTACAGTTAAATTTGTTTATTTGCATTAGTAAAATGTAAGGAGTACACCAGCAGCTGACTCAGAGTTAACTCTCCCTTGTGAACTAGGAGAAAAACAGTATCAGAACAGACAAGAGGCATCTATTTCAAGAATTAACTCTACAGAATGAGGCAAACAGATCCTTGGTACGGTCTGATCATCTGTACTGGAACAAACTACAGTTTTGAAAAATAAGTTTACAATATTCAGGAATTAATAGCAGTACTGTGTGAGGAAAGAATCTTTAATCTCGTTTGATGGAACCTGTGGTGGTTTCTCATTATAAGATCCTGTAGTAGGCTAAACACCATGAGCTGCCTTAATGTCTACATATATGTAATAGATACTTAAGCAACACGCATATATATTTTTTTATTGACCCGTTCTTCCAGCTCATTAAACACAGCTGCTGCTTACTATCAGGAGAAAATGCAGTGAAAGTCATTTGAAGAGGGAGATGATAGGTTGTATTAAATCCACCATGTGTTGTTTATTTTGCTTCATAAAAGAGAAGCCGCTTTATTGCAGATGTTTGCCAAAAACCAGTCATCACTAAATGGGGTGAAGAGAGAAAGTGGCAGAGAAGTGTAATCCCATGGAGCTAGTGGAAGAAAACGCTTTTCCCGGTGTGGCTGGATAATAGTAGGTATCCTCCTGTCAAAAATGTAGAGGAGCGGTAGAAACAGCTTACTTAGCTGAGCTGTCTTTATTTTCAAAACCATTTTGTTTTTTAGCCTACACTGACAGGGAATGGCTATTGTTTTCATGTCTTCTGATTGTTCAGCTGCTTATAGGGCAAATATAGACCACGGTATGTGTTAAGCACTCAATTCCCAGTCATTATAAAATCATGTCGAAGTTCCTTATTCCACGGAAGCGTTCCACCACGTTCCTTAATTTGCTTCATCATGTGTGCTTGTGAACCATTGCAGTTGATGACATTAAATTAAATGTGTATCTCATGTAATATTGAGGATCTAAAGGGAACTGTTTGTTGTCTCTCCTTGGTAAAGTCATTTAACTTCACTGTGCATCAGTCACATCCAGAAGAACTAGCTGAGATAATAGCGTTGTGTGTGTTTTGGTTGTGTTTTTTTTTTTTTTTTTTTAATGAGAATTTTCATTTTCAAGTCATTGTTCAGGAGATTTTCTGAGGTTGTGGATACATTTTAAGGCAACAAAAAGAAATTTTGAAAGACATCAACCCAAGAATACTGTAGTGGTCACTATGGTTTCACTCAATGTCCATTAATCAGAAAAATGACTGCTGATTTTTCTCATGGGACTGGGTATTTCATGAAGTAAGGTTTAATTTACAGGTGGAGGTGTATATCTGAAAGGACAATCTACAGCTGTAGCAAATGAATTTAATGCTGCAAAGAAAGGGCAAGAGAAGCCTATCACCCTACAAAAACAGGAGAGTATGTCCTTTTTGATATGAGATGCTTATTGCTGCCCTACATTCCTACTTTATCTTCCTCTGCCCTCTTTACATAGTTACTCACTAAAGAACTGTGTAAAAATTGTCATATTCTTAGACTAATATCTTCTAAATTCAGTGATGTCACTAGCTAGTAAAGATGACCTCCAGAGATACTATCATGTACAGTGTTGCACAATGGATGATAAATGTAATTTTAATGCCAAATTCTTTATATGCAGAAACATAATTTTATATCCTGCTTGTTTTAACTAGTCTGCAGACTCCTATTGCTGGTAGAACAATGAGAGAACAACCTTTGCAAGCTTTCATATTTGCAAAGATTTAGAAATAATAGCTGTTAGCTAAGGAAAAAAAGATATTTTTAATTTTAAAAGCGATATTTTTAATTATTTTACATTTAAAAAAAACCTCAAACCACCAAAACCCAATTTGTTAGATACTTTAATTTCTAACAGGGATGCTTCTCTATGGTCCCTAATTCTTACGAAAGCAGAGAAAGCCAAATGCCATCAGCATCAGAGCAACGCGTAGGCTACACATCGTTTATACAACTACACGTTATGTCCCTGGGATGTTACAGAGAAGCAGCTGATGGAAGCGTTAACATGTCTCGAGTCCTTTTCACTACAAGACACAAGGTCACAGCACTGGCTTTGTGAATGGGAAGTAGGTACCTGACTTCACTTCTTTCAATCCTCCTTGCTCTGACTGTGCCTTAATCCACTGACTATAGTACTTAAGTCTTTTTTTTTTTGGAGAGGGGAGGGGGTGCAAACAGCCTAAAGAAATGAATATTTATGTACATATTTCTGTAATTTAAATTCACTCCCTGAATCCAGCTAGTACATACAGCTTCAACCAGTGGGAGGATCGAAATCTGTAGAAGTGCAAATACTGCTGGTGAGAAAGCTTTCTTCACTAAAATAAAAAGAAATGGAAGCAAACCTTGTGGTTAATGATGATGAATATCATCAAAATGAGCGCATTCAAAGGAAACACGTACTCTTAAATGCTCTGTATGTATTATCCTCATGATTTTCTTTCATAGCAGAAATGATAAGCAAAGGAAGAAGCATACTGATGCTGCCTAATGTACAGCTACTTATGTATCTCTCTATATATCCTAGAAGTACTGTTAATTCTCTTTTGTAATGATCATTACTTAGCTGTAAGAAATAGGTGACAAGCCCAGCTTGCTTACATGGGAGAGAATGCAGACATGGTAAAGGAGAAAAATGTATTTTATACTAGCTTTCCCATCTTTAGTCTCCAATTAATTGTACTTAAAATGATAATCAAAGGCGAGAACACTAAGATTTTACTCCGTAATACATCAAGTGGTTTTCCTTAAAATCACAAATCAAAGCTGGGCTTGGCAGTGAAGCCCCTGATTATTGCAGCCCAGGGAGGGAAAGCAGCCGGTAGCCTCCCAGCTCACCTGGGGCCTGCTCTGCACAGCCCGAGGGTCAGTCCTGACCCGTCCGAGTCCCAGCACTGCTGACAAAGGGAGGCAGCCGTCTTCCAGTGTGCGAGAATCCAGAAGAGTTGCCCAGAGCGCTTATCAAAGGAAAGCTAGAACCGCTGCTGAGCTTCCACTGATGCCCTGAACTTTTCTCTCTCTCACTTTTTGTTTGTTGTCTACTTCTTTAGTCTATCTAATGAACAACCTCAGTATGTAACCTCATAATGAAAACATTACAGAATATTTCATGCTTGGCTGGAGCTGAATTTCTCTTTGTTTAACCAAGACACACATTTGTAGGGTTATTAGAAAATAATGCATCCACTGTATATTTTAAATTAATTGCCTGACATTGATTTTGAAGCTATGAAAATGATCAGAGAATAAGAATAATGATATTATTGATAACACATACTTAATACTGTTACTTTTATCATTAGTGACGATTCCTAGGAGCCACAGTTTAGAATTAAGCCTGTGCACTAGCTGCTGTATAAAATCAGTCCAAAAACATAGACTTTGCCTCATAAACTTCTGATCTAAATATAAGATATGACGATAAGATGTGGCTGTAGTCACAGCAAATCCACAGTCTAGGTTTTATTAACTGGGAAGGGCATTGCAGCAAAAGTGAATTTTAAGGGAAAAAATGACTAAGCTTGATGGGGTTTACCTTTTATTATTGCAAGTGTGAAAGAAGTTGTAAAAGGGTCTCTTCTAAAATCAAGTACTATGACAGTGGATATTGATACATGCACTGATCTGGAGGAGGTCACCTGCCACTTACTGAATATCCTGAGAATTCTTGAGCTCTGAGATCTACAGGGACCTTTCTGGTGACTGGCATAAGCAGCTAATTAAAAGCTAGTTATTGGCAACCATAGCAGGGGATATGTCTCTAACTTACCTGAAAAATAAGACTGGAGAACACTATCATATTCAGTAACTATCTAATATCTTTATTAGTCTTGTAATCATGAATGTAACAGAATATACAAGTTAGCTAAAAAATAAAAATGTGTAGTAGCTGTCAGTTACTGACCTGACCTAGAAGTCCTCCTCAGGACAGGTAACGATGTGGTCCCAGAAATCTGCTACTAAAATGATTATATGACAATGTTATAAATATCAATAAATATAAATTTCAAGCCACCAAGAGCAAGTGTTGCCGTAATAGATCCAGTAATCCTTCCATCCTCAGGCGGTGGATTTTCGAAAGTATGTTCATGCCCATCTCACAAGAGTTCACGTGGTCTCTGCTGCCACAGACTTGTGTTCCTTTCTGGGTTAGCTCCCACTGATGCTAAAATTTGACTCCTTGTGCCAAGGCGTAACTTTTGCGTTCCAGATATTCCCCAGTCCGGATATTTCCCCATTCCTGGCCCTGGAGGCAGCACACATCTTCAGGATTGTAGTCTGTGGGAGCTCTTGAAAATAACAGCAAGCACAGTGCTTAATTTAGTCATTGTCTTTATCAAACCTGTTTGAATGAGTGGTGCTGTGAGCCAAATGTCCTATTGATTTACAACGCAGCAACAGTGGAAAGATGGCGGGGGGGAGGGAAGGGGGGGCAGAGAATCACAGCACAGTGGATTTTGAAAGACAGAAAATAATACTGTGCCAGGATATTTTACAATTCCAAGTAGTGAGTTTGTTCTTAGGTTAAAATGAACATTCTAACACCAGAACAAGTCATCCTGGTAACAGTCCTCCTAAAAGAAATGCTTCTGAATGGGAAAAGCACTTCTTCATGAGGTATTCTAATTTTTAAATGTTTTCCCAAAGCATCACGATTTTCAAGAAGTTTTTAAAATATGTACTGAAAATGAGCAAAACGAGAAACATAATTTTCCAATTAATTGAATATAATCATGCTTTGCATCGCACAAGCAGAATAATAATTTAGTCAGAAAAATAACA
Source organism: Athene noctua (assembly GCF_965140245.1). Lineage (NCBI taxonomy): Eukaryota > Metazoa > Chordata > Aves > Strigiformes > Strigidae > Athene > Athene noctua. The sequence goes on along the minus strand of NC_134051.1, from coordinate 18,225,692 downwards.
GAATAAACATTCTTGTATTTAGAACAGTCTAGGTGGGGATTTTCATATTGTTTTAAAGTTTGCATTAGAGTGTAAGAAAGCTAATAGCACGTCAGGAATCGGAAGGCTCGATTAGGTGTGTGTTAATCACTTAGTAAGAAAGTAAAGACAGACCTTAAAGTAGATTAATAATAAAAACCAATCTATATTCATTCCATACCTGTCTAAACTGATGCATTGTCACAGGCTTTTAATTGGGTCCAAAGTCCCTGGAGGCTTCCAGACTTCAAGAAGCTGAACTGAACGCGATGGAGGGATTTTCAAATGGATTTGTAAAGATTTTGGGAGTTTCCTGTTGTTACACATTGTGATCCTTGCCAGCTATTGTAAAGAACGATTTGTTTCCTGGTTTTGTTTACCCAGTCTGAGAAAACAAGTATCGGGTAAATCAGAAGTAAGTCATTACACATACTTTGATTTAATTTTGACTATTTCCCGTTTTTGCGAAGTAGGAAGGTATGAACTTTTCCTCGTGATAAATCAACATGACCTTTTACAAAACTGGGTGAAAGCATTTCAGCATTTGGATGTCCTGGCATTTCAATAAAAGACCAGATGAATTTTAACACATAATGTATCTTAAAATGTGATTAGTAACATGAATCGCTTTCCCTCACTTGGCTTGAAATGTATTCATACGTTTTTGAAGTGATTGTAAGAGTTCACCTAAAACTTGACCAGGAAAAAATCCATGGGAAAATTTAGGTAAATTTCTATTTGTTAATTCCTTGAATACTCCTCAGCGGTGTATGATTGGTATCAACTTTTGATTTTATTTGGTGTTTGAAAGATGTGAAGTAATGTTTCTCCTAATACAATCTGAATGATGTCATTGACTTTTTAAAAAAAAATTAGGATTTGGAGCTGATGTGATGGGCAGGGTCATTATGGATACTGCCAACAGTACCACGAAGCATGGAAGAACCATTGCAGGCTGCTCTCATTGTTTAAATCTCTAGTAAACGTTATCACAACAGTGGCAGGAATTGTTGGTTCCCAAAGGATTATGGCTTAATAGGAGAAACCATTATGCACAGATTTGACTTGAACAATGTGACTTGACCATCTGGTATCAATGTAGCTGCTGAGCCGAGTAAAGGTGAGGTCATACTTGTATGCGCTGCTGGACTGGAGTTTGAGGGAGGAATGAGTATCTAGCAAATAGGCATTTTACAGCAAAGGAGTTCCCCTGTGCTGGACCAACACACTTCTGTAGGTTTTAAATAGAACACCCTACCTGATAGTTATTTGAATAAATGATGAATACGCTAAATAATAATAATATTTTTTTATTTATAAAAATCTTTTGTTCTTCACCTGGGAACAACTCAGATGACCTGATCATAGTTTAAAGCTTAAAGTGAATGAGTGGGGCACACAGGCTTCGTGTTTCTGGCACACAGAATTCAACCGTAGTGGAAACTCAGAGGAATAAGTTAAACAGCTCCTTCCTTCTCCTTTATTGCTGAAAAGACTGTTTGAAAGCAGACATGTTCACTTACACATACCATTTAAAGAGCACGCACTTTGAATTTCAGGGATTCAAGAACAAATTAATAGAAAAACACAATTTTTTTTCCCAAGTTACCACGTTGTGAGGTATGTAGCCTACATAGCACAAGTTTAAGTATAGGTAAGGGGCAAAAGTTAATCTACAAAGAATAATCTTTGATAGTGCGTTTTAATTACTGGAAATGTTCTAAACTCTTAATGGATAATTGATAGAGCTTCAGCATCCTTTTCTTCTCTCTATGCTGTAGGGATTGTTTATCTTTAAAAATAGGATTTCTACCATTTTAGTTTAAGTTGTGGAAGACAAAAACTAGCATTTCAGTAGGTCCTGCTTGCCTCTTTCCAGCTGGCTCAGAGCATCTCGTCTCTCACAGCACCTTCCTTCAAAGACAGATATTAATGTCAAAGTAGTTACATACAAGTCTTCTGCACCAACAATGAATTTTTGTGTCAGCAAAATAGTTCTGGCAACTGGAGGGAATGCTTGTATTTGAGGGTATTCTAAGGAAATAATCTCTGCAGTTAAATCCTTGTAAATTTGCTGTTGTGGTGGCGGCTCGATCCTGCTGTTTGCACTTTAGGGAAAACCTGGCCGGTTTACGTGCTTTGTGTTGGTGCAGTGCGTCGGCATTTGGTTCAGTGCCTGTCGTTACCTGGTTTTTGCGTGGCTCGGTTTTCTCCTTTGTCAGAGGGTAACGTGCAGGCTAAGTTTTGTGTCACCCAACGCCTGATGGCTGAGTCATGTGGCGAAGCTATCAGTCCTGCCTGTTACATCTGTGGCAATTCTACCCAGAGGAGATGTTGCAAGACAGTGAGTCCCCAGTGGGATGTAATAGAATGGAAGCAGATGGTGAGCTGAAGAAAATTTCAGGGGAGGATTACATTTTCCAGTTACTGTCTTTTTGATTTCACTGTTATTGTCTGATGAATTGTGTCAGATTTGATCCTTCAGATTGAAAAGCTGCCTCTCAATGTGTTCCCAAATGTACAGATAAAGTAAATGGCTGCTGCCAGTGTACTCTTTCAGAAACTTAATTTTTTAAACGCACATTAGGAAGGACGTCTCGTTTTGTCATGTTTGCGATGTGATTTTTGCCTTCAGCTGAGGATTTTATTTTCTGATCTAGTTTTTGTTGATGACTGGGTTTTCAGTGGGCTACTGCGTTTTGATCCGTAGTAGCACGTGCCTACGTACTTGTAATTTATTCTTGAACAAGGCAAGCAGAAATGCTTTTTCTTGCCCTGTCTTATTTACACAGCCTTCCTTTGGCTTATTTGTAGTCTGTGATTAACACCGGGGTCTATGTAACCCTGTCTGCAAAAGTGAGTCTAGGAGAGGAGAGAGACACAGACCCTGAGACCTCCGAACTGCAGCTAATGTGGCCGCAGAGCCAGAGTCCATCCCTAGTGGCAGAGGAAGCCCAGCCTCTGGGGAGTGTGATGAATGGAACCTGGTGACTTCTGGTGCCAAGAGGGAGGAAGGCTCCTGCCCCACATGAAGGCTTGCAGCTGCAGAGCAGGTTCACTGCCCTCAAAGTGAGGAGAAGCCAGATGCGCTTTCAAGCGAAGCGTCTGGGCCAGCTAACCCTGAGCCGTGTGGCAGCTATGTGTTTTCTTGACAATTTTCAGGAAAACAGAGCAAAGTAGAGGAGGCTAAAATTAAGTCATAGCGTATTGTATGAAGCAGTGTTCTGTGCCGTCCAGAAAGCAGAGTCCAGTGCTGAAGCTGATCCATTTTGTACAAAATAGGGCACAAATTGAAGCATCTTCACTGTCAGAATACAAGGTACGCTGGAATCAGTGTGGGTTTTGGGGTTTTGTTGGTCTTTGCTTCAATTATTTTCTAATAAAATAATTATTGGGCTAGGGAAGAAGTAGAGGACATTTAGTTCCACAGACTAACAGCTTGGACAACGGCTGGGATAGGAGATGCTTTCTCTTTGTGTAGCAGAGGGATATTAATCCTGCTTTCCCAGTTCTTCAGTGCCCCACGCATTATAGTTGGCACCAGTACCTTATCCCTCTTGCTTCTTTTTGATGGTTTCCTAAATAAAATTTGCCAAATTACATCATATTTATAAAATAGACTGAAACAATTTATAAAATAGACTGAAACAATGTTTTGAATTAAAAGAAAAACACAACAACAACAAAAACCCAACCCCAAACCGCAAACTGTTTGCCTTCTAATAATAATAATAATGTAGTTCACCCAGCCGTGACTTTCAAGATAATCTATTAAAGTAAGGACACTTCTTTTTCATTTCTAAGCAAGTATGTGACCTCACACAGTAACTCTCACTCAAGACCATGCAGATGCTTGATGACAACTTCAAACCTAGCACACACTGCAAGGGCAACGCTGTATTTTCAAGACTCTACGTCTAAAATATTAGAAGCTGTGATACTCAACATATGAGGAGGCGTGACTGGGATGAACGGTTTTCCTCAAGATGGAGTGAAAATAAACTGTGCAAAATGATCAGCCCTCAATTGGAGACTGCAAAGTCTATTGGTCCTAACTCAGATCCAACTGGTGAGTTATAAGTGAACGTTTCAGTATCGCCTGGGAGCTCCCAGACCTTTCATTCCATGGTTATTTTTCTGATTATTAATTGTTATTTTACGGTATTAAATTTAAGAGCACTAAGAAACATCAGGGTACTATTTACAAATAAAACCTCTTCTGTTCAAACAGAAGTGTAACGTTATTTCTTCATTGTTTCATCCTCTCCATGTAAATTTTCATCCACAGTCAAGGACTGAATCTGTTCTTCTAACCATGATTCCATGCTACAGATGCAGTAATAGCCAAAGAAGATTATTTGAACGCACAAACATTATCTACATCCATCTTATCAATAAATGTGTCAGGAGCCAATTTGATGCAATTACATAGAGGTGCCCTTTCTACAATACCAGTAGATCACTTCGATGTGCAACTTACTAATACTTCAACATACTTCAGTAAATCTCGGGGAGAAAAAAGAAAATTGAAACTTTTTTTTTCAGCAAAAGGATAGTCTCTAGATATTCACTAAAGCAGTGGAAAACCTTTCATATAAATTTTGTGGAATCAGGAGGTAAATCTTGGATCCAATTACCCTCCCCGGGCTATGGCCAAACATTATTGTGTCTGCCCCCATATTAGATGTTGATAGAGTTAACAGGAGGTTTTTGTTTCTTATTACAAAATTATCATTACTACTTTGCTGGCAATGCATATGAAAGTGTAAACAGAAACAGACTTTTCCTGTATCATTCCTTTCTATATGCTTTTATCATGTTCAGTCTTATTTTCCTTTTCTCTCAGTTAAATGCTGCGTGTTGATTTATTCCATTATGGAAGATGAGGTTATAGAAGAATTTTGACTTTTATGAACTGAGGTACGTGGAGTGGGTAAATCTCAGTGAAGTTTGTAGCAGGTCATAATGACAGTTTTCTCTGACTGCTTCCTTTTATTTAGTGTTGGCTTATTTACTGAGGCTTAGAAACTCATAAACATTGTAAATACACATGTAAATATAATGAACTTATTTTCTAGACTGTTATGGCTCAGCTTCCTTTGCTATATTTTAAAAATTACATTTCATATATTTATTTATTATTCTTCCTGTACTGATGTTGCAGATAACTAGGATATTTGAGCTACCTGCTGTTGTTGCTACTTAAGTACTGCGGTTCTGTGATTTAACAAGGCTACATGCGTAATACTTTTCATGTGAGAATGACTTAGAAGGATTGGAAGTTTTTAGAAATTCAGAATGTTGGATTTGGCTGCCATGCTACTTTTTGGAGCTTCAAAAGACAAGAAGCTCATCAGTTTTGAGGGAAAAATAACTGTAGAATTCATATCTGTATTTGTGAGAGACTGGCCAAATTACCACGCAGTGTATAGCCTTCTGTCATGGCTTAACCCCAACCGACAGCTGAGCTCACTCATCCCCCCGGTCTGATGGGGAGAACCAGAAAGAAAAAAAAAAAAAAGGAAAGCTCATGGGTTGAGATAAGAACAAGTTCATAACTGAAACTCAAGGAAATACAAGTGATGCACACTGCAGTTGCTCACCACCAGCTGGCCAATGCCCCAGCAGTGATCTGTCTTTTCTGGCCAGCTCTGCCCAGTTTACATACTGGGCATGACGTCCTATGGTATGGAATAACCCTTTGGCTAGTTTGGGTCAGCTGTCCTGGCCATGCTCTCTCCCAGCTTCTTGTGCACCTCCTTGCTAGCAGTGCAAGGGAAACTGGAAAATCCTTAACTTAGGATAAGCCCTACTTAGCAACAACTAAAACATCAGTGTGCTATCGACATTATTCTCATACTAAATTGAAAATACAGCACTGTACCAGCTACTAGGAAGAAAATTAACTCTGTCCCAGCTGAAACCAAGCCACCTTCACAAAGGCTGCTATTGAAGCAGCTACGTTGCTGATCTCATCGTGCAATTTTTCATCAGAAGAATAACAATGCCCTGGAAGAATGTAAGAAGTTGTAACAGGAGGATACAGCGAGAGAGGCAGTCTGGTCCCACAAACAGCCTGGTTGGGACAGCATGGTGGAGAGAAATAGCACATGGATTGGTAAGGAGGATTCAGAGCATAAGCATCTCTGCTATTTCTTTTGCAGATCCCGTTTTGATATCTAGAATCTAATTTATGAACAGTCTGTAGGTTATTAGCCTAGTCAGTCGTTTATTAGAATGATAGCTCTAGAGACATAACGACTACCTTCTTGTGTAAGGGTAGACACTTCTCAATTCTCAACATCTTTCAATACGTGTGGGAATCATACCATAAATGTGCACAGCGTTCTGTGAGTATCAGCTGCATTCATCCAGCACTCTAGGAAAAGATGTCCAGGTGCACCTACCCACAGAAACCAGCCTGTCTTATCCTGCTTAACTTAAGTGGATGAAACTGCACATCCATCATCCTACATTTCCATGTGCTCTGGTTATAAAATGGAGGTTCCATGGGAAACAACAAAAGCCAATTAGGTTAACTACCCATCAACAAGCACTGAAATTTAACAGCGTTTAGATGAAAATGGGCATTTTGTTTCAACTTTGGTTTATGCCTTTATTAATCAGTCTAAACTCTGCATTCTGTTTCACCTGGTTTGAATTATTCCTATAGGATGGAATTAATGAAAAAAAAAAAAAATAAAATCTTGAGTTCATTCTGCACAACGGGAATTTGGAGTTGCATATGGCCATTTTAGGAGTTCTTTCAAGCATTTCTATGTTCCGGCAATCTCCATGCTACGAAAGCCCCTTAGGGTTTTAGACAGTTATATATGTCTTTTTGTTCCTCTCTAATGAAGTTATAATAAGACACCAAATCTCTCAGAATCATTTTTCTAAAATGAAATATAAACCCAGCGCTATGTTGTGCCATTGCAGCATTGTCAGCACTATATGATAAAGTAGTATAAATACAAATTACAGCAGCAACTTTTTTTTTTTTTTTTTTCTGCACAAAGGTAGGAAATAGTACTTTTCCGTGCATGTTTTTGATTTAGCGTAACTGCTGACTGAACTGAAACAGCTCTGGGGATTATCCTACATGAATTTCAGGAATGGTATCGTAGCTACTGTTGGCTAGTTTTTATGAAGTTAATGGCACTAGGAAAAGCAGAACTGTCATCACATTTGGAAGAATATTGGAAAGTGAAATTAAATTGCTTATTTTTAAAACGGGCCAGAATGGTTAGAGTACAAGAATGTCATGGTGACTCCCTCTGACCGACCACTGTGGGCTTCTGTCTATCTGAATGGCTGCACTTTCTGGTGACAGTTAAGGCATAAATACCTCTTGTAACAGGGCACAAAAATGGTTTCTATTTTTTTCAGTAAACATGTGAAAATTCTGTTTCAGGATTGCAGTTATGTAATTCAGTATTTGTGTTGTAATCAGTGATCTCGTCTGAGCGTGTTCATCGCCCTTTCCCACACTTGTCAATGTTGATGGAAGAGTTGGGCCTGACTTCTCGGAGCTACCTTATGCACTTCAGGGTAACACATCTCTTTTTCTCCTCTCGCTTTGAAAAATAAGGTTCTTTCAAAATCGTGAGGTAACGGTATTGCTCTAACAGACCTACGTCGTATTTTAGCAGCAGGACTCCTATTAGTAGTAGTTTAATAAGTGTGAAAATACAGGATTTAAAGGGACTATCATTTATAATATTGCAGGTAAATGCTACTTCCGCTCACCCCATGAAAATTATTTTTTGCAGAAACTTCTAAATTACTTTAGTGTAGACTGATAGAAATATTTTACCATGTTTGCATCTTTGTTTTTGAAATAAATTTGTGAATTATGTATATTTGTTTCTCTTATCCCGATGTACATAAATTGTATAGGTAAAATCCATAAATTTTATTGTGCTACAATATGCTATACAACATAAAACCAAAAGACCAAAACAAATTAGACTTCATCATAAATAAATACTTCAGGATTTTTTAGCAAGCTATAAAAGATATATGGGCTTGCATAGATAACAATCTGTAACCTAAGTTTCTTGAGCCATTATTTTTCTAGTTTACAATTGCGAGAGATAGAGATAACACTGAACACTTAATGAATTAATGAATTTGTGGACTACTTGAAATTTGGAAAGTTGTACTTTCATTGATATTTTCCTGTCCTCTCTGCCAGTTTTAGCATTCTCCTTTTCCGTTCACTAGGCTCACATAACTTCATGTTTGTTTGCCTTTATTAACTTTATAATTAAAGTTTATATGCCCCTGTAAAGGGCTTCAGTGTAAAATCAAAACAAACCCTCTAGTGAGTATTGTTTTGAAATAAATGAAAAACATCTTGACAAGTCCCTCTTAAAGCACATTGGTGTAAAGAAGTGAAAATATGGAAAAAAACAATAACCCAACTTTAACCCTAAGGACACTAGAGGCAAGAAATAGAATGTAGCTGCAGTGGTGCATTGTGGGAAAATCTTTGAATTGTATGCTGTTTATGACTGCACTGAAAAATTAGAGAGTAGTGAAAATATATAACTTAGTGATAAAGTTTAAAATGACTGATACTGTTCCTCTGTAAGACAGTAACCTTCCTCGTATGTGGAAAATGTTAATGTTTCTTAATGTAAACAAATTTGTGACTTAAATCAAATAGTAAGACACTGGATATGTTGGGTTGCTGATAAATGAGACGGATGCCAAAGTAGTTAGAGACGGATGAATCATGTGAATCACTGGAATTCCTGGGCACCATAAGGGTAAAAGTGAGCTTGAGTCATCGACCTGGCAGCACTCCTGCTGAACAACCTGAACCGGACTTGTCAGCACTTGGAAGTACAAGAGCTATCCAGTCTGATCCTGATGAGGGAGGAAGGATTTATTTAGTAGTAAATGTTAGGTAGGAGGAAGCAAGCTACCAGCAATAGCAATTCTTGTAATGGAAGAGAGCATCACAGAGATTGTATGTATGTGATCATGATGGAAAGAAAAGGAAAGCCTCTATAGACTTACTATTTTGTGCTAAGCACCTAGGCCTGGCTTAAGTTAGAACTCTGGGAAGAAGTGTGAATAGTTGCGTGATATATTTCCTCAGTCATTGCTGCTTAGTCTCGGTCACAGCAGCATCAAGGTTGCTCAAACTTGTCAGTCCGCAGCACGAGAAATATGAGGTGAAATTGTGCTCTAGTTGAGCCTCTAGTACTACGCATACCTAAGAGAGGTAGCAAGGTGGAAGCAATTGAAAGAGTTTATGGACAACTGAGACTGTATCAAGAGACATTTATTTTCATTACAACGTAATTATGAAGTCAGAAGTCTTGAAAGATACACACACATACATGAGCATGCAGGCATATGTCCATGCAGGAGAGAAGGAAAAAGGAAGAAAGGAAAAAAAAAAAAAAAAACCACCACAAAAACAAAAAACGCACAGTCCTTGTGAGTTACCTGTTAAATGCAAGCAGGTGGATTCTGCATCATCCTGGGAAGGATAGAAAAAGTAAGCCAGATCTGGCTCCATACCACAAAGTCTTGTGTGGAATCATGAGGAATCTTTAATATATATATATATATATATAAAAAAAAATCTCAATAGCCCTCCCTGCTCTCTGCAAATAATAGACATGAGTGAAATGGTGCTTGTTTTGTAAAGCTAAATGTGCGTCTGTCATTAACAGAGCGCTTATTTTTCTTTGCACAGGGCTAAAGTTAAAACAAAAATAGATCCTTCTGCATCTCGACCATGACACTGTGTGTTTTATCCAATTCTTAAGTATGTCTGAGAATTGTGGAAGGCAGCTTGTTCCTTTTAGCTTGTTCGTAATGTTAAAATTTTCTGTTTTCTATGATTTTACTGGAAAGAGGCAAAACCTCTGAGAAAAGCCTCCAGAATGTGGAATTTCAATTATTAGTACATAATCCGGATTTACAGAACTTTTATCAAGGGTGTAGAAAATCACTTTTTTAGTATGTAGTTTTTAAAAAGCTGTGAACCTTGGTTAATTTTAGAAAGTCTGATGAACTAAAATAGATGTCCTCTGCTTTAAAGTCAGATGACTCGGTTGAACCACAGGCCCTTGAGCTTTTCAGGGCTGCGCTGGTATGGAGGCTCTGACTTTTAAAATGGATGTTAATAGTTGAAATGGAAAGCGGGTATGTTTGGCTTTTTTTTTTTTTTTTTTTTTTTCCCCCAATCAAACTTTTTTTGCAGTATGCTTTGAACTTTTTTTTAAAAATCTGTGAAGGTGTTACCCTAATGTTAATAGTGATTTGTTCCACATAATCAAGGAATTCTGTTGTATAATCCTGAGGACTACTTGCCGCCTTTGACCCACGCCTTGTGTAATAACTCTATACTGCATTTCTCTTCCATGCCCCATCAGAAACAGATGAGATACGAGCAGGCTTTTGGTTTACTCTCACTCACCAAAAAGCTTTACTCACAGAGGTGTGCAAGGAGGAAACAATGGGGGAACTGGGATTGAGAAAAATACCTTCCAGTTCAAACATCCCCAAAGCTAGTGATGCCATATTTGGAAGCTCCATTCCTCTAAGCTGTCAAAAATCCAATCTTTCAGTGGTTGTGGCCTGATTTTCAAAGTAGAGAATGACTGTGTGTCCTGCTAACTGGTACAGGGATTGCATGTTCAGCACATCCTAAAGTCATTGTGGGACTTCCTACTTGTTCATTTGGATGTGTGCCTCGACGAATGGCAGAAGTGGAAGTAAAGATTTGTAAGCCAAACCTATAAGTTGGAGTGAAAACTCACTTTTTTCTTTTCTGTCGTTATTTTTATTAGTTAGCCTCTGAAATTTAGAAAAAGAACAAAGACAGTGTGAATTCCCAGCAGATTTTTAGGGGGGAAAAATCATTGCAAATTGGAAGGAAAAAATGTTACGGATTTTTTTTTCTGGCTCTCTAAAAGACAGAGAGCACACATGAAGCTGACTGGATGCACATTCCACCACACGTACAGAGTCTTTTCAAGGCTTTGTTCATATTTGAAACTGTCTCTAGTTCTCCCAGCAGATTTGTCATTTGGACCCCACGTTTGTAACACTGGAGCAGACTGAGGCCCTTAGTGAAAGAACACTTTGGAATCAGATCTCTGAAAAATATTAGGATTGAAAAAGATTAATTACAAATACAGCTTTAGAATATAGAATAGAATGTTCCCAATAGAAAATAGAAAGCATCACGAGATTGGAAAACTTGCAAGGAAACCTCAACTTGTCTAATTTGTTCTGTGGAAATGATTCAGTGTTTGTGGTTATACAACAAGAATAATGTGGTTTCAAT